>NC_070611.1:660000-1312500 GCF_027172205.1 Podarcis raffonei
CCTAAAGCTATGAACAGCATGTTAATTTGAAATAACTATACAAGAAAAGTATAAAGAATGCAATCAAAAGAATATAAAATAGCAAAATCATAAAATACTCATTAATCATACTGTATATGTGTTGGGAACACCAATTAACACTGCAGCAAAAGCCCTGAAAAATCAACAATCAAGCCACTCCATATCTCATTGTGGGTGTATACACTCCCCTCCTGTTTCTCACCTGAGGGGGACACATTTCACCAACAGGCTGTCCCCCCGGAGCAGAAACTGTCTCCCACTGCAGGGACAAAATACTCAGCATACAGAATCCTCATTAGCACAGCCTGGAGAAGAGGAAAAAGATAATAAAACCAGATAAATGCAACAAAAACAGTAAAATAAAATAAAAACTTAAAATACAAGAATAGAAGAGCAAACTATTTGATTATGATCCAATTAGCATCTGGATTAGCACAGAGATGGGCTCAAACTGCAAGAGGAGCATTGCACTGAAGATTGTTCCATATCCTACCTGACAATGGCTTTGCAGGGTTTCAGACAGGAGTCTTTCCAAACTGTATCTGGAGATTCCAGGGATGGAGTCTGGGACTCTTTGCATGCAAGACAGGTGCTCTACCACTGTGTTATATTCCTTTCTTCTAAACTATATTTTTCTAAAGAAAATATAGTTGCAGGGATAAAATAGTTTTAACCAGCCTTCAGAAATACAACCATGAAGTAAAGAAATCTGGTGAGTTCTATTGGGGAGTGAATTTCTACACTGCAGACCCTACAGCTAAAAAAGCCCTGCTCTTTGTGGCCATAAATCTGGTATTTGATGGAACAGGCAGTCAGAAGTGTATTTCGTATGTACACTGCGGAATTCAGTCCTCTGAAAAGGTACTAGCTGGCTTCAGAACTTCTCAATCCAAGGACGAAAGAAGAAAGTGGACCAAGCAACACCTGTGGCAATAGGGTTTACTGACAAGTGACTTGGAGGAATTAGAGCCAAAGCTTAAGCTTTCCATCCTCAGCTTGATTCTCTTAAGCAAGCATGCTGCCTTGTCACTTGCACACACCAAGTGATGTGCTGTTGGGTTGTGTGCACGCTGCATGATGTATGCAAGTGACACAAGTACGCTGCACGGTGTGTACGAGTGAGGTGAGTACATAGTGCAGCATGCGTGCACAGCCACCGTGAAATTTTGAGGGGCCCTTGGTCCCCTGCCCCCCTTGCTCTTAAGTGGTCCCCAGGAAATCTTGTTGCTTATAAATGTTATATATTACACAGTTATATTGTGCTTTATGTGATGAGTAGAAGATGTGTGCGTGTGTGTATCGAGGTGGGGTGGGGGACTGAACTATTTAAACAGATTCAAAGTATTTCTTGTTATAATTTCAGCTAGTTAATGGGGGTGAAGACGTGCTGGTGTTTTACAATGATAGAGCATCATTTCCGATCCTCCTCCAAATGATGTGCTCTGAGCGGGATCGAGTGGACGAAAGCGGCCCTTTGGTTTACCACATCACCCTGGTGGAACTGCTAGCAGCATGTACAGAAGGGAAGAACGTTTATACTGAAATAAAATGTAACTCCCTTCTTCCACTAGATGACATAGTGAGAGTGGTGACTCATGATGACTGCATACCTGAGGTAAGCCAGACTTTACGGCATACGAAGCATTGTTGTTGTTATTATAATATTATTATTAATTTATATAATTTAATATTATTAAAGATTTCTTAGTTTACAAAAATACGTGCATTGTCCCTTTTTTCAAGTTGTGTTTTCTACAGATCAGTTTCATTTGTTGTGAGATGTTAGTGTTGCATACAGTGTTAGGTTAAGAAGAAAAGAGGGGGATTTAGACCACATTCTAGTCCATTGGGTGGGGTTTATTTCATAGCCTATGGCGTCCTCCCATTGTTTTTTGATTACGTCAAGAGGGTTTGTGGGATTTGGGAGCAGTGTTTTGTATATTGTAGATGCCACCCCATTGCTGTGTCCCTCTGTGGTGAGGAGGAGGTTTCCGAAGGTTGTCAAGGGCCTGGTTGCTGCTGGTTTTACTAGTGGATTGTTTAAGAAGGCATGTAATTGGCAGTGTGTTAGCCTGGGCATTTGGGTGTCCCCTTGTTTGTCTTGTATTTCTTGTGTCAATATGGGTTTGTTATTTTTGTAGAAGTCTGCTAGGTGGGATAAGCCTTTGGCTTGTCAGGTTTTTACCTGGAAGTTTTGTGCTGTGTGGTGGAATAGTAGGTGGTGAGCCCAGGGGGTTTAGTGGGGATGGGGTTGGGGACAGTTTGCCTGCTTCTTTCTTCCATTCTTTAAGCATGGTCTGTGTTAACCTGTTTAGTGATGTGGGGATTTTCCTTTGTTTGGGAGGAATGGGTATCCTGTGGTGGGGGTATTTTCAATTGTGTCTCTCTCCAGGTGTACCCATTGTTTTGTCTCGTCTTCTAGAATGTAGCGTACTTGCTTGGCGATGTAATATGATTCTATGTTGGGGATTCCCCATCCTCCTCCTGAGGAGGGGAGGTACAGGTATTTGGGGCTTATTCTTGTTTTTTTGTGTGAGAAGATAAATGAGTGTATTTTTTTCTGCTATTTGCGAAGTTGGGCTGGGGGAATCCAGATTGGGAGGGTTTGGAATAGGTAGGTTAGTTTTGGGAGGGTGATCATTTTGATCATGGCTATTTTGTCTGTGAGAGTGAAGTTGGTGTTGTTCTATCCCCTCAAGTTTTTGTTAATTTGTCGCCATAAGGGGTTGTAGTTGTGGTTGTATAGTTTGTAGAGTTTTATGATTATTTGTACCCCAAGGTATCTGAACTTGGTGTGGCAAAGTTTTAGCTTGGTGGTGTTGGTGAATTCTTTTTGGGTATGGGGAGGTGGGGTGTTGAAGCACATAGCCTCAGATTTTGCCAAATTTACCTGTAGGCCCGACACCATTGAAATGTGTTGAGTTCTCTGGTTAGGGAGGTTGCTATGTTTATGGGGTCTGGTGTTGTAACCATTAGGTTATCTGCAAATTTATAGGTTCTGCCTTTTATTTCCACTCCCTTGATGTCTGTGGCTGCTCGGATTCGGATTGCTAAGGGTTCCAGAGCCAAGACAAATAAGAAGGGAGACAGTGGGCATCCTTGTTTCGTGCCTCTTTGGATTGCTATAGTATTAGAGTCCATATTGTTAGTTCTGCATTTTGCTGAGGCTTGGGAGTATATTTGAGGATTTGTAGGAAGTTGGGGCCAAATTTCATGTTAGTTAGTACTGCTAATATGTATTTCCACCCTAAGCAATCAGAAGCTTTGAGGATGTCTAGGGACATAGTTGTCAGTGGGAATTTAGTTGCCTTGCTGTGTTCGATCAGGTTCAGTAGTTTCGTGATGGGGTCTGTTATATTGCGGCCAGGAACAAAGCCAGTCTGGTCTGGGGCTATTAACTTGTGTAGGAAGTTTTAGGCGGTTGGCCAAGATTTATGTGAATATCTTGTAGTCTTGGTTTATTAATGAGATTGGGTGGTATGATTCTACTTTGAGGCTGTCTCTCAGTTGTTTTGGGATGGAGACTATTTTGGAGTGGGTCCAGGTTTAGGGGATGGGCCCCCTTTTATGATGTCATTGAATAGGCGGGTCATGTAGGGCATCAGGGGTTCTTTGAATTTCCTATAAAAATTTGCTGTGAAGCCTGGGGCTTTGTGTGGTTTCAGGTTTTTGAGGACCGTATCTATTTCCTCTGGGGTGATAGGATGGTCCATGAATTCCTGTTCCTCACCAGTTACAGATAGGTAGCCGTGTTGGTCTGCCATAGTCAAAACAAAAATTTTTTTTTCCTTCCAGTAGCACCTTAAAGACCAACTAAGTTAGTTCTTGGTATGAGCTTTCGTGTGCATGCACACTTCTTCAGATACACTGAAACAGAAGTTGCCAGATCCTTCTATATAGTGAGAAGGTGGGGAGGGGGATTACTCAGAGCAATAAAGTTAATGCTGCCTTTCTGAGTTTACCTATTTATCTACTTGCACTTTGATGTGCTTTCGAACTGCTAGGTTGGCAGGAGCTGGGACTGAGCAACGGGAACTCACCCCATCGCGGGGATTCGAACCGCTGACCTTCTGATTGGCAAGTCCTAGGCTGTGTGGTTTAACCCACAGCGCCACCTGCGTCCCTTAGCTTTTTAGTTACTTTGCTATTAAAGGGAAAACTGCTACTCATAAAGACAAACTGTAAATGAACTTTCAGCTTGGACTGAAGCTGAACACTGAGGAAAATGTGTACATAACAGCAGCATTAACTTTAACCTGGGTTAAAAATCATCTTACTGGTGCTCTCTTGAAATAAGTACATTTCATTCAGTCCTTGTTTTCGGAAGACGAACATGCTCTGTTCTGAGTATAACTTCCATTTTCCTAGTGAGGGAAGGCGGGCTGGGCGGCAAGCAAGCAGGCAAGGGATGTCGCCCCCCCCCAGCCTGCTCCTGCTTGCAGGCAAGTAGGGGTGGGATTGGGCTGCTCTGCTGGGGAGGTGCAGACTCCATCACACTTTCCATTGAGGAGTTTGTGGCTGCACTCCCCTCAAGGGAGAAGTTTAAAGGAGTCCCCACCTCTGCATCAGATCCCCTGCAACCCCATGAAGGCAGCCAGGCTGAATAGTTGCTGGGGTTGGGGAAGGTGGCGGCAGCCCAGAAGCTGCACCTGAGAGCCCCTGCACCACCTGAAGGCAGCCAGGCGCTCAGCCCGCTCCCACTCCTACTTGCATGCATGGGGATCTCTCAGCGCGAAGCCTCCACTCCACTTCTGCAGTGGTGATTCAAGTTATACAGGGTGAATCTTTTAAAAGAGGCCCTGTGGAACATGTGTACTCTGTATCCACAGGGCCTCTTTTAAAGGACTCACCCTGAAGTAGATGACCACAAAAGGGCAGGGGGTTACTATTGAAAGTGGATGGGGAGATACATTTATGTAGGTATATGATTCTTCTTCTTCTTCTTCCTCCTCCTCCTCCTCCTCCTCCTCCTCCTCCTCCTCTTCCTATTATTATTAGTTTGGGGGGGAAGGAGAGAAAAGGAAAGACAGATAAAGGAGGTGGATGGTGGGGTAGGAAATTTAAGAGTAAAGGAAAAAGGAAAGGAAAAAGGAAAAACAAACAGAAAGAAAAAACAAAAAACTGAAGATGTTGAGGTGGTGCTGTATGGAAGTAGTATTTATATATATCAAATAATAAAAGTGTCAAGTTGTGGGTGAACATATCAGACGACACAGCGATTCTTCAAACAGCTTTTCTTTATTCTGAGGCCAGAACTGAACTGAACTGAAGGGCTCAGTCAGCCTGCTTATATAGAGCTCCCGTACCTTGTTACTGTAACAACTTTCTAAAACTATCCAATCACTGAATGTCACTTTCGATCCTTCATTTGCATAACTATCTACAGTATCCCCCTGCTGGCCCAGGGTGAGAACTTCAGTACATAACAAAAAGTAAAAATAAAAAGTATATAGAAAACCCCTTTAAGGGGGAAAATAAAATAGAATTATATATGTATATATGTATTCTCTTTAAAGAGAAAAAGGAAAGGGGAAGGGGGGAAAAGGGAAAAAGAGGGGAAGATAACAATAGCAATCACAATAATGTAGAAAAAAGTTTTGTTTTGTTTTTGTTGTTTTAAAAAAGGAGGTTGATAATAAAGGGCGGGCAGGAGGAGGAAGGACACCCCACAAAAAAGGACTCTTTTAAAATTTTTATTCTATTTTCTTTTCCCACTATTTAATTTAAAAAATGGGGGCGGGGGGGGGGAGTCAGGGCTGAAGTGGCGGTCCCAGGAAGTGGCCTCTGTTGGTTCAGGGCTCCTTTATGGGCACCACCATTTTAATTCTGAAGAGTTAGAAAAATGGAGGTAAAAAAATTGAGGCGAAAAATGTATTAAAAATACATTAAGGAAATTAAGGAAAATGATTTTTTAAAAAAATGATTTGGATCCTGTTTCCATTTCCAGCTGCCAGTGGCACCCCTCTGTCAGCAGGAGAGGGCCAACGCAGTGCCTGTCTTCTCCCGGGGAGATTCCCTTAGTGTGGCTCCCCTATGGGTCCCTGCCCACTTCCCTCGCTCCAGTCACTAGAGAGGTTGGATCTGGTTTGGACTGGGCTGCACACTTCTATGCGGCCTCCCTGACTCTCGCAGTCCCATCCTACCTCTCTTTCTTGATTACTACTGTCAAATGGCAGTGGTGGTTGCTCATGAGTAACCAGGCAGGACTCCGACCTGTCTTTAACAGGTTTTATTTTGGTGCAAAACTATTTAGAGTGCAGAACCATCAGTTCATGTCTGCCTCAATCACTAGCAGAATCTGGGAATGGTCGTTTCCAGGTCCTCCCCCAACATAAGAGCTTAGTCACCCCCAGCCTTTTCCTTCCTCCTTTGCGTTTTATGCCTCTGCGCAAGGTGGGTGACGGAAGAGGCGTGCTTCCCTCCTGACCGACTTGGCAAGGATCGGTGCTGAGGCTTCCAGCAGCATCCCTCTAGCCCTTTCCCCTCCATTACCCGGGAGGTGGGGCTTTCCCCAGCCTCCAACTGACGAGGTGCAGTGCTGGGACTCCCAACAGCAACCTCTGTTCCCTTCCCTCTTCCCCACTGGAGGTGTGGCTTTCCCCACCGCAGGAAGAGGAACTGCTTCGCAAGATTTTCAGAGGTTCCCTGTATCCCAACGGCCCCTTTGCCTCCCTTCCCTGTTCCGATGGCAAGCCCTTGACCTCTACAATGGCGGTTGCCGTGACGGTGGAAGCTGGCAAGTGTAATGTGAAGCATTATTATAAGAATATTTTCAGTGCCTGTTTTAAAAAACAAAAAAATAAAGACAGCATGCCAGGCTGAAAACGGGGTTCTATTGTGCATTAAACTGTTATTAACAAAGAAGTAAATCAAGACATTTCTTATTGAATGAAACAATGAAGTGTTGATTCCCTTGCTCTACACCACACACTAATGTGGCAGCAGGTTGTAATTTCAGAACAGGAACAGGAAATAATACAAGCAATTGTGTTTTGCCACTTAAACTAAGGCCAGGCTGCCATTTTGTGCTATTAAGTGTCTTTGTACAAAATAGATATAGGCCTTGGACATGTCAATACTCCAATTCCTAAACATTTCTTAAGTATATTAAGAGACAGGAACAAGGCAGGGAATAGCAGTTGTGCTGATATACAATTAAAAAATAAAACTATTGCTAAAGAAGCATAAGGAGATTGTGGTGAGGTTGAATTCTTTGCATCTGACTTCACTGTAGAAGACTGAAATTACATATTGAAACATACATGTTGACCTCCTTTCACTTCCATAGATGGTTGCCTTAATAATTTCTACTATGTGCATGCAGTTCCATAATATTGAAGTTCTCTGGGTGACTTAAAATAAATACTACAAATCAGGGTAAATATAAAATGCAACCTAAAATTATCAAATGAGAAATTTTAAAGGACCGATGTTTGTATTGTTTTTTCAGATATGTTGTAAGCCGCCCAGAGTGGCTAGGGAAACCCAGTCAGATAGGTGGGGTATAAATAGATAAAACAATAACAATAATACCAATAATAATAATATCAAAACTAAGTAAATACCACAAATACAAGAGTTCACAACAGTCCCAAGATTAAAATCAAAGATTTTAAAAATGAGAGTGAGTCTTCCTGGAAGATAGCTTTATAACCTCAGTGCTACCACAAGAAAGGATGAGGGTGTGTTCCTGTGGTATCCAAATAGGATCTTAAGGTTTGGTTTGGTAAATACAGCAAAAGATGGTCTTTCTGATAACCTGGTCCCAAAGCATTTAGGGCCCTGAAGGTTAAAGCCAGCACTTCAAATTGTGCTGGGAAATGCACTGGGAAATTATGCTGGGAAGTGCAGCTGTCAAATCTTAATATGGTCAGACTTCTGAGTCTTCTTGACTGTGAGCTGGTTCACACATAAAGCTGTGCCAATCCCAATATTTATATTGCAAATATTTGGGCTCTTGGAGAAGAGATGGTGTCAGTTTTGCTCCTCTGGTCTGCATTTTTGTTGTAAGCCATTACATGCCAACCAGCTCAGTATTTTATGGACTACAAGAAAATACAATGTAGTGACTTTGGCTTACCTGATTCATTTTTTAAAAATATTATGTTCCAGGTGAAGATAGCATATGTGAACTTTGTCAATCATTGCTATGTAGACACTGAGGTGGAAATGAAGGAAATCTACACCAGTAACCACATCTGGAAACTATTTGAAAACTTTCTTGTTGATATGGCAAGGGTAAGTTTTATGAATCATTAAATATTGATTAATATTGAATCATTAATAATCTTTATTAAAGGCAGTGGGCTGGAGTTTTATGCTTCTGTTTTAAGTTAAATTTATGTTTATTTTTTCATAAGTCACTGGAACGAGGGACTTACAATGTGGGGTGCCAGATGGGCTGTGGCCCCAGGTACGTATTAATGAGGGGGCGCAAAGCAGGTGCCCCCACGCAGACACCCCCAGCACAACGTGGCCTGGCACTTCTCTCCTGACGTTGGAGGAACCAGTACCCACAGAGAGGAGCACTGGGCTACTCTGTGTTGAGGGCGCAGAGTATTTGCTAAAGCTAACAATTAGAAAAGCAAGTGCTTACGTATTTTCGGTGGCTCCATAAAGTTCTTAAGTGACAGTTCAAAGTAGAGATGAAATTTCTCAGTCCTTCTGGTGCCTCAGTTATGCCTTAGCTGAACTTAGACTCCAGTATCTGAGTAGCATGAATTCAACCCAGCCCTCTTGCTCTTTTTATACAGCAGGAAAGCCAGTGTGCCTCTGTGTGCATTTTTTATTACCAGTTTGAGGGTTGGGGGTGTCCCCCCCCCCCGGCTACTGTCTTTTAATTTGTGTTCACATGTCTTCAGGAAGCCCTCAGGTAAACCCACTGAACTGTTTCATGCATCACTTTTGAAGCTGCTGGTTAGTTGAAACTACAGAGCATACTTTTATTACTCTGAAGGATTTTCTGTGCTTTAACATGTCCAATTTACAGAGGGCAGCATTTCCTCCCCTTCCCCCATCTAATATGTTTGTCATGAAAGATTGTGCACTCCTAAACTGGCACAGCATCATCCTCCCAAGAGGAATATTCACAGACCTTCTTTGGCCTCAGGTGTAGAATTAGCACAAGTGGCACAATGCAAAGGTCTGTTGCCAAAATCCATATTGACCATTTAGCAAACATGACTGATGTTGCCTTGCATCAAGTTATTGTGATGCTTGAAGTAGTCACTTATTTGTAAAGTAAAATAAGAGAAAATTATTCCTAACTATCAGGGGACTGCCATCAGAACGGGGAAAGGGAACCTCCACCGATTCTGAGAAGCAGCTCATCGTCTGGCAGTAGGGAAAGCCACACCTCCAGCGGAGCAGAGGGGAAAGGAAGTAGCCTGGTGGAGGGAAGGCTCGAAGATGCTACTGAGAGCCCAAGCGCCTCACCTAGCACGGCCGGCCAGGAGACACACACGCTTCTGTTGCCCTGCTTGCGCAGAGGGGTGAAACATAAGGAGGGGAGGCGGAGATTTGGGGTGTCCAAGTTCTTATGTTGGGGGAAAAGCCGGAAGGGGCCACTCCCAGAATCTGCTAGTGGCTGAGACGGTCGTGGACTTTGGGGTTATGCACTGTAAATAGTTTGCACCAAAATAAAGCCTGTAAAAGACAGGTTGGAGTCCTGCCTCACGAGCAACCATCACCAGCATCTGGCACTAACTTTCAGTGGTATCATTTAATTCACCCCAAAGTGTGTGTGTTTCTCTTTGAAAGTATTTCTAGTAGCTGTCTGATAACATTCCTTCTATTTCTCTGTTCCTTGTTTTTCTTGCTACCCAGCCCATCCATTAGAGTAGAATGTCAAAAGTGCTCTCTTCTATTCTATTTTCATGGAGCCTTGTGTGGTTCGAGCTACCCAAGCCTTCTAGATTACTGAGTTTATTTATTCAGAGAAGCAGGGAGGGGAGAAGAGAGTTATTTTAGATGGAGGCACAGACCATATGTTTCGAATACATAACTTTTACCTTGCTTTCAGGACTTGGAGTGTGCGTTTAGCATCAAGAATGAATGTTGCAAAAGCTCCCCAATCATTTAGAGATAGGACCCTTCAGTTGTTGCTGCTGCTCTATGTGTTTTTCTCTTATTGCTTTCAGATACTGCCTGTCCTTAGCAAATCAGGAAGACTTTATTGAGAGAAAGTTTCTCCTCAGGCGCATCAGAATATTTTGTGCCTTGATATCCTTACTCTTTATGTTTACTCAGAGGCCTAATCCCTTAAGCATGACATCCTCTCAGTGTGTGTGTGAGAGTGTGCACATATCCTAAGAAGGGCATCACATGTTTTATTGGGAAGCACAGTGGTCCAGGGCAGAAGAATCTTTTGTGGCACAACTTCATACCTTCAGTAGCAGTCAAGCTCTATAATAAACTTAAAGTTTTCACAGTTTTGGAGCACATGCAATTCAGTAATAGCTGGGGAGTTTCATTTGCCCAGTCTATAAGGAGAGACCTTCACTTGATCTAGATCATAGGAGCCAACTCTAGGGGCCAATGCCCTTTCGTCCCCCCCAATGAAATATTTGAGGGGGACCACAAGTTGATGAACATTGTTGTTCAAATGGTGTGTGTTTTGTGATCAATTATGTGGGGCACCTCCCCCCAATATTTTATTCAAGTTGGTACTCCTGACCTAAATAGCTTGTTTTTAGTTATGTGTTCTGCTCACTACTGTGCAGAAAATTGCACATCTGTTGCATGTATTTAGTTCCAACAGTGCATCAACAACTGATCCACAACTGATCTCTCATATGATGAAGGCACATCCAACCCTTTTTAGCAGCTGCTTTCTAACAATTTGTGAACAGAAAGCCAGGTCTTCCTTTGTGGCACTGTATGGCACTGTATCATTCTACAGAGGTGGAAATCTCCCAGGTGTCTTGTTACAGAAGAATGGCCTCTTAGATCTTGTAGCTCATAAATGAATAGTTTACTTAAAAAGCAGGAACAGATGATAAATTTCAGTTATCTGGCAGGATGTCATAGAACTCCATGCAGACTGAGAAATGGAAGACATCCTTGTGCCATTAACCCTTCTGTACCATCACTATACGTGTTTTGTTTCTTCCTTTTCTTCCTTTTGAATTATCCCTTTTTTGTTGTCCTTTTTTTAACATTTTCCTTATTATTATTTTTAGAAAAAGCAGAATAGGAAGCCAAGCACATGTGTTCATGATAACTGAAAATTTGCTTTAAATGTAAAAAAGTGACTCATGTTAGTGATCTGAACCCTGGGAAATGGAGCTTTATTGTTCCATGTTTGGTATCACCTACTGTATAAGGAGGGGTGGTGGTTTTTTGCTTTTGTTTTACATTGAATAAAAATGGGGGAATGTGATGGATGGGAGCTGCTGTTTTCACACATTCTTCATGCAGTTCCTCTGTCTGCTCTAGGTTTGTAACACAACCACGGACAGAAAACATGCAGATGCATCTCTGGAGAAGTATGTCACAGAATCAGTAATGAGCATAGTGAGTGGTTTCTTCAGTTCTCCATTTTCAGACAACAGCACAAGCCTCCAGGTAAAGACTTAGAATCATAGAATTTTCCAGACCCTTGATCATTTTGGTTGCCCTCCTCTGCATATGCTCCAGCTTGTCAACACCCTTCTTAAATTGTGGTGTCCAGAATTGGACATAGTATTCCAGGTGTGGTCTGACCAAGGCAGAATAGACTGGTGCTATGACTTCCCTTGATCTGAACACTATGCTTCTGTTGATGCAGCCTAGAATAGCATTGTTTCTTTTTGCTGCTGCATCACACTGTTGACTCATGTTAAGCTTGTTGTTCACCAAGACCCCTAGATCCTTTTCAAATGTACTGCTTGTAAGCCATGTGTCCCCCATCCTATATTTGTGCATTTGCTTCTTCCTGCCTAAGTGCAGAACCGTATGTTTGTCACTATTGAAATTCATTTTGTTAGCTTGTGCCCAGTTCTCCAATCTGTTAAGGTCATTTTGAATTCTGATTCTGTCTTCTGTGGCATTAGCTACCCCTCCCAGTTTGGTGTCATCTGCAAATTTGAAATATGTGATACATGTTTATTTCAGACTACTATTCCATGGTCTCACATGTGACAGGAAGTTAGCAATCCGTGCATTCACAGGAACGTTTATTTCATTGGTGACACTATTTGCTTGTCCCCACCCCTATGTAAACAGGAAGAAATCTATAAAACAATTTCATTTCATTTTATTTCATTTTCATTTATTATCTTTCTGTGCCGCTTTTCAGTCACACGAATCACAAAGTGGCTCACAAATAATAAATAATAGTAATATAACAGAACTTCACAATTACAGCATAAATCTTATAGAATATTTAGCAATCATTGGTAAAACAACCACTTTCTACAAAATACGATTAACAAAACAACTAAAAAAAAAGGTAAACATCACAACCACAACAAAAAAGTCATATTCACAGCACACATAACCCACAAAACAACATTAACAAACTAATAACCAAAAATAAACACTGCTGAATTCTCTCTCTCTCTCTCTCTCTCTCTCTCTCTCTCTCTCTCACACACACACACACACACACACACACAGAGAGAGAGAGAGAGAGAGAGAGAGAGAGAGAGACACCGAGAGAGAGACACCGAGAGAGAGACATAATCCCTAGCTCTGTACTCTATGAAAAATTCAACTTATATAATTTTTTTTTTCATAAAAACATTTCCACCCTGCCTTTCAGCCCCCAAAAGTACCGTATATATTTGATGGATATATTTGATCTCTTTGCCTAGGGCAGCCTTCCACCCTCCGCTGCCTGATGTTCTTCAACTACAACTTCCATCATTGAGCAGGCTGCCTAGGAATGATGGGGGTTATAGTCCAACATCTGAGGAAATCTGGCCTAGATTATATTAGTTGACACTGCATAGATTAAGACGAAGGCTTGCCTAAATTCAGCTGCTAAATCATACAGCAATACTCACTGCTGAGGTACAGTGTTCTCCCTGGACAAGATGGAAGCAATTTCAGACATTTCAACAGGTGACCCCTCTTTATTTTTGCTATTAAAGCAAGGAAGTGAAGCAGACTAAAACCCAGGAAAATGTCCTATGATGGGTCAGGGTATTTGTTCATCTAGCCCAGCATTTTCCACTCTGACTGGCTGCAGCTCTCTAGGATTTTGAAGATGTGTAACATTACTTGCCTCCTGATCTTAAGATGTGAGGGATGAACCTGGGACCATCTGCAGGCAAAGCATGTGATCTAATGCTGATCTACAACACCAGCTAGAAGCCAAACCTGGATATATTATCATTTCCTTTTTTCAGCTTTCCTGGCCCTTAGGTCAAAAGCATCCTGGCCCCGAGTGCTAGAGCGATTGACATGGCTAGACTGGAGTGAGTGTCTTCACATATGCCACACCCCATAGAGGTTATACTCTTGCTACCCAAATCCCTCATTCCCTTAGGCCAGCGGAGCCACCTTGGGGCAGGTGGTAGAAGCACGGGCTCTGTCTCACTTTCCCTCTCATGCACCACTCTAGAAGAGTGCTTGGTGCAATAATACATGGAGTATGTGAAATCAGTAGCAGTGCCCATGTGTTTGTATTAGGCTAGAACACATAGCAATTTTTATTTATTGTATATCTTAGATCATACTATCTAAACGTGTTTGAGCTGATAACATATTTTTTTGTGTTCTTTCAGACACACCAGCCTGTTTTTATCCAGTTACTGCAGTCTGCGTTTAGAATTTACAACTGTACCTGGCCAAACCCAGTGCAGAAATCTTCAGTAGAGTCCTGTATCAAAACTTTAGCTGAAGTCGGTAGGTCATTATACTCCTTGTTTTCACTGTTTCTGTTTTAAGTGACTTTGGATGGAATACCTGTTACTTCTAGGAAAGTAAAATCCTGCAAATTGCTAGTGCAGGAAACCTTTGTGCAATCTCCTTTGAAATGAGCGGAAGTTGAATTAAAGGACGGTCACTAGTGGATGTGCACACTAATCTATATAGTATTTTGCTTGCAGTGGGGAAGCCTCACCACAAATAAAACATGAGTGGCTAGAGAGAGCTTCGGGTGTGGCCTCTTTCTTGCCCTATAGAATTGCTGCAGGACACTTGAGCAGAAGAATCTTACCCTGATTGCTGCTAGTTCCCTGGCAAGCAAGGGCAACACTTACTCTAAGACTGAACTGACTTGACCTGGTGTTTCATCAGGCTGGCCTGGATGCCCTCAGTCTGGACTGCCTTGGTCCCTTCTATCCTCCTTTCAAATTCATAGCAGCTGATGAGTCACGGGAGGAGAAAGCAATGACTCAAGATTATTGGCATATCAGAATTGTGGCTTATCAGACTTTCCTTAGAGTCAGAATTATGTATCAGAATTGTGGCATATCAGACTAGGACCTGGGTTCAGCCATGAAGCCCACTGGGTGACCTTGGGCCTAACCTACCTCACAGGACTGTTGTGATTATCAAACAGAAAGGGGGAGGGGTGTGTATGCCACCCTGAGCTCCTTGGAGGAAAGTTGCTATATAAATGTAATAATAAATAAATAAGATTAGCCAGCTGCCCCCTACAAATTACTTGCAGCTCATTACATCCACTTTTACTAGGAAATAAAATACATACAATTTGATTGGGGGAGGAGGTGTTGCTGTTCAGTAAGTGCATATATGATTTATTAGTTGGATTGGTTTCCTTTTTTTGACCAAATCTTTTTTATTGATTTTCCAAATTTTACCAAATCAGCCACAAATTAAGACAAATTTAATACAATTTTTCCCAAAATTGGTTTCCCATACTCCATTCATAATGTGTCCAAATTTTCCTCTTGTTGCTGTTTATTTTCCTAGTTGTTTCTAGTTCACATTCCTTACAATTAACCTTATATTACAGTGGGTTTTTTTTAAAAAAAAACCTTGTTTATCCTTAACCATCAGCTTGCCAATTCCTGCATGTACAATATTCTAACATTTGCAATATCTACAAGTGAGGTTACTCCACAAATTATCAAATCCACAATAAGTCAGTAATTATCATTTCTAAAATAAACTATGTATGAAAACCCAATAGTTCACTTTTACTAGGTGTTTTTCCTTTTCTTCTTATATGCACAGTGCATTCTGTCCAGACCTCTTAAATGTCCGATCCAAGTATCTCCTCTGTTGTTGTCCATTCTAAAATAGGAAATTGCAAGGATGACCTTGGTATTTCCCCATGGCGCCTTAACAGTGAGCCCATAATAGTAGGAGAAGGCAGACTGTCTTTCCTAGAAAATTTGTAACAGTTCAATCTTTAGTCGCCCTCCCCTTAAGCCAAGCAGACCCAAGCTGATGACTTTCCATTGAAATTTCTCAATTTGCCTCTAAGAGTACACCGGTTATTGCTGGCCATTTCCCATCAGGTTCTCATCAACATTTTCTGACACTCCAAACTTTAATTAATGTCCCTAATTGTTTAATTATTTAAAATTATTTCAGTCTTATTCGTCAAGTTCTTTCAGTTTCATCAAGCTGAGGAGGTGATAGGTAAAACTCCTCAAAAAAAGCAGCTCATCACATCTTCCCCTTCCTTCCATTGTTTTGACAGCATCACTCCACCTCACACTGCCTGGAGTTTTACCTGCACACGCTTCCAATTTTCCACTAATAAACCTCACTTGTGATCCTTTTATTTCTTTAATCCAGAGGGGGTAAGAAGTAAGCCCTTGAAAGCTTTAAGCAACAATAATAATAGCATTAATAATAAAAGAAGATCTACTCCTCTCTTCTCTCCATTTTGAATTACAGCAGGAATCATAACTCAAATCTCATACCTCAACTTCAATAGCCTGAATATGCCATTAATTTTAATCCAGTGTTCAAAATTTTGAAGGAGCTCTGCCACTTGCTTTGGCGGACTTTGGAGGCTTTCTCTGTGATGGAGAGTTTGAGACCCAGCGTCTCCTCCCCTCCTGGTTCTTGGGTGGCAGGAGTGGGCACAAAGACGACATTTGGCCAAAAGTGCTGTTGGTTCACTCATAACACTAACCCATATTTAACATTAAGCTTAGTAAATGTTAACCTTAGTTAAGGCTGAGGCATCTGGCAGACGATCTCTTAAACTAGGATTAGGGGTTTTTTTGCTCTCCAGATGTTGCTGAACTATAGCTCCCATCAGTCCCAGCAAGCATGGCCCAATAGCCAGGGATTTGGTTCGCATCTGTCTGTCTTGAGAGACAATGGAGTGTGCATCTGGGGGTGAAGTCAAACTGCTGTGTTAGTTAATTCCACACTGTGGATATTGCTAATATAAGAACTGAATAGATTGTATTTCCTGATCAATCTGCTGGACTTTAACTTCTCATAGTATGTTTCGTTTATATGATAAGTTGGTCTATAGAACCATATATTTTGATATGATATGTTGAATCACATTTAAAAAGAATTTATATAGTTATATACAGCCTGTTGTGTTGTTTGTGTTGTTATCAGTTTTGTATTTACGTGACAAAGGGTTTGGTAGTGTTAGTTGACAGCACCGAAGTAACCTCTCTGGGGTGCAAGCCTGAGCAGGGTGTATGGAGGTTCTGGACTGCCTAGACAACAAGAGCCCCCTGATGTGATTCGAAGGAAAGCACCAGGTTGGCTGCAGGAGGTGCTGGAAGGAAGCATAGAAGGTGCCATCCAACTACCTTAAGGCAGTGGTTTTTAACCAGTGTGCCGTGGCGCTCTAGGGTGCCTTGAATGATAGTCAGGGGGCCGTGGGCAACACTGGCTTCTGTCTTTCTTTTCCTTCCCTCCCTTCTTTGATGCCCTCTGTTGGTTACAGCAGCGACCCTGGCTACAAGCTCCCCAGGCGAGTGGTGCCTCTCTTTGGGGTGGGGTGGGCAACTCAGAGACCACGGATGGCCACAGCAGCTGCCCAGAGGACTCCCAAGGAAAGGGGAGAGGAGAAGAGGCTGAGAGAACAGTCCACAAGGGAGGGTGTTTGAAAAAGGGTGAGAGGCTGGCAGCTCTGCAGACAAGGGATGACATAACTGGGCTCCTGAGCCCCACAGGGGTGCCACAGAAAGAATGTAGTTGGTCAAGGGAGCCATGGACTCAAAAAGGGTCTCCACTCCTGATTTGTGTAGGATTTGCTCCTTTTCTTCTCTCGATGTCCACAAGGCAGCAGAGGTTTAAGATCAGAGTTTTTCTTCTCCTAGATGGGCTACCTTTCCAGGTTGATGAGCCCCACCTGCCCCTCACTTCTCTCTACAGCATGTGCATAAATCACCTTCTTGACCGTTGGACCCACTATCGGTCTTTTCCACTCAGTCCGCTCAGTCGTGTTTTCAGGCACAGTTCCTAACCCACTGAGTCTTTGATTCCCATTGGCTACATTCACTTGGTTTAATCGGCCAGTTGAATCCGTTCCTGGGGTGTGGCTGCTGTTGTATGCTGCCAGTTTCTAGCAGCCACAGGTGAGTTTCCAAGTGAGTTTCCAGGCTTGGGACCAAAGGTGGACCAACTACCCCAGAAGGAGCACAACATGTCCCCCACCAGAGGTACCACCCCTCCCTTGATACCCCATATACCCCTGGCCAGGGGATTATAGGAGCCATAGGATTCCTTCTGCAACTTGGTGCCTTTTGGAAATTGTGTGTATGTTTGAGGAAGTGTTGAAGATCATTCTCCTATTTGATTTTTTTTCTCATGCAAGCATTATTTATCATATGTAAATCAAATGGCTGGCTAACTACTTCTAGTCTGGGAACCATCTGCCCAAAGCAGAACCCTCAAATCCAGCACATATTCTGGTTCATGTGGTTTTTGGTGGCATCTTTAGTTAAATCCTGTTTTGCCTTTTTTAACCCCACTTTGCTCTACAAGTTCTCTGCATACTTTCAGAAACCTTCCGAACAGGAACAACAAACTAGCATGCTTGCGGAATAAACTAATGTGGTACAAAAGTACAAAAATTGGCACATGCTGATTGGCACAAGCAGCCAGTAATAACTTGAATAAAAATAAATATTTATGTTCATATTTCTTTGCTGGTATTTTGAAAAGGGAACATATGTTTCATGTTGTTTTTAAATAATGAAATGTGGAACAAATGAAAGTTAAGCTTCCTACAAGCTACTATGATAAGCAGACAGAGGTTTTGTTTACAGCTCAAAACTTCAGCTGTGACCTCAGACAATTGATGCAAACCTTAATTACAAATAGAATTATACATTTTAAGAACCATTCAGAACAAAGGAACATATTTTCACTTGGCTTTCTTTGTGATAGTTTTAATTAGCTGCAAGTCTTTGAAAAATCGTAGTGCTTGATGGCTGCTCAGCCACTGATGGAAGAAAGTGGCTTGCTCGCTTCAAATAATGCCTGGAAGATCTGTAGGAATGTGACTGTTTCAGCCCTCGTGCTCTACAATTTATTCATATGTTCCTGGATATACTATTTCTGAAGGGGTAGCAATGTTAGTTTCTGATTTCAGAAACAACCAGGAATCTTGTAGTACCTTAAAGTCTAACAAATTTATTAAAAGTGTGAGCTTTTGTGGACTACAGTCTACTTCATCAGATGTGTGAAATGGTTTCTTGCATGGGGGAGGGGAGAGACAGATAGTAAACTGTGAGTCAGAAGAAAATGGCATTCAGAGTGGCATTCAGAGTGGCCATTCAGAGTGGCCATTATCCCCAAGTTAAGTCTTATTATTTCCTAGATATAGACTTTGACCTCACATTGGGATACAAGGAGGCCGTGACCACTGTCACGTGTGGGGGAGCGCACCACTCAGGCAGGAGGAGAAGTTATGCTAAGACCAGACCGCTCATTACCGAGGAGGCAGGTTTAGTTGTTGTTTGGAGACTATGTCTGCTTCGGGGTCTGGTCTTGACCGGATGGATACTGGAATCAACAAGGGAGACCCACATGACCTGAAGGTGCTGCTGTGCAATGCCAGGTCAATGATTCACAAGACCACTGCCATCCATGACTTGATCATGGATGGGGGACTTGACCTGGCATGTGTAACAGAGACTCAGTTGGATGAAGCAGATGGGCCTGTTCTTGCCGCTGCTTGTCCACCAGGTTTCTCTTCTGCACAGCAATCCAGGTCATATGGGTGGGGAGGGGGGTTGCAGTGATTTTTAGGAAGTCATTAGCTTGCATCAGGCATCCTATTGGGAAGACCCAGTTTTCTGAGTGCATGTTCTGGAAATTGGGCAATAGGGGCAGTACAGGATTACTTTTGGTGTACCAGCCTCCCCACTGCACCAAGGATTCCCTGCCCGAGCTGCTTCAGGTTGTGGCGGATGTTCTCCTGGAGACACCAAGTTTAGCTGTCCTAGGGGTTTTAAACATCCATGCCGACACGACCTTACAAGGGCCGCTTGGGACTTCATGGAAAGCATGGCCTACATGGGGCTGTCCCTGAATAAGTTTGGCCCAACTCATAGTCGTGGATATACCTTAGACCTGGTGTTCACCTCTATTGCTGTACCCACTGACACTAAGTAAAAGCAAAGCAAAAGAAGTGCCATGGTCAGATCACTTCCTGGTGCAACTGGACTTTTCCGTGACCCATCCCCTCTGCAGGGAGGTGGAACCGATTCGGATGGTCCACCCCCGCCACTTAATGGATCAAAATGGTTTCGAGAGAGTGGTAGGGGATGTTTTATCCCATGCTGATGGCCTTTCAGCTGATTCCCTGGTGACCCGCTGGAATGCGGAATTAACCAGGGCCATTGACTCTCTGGCTCCAAAGCGCCCTCTGCGAGTACATGGAGCCTGGACTGCCCCATGGTTTTCCCCTCAGCTGAGGGTGCTGAAACAATTGCTGGGATGGCTAGAGCGCCGGTGGGGGAAAACTCACTCTGAATCTGACCAGACACGGGTTAAAGCTCAATGTTGAGCCTACCAAGTGGTGATAGCAATGGCGAAGAGGACCTTCTTCACCGCCTCTATTGGATCTGCAGAAAACAGCAACAGGAGACTTTTTCAGGTGGTTTGTAATTTAATGGAAACACCTGCACCATTGGGGCGTGGTAAGGACCCCAAGATTTTTGCAGATAAAGTAGCTCAGGTTCAGAAAGAGATAGATTCTACCGTGAGAGCAGGGCCAGGCGGCTTAAGTTGCATGGGATCAATTTCAATATGTTACCTCCGAGGATGTGGGCAGGCTACTTGGACGAGTGAAACCGTCCACCTGTCTCCTTAATCCTTGCCCATCTTGGCAAATAAAAGCAAGCTGGGAAGGGCTGGGTGATGGGCTCTGCAAAGTGGTGAATGCTTCCCTCTCTGAAATAATAATAATAATAATAATTTATTATTTGTACCCCGCCCATCTGGCTGGGTTTCCCCAGCCACTCTGGGCGGCTTCCATAGAAAACCAAAAATACACTAAAATATCACAGATTAAAAACTTCCCTGAACAGGGCTGCCTTAAGATGTCTTCTGAATGTCAGGTAGTTATTTATCGCTTTGACATCCGATGGGAGGGCGTTCCACAGGGCAGGCGCCATTACCGAGAAAGAGGCGGTTATTAAGCCACTCCTTAAAAAAACATATTTGGACCCGGCCAATATGGCCAACTATCACCCAGTCTCAAATCTTCCATTCTTGGGCAAGGTGATTGAGCGGGTCGTTGTGGAACAACTCCAGGCACGCCTGAAGGATGCGGGCCATTTGGATCCCTTCTAATTGGGATTCAGGCCTCATCATGGGACTGAAAATGCCTTGGTCCCACTGGTCAATGATTTCTGGTAGGCTAGGGACAAAGGTGAAAACTGTTTCCTAGTTCTGCTGGATCTTTCAGCAGCCTTTGATACCATTGACCACAACATCCTTCTGGACCATCTAAAGAAGTATAGTGGTTCCACTCCTTCCTCCCGGGTCCTGTCCAGAAAGTGGTGTGGGAAGATGAGTGTTTGGACCCCTGGGCTCCCACTTGTGGCGCCTGCCCTGTGGAATGCCCTCCCATCATGTCAAGGGAATAAACAACTATCTGACTTTTAGGACACCTTTTTAAGGGAAGTTTTTAATGTTTGATGTTTTATTCTGTTGGGAGCCGCCCAGAGTGGCTGGGGAAACCCAGCCAGATGGGCGGGGTATAAATAATAAATTACTCTTATTATTATGGCTAAGTGAAATTTTTACCTGGTCTCCCAGGACATAGGCCTTAGAGATTTAATGCAAACATGTGTAACTCATTCAGTAAAGGAACTTCCTTTTTTAAAACACACACAACTATTTCAGAAAAGGCAAAGGCCGCCACTTCTCTATTCCAAAATTCCCCCAAACATCCCTGTTTTTGTTCTAAAAAACAGCTTCCATGAGATTCTGTGCCTTTAGCTAATACCCTATTTTTTGGTAACTCTCATAGGACATTAATCAAACTTGCAATACTGCCTCCTCTGGTGCAGTTCTTTTTTCTCTTCATAGTTTTTATAGAAAAAAAACCTCCTCCTTTTGCCTTATGAGGTATCCAGGAGCCCGTATAGAGTCCTTAAGTGGGTTCCCGATCGGTAGGAGAAAATAACAGAAGCCAACCAGAAAATATTGAGAAGCAAAGCGGTTAGTAAGCCTGATCTTTATTGACTGTTGCAACAGGTTCCCCACAGGAGGGAGGATAGAACCCAGAACAATGGTGTGCAAGCCCTTATATAGACTTTTGAAGTTGCCCACCCTGAAATATCATACATACATTGCAGATAGAGGTGGTCTACAGCATAAATCCTGCCTCCCAGGATATCTGTTAATGGTCACTGATTGCTTTACCTGGGCAGCCTGGCCATTCTTTTGTGTTGGTAAATACTTTTAGTTCCTGAATCCAGGTCACAGGCTCGCTCTATTCATACACAAACACGCCCTTAAGACAGGATTTGTAAGCAAAAAGACAAAGGGAAGGCTTTCCCCATTTCCTCCCTCCTTGCAGAGAAATATATTGAGGTCAGTTTGGGAGAGTCAAAATGACTTCAGGATTTCTCTCCTGTACTATTTCAGAAACGTGGTTTATATACTTATGTATGTGTTTGCCTTGTACGTTTATGAATGTTTCTTTTATATTTAGGACCTTAGAATGCTTATAACAATAGGGTGGAACTAGACATGAAATCTTGATATGGCTATTGCCAAAAACAGGAGCCTTGTGTTAAGTTCTCCCCTCTTTTGCCATAATGTTTTGGCTGCCTCACTCAGATTGTTTCCGTGCTCCTACCAGTGGTAGAGTGGGGACAAAGAAATGCAAAACATGGAGAGGAAGAGAAAGAGGGCACAAAACACAGAGGCAGAAAAAGGCAATGTAGAATATATAGCTTTTTTTAGAGAGGTGCCAGCATACAGAGTGATGTCACTCTATACCCATGGAGAACCCTAGGCAGTGGTGGGTTTCCCACCCCCCCTTAGAAGTTTAGTCTGTTTGCAAGCCTAGTCTTTCTCTGTCTCCAAAGTTTCCATTTTCAGCAACATTCCCTTCTTATATGCCATGTCTACTTCCCATCCTTTTACTTGGATTATTATGTTTGCATCTGTACTAAGATTTTTCTATTCCAAATGCATTCTTCCAAAGCAAAGAACCGTGGAATTGCAATCCCTGTGGATTTGGACAGCCAAGTTAATACACTTTTCATGAAGAGTCATTCTAATATGGTGCAGAGAGCAGTGATGGGTTGGAGAATGTCTGCCCGCAGCGGACCTCGCTTTAAAGAAGCACTTGGAGGACCTGCTTGGGATTACAGGAATATCATTGAGAAACTACAGGTGTGGTAGAAACTGGCACATGTTTACAGTCTGTATATTATTGGTTTTTAAAAAAATTGTATATGAGGTGCTGGAGAACACAATGCTTAGGACCAGCATGCCACAAAATCCACAAGAGTTTCCAAATTCGAATCTTAAAACTTCTCAACAAACTAAGCAGCCAATTTGCACCCCCATTGACTTTTTATGGACTGCCTAGAGTGTTGGGGAGCTCAAGACTTTTCTATTGGAAAACGCAACTATTTATTATGTATATTGAAGAGACTCATGGTGTTCTGTGGCACAGCAGGTTTAGTCACACTTATATCTCTCTTGCTACAAGTTTTCCTGATACATTAAAAAAAAAACCTACAAAGCTGATGGACTCAGTGCTCTTCCATCGTGAAAGGAAGGAGGCAGCCCTTGTTTTGACGCAATTTGAATTCAACCCCTTTTACTCTAACATGTAAGGCTCAGTGATTATGTTTTGAATCATAGGCCTCCCCTTTCTCAGTTGACAAGATGGGCGGGTAAATCACAGATTGATGCGTTTTAGGCCACCAATTGGAATATGAGCATATATGGGTCCACAGAGGTGCCCACTAACACTAGGTAAGTAGTGAAGGATATCAGAGACAGAGAAGTGGTAGCGTAGAATTGTTCTCCATCCGTCCACACTGAACTTCTGTCCCACTTATGGTGGTTTCTCACTCTCTCAGGTCAATGACAGAAGTTTTTCTTCTTTCCTCCTGAATGATGCTTTCATCCAAAATGTGTGCTGGCATATCTGATGTTAGCATAATGTTGTGGCCGCACAGTAAACATTCTGTCTTTTGAAAATAAATGCTTACATAGCTGTTACTACACACTAATGATTAGTTGGTTTACTTCCTCCAACAGAAGGAGCCATTCTGTCCAGAGAAGACTCTTTTTGTCAGATTAGGGAACCATTTAGATCCAATTTGTTATGTTATTGCATAGAGGCTTCTAGTGAAAACATCATGTTATAAATATAGCGGTGATATATGTATGAGTGTCTGGATGAAATTAACATGTTGCCCGAGTGTTAATGTGTTTCTGGTATATGACTACTATTTTCATCTGGTCATCCCAGTCCACATCACAGGTTGGGAAAAATGTTGAAAAATGAGGACTCATTCTACTTCATGATTGGAAAACTAGCAGCAGACATTAAACAGATGGCCAGTTCCAACCAAACTGGACACTTTCCTCTTGGTGTTTTATTTTTTAGGATGTTGTAGCCTCCTTGGAACAGCAGTTCAACCTCATGATGCAGGCTGAATTTTCGGTGTTGGTTGATGTATTGCACAGCCCTGAACTTCTTTTCCCTGAGGGAAGTGATGCTAGAATCAGATGTGGGGCTTTCATGTCCAAGTAAGTGCCTGAAGCTATTGAAGCCAAGGTTTGTTCTTGGTTTTACCCATTGTGGTTTATTCTTCTGCCTTATTCATCATAGTGAAAGACACTTTGTTTCTCTTATATCAAAGATACATAGGATGTCATATATTAATAGAAAATACTCAGAGTTGTAGGGGATGAGGCAGGCACCAGAGCACCAATTTTCCCAGTTAATGGTGTGCAAGCGATCCAAAATACATTTAGTTTGGTGAGATTTTCCCTGTATAGGGAAAACTTTTAATGTGTAATGTTTAATTGTGTTTTTATATATGTTGGAAGTCACCCAGAGTGGCTGGGGCAAGACAGTCAGATGGGCGGGGTAAAAATAAAACAACAACAACAATAACAATTGAAAACTGTTAGGGAAAGAGCCCTGTAAATAGCTGAAATGAAATGAATAGAAATGAATAGAAAGACAAAGCAATGTGTGCTGGATTGCTGCACAACCTTTTAATAGCACACAAGCTTTCTAAAATCAAGTAGATTCCCCCCAATAGATATACAAGGATTACAAAATGTTATGAGCATTTAAATTTAAATATATTGCAGTGAAACTTAATATGCATTTAATTCCTTTTGTTAAAGCATTTGATCTAGGGACTGAGACAAAACCAATATCTTCCTTGATTTTTATTATCTATTGTTAAACTCCAACTTGTAGTGTATTCAGTCTTCCACTATCTATGCTTGGCCTTGACTTGTTAAAGTGTTCAATTGCAGTCTGGGTGAGTGCCTTTAATATTGGCGTCTTGGCTTTCCCATGCCCTTGATGTCCTTCAGGAAATCTGCAAATGTTAAATAGAGCAAACTTGGAGAAGCAAACAAATTTGGCAATTTTTCTGTTTCTACAATAACTGGCATATTTTGCAAAGCCGAGGTGGTAGCATTTACACAAAGGTTGATGATTATGCCAATAAATCAATGGCAGCCTTCCTCAAGGGGCAAATAGGAGCTTGGGGGGTGCATTTTTACTGGGCAGGTTGGGCAGGTTAATCTCCCCCTCCCCCTGTGCATGGTGATCCCCTGCCCTTCTTTATGGCTACCATTCAAGTTTTTTTCTTTTTAAAGAAAAACTAGAAAACAAGATAAACAGGTAGTCCGTTCCCTTCTCCATTGGTGGGTATGGCTTTTGCCTTCAAAGGCGGACTTGGACCTAGTTGTTTCCCAAATAGATTTGTCTAGTAATGGGGTGGTGCTGAGCTCCCAGTGAGCTACCTATTCTTCTGGAAAAGTTAGCTAACATCTGTTCAGGCCAGGCCAAACTGTGATCCATGGACCACAACTTCACTCAGGTGGTCCACAGCATGCTTGCTGAGTTATGGTTGAAGATGGGGGGTGGCACATCCATTGCATTAAATAGACTGATATTTAACTATATTTTATTGCTTTTTACATTTCTTATATTGTATTTCATTTTATGGATTTCAAATTGTAATAAATTGAGGTAAAATATATAAGATATGAAAAGCAATAGAACTACAACAAAAATTGCAGTTTTCTAGCACGGTTCATTAAAATTGCTGTAATCGGCAGAAAAATAAAAAACCTGCTAAGACCTTTAGCAATTTTCATGTGGTTCTTTGGGGGCGGGGCAAGTTTGGGAACCTCATTAGTTTTTGCCAATATAATGAAAAGTATCCAAGTGATTAGAAAATCATCAGAATGAGACTAACCCCATTTGGTGTGATATTTTGTCTCATGTTTTACTTTAAGGCTGATAAATCATACAAAAAGGCTAATGGAGAAGGAAGAAAAACTCTGTATTAAAATTCTCCAGACATTACAAGAAATGCTTGACAAGAAGGAAAGCTTTGTGGAAGAGGTATGTCTGTTCTCTTTGATCTAAAGAGCAAAAATATTTTTGATGTACAATATTAGCTGTGGTATTTCATGCCGTATTTATAGTAATGTAATGCATAAAGATGCGGGTGTATATAGGGACGCGGGTGGTGCTGTGGTCTAAACCACTAAACCTAGGGCTTGCTGATCGGGAGGTCGGAGGTTTGAATCCTCGTGACAAGATAAGCTCCCGTTGCTCGGTCCCTGCTCTTGCTCTCCAACAGTTTGAAAGCACGTCAAAGTGCAAGTAGATAAATAGGTACCACTCTGGTGGGAAGGTAAATGGTGTTTCCGTGCGCTGCTCTGGTTCGCCAGAAGCGGCTTAGTCATGCTGGCCACATGACATGGAAAAACTGTCTGTGGACAAACGTCTGCTCCCTCAGCCGGAAAAGCAAGATGAGCGCCACAACCCCAGAGTCGTTTGCGACTGGACTTAACTGTCTCTGGCTTAGTGTGGCCGCTAAGTCTATTCTAGGAATCAAAAATTCAGGAGTGGGAGGATCCTTGCAACAGTCAAGGATTCCTGTTGCTGCTGTGGGGGGGGGGAGGGGAGGACTCCCTGAAATGCTAAGTATTAAAATAATCACATTGTTGTCGTTGTTGTTTCTTGGCATCCATCTGTCTCAAGAGTCCAACACAGGGGAGATAAAAGAGGGAGAGATGGAAGAGGGAGGGGAGGGTAAGCAGGAAATAATAGAAATCCAATTGATTATTGATTACTAGGCATAGTTTCAGCAGAGGATGAGGACTAAGGGGTTGTGCCAAAGCCACTCATGCCTGGCAATTATAGTGCTTTATAGCCTTGGTCTGAGGGAAACAAAATTCAGGACTGGAAAGAGTCTTCAAAATTAGAGCGTTTCTATAATCCTAAATACTGAATTTCTATGAGTGCTAGTCAGTTGCTATCCCATTCTAATACAAGAGAGGCTTCTGAATCAGGGTGTAGGACTTTTCAAAACCTTCATAGAACTAGTTTGATTTAGAACAAGAACACAAACACTTCACAGTTTGTGTGCTAAAGCTGAGATGTGAGAAAACCACTAGAGGGGGTTGGTTTCACAGCAAGAGGCCGGTGATAATGCTACTTGTGGGGCGCCAGCCAAGGGACCTTATGTGACCCCAGTTGTTTTCTGTGGTGAAGAGAGCGGTTGTGCTTGTTAATATTTTTCAGACTGAGAATTGTTTCTCTTCTTTTTTAACCCACTGAATCTCTCACTTCAGAAACATAATTAACGATGCGAAAGTTGTGAAATGTTCTATCACTTCCCAAGACTTTCCCTGACTTCCCAGTGGTGTGAATCACAGTTGCTGTTTTAATAGAGTTTGAAAGTGGTAAAGAATTGCTCATTAGATTGCCCATTGTGTAACCTCTGCAATTTCTACTGCACCAGTGGGTGACAAAGGGAAACATCCCATTAAGTGTTAAGTGTATATCTCTATCTGCCCAGACCCACCCACCCACCCACCCAATTGCTTGAACTTTAGATCCAAATGCCAAAAGTATGTATAGTCTATCACATGCCGTACATTTTGCAGAAACAGGATAATTGAGCAACAGTTTTTTTAACAGAAAATATCATGAGATATTTCATTTTGAAAACCAAAGATATGATTTATTCATTGTGTAAATCTGGATTAGTGCAGATTGGTACTGCAAGTCAGAATTATGGAGTTTGAAGGGACCATGAAGATCTAGTCCAGCCCCCTGCAATGCAGGAGGCCCCGCGGAGTGTCCGTCCTGCCCCGGCTTGCCTAGCCCCACAGGCAGCTGCCCCCCCTGCAGGTGGCTGGCCCCGCCCCTGGGCGCAGGGCACGTGAGCTGCCCCGGGCGCCTGATCAGCTTGCTCCGCTGCTGGGCCAGGAAGGAAGGAAGGGGCCACACTGGCCTTTCTTGTGCTTGCTGTGTGCAAGGCCTGCTTGGGAGCTGAGTGCCTGGGACCAAAGGGGAGCCTTTTTGCCACACAGACCCAGCGGTGCCTGCTGCCGCCACTTCTCCCTCCCAAAGTGAGTAAGGTACTGGTCTCCATTGGGCCTCTGAGGCTTGGGACATCCTCTTCCCAGGCCTGTGTGAGGAGGCCCCTCTCTTTGGGTTGGGCAGAGGGTGGTGATGGAGAGGGGAGAGGAGGCTGAGGGAACACCCCACAAGAGAGGATGTTTGAAAAGGGTGAGGGGTTGCTTGTTCTGCAGGCAAGGGGGGATGTAACTGGGATCCTGAGGCTTGGAGCACGTTTCCCCACAGGGGAGCCACAGAAAGAATGTAGTTGGTCAAGGGAACAGTGGATTCAAAAAGTTTGAAAACCTCTGCTTTAAAATGTTAATTCAGCGTGCCTAATATGCATTTTTAAATATTAAAATGTATGTTGTGTTAATGGAAAAATCTAGTGAACTTTATTTAAAAATGAGTTTTAAACTTTTAAAATAATTTTTATTACATTTTTTGTTAGTATAAAATATAAACGCTAAAATTTTCTAAATACATGTGAAGGGTTTTTTTTTAAAAAAACCAACAACAACAAAGAGGCTTGAAAAATTATAGCAAAGTTAAGACAACTTTGCTATATACCTGCTTATATGCATTAAAATGGACAAGGAATAGAATGCAGAATAATGAAAGGGATTTTCTTAATTTGCTACTTCTTTCCTTTCAGACATGTTCTATGAGCACCGTTTCCTACAGTGCAGAACATACTGTTGGCAAAGGGGGATCATAAAATATTCCAGCTTGACAGGTTAAGACCTCATACCTCATGTTGCGTCTGCTTCAGTTTACGCCTTTTCAAGTTGTGTCCCACGGCAACCTGGAAGTACCAGAAGGGTTACTTCCGGGTTTCACCAGTCGCGCATGCGCAGAAGCGCTAAATCGTGGCGCTTCTGGATGCAAACGCTTCGAGTTGCGGACATGCCTCCAGGATGGAATATGTCCGCAACTCGAGGTTCCACTGTACTATAGAATCACAGACTTGTAGCACCGGAAGAGACAATGAGGGTTATATAATCCAACCCCCTGAAATACAGGAATCTTTCATCCAATGTGGGGCTTTAACTGATGACCCTGAGATTAAGAATTTCATGCCTGAGCTATCCCTCAGGTAAGAAATGTGACTGGTTCCATGTCTTGCAAATGTTGCTTATTACCCTCTTCCCTCTTTAATACCTCTTATTGAGATAAAACTTTTGATCTCTTACTAGGAATAACAAATGTGTTTAATATTTCAAAGTAATACTATCACAAATTGTTTATAGCTCTTGTCTTTCAGTGGGTTCATTGTGGCTATGCTACTCCACTTACAAGAGAACTTGTGGAAAGAGTAGGGTCTTGTTTCTTAGGACATGCAATGTGTTGGGAAAGGACAGATGTGGAGAGGTAAAGTTTAAATCCTAAACTGAATCATGGTCTAAAAACATTCTGTTCATATTAGCATTTGTAGAATTGACATTCAGCACACCATAGCATATATTTTCAGCTAAGGTGCCATACTATTTAAATTTCTAAAATATTAGATCTTCATATTGAAATAGTAGGGGGAGAAATCCCCATATAGGAAGGAGGAAAATAATGTGCATTGAGTAATTTGGCCCTAAGCAAATAGAATACTTATTGCAGAATGCCATAAACCAGGTGTGGCCAACTCTCAAGAGACTGCAATCTACTTTCAGAATTAAAAACTGGCAGTGATCTACCCGTTTTTTGGGGGTTCAGCTCAGTTTTTTTAGGGAGGAGGAAAGCCCTGGTTTTTTGGGGGGGGTTGGCTCAAAGTTGAAAGTTGCCATAGCAACAGTTAAACATTACAATATACACAGAAAAAAGGAAATTTAGTATAAAAGCACAGTTTTGAATCCTGAATCAACAGTCAGATAGTGGCCCTTATTCTGATTGCCCCTGCTAAGAACCTAGCAACCTTTGCTGTTATCTGCTCCGTTTGGTCTGACAGGAGAAAGGACACTGTGGCAGTGGTTGTGCGCCCTGGGATGGTCAGTACGAGTAGAATCATAGAATCATAGAATCATAGAGTTGGAAGAGACCACAAGGGCCATCGAGTCCAACCCCCTGCCAAGCAGGAAACACCATCAGAGCACTCCTGACATATGGTTGTCAAGCCTCTGCTTAAAGACCTCCAAAGAAGGAGACTCCACCACACTCCTTGGCAGCAAATTCCACTGTCGAACAGCTCTTACTGTCAGGAAGTTCTTCCGAATGTTTAGGTGGAATCTTCTTTCTTGTAGTTTGGATCCATTGCTCCGTGTCCGCTTCTCTGGAGCAGCAGAAAACAACCTTTCTCCCTCCTCTATGTGACATCCTTTTATATATTTGAACATGGCTATCATATCACCCCTTAACCTCCTCTTCTCCAGGCTAAACATGCCCAGCTCCCTTAGCCGTTCCTCATAAGGCATCGTTTCCAGGGCTTTGACCATTTTGGTTGCCCTCCTCTGGACACGGTCCAGTTTGTCAGTGTCCTTCTTGAACTGTGGTGCCCAGAACTGGACACAGTACTCCAGGTGAGGTCTGACCAGAGCAGAATACAGTGGCACTATTACTTCCCTTGATCTAGATGCTATGCTCCTATTGATGCAGCCCAGAATTGCATTGGCTTTTTTAGCTGCCGCGTCACACTGTTGGCTCATGTCAAGTTTGTGGTCAACCAAGACTCCTAGATCCTTTTCACATGTAGTGCTCTCAAGCCAGGTGTCACCCATCTTGTATTTGTGCCTCTCATTTTTTTTGCCCAAGTGCAATACTTTACATTTCTCCCTGTTAAAATTCATCTTGTTTGTTTTGGCCCAGTTCTCTAATCTGTCAAGGTCGTTTTGAAGTGTGACCCTGTCCTCTGGGGTGTTAGCCACCCCTCCCAGTTTGGTGTCATCTGCAAATTTGATCAGGATGCCCTTGGGTCCATCATCCAAGTCGTTGATAAAGATGTTGAATAAGACCGGGCCCAAGACAGAACCCTGTGGCACCCCACTAGTCACTCTTCTCCAGGATGAAGAGGAACCATTGATGAGCACCCTTTGGGTTCGGTCAGTCAGCCAGTTACAAATCCACTGAGTGGTAGCATAGTCAAGACCGCATTTTACCAGCTTCTTTACAAGAATATCATGGGGCACCTTGTCAAATGCCTTGCTGAAATCAAGGTAGGCTACATCCACTGCATTCCCTTCATCCTACCAGGCTTGTAATTCTGTCAAAAAATGAGATCAGGTTAGTCTGACATGACTTATTTTTCAGAAATCCATGCTGACTATTGGTGATCACAGCATTCCTTTCTAGGTGCTCACAGACTGTTTGCTTAATGATCTGCTCCAGAATCTTCCCTGGTATTGATGTCAGACTGACTGGGCGGTAATTATTTGGGTCCTCTCTTTTCCCCTTTTTGAAAATAGGGACAACATTTGCCCTCCTCCAGTCTGACGGGACTTCGCCTGTTTTCCAGGAATTCTCAAAGATGACTGCCAGTGGTTCTGAAATCACATCTGCCAGTTCTTTTAATACTCTTGGATGCAGTTCATCTGGCCCTGGAGACTTGAATACATCTAGACTAGCCAAGTATTCTTGTACTATCTCCTTAGTTATTCTGGGCTGTGTTTCCTCTGCTGAATCATTTGCTCCAAATTCTTCAGGTCGGGCATTGTTTTCTTTATCGGAGAAGACTGAGGCAAAGAAGGCATTGAGGAGTTCAGCCCTTTCTGTGTCCCCTGTTTGCATTTCACCATCTTCTCCTCTGAGTGACCCCACTGTTTCTTTGTTCTTCCTTTTGCTACGAACATACCCATAAAAGCCTTTTTTGTTGCTTTTAACCTCTCTAGCAAGCCTGAGTTCATTCTGTGCTTTAGCTTTTCTGACTTTGTGTCTACACGTGCTGGCTATTTGTTTGAATTCCTCTTTGGTGGTTTCCCCCCTTTTCCATTTTTTGTACACATCCTTTTTTAATCTTAACTCAGTTAAAAGTTCTTTAGATAGCCACCCTGGCTTCTTTAGGCACCTTCCATGTTTCCGTCTCATTGGTATTGCCTGAAGTTGTGCTTTTACTATCTCCCTCTTAACAAACTCCCAGCCATCATGAACTCCCTTTCCTTTTCTTATTACTGTCCATGGGATCTCACCCAGCACTTCCCTAAGTTTTATGAAGTCAGCTTTCTTAAAGTCGAGAAATTGAGTCTTAGTATGCTTGGCTGCTCCTTTCCGCTGTATCGTAAACTTCAGAAGAGCATGATCACTCGCACCTAATGATCCTTCCACTTCTACCCCACTAACCAGGTCATCAACATTGGTTAGGACCAGATCTAAAATGGCTGTTCCTCTTGTTGCTTCTCCCACTTTCTGGACAATGAAGTTGTCTGCAAGGCCAGTGAGGAATCTGTTTGACCTTATGCTCTTGACTGAATTTGACATCCAACAAATATCCGGGTAATTGAAGTCCCCCATTACTACTATCTCCCTTCCTTTTGCATGCTTGGCCATCTGTTCCAGGAAGGCATCATTTATGTCCTCCGTTTGGCTTGGGGATCTATAGTAAACTCCCACAGTGAGGTCACTGTTATTCTTCTCTCCCTTAATTTTGACCCAAATGCTCTCACTTTGGCTTTGAGGTTCTAAATCTTGGATCTCTTCACAGGTATACACATCCCTGACATATAACGCCACTCCTCCTCCTTTCTTGTCTGGTCTGTTTCTCTGAAATAGATTGTATCCCTCCATTATTACATTCCAATCGTGGGACTTATCCCACCAGGTTTCAGTGATGCCTATTATGTCATATTTAGTTTGCTGTACCAAGAGCTCAAGCTCATCTTGTTTATTTCCCATGCTTTGCGCATTAGTGTACAGACATTGAAGTCCATTAATCATTCCCCCATGTCTCTTATTTAAGGATTTTTTCCTCTCACCACTAGGTCTGCGTGCTGTTTGCTCCATTTGGTCTATGACATTTGGATGATCATCTTCATCAATTGATAGACTCCTACCTTCAGGAGCACTGTCTCCCTCCCCCACATTAGTCAGTTTAAAGCCCTCCTGACGAGGTTTCTGAGATTTTTGGCAAAAACATTCCTCCCAACCGTTGTGAGGTGCAGCCCATCGCTTGCCAGAAGTCCATCTTCAAGAAACTGCATTCCGTGATCTAAGAATCCAAACCGTGGGGTGATGATTGTTAAATAGTGGGTAGACATAGCAGACGACGCAGCGATTTCTCCAAAGCAGCTCTTTATTTGTAAGCTGGAGCAGAACTGAACAGCAAACAGCTCAGCCGGCCTGCTTTTATAGGCAGCCGGCTGTCAACATTGTAGCAACAACAACCCAGGGTTTCCCGCCTAAAGTAACTGACGTGGACCTGAGTGAAAACTATATACACGATACTCCTGGTGGCCAAGGGGAGAACTTCAATACACAGCAATGGTCTCGTTCCTCAGGTCTTTGTAGAGAGTGCAAGACAGGAGGACGTGAGCCACTGTTTCGGTGCTACCGTCTCCACAGGAGCAAAGGCGTTTCTCATGCGGGATCTTTTGGAATCAGCCCTCAAGTACAGCAAATGACAAAACGTTCAGTCTTGTGAGTGTGAAAGCACGTCTGTATTTTGTGATAGCTAGTTTGTGCAGGTATGGACCTAGAGAATCGAAAAGGGAAGATGAAAATTGATCATACCATGGGCAGAATTTCCTTATAGTGGCCAGGTTGTTCTGATGCTCGATATCTTTTGTTGTTGTTGTTTAGTTGTTTAGTCGTGTCCGACTCTTCGTGACCCCATGGACCAGAGCACGCCAGGCACTTCTGTCTTCCACTGCCTCCCGCAATTTGGTCAGACTCATGTTTGTAGCTTTGAGAACACTGTCCAACCATCTCGTCCTCTGTCGTCCCCTTCTTCTTGTGCCCTCAATCTTTCCCAACATCAGGGTCTTTTCCAGGGAGTCTTCTCTTCTCATGAGGTGGCCAAACTACTGGAGCCTCAGCTTCACGATCTGTCCTTCCAGTGAGCACTCGGGGCTGATTTCCTTAAGAATGGATAGGTTTGATCTTCTTGCAGTCCATGGGACTCTCAAGAGTCTCCTCCAGCACCATAGTTCAAAAGCATCAATACTTCAGCGATCAGCCTTCTTTATGATCCAGCTCTCACTTCCATACATCACCACTGGGAAAACCATAGCTTTAACTATACGGACCTTTGTTGGCAAGGTGATGTCTCTGCTTTTTAAGATGCTATCTAGGTTTGCCATCGCCTTTCTCCCAAGGAGCAGGCGTCTTTTAATTTCGTGACTACTGTCACCATCTGCAGTGATCAGAGAGCCCAAGAAAGTAAAATCTCTCACTGCCTCCATTTCTTCCCCTTCTATTTCCCAGGAGGTGATGGGACCAGTGGCCATGATCTTCGTTTTTTTGATGTTGAGCTTCACACCATATTTTGTGCTCTCCTCTTTCACCCTCATTAAAAATGTTCTTTAATTCCTCCTCACTTTCTTTTTTTATAATATTTTTATTAAACAATTTTTATATTAATACAAACAAAACATACATAAATAAACAACAAACAATAACAGAACAAAAAACAAGTACCATTTCATATCCTAATTTCTTTAACCTTTCTTCCTCGACTTCCTCTTGCCTCCCGTTTCTGTATTCCAAATTCTTATAATTATTCAGCGAATCTTTCCCTTATTTTACTATAAATTTATGTTAATCATCCTTATTCTCTTTGTCTTAACCAATACTAATAGTAACCATTTATTTTAATCCAACATCATTTTAACTGTCATTAATTTTGTAATATTTCTTTAAATAGTCCTTGAACTTTTTCCATTCTTCTTCCGCCGCTTCTAATTCCTCCTCACTTTCTGCCATCAAGGTTGTATCATCTGCATATCTGAGGTTGTTGATATTTCTTCCAGCGATCTTAATTCCGTCTTGGGATTCATCCAGCCCAGCCTTTCGCATGATGAATTCTGCATATAAGTTAAATAAGCAGGGAGACAATATATAGCCTTGCCGTACTCCTTTCCCAATTTTGAACCAGTCAGTTGTTCCATATCCAGTTCTAACTGTAGCTTCTTGTCCCACATAGAGATTTCTCAGGAGACAGATGAGGTGATCAGGCACTCCCATTTCTTTGAGAACTTGCCATAGTTTGCTGTGGTCGACACAGTCAAAGGCTTTTGCATAGTCAATGAAGCAGAAGTAGATGTCTTTCTGGAACTCTCTAGCTTTCTCCATAATCCAGCACATGTTTACAATTTGGTCTCTGGTTCCTCTGCCTCTTCTAAATCCAGCTTGCACTTCTGGGAGTTCTCGGTCCACATACTGCTTGAGCCTTCCTTGTAGAATTTTAAGCATAACCTTGCTAGCGTGTGAAATGAGTGCAATTGTGCGGTAGTTGGAGCATTCTGTGGCACTGCCCTTCTTTGAAATTGGGATGTAGACTGATCTTCTCCAATCCTCTGGCCACTGCTGAGTTTTCCAAATTTGCTGGCATATTGAGTGTAGCACCTTAACAGCATCATCTTTTAAAATTTTAAATAGTTCAGCTGGAATACCATCACTTCCACTGGCCTTGTTATTTGCAGTGCTTTCTAAGGCCCATATGACTTCACTCTCCAGGATGTCTGGCTCAAGGTCAGCAACCACACTACCTGGGGTATACGAGACATCCATTTCTTTCTGGTATAGTTCCTCTGTGTATTCTTGCCACCTCTTCTTCTTTTTTTTTTTTTACTAATCTTTTTATTGATATTTTGGAAACGACATCAAACAATACAAAAAAGAAAAAAGACTGAAAAGAAAAAAAGCAAACAAACAAACAAACAACAACAACAAACAACGCCTATAAACATAAAACAAACAAACCAACATAACATCACTCAATTGACTTCCTTCCATCTCAGTTTAGGCAAAATAAACTCATCGCTTATCTGCAGATTGTATTATATCAGCTCTTTACATCGCAGGTTTTAGATTCCGCCCACTGTGATTTTGGTAATACCTAGATTGATTTCAATGTAACTTACAAATTTACTCCAGTCGTTCGTAAACTTAACGATTTTTTGATGCCTAATTTTTTGTGACATTCTAGCTAATTCTATATACTCATATAATTTCATTTGCCATTCTCTAATGGTGGGGATATTGGAAGTTTTCCAGTTTTGCGCTAACAAAATCCTGGCGGCCACCATTGCATATTGAAAGAATGTTTGGTCTTCATTTTTGATCTCCTCTCCGATCATACCTAAAAGGAACGCTTCAGGTTTTTTGGGGAAGGTGTATTTCAGTATTCTTTTTAATTCATCGTAAATTTGTCCCCAAAATCTTTTCACTTCGTCACAGGTCCACCACATGTGAAAGAAATTACCCTCTTTAGTTTTACATTTCCAGCATGTGCTGTCTCCGGTCTTATACATCTTCCCCAGTTTTGCCGGGGTGATGTACCAACGATACATCATTTTCTCCATGTTTTCTCGGAGAGCAGCACATGCTGTGAACTTCATACCTTTCTTCCAAAGTTTTACCCATCTGTCAAACTCCAGATTATATCCAAGGTCTCTGGCCCATTTGACCATGACTCCTTTCACCTCTTCATCTTTAGTATCCCAGTCTAACAGTTGGTTATACATTTTGGATAAAAGTTTAGTATTACTTTCTAAGATTTCCACCTGGTACCTGGACTTTTTTTCACTCATTCCTATTTTTTTATGATCGTACCATAACGCATTAATTTGGTGAAATTGTATCCATCCAGTTAATTTATCCTTTAGCTCTTCGTACGGTCTAATTTTCCACCCTCTTTCTGATTTAACTAGGAGATCTTCGTATGTCCATCTTTCACATTCCAGATTTAACTTTTTTGTTGTTAAGATATCAATTGGTGAAAGCCACCAGGGGGTGTCTCTTTCAATCAGCTTTTTGTTCCTGTTCCAAACTTCTAATAACGAGCCTCTAATGATATGATTAGAGAAGCCTCTGTGGATCTTTCCTTTATCATGCCACAAATAAGCATGCCAGCCGAATCTAATGTTAAATCCCTCTAGATCCAACAAATCCGTGTTTTTTAAAATGGCCCATTCTTTTATCCAACAAAGACAAGCGGCCTCATAATAAAGTTTTAAGTTCGGAACTGCAAAACCCCCTCTTTCTCTTAGATCCGTGAGGAGTTTGAATTTAATTCTTGCCCTTTTCCCTTGCCATATAAATTTAGCTAAAGTTCTTTGCCAATTCTTAAAACATGCCGTACCTCTAATTACCGGGATATTCTGGAATAAAAACAGTAGTCTCGGAAGAATGCTCATCTTAATCGCGGCCATCCTTCCTGTCCAGGACAATTTTAACCTATTCCAAGTATCTAAGTCTTTCTTAATTTCTCTCCAGACCTTAGTGTAGTTATCCTCCACTAAATTTATATTTTTCGGGGAGATCCATATTCCCAGGTATTTTACCCTTTTCACCACTTTAATACCTGTTTTTAGTTCTAGCTGGTTTTTTACATCTTCGGCCAAATTTTTTGTTAAGATCTTAGTTTTTATTTTATTTAACTTAAACCCAGACAATTTACCGAATTCCTCTAATAACTCCAGGGCATTACTAGCACTTTCTATTGGGTCCTCTAAAGACAATACCAAATCATCGGCGTAAGCCTTTAATTTATATTCTTTTTCTCCAATTCTTATACCTCTTATTTTTGGTGTTTTCCTTATTTTATTTGCGATTATTTCCAAAACCATAATAAATAGAAGGGGAGACAACGGGCACCCCTGTCTCGTGCCCTTTGCAATTGTAAAAGAATTAGTGAGATTATTGTTAATTATCAGTTTGGCCCTTTGGCTTGAGTATATTGCTTTAATACCTTCCAAAAATGGTCCTTCTATTCCTACTGTTTTCATACATTGTATTAAAAACCTCCAAGAAACATTATCGAAAGCCTTTTCGGCATCGATAAAAATCATCGCCGCAGGAATGTCGGTCCTAAGATCCAAGTACTCAATAATGTCCAGTATATGCCGAACGTTATCTTTTAATTGCCTGTTAGGGAGGAATCCCGCTTGATCTTTATGAATAGATTTTGTTAAGTATTTCCTGAGTCTGTTCGCCAAAATATCTGCGAAGATTTTGTAATCGCAGTTAAGTAACGATATCGGCCTGTAGTTACTTACGTCCATCTTTTCAGCATCCGCTTTTGGTATTAATGTGATGTGTGCCTCTCTCCATGAGTCTGGAATCTTCCCTCCTTGTAGAACATCATTAATCACTTCACTAAGCACCGGAGCAAGATATTCCCTTAAAACCTTATAATACTTTGCTGACAGTCCATCCGGTCCGGGTGCTTTTCCGGGTTTCATCTTCTTAATAGCCTCATTAATCTCTTCCATTGTAATCTTCTTGTTTAATTGAGCTCTTTCTTCATCAGTTAAATATTCCCCTCTATACTCTTCCAAGTATTTTCCTATTTCTACATTATCTTCCTCTCCTTTTTCATACAACTTTTCATAGAATTGGAGAAACTTTTTTTTTATTTCATCTGGATCTTCTATTATCATATCTCCCGATTTTATTCTATTAATCACATTTTGCTTTTTGCTTTTTCTTAATTGCCATGCCAGTAATCTCCCCGTTTTATTTGCTGATTCAAAATATTTTTGCTTCATGGATTTAATTCTCCATTCTACTTCTTGGTTTAGTAATGCTGAATATTGTGATTGTAACACTTTAACTATTTGTTTAGTCCTTTCATCTCCCGAGTTTATTGTTAATTTTTTCTCACAGTCTCTCAGTTGGGTAATAATTTCTTCTTTCTTTTGTTCTCTAAGTTTCCTTCTGTAATTGTTTTGTTGTATTAAAAAACCCCTTAACACTGCCTTACTCGCATCCCAAACTGTATTAATTGGGGTTTCTTTATTCAGATTTAAGTCAAAATAATTTTTCAGAGTACTTTTAGCCTTTTTGTTCACCTCGTCAATTTCGAATAGATATTCATTCATTCTCCACCTGTACACTCCCGATATTTCACGTTTTATTTCCAAAACTATTGGACAATGATCAGAAAGGGTTCTAGGCTGGATCTCACATTTCGTTATTCTTGTCGATAATGCACGTGACACCCAAATCTGATCAATTCTACCCCAACTCTGGTGGGGTTCTGAAAAATGTGTGAACTGCTTCGTTATTGGGTTTTTATGCCTCCATATATCTATTAAATCTAAATTTTCCTCAAGATTACTAAATGATCTTGGGAGCTTCCCTTGATTCGATTTCCCCTTTTTTCCACTTCTGTCAAGTTCTGGTATTGGTACACCGTTCATGTCTCCAAGTAGAATTAATTTGTAATTTTCCAAATCTAGTAATATTTGTTCCAATTTTTCAAAAAACTCTGCTTTGTTTGTATTTGGGGCATAAACTGTTACCACATTGATTTTTTCCCCTTGATGATTAAGTTGTATTCCCAGTATTCTTCCCTCATCGTCTTTACAAGTTAATATGGGGTCCCATTTTTGCCACCTCTTCTTGATGTCTTCTGCTTCTGTTAGGTCCTTTCCACTTTTGTCTTTTATTATGGTAATCTTTGTACGAAATGTTCCTTTCATATCTCCAATTTTCTTGAGCAGATCTCTGGTTTTTCCCATTCTATTGTTTTCCTCTATTTCTTTGCATTGCTCGTTTAAGAAGGCCTTCTTGTCTCTCCTTGCTATTTTTTGGAAATCTGCATTCAGTTTCCTGTATCTCCCTCGCATTTTGCTTGCCTTCTCTCCCCCGCTATTTGTAAGGCCTCGTTGGACAGCCACTTTGCTTTCTTGCATTTCCTTCTCATTGGGATGGTTTTCGTTGCTGCCTCCTGTATAATGTTGCGAGCCTCCATCCATAGTTCTTCAGGCACTCTGTCCACCAAATCTAAATCCTTAAACCTGTTCCTCACTTCCACTGTGTATTCATAAGGGATTTGACTTAGATTGTATCTTACCGGCCCAGTGGTTTTTCCTACTTTCTTCAGTTTAAGCTTGAATTTTGCTATAAGAAGCTGATGATCTGAGCCACAGTCAGCTCCAGGTCTTGTTTTTGCTGACTGTATAGAGCTTCTCCATCTTTGGCTGCAGAGAATATAATCAATCTGATTTTGATGCTTCCCATCTGGTGATGTCCATGTGTAGAGTCGTCTCTTGTGTTGTTGGAAAAGAGTGTTTGTGATGACCAGCTTGTTCTCTTGGCAGAACTCTATTAACCTTTGCCCTGCTTCGTTTTGAACTCCAAGGCCAAACTTGCCAGTTGTTACTTTTACCTCTTGACTCCCTACTTTAGCATTCCAATCCCCTATAATGAGAAGAACATCCTTCTTTGGTGTCGTTTCTATAAGGTGTTGTAAGTCTTCATAGAACTGGTCAATTTCAGTTTCTTCAGCACCAGTGGTTGGTGCATAAACTTGGATTACTGTTATGTTAAAAGGTCTGCCTTGGATTCGTATTGAGAGCATTCTATCATTTTTGAGATTGCATCCCAGTACAGCTTTTGACACTCTTTTGTTGACTATGAGGGCCACTCCATTTCTTTTACGGGTTTCTTGCCCACATAGGTAGATATGATGGTCATCCGAACTGAATTCGCCCATTTTAGTTCACTGATGCCCAGGATGTCAATATTTATTCTTGCCATCTCATTTTTGACCACATCCAACTTACCAAGGTTCATGGTTCTTACATTCCAGGTTCCTATGCAATATTTTTCTTTATAGCATTGGACTTTCCTTTCGCTTCCAGGCATATCCGCAACTGAGCGTCCTTTCGGCTTTGGCCCAGCCGCTTCATCAGCTCTGAATCTACTTGTACTTGTCCTCCGCTCTTCCTCAGTAGCACGTTGGACGCCTTCCGACCTGAGGGGCTCATCTTCCAGCGTCATAACTTTTGACCGAACCCAAAGGGTGCTCATCAATGGTTCCTCTTCATCCTGGAGAAGAGTGACTAGTGGGGTGCCACAGGGTTCTGTCTTGGGCCCGGTCTTATTCAACATCTTTATCAACGACTTGGATGATGGACCCAAGGGCATCCTGATCAAATTTGCAGATGACACCAAACTGGGAGGGGTGGCTAACACCCCAGAGGACAGGATCACACTTCAAAACGACCTTGACAGATTAGAGAACTGGGCCAAAACAAACAAGATGAATTTTAACAGGGAGAAATGTAAAGTATTGCACTTGGGCAAAAAAAATGAGAGGCACAAATACAAGATGGGTGACACCTGGCTTGAGAGCAGTACATGTGAAAAGGATCTAGGAGTCTTGGTTGACCACAAACTTGACATGAGCCAACAGTGTGACGCGGCAGCTAAAAAAGCCAATGCAATTCTGGGCTGCATCAATAGGAGCATAGCATCTAGATCAAGGGAAGTAATAGTGCCACTGTATTCTGCTCTGGTCAGACCTCACCTGGAGTACTGTGTCCAGTTCTGGGCACCACAGTTCAAGAAGGACACTGACAAACTGGACCGTGTCCAGAGGAGGGCAACCAAAATGGTCAAAGGCCTGGAAACGATGCCTTATGAGGAACGGCTAAGGGAGCTGGGCATGTTTAGCCTGGAGAAGAGGAGGTTAAGGGGTGATATGATAGCCATGTTCAAATATATAAAAGGATGTCACATAGAGGAGGGAGAAAGGTTGTTTTCTGCTGCTCCAGAGAAGCGGACACGGAGCAATGGATCCAAACTACAAGAAAGAAGATTCCACCTAAACATTCGGAAGAACTTCCTGACAGTAAGAGCTGTTCGGCAGTGGAATTTGCTGCCAAGGAGTGTGGTGGAGTCTCCTTCTTTGGAGGTCTTTAAGCAGAGGCTTGACAACCATATGTCAGGAGTGCTCTGATGGTGTTTCCTGCTTGGCAGGGGGTTGGACTCGATGGCCCTTGTGGTCTCTTCCAACTCTCTGATTCTATGATTCTATATGCCTGTTGTCTTTGTCCATGGAGTTTTCTTGGCAGGTGTAATGGTTCTAGGGGTTGGTCGTGCGTAAACCGGCGCCACACCTGGCTGGGTTGCCTGAGTGAACCTTTTCTGTCCAGACAGCCACTCTCCCGTGGCTGTCTCAATCGCTGGCAGAATCCGTCAGTGGGCGTTTCTTGAACTTCTTCCAGCAAAGAAGCTCTTTGACGCCTAATCTCTGCCTACTCTCCCTGCGCGGAAGCCTTCTGCGCAAGGAGGGTGTGGGCAGCGGAGGACCCCTACTCTCCCCGCTGGTCCCCGGCAAGGAGTCATGGGACCGCCTCGCCGATTCCCCCATCTGCCCTCCTTCTCCACTGGTGCTACGCTGATTCCCTTCCCCAGAAGATGGGCTGCCTCTCCCCATCCCGGGGCACTCTCTGGAGTCCCTCTGGAGCCCGCTCTCTCCCTCCAGCCCTTATGGCAGTTCCCTGACATCCACCTCCTCCCCAGGACCCCCGCCCACCCCCGGCACGATTTTCTGAGACAACCTCCTCTCTCTCCTCAGTTGACGATGCAGGGAATCCCCTGAAGGAGCTGTCATCATCCTCTGAGGATTCAAAACCAGCCTCCCATCCGCTCACATCTCTTCTCGCAGGGTGAACCTCCCAGTCTGATTCTTCTCCCTCGGACACCTCTCCTCCCTCCTCTTCGGAGGCAGGAAAACCCACAAAGTCCCCTTCATCGTCTGTGGGTCCAAATTCTTCCTCCCAGAATCTAGCTAGTGGTTTTGGCTTATCTGGGAACAAACTGTGGAATTCTGGACTTCCGGGTTAGCGCCATCACCTAATGGCGGATTCCCTCCAAGCTCCGGAGGGAATCGGCTCAGCAGGGGTTGGGTCCTGCCGCCGCGGCGACGCGGGGACCCTCATAAACCACAGGCGTTGAAGCCTGTGGACCTGGTGACTCGGCGGGCACCATTTGCGCCCCCCCGACCCGCAAAGGAGCCTTTTTAAAGGCTTCGGAACGGGGGACGGAGAGCGGCGCGGTGCTGTGAGTCGACTGCTTCCCCTGCTGAGTGAAGCCGCATGCCATGGACGGAGAGCGCTGACTTCTTTCTCTGAACATTTGGACTAAAAGTAACAACCCGTGAGTAATACGGAAATTGGACTTAAAAGGGAAATTTTCTTTGGGAATTAGGCATGACCGGGTGAGGTGTAAAGAGGAAGTCCGCCCACCCGCCTTGTAAACATCTTAAAGCAAGGATTTTATTACTAAGGTTGTGAGAATACCTTTCTTCTTTGTGGATTAAAGCAATTAACTCTACGTTTTGGCAATTTAAGTGATTGTGCTGGAGGATAAGAGCTAACATTGAGAACGGAATTCACCCCCCCCCCAAGACCCGGGAGCGATCGGTGGGAGAGCCTGCGGAAGAGAAATAAAGACTTTGACAGCTGTCAAACTAGCTGTCAAAGTTGGGAAAAAAAGGAGAACTTTGTTTCTGCTGTCTTTGCTGGTTATATTCACTACAATTTGGTAACAAATTGTTAAAAATAAAGAGAAAAGACTAACTTGACTTTTGGGTTGGAACTGGAAGATAATAAGAAACTAGAATCCCTCTAGAGGGGGTTTAGGACATTACAAAAATGGCTGTAAGTGGAAAAATACTGGCTGAACTGGAGAGGTCTTTTTTTCTCTTGGGAAAGTTACAGGAACAGAGTGATGTTTTGACTATTAACGTCACAATACTGAAGGGAACAGTAAACAAAGTTGCTGAGCCTGGGAGGGACTTGACTCAAGTTTTTGTAGATGAACACGAAAGTCTTGCAGTTGACCTTAAAATTTCAGCAGCCGAACAAGAAAAGAAATTTGAGAAATCTGAGAATGTGATGAAAGAGGAACATGATGATTTGAAGGAAAAAGAAGGAGGAGCTATAATGCCACAGATGGTTGAGGAGAGCCAGAGGCCGGTTAAGATGGATATAAAGGAAAATAAGATCAGGATGATGGAAATTTGGTTTGAATTGAAGAATGGAAAATGGAGAGATCTCCCTATGTGGAGATCTGAAGACATATGGAATACAAACCTGGCTAAAGTGGAAACTGGAGCTTTTGGGACATTTGGTCTTAAGAGAAGTAAGAAACAAGATCTTGGCTCCATTTTTAAATATGGAGGCCTAGCTGGAAGAAACATGGACCTTATTGGGACAGAGCTCCTTCGAGATTCGGAGTTTAATATAAAGGACTATCAAAAAAACCAGCAGAGAGGAATTGAGAGAGAATTGAGAGCCTTGGACGTGAGGTCACCAGGCTGACTGCAGATGGACTGATGGACTTTTTGTTGGGGTTCGAAACCGGGAAAAGGGGGTGGTGGGGCCTTGGGAATCCAAAGGGTGTATAACTATATTCTGGTTTAATTAATTTGGTTTTGCCATTAACATAAAAATGGGGATTTCGGGGAAGGGAATTGGGGCCGACCTTAGAAAAAGACTTTTAAGAATAAGTATTGACGTATAAAGATTGAGGTTTTTAAGTTAAAGTTGGTTAATTAAATTGATGGGGTGAACTTAGAAAAAGATTTTTAAGAATAAGTATTGATGTACAAAGATTGAGGTTTATAAGTTAAAATTGGTTAACTAAAATGAATTAGAGAAAATATGGTAAAGTTTGGGGACAAGAACTTGCTGAGCTAAAAATTGGAACTGGAATACAAGAAGGGGAGGTGTGGGGAAGTCAAGGAAATTGGTCATTGACAGTAAGAAATGTGAACTTTTTGTGTTTTTAATTGCTGTTTTTTATGTTTTTTCTTTATTTTTTGAAAATTCCAATAAATATCTTTTTAAAAAAACAACAAACTGTGGAATTCTTCCACCAGATGCCCGTCATTGATTGATTTAGCGGGGACCCACGTGTTTTCCGACCTGGGTTCTCCCTCCCAAGCTACCAAGTACTCCACCTGGCGACCTCGCCACCTTGAATCGAGTATTTTCGTGGCTTGGTTACAGTGTTCCCTCTCTACCCGCGGGTGGGTGGTGACTCCTCCCTCCCGCCCCGGAAATTCCCGCCCCTCCCTGTACGGTGAAAGTAGGGACCTATGGAACACCGGATGTATCTTCATGCTGTCAGGCAACTTGAGTTTGAATGTCACTGGGTTCACCTGCTGTATTACCTCAAAAGGCCCCAGCCGCCTCGGCTGCAACTTCTTGCACCCTCCCTTTAGGGGTAACCCTTGGGTTGACAACCACACCCGGTCTCCCACCCGTATGGCCTCCCCCTCCCTACGGTGCCTGTCTGCCTGCCTCTTGTAAACTTCCTTGGCCCGCTCCAAGTTCATCAGAGAAGCGGACACGGAGCAATGGTTCCAAACTACAAAAAAGAAGATTCCACCTAAACATTAGGAAGAACTTCCTGACAGTAAGAGCTGTTCGACAGTGGAATTTGCTGCCAAGGAGTGTGGTGGAGTCTCCTTCTTTGGAGGTCTTTAAGCAGAGACTTGACAACCATATGTCAGGAGTGCTCTGATGGTGTTTCCTGCTTGGCATGGGGTTGGACTCGATGGCCCTTGTGGTCTCTTCCAACTCTATGATTCGATTCTATGATTCTATGATTCTATGATCCTGAATTGCTGGTGCAAGGCCTCCATTTCTTCCACTAATTGCTCAGCCGCAGGTACACTCCATTCTTCCTCCCCCCTCCCCTGGACGGCCCTGGGGTGACACCCATAATTGGCCATGAAAGGGCTCATTCCCGTGGACACATGTTCAGCGTTATTGTACGCAAATTCAGCCAAAGCTAATTTCTCTACCCAGTCGTTCTGTCTCTCGCTAACGTAGCAGCGTAGGTATTGTTGGAGTATACTGTTCGCTCTCTCTGCTTGTCCGTTGGCCTCTGGGTGCCTCGCCGTCGAGAAACTCACCTCGACTTGTAGCAAGCTCATGAGCTTCCTCCAGAACCGGGAAGTAAATTGTTTCCCGCTGTCAGGGAACTGACATCGGAGCCAGGAGTGGAGGCAAGGCTCCCAAGCGATGCCGGAGAAGGGCCCAGCAGGGAGAGAGGGGACTCATCGGCTGGGGAAGGAAATCAGCGTGACACCAGGGAGAAAGGGGGGCAGATGGGGGAATCGGAGAGGGGGCTCCAGGACTCCTCACCGGAGACCAGCGGGGAGAGCACGGGTCCTCCGCTGCCCACACCCACCCTGCGCAGAAGACTTCCGCGCAGGGAGAGTAGGCGGAAACTTGGCGTCAAAGAACTTTTATGCTGGAAGAGGTTCAAGAAACGCCCACTGACGGATTCTGCTAGCGACTGAAACAGTCACGAAGTGAAGGGCTGTCCAGCCAGGAAAAGGTTTAACCAGGCAACCTCGCCAAGAGCGGCGGCAACTTACGCACGAGCAACCCCATATAACAATTACACTCGCGATCTGAGATTACCCACAGTCTAAAAATGTGATCCACAAACAGCCTGGCTGTCTCCTCTGCCGTTGTCGCATGTGAGCAAGCTACGAAATGGCACATTTTTGTCAGTAGATCGACTACTACCATGACTGCTGTCTTCCCCCTTGACTTGGGCAGATGTGTCATAAAATCAATGGACACCACCTCCCAGGGCTTTCCCGGTGTAGGTAAGGGTTCCAGTAACCCTGCGGGCGCAGCCCTCTCCCCCTTAGCCCTCTGGCATCGGTCGCACCCTCGTACATATTCTCGTACGTCTTCCCTCACCTTTGGCCACCAGAACTGCCTGGTGACAAGCAGCATGGTCTTGTGCTGTCCAAAGTGCCCAGCTGTTGGGTTGTTGTGGAGTTAAGTACCTTCCCCCTCAAGGACTCCCCCGGTACATACAGTGCCCCCTTATAGTACAGTAGCCCTTCCTTTTCTTCAAACCCACCATTGTCTTCCCTTCCATCTCGGAGTTTCCTGATTTTCGTCTGAGCGAACGCATCGTCTCTAGTAAGCCCTGCCAGTTCTCGTTTCCCAACCAATGCTCCCCCCCACACCCACCGGTCCTCGGGGAACACGTGCCTGGTCTCCGGCGGTCCGTCTCCTTCCATGTACTCCGGTTTCCGGGAGAGAGCATCTGCCCTTACGTTTTCCTCTCCCGGCACGTATCTGATCTCGAAGGAAAACTTGGCAAACTCCTGGGCCCACCGAATCTGTCTCTGGTTGAGCACTCGCGCGGTCCACTAGTATTCCAAGTTCTTATGGTCAGTTCGGACCTGGATCTTGTGCCGTGCCCCTATCAATAGATGTCTCCATTGCCAAAACGCCGCATAGATCGCAAACAGTTCTTGGTCGTACACTGTGTAGTTTTGCTCTGACTTGCTCAGCTTCCTTGAGAAAAAGGCATATGGCCTCCAGCTCTGCTTGGCCCCGGGCTGCAAAAGGACCGCTCCAATGGCTCGGTCGGACGCATCCGTCTCCAGTCTCATGGGCTTCTCCAGATCTACGTGCAGGAGCTGCTCTTCCGAGGCGAACGCCTTCTTCAGCCTTTCAAAGGATTGCTGTGCACTCTGTCCACACGAACTTCTTTTTGATACTAAGACAGTCCGTTATGGGCGCTGTCAAGTGAGCGAAGTTCTTTATGAACTTCCTGTAGAAGTTGCTGAAGCCTAGGGACCTCTGCACATCCTTTCAGTTTTGGGGGGCTTTCCATTCCAGCACTGCCTTCACTTTGCCTGGGTCCATAGCTAGGCCTTTGTCTGACAACTTGTACCCCAGAAACTCGACTTCACTGGCGTGGAATTGGCATTTTTCCAGCTGGACCCACAATTGATGCTTCTGCAATCTCTGTAGCACCTCCCTGACGTCTCTGACGTGTTGCTTCTCATTGTCCGAATAGATTAAGACGTCATCCAGAAAGGCTACGCAATTCTTGTACAGCAGGGGACCCAAGACATGGTGCATGAAGGCTTGAAAGCAGGCGTAACCCAATTGTAATCCAAATGGCATGACTAAGTACTCAAAAGCCCCCAGGGGGGTGAACATGGTTGTTTTCCATTCGTCCCCCTCCCTTATCCTAATCAAATTGTATGCTCCCCTGAGGTCCAGCTTGGTAAAAATCTTCCCCTGCCTCACACGTGTTAAAATGTCGTCAATCCTGGGCATTGGGAAAGTCACGGGTTCTGACACCAGGTTTAGGGCCCAGTAATCTACGACTAGCCTGAGCTGATTGGTCTCCTTTTTGTCCACAAAGAATACCGGACTGCCCCCCACCGCCTTCGATTCCCTTATGAACCCTCTCTTCAGGTTCTTGTCAATAAACTGCCTCAACTCCTGCATCTCCCGGTCAGACATGGCATACAGCTTACCCACCGGCAACTGAGCTCCTGGGAGTAGGTTGATTTGGCAGTCAAAGGACCTGTGGGGTGGTAGTCTATCTGCCTCCCTCTCACTGAAGACCTCCTTCAAGTCATCATATTGTGGTGGCACCTCCCCTTTTTGTTCCAAGGCCAGCCCCGCCACCCTGGCCACCGTCATTCTGGGTTCCTTCCCTCCCAGACAGTGTTCTAAGCAGTAAGTTGACCCAAAGGTGACTGACCGCTGATGCCATGACACTACTGGATCATGTATTGCCAGCCAGCTCATTCCCAGTATTATTGGGGGTCCTGCCAGCGTGGCCACGTGAAAGGCAATGGTTTCCGTGTGCCTGGAGACCCTCATTCGCATTGGCGGTGTCTGGTGTGTCACTTCCCCTCCCAGAAGTTCCCTGCCATCGATGGTGGTCACCTGCAAGGGAAAATCTAGTGGTAACAGGTGGAGTTGGTACTCCAGAGCGAAATCTCTGCTGAAGAAATTACACGAGCTGCCCAAATCTAGCAGCCCCTTCACTTTGACGGGGTGCCCATTCGGGAGTTCTAGCACCACTTCCATGGCTATAGCTGCCTTGGGGGGGGTCAGGCTGGGGCACTTCTATTGGTCGCTGGCCTGGCTGCTGCCCCTGCTGGTTGGCAGCCAGGCGTTGTCGTTTCCCTGCACCTGCCCTTCCTCCCCCTTCTCGTCGTGGCCTGCAGCCTCCACCATGCCTTGCCAGGCTTTTCGTTGAGGGCAGACCTTAGCAAAATGTCCCGGTCGTTGACAGAGGAAACACTTCTTGGTAGTTTTCCACTCCTTTCCCTCCCTTTTCCGCCCTTCACCAGCGTTTGAAACTTCGCGCGTGCGCCATCAATTTCCATCTGCTCCGCCGCCTGGGAAGGCTCCTTCGGCATCTCAGGAATGCGGTTGTCATGGAAACGCTCCCCTCTTATCTCCCACTTCTCCTGAGCCCGCGCTTCCTGGCTGATCGCAAGTACAGCCTTTGTGAGTTCATCCATCGACCGCGGCCGGGGCGCTTGGGACAACTCGACTTTCACTTCGGGGGATAAACCCGCCTCAAATAACATTTGTATCAGTTCAGAGTCCAGATCCCACCCGAGCCTGTGGACTAACATCGCAAAACGCGACCAGTAGTTTCTGACGGACTGGCCCCCCTGCTTGCACCCCATCAGTTCCCGCCTTGTCACGTTAAGCTCAACCTTGCTGGAGAACATTGCGTCCATTGCCTGGTAGAATTTCTTAAGGTCCTTCAAGGCATCATTCTGCGTCGCCATTAGGGGCCTGATCCATTCGCGCGCCCCATCCTGCAGATGTCCCACAATGTAAGCCACCCTCTCCCCGTCATCAGCAAAGTCATTTTTCTGCAATTCCAAAGCGTACTGAACTTCCGTTCGGAAGGCATTGTAGTCTTGGGGCTTTCCCCCAAACTTGTGTACCAGTCCCGGTACCTTCCTTGCGATGGGGGTGGTTCTGACCTGTGCATTCTGAGCCCGTCTCTCCTCCAGCCATGCCGTCAGGGTAGCTACATGCGCCTCCAGGTCTTGGCTCCTCTCGACCAGACCTTGCACCACGGCTTGTTGCTCTGTCTCTCCGGCTGTCCCTGTTTGGCTCATCGTGCTGCCTCTCCGGGGCTGCGCACAAGCAACGTCAGTGACTGACGGATTGCTGTAATGGTTCTAGGGGTTGCTCGTGCGTAAACCGGCGCCACACCTGGCTGGGTTGCCTGAGTGAACCTTTTCTGTCCGGACAGCCACTCGCCCGTGGCTGTCTCAATCGCTGGCAGAATCCGTCAGTGGGCATTTCTTGAACTTCTTCCAGCAAAGAAGCTCTTTGACGCCTAATCTCCGCCTACTCTCCCTGCGTGGAAGCCTTCTGCGCAAGGAGGGTGTGGGCAGCGGAGGACCCCTACTCTCCCCGCTGGTCCCTGGCAAGGAGTCATGGGACCGCCTCGCCAATTCCCCCATCTGCCCCCCTTCTCCACTGGTGCTACGCTGATTCCCTTCCCCAGAAGATGGGCTGCCTCTCCCCATCCCAGGGCGCTCTCTGGAGTCCCTCTGGAGCCTGCTCTCTCCCTCCGGCCCTGATGGCAGTTCCCTGACAGCAGGGATACTGGAGTGGCTTGCTGGTTTCTGCTCCAGGTGGATCACGTTTGGTCAAAACTCTCCACTATGACCTGTCCATCTTGGGTGGCCCTGCACGGCATAGCTCATAGCTTCTCTGAGTTATTCAAGCCCCTTCGCCACGGCAAGGCAGTGATCCATGAAGGGGCGATATCTTTTAGACGTTGACAAATTAGACTGCTTGCTTTGGTAAGCCCCATAGTGAGTAGGTGTTGTGGGGATAGGCCGTAAGAGTAGAGTTTTTGGTAGATGGTTTTAAGCCAGGAACCTTTGTGGTAGGCTTGAAGTACTAGGGATAATATACCGGGGGATTTGAGTTTAGGCAGAGCCAGAAGTTTAAAGTTCTTTGCCAAATCCGTATTTCTACTGAGGGGAGACTTGCCTCCAGTTGCAAATGATGCGTTTGGGATGCAGGGCAGTACAGAAAAAATCTGCCTTAAGAACTTTGATTGAACAGCTTCCAAAGTGCCAAGGTGGTTACCAGTCCAAATCTGAGCCCCATTAAGCTGTGCTAGGGGTTTAGCTTGGAAGACTTCTAGGACTGAGGGTATGTGTTTGCCACCCTATGTATGGAAAAAGGGTGTCAGAGTTTTGGCATTTTGGGATGTTTTTTCTTTTCCACATTTTTGGTGTGCTCCCCATGACCCCATGGACTGGAAGATAAGGCCCAAATATTTGAAGGCTTTGACCTGTTCGATTGGCTGGTTGTCCATATGCCAACTGTGGGGCTCTTATCAGTCTTTTTAGGCCTACTTTTGTTGATAAGAGGACCACGTCGTCAGCATATAATAGTATAGAGATTGGTTTTGAGGCCAGCTTAGGGGCATGAAACTCTGGAGATGTTATTGAACAGTGCCGGGGCTAGAATGCATTCTTGCTTAACTCCCTTGTAGGGCCAAGCTTTTTTTTAGGGAGGAGAAAAGCCCTGTTTTTTAGGGGTTAAAAAAGCTTTGGGGGGAGTTCCATTGGGGGGGTTAAAGGCAAGGGACAAAGGAGTAAAGTCACTCACAAAAAGATTGCTATGGTTCAAAACAGCAGCACAGAGAAATCTCCGTCATCCCTTCCAGAGATCATACAACAATGGAGGGCAGGGCGAGGGGCATGGCAGGAGTCAGTATTAGTGATGCTAAGGAAAGGGAGCCAGAGATCGACCTCAATCTACCAAAACCTCGTGGGGATCTACCAGTAAATTGACCTGTTGGACATCCCAGCTATAAACCATGAGGTTGCAGGTCAAGTGACTTGGATCACTGAAGATAAGCCATAAAACACCAAGAAATGTGCCTCTTGAGTTGCAGCCTCTATTTCTGCTGTTGTAATGTTTTGTGGTGCACTGTTTTCTCAAAAAACAGCAAGTTCCAGGAGACAACCTTTTATGCGTGGTCGGTTTACTTGCTGTCAGCGCTGCCCAAGGTCCCAGCTCACACAAGACCAACGCTGCTTCTTCCTCTAGTTAAAAAGTCTTTATTGAAGTCCAGTTTCATTTCCAGACGCGCAGCGCGCAACGCTACGTCTATGCCTTAGACCGTAGAAGTCCCATCTGAATCTCCTCCCCCCTGACACCAGCTTAAGATTCTAGCCTTACTCCACCTCTTCCTCTGTTCCTTCTTTCTCTGGGTCCTCCTGCTAGTCGGAGTCTCAGCCCTCCTAGATTCTTCTGACGCTGAGTCCGCCGACTCTTCTCCCCCCCTCCTTCGGGTTTTAGGACCTGGCTCCCAATCCGGGTTTTCTGCTGTCCCGCACTCCTCCACATTTGAACTTGGCGCGCGCGCGCAGCCTCCCACTTTCCTTCTGACCGTTACACTTGTGTCACTGCTCCCTCTTTCGGGGAGGCTAGCTGGACCTGGCCTTCCCTCCGTTTCCCCACTCCCCGATGGAGGAGAAGCTGGTCCTGATTCATGTGACTCTTCCCCCCCACTGTGCTCTGGTGGGGGAACTGGTCCTAATCCTCCGCTACTCCTTTGGGACTACCCTCTGGTTCCTTCTTTATGGATCGTCCCCCCTGGGACTCGCCTCGCCCTTACCATAGGCGCCCCCTCCTGGGAATCTTCTGATTCGCTGGAGAAGCTCATGGAATCTCTCGGGCCACTGTCATATTCCCCTACGCTCCCCTCTGATTCCTCTCCTCCGCTCTCTATTTGCTCTCTCCCCTGCTCTTCTGCTCCTGAGCCTCTGACACTTGCGGAAAGAAATATTGAAGACATGGTGTTCTTTGCAGTGTCTGTTTTCAAATTTATAAGTTAAGGAATAGGCAACCCCCAGAAAGGCAAACAGACAGGGCTACTCTTGCAAGCAGCACCAGTCAGGGATGTAGCATGGGGTGGGCAGTGGGGCCATAGCCCCAAGTGCACGATTTTTAGGGGGAGAGACAAACCAGACGCCCCCCCCCCCAGGGATCTCCATCCCACCCTGCCTGCTGCTTGGGGTCTCAGGGCCCTGGAGCCCAGCCTTGCCTTGCCACTGCGTCCCTCGTCCCTTACTGAATGGCCACCTGGCCAGTGTTGGGTGGGATGTGTCTGCCTAGGGCTGTGTCAGCTGGCTGGGCTTCCACTTGTGCAGGCCCTTGAACCCCCTGTGCCCATCCTCTGTGCCCACCCCGAGGGCTGGGCTGGTGTGGGGTTTGTTCACCCTCCGCACCCCACCCCCGGTTCTGCCAGGAGCGCGCACACATGCACACACATCCTGGGTGCCAATGAAGGATGCAACATTGCTGGCACCAGTTCCCACAAAAACAAACAGCATATGGGTAATAGGTTGGGAGTGGAGGAGTAGGGTGTAGACTGTAAAGGTAAAGGTACCCCTGCCCGTATGGGCCAGTCGTGTCCGACCCTAGGGTTGAGCGCCCATCTCACTTAAGAGGCCGGGGGCCAGCGCTGTCCGCAGACACTTCCGGGTCACGTGGCCAGTGTGACGAAGCTGCTCTGGCGAGCCAGCACCAGCACAGCACACAGAAACGCTGTTTACCTTCCTGATTTTAAAGCGGTACCTATTTATCTACTTGCACTTAGGGGTGGTTTCGAACTGCTAGGTGGGCAGGAGCTGGGACCGAAAGACGTGAGCTCACCCCGCCGCAGGGATTCGAACCGCCGACCATGCGATCGGCAAGTCCTAGGCACTGAGGTTTTACCCGCAGCGCCACCCGCGTCCCATTGGTGTAGACTGAGACCCTTCTAATTCCTGGATTCAACTGCTGGAACAGACAGGCCAGGCTGGTAATGGCCCACTAAGTATGGATTGTTACGGTGACAAAGGGAGTGGGTTTGTGCCCCCCTCCCCCAGCTTGTGGTTAGTTTGAAAGTCAAAAGGGGAGAGTGGAGTGAGGTGACCTAGAAGAAAAGCAGCAGGCTGGTTTGTTTATTAAGGGTGGGGGGATTGGAGGCAGTTGGCCACGTCTCTGCATTGTGGTTGCTACTCTTGAGGACTACCCATATTTTTGGTTGTTATGGGGGGTGTGGGTGTGTGGGTGTAAAAGGAACCACAGCAAATGCTTTTAAAATGAGCTGCTCTTTGAAATGTAATTTTTATTTATTTGTCAGTCTTGCTCAGGGGCAACCCAAAGCGACTTACAACCAGACAAAGAAACACCACATAGATACATTTAAACAAGAGGAAAATGAAATACATTAAAAACATCCTACCCACTTCTAAAAGGTGACAGATAGTTAAAGTGGAACTGGTGGAAAGTTGCTTTATTGTTATTGTTATTCCCTGCCCATCTGGCTGGGTTTCCCCAGCCACTCTGGGTGGCTTACAGCAGGATTTGAAATATGAGCAACAGTAGAAAGGCATAAAGGCCAATGATCTAGGATGTATATATGGAGTGTTATAATTTAAAAAGTGCAACATTAAAGGATAAACATAGAACACCATGGGGGGATGGGAAATCAATGGATAAATTAAATGTATTGTTGATGGTAAAGCATGTACATTTTTGAAAACTAATTTTTTTTAACTCTGCACTGAGCTCTTGGGAATTAGGTTTGGGAGAGAGAAAGGACCAGGTGACTGAAAGGACCAGGGACAAATTTTAACATAATTTCTAGATTCCCTTGCTCTGCTCCTTCCTCCAAGCTCTCCCCAAAAGATAAGGCAGCCTACTGACAAGTCTTGGCTGAGGGGGCACCCAAAACAGTAGAGCCAAACCTGTTGAAGCCATGATTATTTTGCACCTAAGATTGATTGGAAAATGGTAGCCTGAATGTAGAACACTTTCAGACCATGTGATTGCTGAATGTATACTTTCAATCGACATCTAGGCATGATAAGAATTTAGATATCTTGTTACAGAAAACCAATTCAACACTGAGAAGGGCGAAAAGGTGCAGTGACACCTCACTGGTTTTGAATTCAGCTCACAGATTTGTGTTGGTTGTGCTGTTTTCTGTTGATTGTCACACATATATAGTTGCTATAAATGATAGCCTCCTGTTCCGTAACTCAGGATTGCACAAGAATCAGCAGTGAGAAGAATATGAAGCACTGCATTAAGGATGGTCAATGAATATTTATGATAGACCTAGGGAGTCAGTAATCAAAAAAATGAAACCAGCATGCTGCCCCTACATACCAATCTTTGATCTTGCTCTAAAGAGAAACAGTATAGGGCCTTCTTCTAATGGGATGTTTACTTTGTGCTGGCTACAGCAATGGGAATAGTTAAGCTTTTGCCACTTTTAACATGAGTCACCATAGCTGGAGATTTCCAGCTCAGTAGTAGCTTTGAGGCTTCAGGTTAACACAGTGCTCCTCAGTTCCTTTTACTATTATTCAATACAGCAAAGATGGAGAGCTTGTGGCCCTCCAAATGTTGCTGGACTTGAGCTGCCAGCTGCTCCAGACAGCATGACCAATAGCAGCATCTCAACAGCCACAGGTTTTCCATCCCTGCAATACGTTTATTAAGGCTGCAATGCTAAGCACCTTTAACAAAGGAGCAGGTCCTATTTTTATCAGTGGGATTTGCTTCTGAGTAAACTTGTTTTGGCTTAGGCTGTGCATGGTCTCTCCTGCTTTTCATATATCCACAAGTTGTGTAAGGACCCTTCATGAACAAAAGCCTAAGGTATCTCTAGCCATAAAGTTATCTCTCTTTATGTCATCTCAGAACAGGTGGTGTTTTATTTGATAAAATAAAAGTTGTTTTTTGTTAATTGTTGCTTGTTATTACACCGGAGCGTCAACAAACTGTGGCTGGTTTTATTTGCTAAGAAAAGCCAGTTTCAAACTTGTTTTAACAAACCATAGTTAAAATTAATCACTGTTCTGTGTTCAAAGTTAACATGAACTGCAGTTAATAAAAAACAGAAGTGAAAGCTACCCATCATGTCACAGCCATGCTTGGGATTGCTGTGGCTACTTCTCGTAACTGTAAGCCATCATTTATCCTTATGTCTGAAAACTGTGTGTGGCTTCACCTTGTTGTCCCTATTCCACATTGAAATGAAACTGAAGCACATGTAACTAAACTTACTCATATTCCTACTTTGGTTAATTGTGCTTTTCCTTTTCATCCTTGCCCTCTGCAGAAATTTAGATTGAAAGCTGAGAAGATCTATTTTTGTTATGTCACTCTGTTAACACACCATGAACACTGTGACTAACTGACAAAGTGATAAAGAAATAATGTTAGCACACCAATATATTACTAACTTCTTTTAAAGTACAGATCTAGATGGATCTATTCTAAAAGCAAGAATTGTGTAATAATAATAATAATAATAATAATAATAATAATAATAATTTATTTATACCCCGCCCATCTGGCTGGGCTTCCCCAGCCACTCTGGGCGGCTTCCAAAAGAATATTAAAATACTATAATACATCAAACATTAAAAGCTTCCCAAAACAGGGCTGCCTTCAGATGTCTTCTAAAAGCCTGGTAGTTGTTGTTCTCTTTGACATCTGGTGGGAGGGTGTTCCACAGGGAAGGCGCCACTACCGAGAAGGCCCTCTGCCTGGTTCCCTGTAACTTGGCTTCTCGCAGTGAGGGAACCGCCAGAAGGCCCTCGGTGCTGGACCTCAGTGTCCGGGTAGAACGATGGGGGTGGAGACGCTCCTTCAGACGCTACTTCCCCCCCTTTTACTCTCTCTCCTCCTGGATTAATTCTGATTCCATCACAAAGGGAAGGCAGTTGTGTGTGGCTTGATGTTTTCTTTTGAACAAGGCAAATTTCCAATGGCCGCAGTTGCACATAAGTTTAGCATCATGATAGTGATCAATGTGCATTGGAACTGGGCCCTGCCCATATGCCAGCTGTGACTCTCAAATCCAGTCATTGTTGATGTTGTTTCTGTTGGCACCTCTGAGGGAATACTAAAATTTAAAATGCTGTTCTATTAATTTAAGCAGGTGTCCTTCCTTTGAAATTAACTGTCTTTTGCAGGCATGTTAAAAGAATACTAAGTGTTTTCAGGGAATAAAAATCCAATAGCACAATGGTTTTTAAAGCCATTTCTTGTGTTTTCTCTGAAAGATGCATCTTGCAGCCCTAGGAAACATTGTAGCTGAAGATCCATAGAGAGATGATGCTGGAACTAAAATTTTCCAAATGTATTTTGTAGAGAGGGAAAGTAATCTGTAAGAGGCACTGCAGTGTCTGCTGTCATCTTTTCAATGTAGTAATAATAATAATGGCTTGTGGCAGGTTTGAGATCAGTGAATACAGCCTTGCTCTGTAATCAATGAAGTAAGATCAATGGGTACAGAGTGGGTCCTATTTGCAAGTAACACCTGCACTTGTTTCTTCATGAGAACTGCCAGATCACCTGTTCTTTCTGGTATCACATTAAGATGTTTGTAATTCAGAGAGCTTTTAACTACCGAGGTGGAATTTTGGATTGAACTTTCCCTCAGAAATGTGGAAAATGATCATACCCCATCATCTCCACTAAGTACCTCTTTTGAGAGCAATCCCATCTGAAAAAGGTCCCAAAAGAGATAATCCTATGAGGGGGGAAATGTGTTTCATTCTTTTTTCTTTACTCAAATCAATATTTTTACTTCATGCCAGTTTACCTCTTTCCTCCTTGTTTCCATTCACTGGTCCTGCCCCATTTTTATTCATCTGGTAGAAAGGAGGTTAATTACTGCACTCTGAAAAGAGAGCACAAGAAACCAAGCAATGCTATACCTTGATTCTGACGTTTCAGAGGTCAGCTTGCACAAAAGTGCTAATCAGCATATTATTTATGGGAGCAGATTGCCTTTGTGGGAGCTGTGACATCTTGAGATTTACTTGATGTTTTTCAGTTCATGGAAGGGAGCAGACAAGTTAAAACAAAGTTGTGCATTTGTTCAACCACTGTGTTGTTCAGATTAGTATACTGCTCACATATATGGACTCGTAAGATGTAGCTATGGGACAAAGAATGAGCTTCGTGCAAAAATGTGCCATGTTGAGATACATATAGCTCAAATATATTATAGTACTGAGCTTTGAGATTTTGATACACTATTTTGATACACTAACATCTGGAGCTTCTTCTTTTTTGCCCTAAAAATTTCCATTGGATGCTGCAGTCAGAATCTCTAAAGTCAGCACCATTCAAGAAGTGAGTCATTCTGGCATTTTTACCAGAAAGCAAAATAGAAAAACAGTGATGTTTTCCCCCTTCCAAGTTTGGAAGAGTGTTTGAGGAGAATTGAAAGTCAAATTTATTCAAAATCAGTGCTCCATTGAGGCTTCATGTCATTTTAAAATGAGTCTTGATTCAAACGGTTGTGCTGTATGTTTGGCTTAAGCAGGAGAACAGAATGGTCAGAGCCAGCTGGCCACATTGTAAAGAAGGCTCTCTACTGACATGTGGGAGGACCACTTTTCCTTGCCAGAGTAATGCAGAGCCAGTTCATCTGGGCTGTGTTCCTGCCGTCCTCAGAAAGCAGCTCCCCTATCTACCAACAGTAACAGAATTCAACCAACTGTGACAGGGACAAAAATATTTGAGGGTCCAACCCCCCCACAACATTGAAAGACTCACTCTTGGGCATATTCTGTATTAAATTGTGACACCCATTCTACTCTTCTCCCACATTCTGCCACTGTTCCATGTAACAAAACTTCCTGAGTTTGTTCTCTAATCAGAATTGCCAACTCAGTTACAGTTGATCTAGCTCCGTACAACTTTTGAAGTATACCTAAATTCTGGTTATGACATTTCCCCCTTGTCTATTTCAATTTCACTAAGGTTCTCTAAACTATTAAGCAAGGATCCACAAATGCCCCATCATGGTCACTAGGGAAACATCCTGCTCCATATGTCTTGATTTCTGTGTGGTTAATCTTAACATTGATTTATTAACAACCCAGTTTCATAGACCAAGATTTGAAGTTGGCTTGTTTCAACAAACAGTAGTTAAAACTAAGGCTTTATCGTAGGAGCAGAGGGGAGCAGGAGCACTTGCACCTGAGGGTCACCCAAGCTCATTCACATGACATCTGAATTAGGCCTGGGCGATGTGGGGGCAAACCACAAAGGCAGCTTCACTCCGTGGTATATCTCTGATGAAACCATCACTGCTCTTGAGTCCCTCTGCCTCCAGCGCCCAGTGCACTGAGGGAGAAACAAACTAGCCATGAACTGGAGGCAGAGGAACTGAAGTGTAGCACTTTCACCAGCCATCACACTCTGCCCCAACAGAGGGAGAATCAAGCTGAATCTTGAGGTGCCGATACAGCTTGGCTGAGGAGCGCGCTGCTGACCTCTCCTCACACGAACCAGCAGCGGGATGGGGGCTCGGTTAAAGTGCTCCCCCTCGCCAGCTGAGAGAGCCCCGCCCCTGCTCTTGCTTGCACACAAGTAGAAGAGGGATTGGGGCTGCTCAGCTGGGGAGCACGAAGCCTGCCCTTCCCAGCTGAGAGAGCCCACCTTGCCTGGCTGCCTTCTCTGGGAAGACAGGGGCTCTTTGACGTTGCTGGCGGGTCCAGCACTTGCCAGCAGCCTCCAGCAGCCCCTCTCTCCTTTGTACCCCATGCCTTGAAGACTTTGCCCAGGATGGTGGGCTGCGCCATTCCTTCTGGGGTGAACAACCCCCTCCCCACCAGAGGAAAGAGATAGCGCACCCGCACGGGCAAAGGCAAAGGCAGTCAAACACACAGAACCTGACAGGTTCCATGCACTTGGCTCCTGCCGCTTGGTCTCTCTTCAGGGAGTGGGGGGCAAGGTAGCTCGTTTCACCCCCCATGCCAGCAAAGGCAGAGAGACAAATGCTGGCTCCCTCAGCCTGAAAGCGAGATGAGCACCACAACCTCATAGTCACCTTCGACTCAGTGGCAGAGCTTCATGCTCTGGCACCGGGGGGTGGAGAGCAGGCAGGGCGGGGCTGGCATGCGCCCTGGGGGCAGGGTGCACATTCTAGGGGTGGGGCGCCCAGTGTGGGCGGGGGGGGCAGCCACGATGGAACCCCACAGGGATCATGCTGCCGGGGGCAGTGCGCCCCCCCCGCCCCCTCTTCTTCTGCCAGTGCTTTGACTGGACAACCATCCAGGGGTACTTTACCTTTTTTTTTACCTTACTTTTTGAGTAATTTAATGAGCTGGAGATTTGGAAGGTTTTTTTCCCTTTCTCTTTTGTGAAAGCCCCCCCCAACCCATGTGATTGGCCATGTGAAGGCTGTGTGTGCAGATTGAAGCAGCAGGGCATGATTGGAGAAGACACCAGCTGCCAAGTTGATGAGGCGGCAGAGAGTGGAGCACTCACAGCCAACAACAGCCTGTGATTATGTAACGCCTGCAAGTGTCTGGCACGGTGCTCTGTTGGAGACGCACCACGTGTCATGCAATGCTCTCGGCTCTAAAATTCAATTAGGCTGCTTTCTGAACGATCTGTGAGTCTGCATGAGATAAGCTTCCCACTGTTGTATGCTAGAAAGCAAATGGGTTGATTAGCTGCTAGGAACTGATAAATTGCTTCTTGTAATTCTAGCCAGGATATTTTTGCATTGCTTATACATCATTGTGGCGCCACCGGGAAGGTTTAAATTTAAAGCATTATGCAACCAGGCTGCAAAACAAGAAAAGAGAAATGATTTCATCTACCCTTTTCCTTCTCCCTCCCTTTTCTCCACCTTTCCCATACCAAATAAAGACTGAATAAAATGTTTTGTGCCAGGGCACACCCTCAAAGGAATTTAGCCCTTGCACATTATGCCATTGAATTTATCCACCTGCTTCACTGGCTCTGGACTGTTTCTCTACAGGGCTTGGTGGATGATGGATGGTTTGGTGCTTGGTAGGTTGTATGTTTGGCAAGGGACATTTGTTTGCAGGCGTTGACACTTGTGAATACAGGTGATGCGCTAGTAGTTTTCATTTTCTTTTTTTAATATATGAGAATCGCGCATGGCCCAACAGAGTTATTTCTATCACCTCTCCAGTATTTCTGGAAACAGCCCTTCATGAGTCATTCTAGAAGAAGGTTTTTATTTTTCACAGTCATTGTGGCAGTCAGGCAGTTTCTAGAGCATACACTCTTTCATTCTGTGTCCTCTCAGGGTTCCAAACAGTGTATCTCACACCCATATAGGCAGTGGGCCCTGCTTCCAACTGCCACTAAGGCAGGATGGGATTCAATTCAGCTTATGCAATTCAAGTTGGTGGGGGGGGGTGTCTTGTGCAACAAACCCACTCCTTCCCCCCCAACCTGGACTTTCTGTGACAAGGAAGGTGATGGTGAAATGCACTGGAAAGGATGAAATAACATTTGCTTGATGAATCAGAATGAATGCTCAATATATAGCTGACATTGCCTAATATCCTCATGATTAAATCAGGAAGTGACCAGAAGATCAGAAAGAAGAAGACATTATATAAAATTCTACTTTTTAAAAAATAAAATAAAAAAGAGAATATACCATGTAAGGACAATCTTTTTTGCAACTGTTTGTATTTCTTTCCAATGTGACACAGAAAGAAATCCTAATCCGTGCACAAATAAAGCCCTGCTAATTTTGTTTTAGAAGAAAAGAAAATGTCATATGTCACATTTCTGCTAACTGGGAAGGATTAAATTTAACTCCAGTCTTTAAATCTCTGGCTAATGAGTAGATGTGCTAGTTTGATTTAATGAGTTGGTGATGCAGTCAGTTCAGTGACTGCTCATTATCATCAGGGAATTAAACTTACTGCAGCAACTCTGACAATAAATAGCTGTAGCTGTAGATTGGACTACACCATAATTGAGTGCAGGACCCCCCCCGTCTCTTTCACCCTCCCTCCCTCCCCCTCCCCTTCCCTCTCTCCCTCTCTCTCCCTCCCTGCCCCCCCCAACTATAACCAACCATGTCTTTTGGGTTGGTCTTAAGTCACAAGGCTGCAGTGCTGAATGGACTTTATTCAAAAAAGGGCTAATAAGATAAGAGTAGCATTTCCATGAAATGGCAGCATTAGTATCTGGGCCCCTTTCTATTGATATTAATTCAACGGAAGATGTTTAGAATTGACTACCAGTCCTTTGACTGTAGGCTCTGAGGGTCATTTCACAAATAATGCAGAAAGAAACTTGTGTTTTGGCCTGGTGCTGCTTTGCTCCTCTTGTCAATCTGCTGAGCTAAACTTTGCTATTGCTTGGCGCATCATCTGGAGCATTAAACCACAAGACAAACCTTGGTTACAGCTTGTTCTGGAGCCATAAAGCATAACACAGATGTTGGCTACAGAGCTGCAGCCAATCACAGCTCCCTGAAATTTCCCTGCAGATTTCATGTGTCAAGTCTCATTCACACTTTCCAAGGTTGGGTGCGCCACCTCTCTGGATAGCTCCATGGAAAATTAGTGGAATCAGCACCTGACCTTTGTATGCCTCCCCACTGATTGACGCTGAGATCAGCCAATGGACTCTGAGAGCTATCCCCATGGAGGTCCATTTGAATACTGTTTGCAATTAGACAACAAAATGGATGGTTCTCAACAGCTGGTGAGCGTTGAGAGCCCTATTGGCTGCCCAAAGGAGTTCCGGATGAGGAATGCTTTAGTGCAGCTGATCCCAGTGGGGTTCTCTAGCAACAGTTACCAGCTGATCAGCATTAAGAGGGAGCCCCACTTTCCAAAAAGTGCACTTTTAAGTTCCTGGTTGTTCTTTTCCAGTCATGTCTTAACCTGCCCCACACCTGATGTCACATTTAGAAGGTCAGCAGTTTGAATCTGGTTGGCGGGGTGACCTCCTGTTGCTCTGTCCCAGCTTCTGCCAACTTAGCAGTTTGAAAGCATACCAGTGCAAGTAGATAAGTAGGTAAACAGCATTTCTGTGTGCTCTGGTACACGTCATGGTCCTCTGTGCACCAGTAGCTCTCTAGTCCTGCTGGCCACATGACCTGGAAAGCTGTCTGTGGACAAACGCCAGCTCCCTTGGCCTGAAAAGCGAGATGAACACTTAACCCTCCAGGGATCCTTTACTTTTACCTCACCTGTTAGTATTATTGCCATGGTTTCATTTTTAGTGTTTATTTCATTATTATTTCTTTTAAATCACTGTTATAAAGCATATGCTTTATAACCAATTCTTCTTCTTTTTAAATAAAAAGCTGGTTTGTTTCAGTAATGCACAATTTTGCAGGCAACCAGTTATAGATGTGCTAATCCATGGGTTTGCCATATTTCAAGAGGTAAACATCCAGACATAAAAAGTTGTATAGCTTTTTTAGGGCAATCACCCGAGAGCCCCGCCACCGAGCCTGAACCGACCAAACCCATGCCAGAGCCAGAGCCTGAACCAGAGCCCGCCCACGCACAATTTTTCAAAAAGCCAAAATCCACGGCATTTGCTTTAAAATGTAAAATTCCCTTGGATGTGCATGTAGGACCCCCAAAATAGGACACATCTGGGAATTCCTGGACATATGGCAACCCTAGCTGATCACTGCATCCAAGCAAGTTCAGCAGCCCCATTAGAACTATATTACGTTTCTGCAAAGTTCCTCAAATGCAGCAACTAAGGAAGAGTCCATAAATTCACTCAGAATTTCACCTTAGGTTAAATTTTGGTGGCAGCTCTACAACTAAAACCAAACCTCTGCCATCATTACACACTGTTATGAGCACAAACATTGCCCATATTATCCTGAAGTTGTCCCCTCAATTTTAGCAGAATAGTTTAGAGACTCATCACAATGAAATAGCGGCTGTCAGGCAGCCAAAACGGATTACTGGCTCGAAATTTAATGATAGTTATTTTTACATTCAACTTGGAACTCTAGACGCAATTTTGTGATGATTTCCCTTGTTTGGATCCTGTCCCAAAGGCAAATTACAGTAGAAAGTAAAATGGTGAAGTGAAGGTTATGACTTGGATCCTGACGCTCCTTCTGTGGAAATAAGTTCATGCGATGAGGGTTTATTTCTTCCCTTCCCTCTGTACAACTTTCCCTTTATTTTTTTCATAACCCTTCTTCTGAATGAGGTGCTGCTAATAGTGATATGCCCTATTAATGCTGTCTTATAGTACATTGTAGTCATCATCAAATTATCATTTATCATGTATTAATTTACTTAATTATTACTTAATTTACTTATTAATTTAATCATCTACAAAGTAACAACACCAGGCAGGTGTGGCAAGGTGTACAAGAATTAACAGGGTATAAATCCAAGGATTCCCTGGCAGACGAGGGAGGGGCATCCCTCGCAGAGGATTTGAATGCCTTTTTTGCCCGTTTTGAAGTAACATCTGCAGCAACACCTGCTGAGGCTTTACCACCACCACCACCACTCCCTGGGAAGGCTTTGCCATCATCACTACCATCACCATCATCAGTACAAAGGAATGTAGCAGTCTCTGTGGAAAAAGAAGAGATGAGGAAGGTGTTGAAGGGAATCAACCCAAGGAAGGCCACAGGGCCAGATGGGGTAGTTGGAAGGGTATTGAGAGACTGTGCAGATCAACTAGCAGGAGTTTTCACTGGGATTTTAAATCGATCCCTAGCCCAGGCTATTGTTCCATCCTGCCTAAAGTCCTCTATTATCGTTCCAATAGCAAAAAAACCTAACCCAGAAGATCTGAATGACTTTCGTCCAGTAGCACTCACACCTATAATCATGAAGTGCTTTGAAAAGCTGGTACGAAATCATGTCATTGCCTGCCTACCAGAGGGACTGGACACATTCCAATTTGCTTATAAAACGAAAAGATCGACAGAGGACGCTGTGGCGATTGCCCTCCATGCCGTCCTTGCACATTTGGAGCAGCGGGGGGGTTATGCCAGACTGCTTTTTTTAGATTTCAGCTCGGCATTTAATACCATTCTACCACAGCGTCTGATGTCTAAACTGGAAGATCTGGGGCTTCCGTTATCACTTTGTGGGTGGATATTGGACTTTTTGTCAGACCGCTCCCAGAGGGTTCGGTTGGGCCCTTATACCTCTAAAATGCTTAAGACTAACATAGGAACACCACAGGGATGCGTACTCAGTCCGCTCCTTTATATTCTCTACACGTACGATTGTGTCGCTGCTCACCCTAGTAATAGGGTTGTCAAATTTGCAGATGACACAACCGTGATTGGGCTCATCCCTGAAAGGGAGGGTGAAACGCACTATAGAGATGAGGTGGAGCGGCTGACAGAGTGGTGCAGAGCTAACAACTTGCTCATAAATACAAGGAAGACAAAGGAGCTTGTGGTGGACTTCAGGAGACAGAAGAGCAATATCCAGCCACTTTTGATTGATGGGGTCTGTGTGGAGAGGGTAACAACGTTTAGATTTTTGGGCATTGAATTACAAGAGGATCTGTCCTGGAGTGTCAACACAAGGGGGCTTGTGAAGAAGGCGCAGCAGAGACTGTACTTTTTGAGAATTCTAAGGAAAAACCATCTTCCGCAGAAACTGCTGCTTGCCTTCTATCACTGTGCCATTGAGAGCGTGCTCACTTATGGCTTATGTGTGTGGTACGGAAGCTGTACTACCCAGGACAGGATGGGGTTGTGCAGAGTTGTTAAGGCAGCAGAGAGCATTGTTGGCTGCCCACTCTCCACCTTAGAGCAGATTTATGCCACAAGGTGCCATAGGAAGGCACTGGACATAGTAAAAGATCCATCGCATCCTGGTCACTGTCTCTTCGAGCTCCTGCCGTCGGGACGGAGATACAGGACGATGAAGACAAGAACGAGCCGTCTTAAGAACAGCTTCTTCTCCAGAGCGATCTCTGCCCTGAATGGGAAGCCTGGACTTTGAAAGTCATCTAATCTTCCTTGCTGTACTATACTGTATTGTTTTAATTAGTGTTTTTATGGAGCAGTCGAGTAATTTCGTTGTCCCTGAGAGGGGGCAATGACAATAAAGATATTATTATTATTATTATTATTATTATTATTATTATTATTATTATTATTATTATATACCCCTTATATGCAAAAACAGCTTCTAAGTGGTTTACAACTATAAAATGATTGGTAAATCTCATGCATTAAAAAAAATGTACAACCACGATTTGATCACAACTTTAAAACATATTTAATTAAATTATAGAATCATAGAATCGTAGTTGGAAGGAACATAAAGGTCCTCTAGTCCAACCCCCTGCAATGCAAGAATATCAGCTGAAGCATCCAGGACAGGTGGCCATCCAATACTTTTGCAAATACATAATAAACATTTCCCATGCTTAAAAAAATTTCTTATCATCTTCATTTCTAAGCTTTCCAGTTAGTCTTGCCATTTCAGCCTAGTCCATTAACTTGGTTTGCCACTCTTCTTTGGTTGGGACTGTTTCCTCTTTCCATCTTTGGGCTAACAGTATCCAGCGGCCATCGTAACATACAGAAACAATTTTTTTCTGGTCTTTTGGAATCTCTGCTCCTACAATACCGAATAAAAAGGCTTCTGGTTTTTTAACAAAGGTTACTCTAAACATTTTTTTTCATTTCATTTCATTTAATTATAAATCATTTCCCAAAAGTTTTTAACCTTCCTATAGTCCCACCACATACATTTCCAACACTTATTAGACCTTGTTCTATAAATTTTTGCTAATTTAAGCGGGATTAAATACCACCAATACATCATTTTCATGTAATTTTCGTTCAGTAAAGTACATGCAGTAAATTTTGTATCTAACTTCCAAAGCCTTTCCCAATCCGTCATTAGTACAGTGGTACCTCGAGTTACAAACTCTTCGGGTTACAAACTCCGCTAACCTAGAAGTCGTACCTCGGGTTGAGAACTTTGCCCCAGGTTGAGAATGGAAATTGCACGCTGGCGGCATGGTGGCAGCAGGAGGCCCCATCAGCGAAAGCACACCTCAGGTTAAGAACGGACCTCCAGAACAAGTTCATAACCGGTATATTCTGTCCCACATCTTTTGCCCATTTTATCATAACACATTTGACCTGTTCTTCTTTGGTGTCCCACTCCAAGAGCAGATTGAACATTTTTGACAGCTATTGTGTACTCCCTTTTACTATTTCTCTCTGAAATCTTGACACTTCAGAACTAAATCATTTTTTAAAAAAATCATTTTTAAAGGTTTCAATTAATTGGAGATATTGTGACCAGTCTATTACTTTTTCTCTAACTTCTTCAAAATCTTTTAATTTTAATTGGTTATCTGTTTCTGTTAACAGCTCTCTATATGTTGGCCAATTTATCCTCGTATTCTGTTTTTTTCAAAGATATTGCTTCTAATGGGGAAAGCCACAATGGTGTTTTCTGTTAATAATAATAATAATAATAATAATAATAATAATAATAATAATAATAATAATAATCTTTTATTTATATCCCGCCCTCCCTGGCCAAAGTCAGACTCAGAGCAGCTAACATAAAATATATTGTTGTTGTTGTTGTTTAGTCGTTTAGTCATGTCCGACTCTTCGTGACCCCATGGACCAGAGCACGCCAAGAACTCCCGTCTTCCACTGCCTCCCGCAGTTTGGTCAAACTCATGCTGGTAGCTTCGAGAACACTATCCAACCATCTCGTCCTCTGTCGTCCCCTTCTCCTTGTGCCCTCCATCTTTCCCAACATCAGGGTCTTTTCCAGGGAGTCTTCTCTTCTCATGAGGTGGCCAAAGTATTGGAACCTCAGCTTCATGATCTGTCCTTCCAGTGAGCACTCAGGGCTGATTTCCTTAAGAATGGAGAGGTTTGATCTTCTTGCAGCCCATGGGACTCTCAAGAGTCTCCTCCAGCACCATAATTCAAAAGCATCAATTCTTCGGCGATCAGCCTTCTTTTTGGTCCAGCTTTCACTTCCATACATCACTACTGGGAAAACCATAGCTTTTACTATACAGGCCTTTGTTGGCAAGGTGATGTCTCTACTTTTTAAGATGCTATCTAGGTTTGTCATTGCTTTTCTCCCAAGAAGCAGGCGTCTTTTAATTTCATGGCTGCTGTAACCATCTGCAGTGATCGTGGAGCAGAGCCCAAGAAAGTAAAATCTCTCACTGCCTCCATTTCTTCCCCTTCTATTTCCCAGGAGGTGATGGGACCAGTGGCCATGATCTTCGTTTTTTTGATGTTGAGCTTCACACCATATTTTGCGCTCTCCTCTTTCACCCTCATTAAAAATGTTCTTTAATTCCTCCTCACTTTCTGCCATCAAGGTTGTGTCATCTGCATATCTGAGGTTGTTGATATTTCTTCCAGCAATCTTAATTCCGGCTAGGGATTCATCCAGCCCAGGCTTTCGCATGATGAATTCTGCATATAAGTTAAATAAGCAAGGAGACAATATATAGCCTTGTCGTACTCCTTTCCCAATTTTGAACCAATCAGTTGTTCCATATCCAGTCCTAACTGTACCTTCTTGTCCCACATAGAGATTTCTCAGGAGACAGATGAGGTGATCAGGCACTCCCATTTCTTTAAGAACTTGCCATAGTTTGCTGTGGTTGACACAGTCAAAGGCTTTTGCATAGTCAATGAAGCAGAAGTAGATGTCTTTCTGGAACTCTCTAGCTTTCTCCATAATCCAGCGCATGTTTGCAATTTGGTCTCTGGTTCCTCTGCCTCTTCTAAATCCAGCTTGCACTTCTGGGAGTTCTCAGTCCACGTACTGCTTGAGCCTTCCTTGTAGAATTTTAAGCATAACCTTGCTAGTGTGTGAAATGAGTGCAATTGTGCGGTAGTTAGAGCATTCTTTGGCACTGCCCTTCTTTGGGATTGGGATGTAGACTGGTCTTCTCCAATCCTCTGACCACTGCTGAGTTTTCCAAACTTGCTGGCATATTGAGTGTAGCACCTTAACAGCATCATCTTTTAAAATTTTAAATAGTTCAGCTGGAATACCATCACTTCCACTGGCCTTGTTATTTGCAGTGCTTTCTAAGGCCCATATGACTTCACTCTCCAGGATGTCTGGCTCAAGGTCAGTAACCACACTACCTGGGGTGTGCAAGACATCCATTTCTTTATGGTATAGTTCCTCTGTGTATTCTTGCCACCTCTTCTTGATGTCTTCTGCTTCTGTTAGGTCCTTACAACTTTTGTCCTTTATTATGGTAATCTTTGTATGAAATGTTCCTTTCATATCTTCAATGTTCTTGAACAGATCTCTGTTTCTTCCCATTCTGTTGTTTTCCTCTATTTATTTGCATTGCTCGTTTAAGAAGGCCTTCTTGTCTCTCCTTGCTATTTTTTGGAAATCTGCATTCAATTTCCTGTATCTTTCACTATCTCCCTCGCATTTTGCTTGCCTTTTCTCCCCCACTATTTGTAAGGCCTCGTTGGACAGCCACTTTGCTTTCTTACATTTCCTTTTCATTGGGATGGTTTTCGTTGCTGCCTCCTGTATAATGTTGCGAGCCTCCATCCATAGTTCTTCAGGCACTCTGTCCACCAAATCTAAATCCTTAAACCTGTTCCTCACTTCCACAGTGTATTCATAAGGGATTTGGTTTAGATTGTATCTTACCGGCCCAGTGGTTTTTCCTACTTTCTTCAGTTTAAGCCTGAATTTTGCTATAAGAAGCTGATGACCGTCAGCTCCAGGTCTTGTTTTTGCTGACTGTATAGAGCTTCTCCATCTTTGGCTGCAGAGAATATAATTAATCTGATTTTGATGCTGCCCATCTGGTGATGTCCATGTGTAGAGTCGTCTCTTGTGTTGTTGGAAAAGTGTGTTTGTGATGACCAGCTTGTTCTCTTGACAGAATTCTATTAGCCTTTGCCCTGCTTTGTTTTGAACTCCAAGGCCAAACTTGCCAGTTGTTCCTTTTCTCTCTTGATTCCCTACTTTGGCATTCCAATCCCCTATAATGAGAAGAACATCCTTCTTTGTTGTCATTTCTAGAAGGTGTTCTAAGTCTTCATAGAATTGGTCAATTTCAGTTTCTTCAGCACCAGTAGTTGGTGCATAAACTTGGATTACCGTGATGTTAAAAGGTCTGCCTTGGATTCGTACTGAGATCATTCTATCATTTTTGAGATTGCATCCCAGTACAGCTTTTGACACTCTTTTGTTGATTATGAAGGCCACTCCATTTCTTTTACGGTTTTCTTGCCCACAGTAGTAGATATGATGTTCATCCAAACTGAATTCGCCCATTCCCGTCCATTTTAGTTCACTGATGCCCAGGATGTCAATATTTATTCTTGCCATCTCATTTTTGACCACATCCAACCTACCCAGGTTCATGGTTCTTACATTCCAGGTTCCTATGCAATATTTTTCTTTACAGCATTGGACTTTCCTTTCGCTTCCAGGCATATCCGCAACTGAGCGTCCTTTCGGCTTTGGCCCAGCCGCTTCATCAGCTCTGAATCTACTTGTACTTGTCCTCCGCTCTTCCTCAGTAGCATCTTGGATGCCTTCCGACCTGAGGGGCTCATCTTCCAGCGTCATAACTTTTATATGCCTGTTGTCTTTGTCCATGGAGTTTTCCTGGCAGGGATACACTGGAGTGGTTTGCCGGTTCCTCCTCCAGGTGGATCACGTTTGGTCAAAACTCTCCACTATGACCTGTTCATCTTGGGTGCCCTGCACGACATAGTTCATAGCTTCTCTGAGTTATTCAAGCCCCTTTGCCACGGCAAGGCAGTGATCCATGAAGGGGATCAAATATATAACATTGGTATAAAATCAAACAATAATTAAATTCTAATTTAATTCTAATTCTAATAAATCTTTGTATTTCTCCCAAACTTTAAGAATCAAGTTTCTTATTATATGATTATAGAAACTTTTGTGAACTTTTGCCAACCAAATCTATTACCATGACCTTCCAAATCTAACGAATCAGCATTTGTTAAATTTATCCAATCCCAGATTCAGCAAATGCAAGATGCTTCAAAATATAATCTGGTAGAGAGAAACCTCCTTTATCTTTAACATCTATTAGTAATTTATGTTTCATTCTTGCCTTTTCCCCTCTCCAGATAAATCTTGAAATGTCCTTTTGCCATTCTTTGAAACAGCTCACATTGCTTACCACTGGGATGGACTGAAATAAAAACAACATTTTTGGCAAAACATTCATCTTAATCACTTAAATTCTACCCAATAATGACAAACTCATCCTTCCCCAAATTTCTAAATTCCTTTTTATTTATTTCCACAATTTTTCTTTTTTTAAAAAAAAAAATAATTAACTATGTTAAGTACAAATTAGAAAACATACATATTTACAACAAAAGAAGATACGAAAGGAAAAAAAATACATATAACCAAGGGAAAAAAATTAGAGAATATTTTGTCTCTTTTCATATTTACAGTTATTTATACCTCTGTAAAATGCTATTCACAATAAAGGAGTGAAATGAAAGATAAGATATCAGAAAAAAGAAAAAAAGAAGAAAGAAAAAATAAAGAAGTAAAAGAAAAAGATCATAGGTGAAAAATTTTAAAAGTAGATAAGTACTCACAATACATAGCCGTTTCCCATCTATATTTATATTCAATTGTATAATTTCATCTTGTCCTTATCTACCTTAAATAAAGTGTGTTTTTTAAAAAAAGACTTCCACCGTTTACCTCACGCGTTTTTAGTAATCCGTTCGTCAGATCCTCTGTTCTTCATATTTTCCCTTTGGATTTCCTTAATGTCTCACTTTGTATTTTTTATATTACGCACAAGATTATTCTAAACACAACCAGATTTTTGTAGTCAAGCCCTGGTTTTGTAAATAATCATTTAAAAACTCCCATTGCTTCACAACCATAGTTTTGGATTTTCTCCTTATTATATCCATCAGTTTTGCTAGTTCCAGGTACTCGCAAAGTTTCCCCAACCATTCTATTTTTGTTGGGATGCTGTCTTCTTTCCAATAGCTAGCAATCAAAATTCCTGTTGTCGTGTATAGAAATAAGTTAGTTTTATCTTTTGGGATATCTTTATCTAGAATTCCTAATAGATATGCCTCTGCCTTTTTTGTGCGTGATGTCCTTATCAATTTTTTTATTTCGTCGTGGATCATGTCCCAAAAGGTTTTAATCTTTGGGCAAGTCCACCACATGGTACCTTTTGTTCTGTTACATTTCCAACATTTGTCGTTGTTCCTTTTATTTATTTTTGACAATCTGTCAGGGGTTAGGTACCATCTGTGGTGAATTTTTCTGAAATTCTCCCTTAATAAATCACACGCAGTAAAATTTATGTTTTTCTCCCAAAAAAGTTTCCCATCTTTCCAGACCTATCTCATATCCCAAATCGTGCTCCCATTTTAACATGTTTTCCACTTTCGTCTCTTGTTCTAAGGTGGTTTTCATTAATAATCTATACATTTTGCAAGTATTTTTTGATCGCTTTGCAATATTTCCTTTTCAAATCCCCCCCTTTTTATGTCTTTTTCATTTGTTGCTTTTAATTGATAATATTGTAACCAATTTATTCCAAATGTTTGTAATTGTTGGTAAGTTTTTAATTTAATATTTCCGTCTGCATCCTCTAATATTTCCCTATATGTTGGCCAAGTCTCTTTTGCATTACTCTTTAATGTTGTGATTGCCTCCACTGGTGAAACCCATTGGGGAGTTTTCTCAATAATTTTTTCTTTTGTTCTTTCCCAGACATCCAATAGAGCCTTTCTTACTATGTGATTTGTAATTTTTTTATGTTGTTCTTTTTTGTCATAGACTAAATAGCCATGCCAGCCGTATGTTTTGTCCCAACCCTCTAGTGTTAGGACTTCATTATCTTTTAATAATATCCATTTTTTAATCCAACACCAACACGCTGGCTCAAAATACTTTCTTAGATCTGGCACTGCGAATCCTCCACTTTCCTTTGGGCCCGTCATTACTTCTAATTTTGTTCTTGCCTTTTCCCCCTGCCATATAAAATTTGCAAGATCTCTTTGCCAGCTTATAAAATATTTAGTTCCTATTACAATTGGAATTGTTTGAAATAAAAATAGAATTTTGGGGAGTATCATCATTTTAATCATAGATATTCTTCCTCCTAATGATAATTTTAGTTTTCCCCATTTATCCATACTTCCTTTAATTTCTTTCCATTTTTTTATATAATTATCCTTAAATAAATTTGTATTTTTATTTGTAATCCATATCCCTAAGTAGTTCACTTTATTTTCTATTTTTAGTTTTGTTGTTTCCTCTAATTCCTTTTTCCCTTTCTTGCCTATATTTTTAGTTATCAATTTCGATTTATCTTTGTTCAGTTTGAATCCTGCTACTTCACCAAATTATTTCATTCTTTCTAATGCTTTATTATACTTTCTCTTGATGTTTCGGTTGTAATGATCACATCGTCTGCAAATGCTCTTACTTTGTAACACTGTGTACCAAGACATATGCCCTTTATTTCTTCGTCCTTTCTCAGAACTATTAATAGGGTTTCTAATATTGTTATAAATAGGAGTGGGGTTAAAGGACATCCCTGTCGTGTCCCTCTTTCGATGTTGAATTCTTCTGTAATTTCATTGTTTAGGATTAATTTGTCTCTTTGTTTTTTTGTAAATTGCTTGAATTCCATTCATAATTCTTTTACCTAAATTTAAACTTTCGCAGCTTTTAATCATAAATTTCCAAGAGACACTGTCAAATGCCTTTTCAGCGTCTACCAAAAACATTGAAATTTCTTTACTTGGATTCATTTCGGCATATTCTATTAAGTCTATAATTATTCTAGTGTTGTCCTTTATTTGTCTGGCTGGCAAAAATCCTGCCTGATCTTTTTTAATTACCCTTTTTAGCAGAGTTTTCATTCTATTTGCAAGAACTCCAGTAAATATTTTATAGATATTGGCCTGTAGTTTTTTATAAGTCTCAAATCCGTACCTTGCTTTGGGATAAGGGTTATCAATGCTTCTTGTCATGAATTGGGTATTTCTCCTTTGTCTAAAATTTCATTCATAATTAATTGTAATTTGGGTGTTATTATTTCCTCTATTTTTTTATAATATGTTACTGAAATTCCGTCTGGTCCTGGCGATTTCCCATCCTTCATGTTTTTAATCACTTTTTTAATCTCTTCAAGTTCAATATTTGAATATAAAATTACATATTCTTCTTCTTCTATATCTGGTAATATATTTCCTAATAGGTATTTTTGGATTTTCTTTTCCTCTTTCAATTCTACTTTATATAAATTTTTGTAATATTTTATGAATCTTTCTTTGATTTGTTTTGGGTCAATAATTTCTTTTTCTTCGTCAATAATTCTATTTATTACTCTTTCTGCCTGTCTTTCCTTAATAAACCATGCCAGCATCCTACCCGGTTTATTTGCCTGTTCAAAGTATCTTTGTTTTGTCCATGTAATTTTTTTCTCAACTTCTCTATTTATTAAATTCGATAGGTGGGCTTGTAAGTTCTTTATTTCTTGGAGGATATCTTCATTTTTTGGGTTTTTCACTAAATCTTTTTCTTTCTCTCATATTTGTTTATTTATTTCCATAATATTATTATCTTTATTTCTCCTTATCCTTCCCATTTGTTGTATTACATACCCTCGCACATAGGCTTTACTCGCTTCCCAAATAATTTTTTTATCCGTATCCTGATTTTCATTTATTTCATAGAATTCTTTCAGTATTTCCTTAGCCCTTTTAACCCTTTGATCATCTCTCCATACCTCCTCGTTCATTCTCCACCTTCCCTTAGTATGATTTTGAAATTTCATATATACCGATACTAGATTGTGATCTGATATCGATCTATTCAGTATCTCTGCTTTTTCTAAACTCAACATCAACTTTTTTCATAGCCATATTGTGTCGATTCGTCCCCCAGATTTTTTCGCCTCCGAGTAGTGGGTTATGTCTTTAGCACTTGGATTTTTTGTTCTCCAGGGATCATATAAATTAAAATTCTCAATTAAGTGGAAAAAGGAGAGTGGTAATCTACCTGACTCGACATTTTGTCTCTTTGCGTTCTGTCCATTTCTATCGATGTCGCCCCATTAAAATCTCCCATAATTACTCTATTTTCGTCCACATAATCCCATAATCTCTCTTCCAATTTTCTAAAAAAATCATCTTTTTTACTATTCGGGGCATATATTCCCACCACTATGATTTTCCCTTCTTTTGTTTGTATTTCTACTCCAAGTACTCTACCTTCATCATCTTGGAATAACATTTGAGATTTCAACATTGTATTTACATAGATGACCACTCCCCTCTTTCTTTCCGTTCCAGATGCTATATATTCCTGTCCTAGTCTCGTATTTTTTAACACCCTTATATGAGTTTTGGATATATTTGTTTCTTGTATACATATGACATCCCATTTTTTCTTCTATAATTTCCACAATTTTTCATAGTTATCTTGAAATATGTTAATATTCCTGGCTGTCAACCATATTCCCAAATATTTAACTTTTTTATATAAACGTTTCTCTGTCTTCTGCTGTATCTCCATTTTATCTTGCTCTGAAATATTCTTCTCTAAAAGCTGTCTTATTTTTATTCAATTTAAAACCTGATACTTGTCCAAATTCCTGTATTTTTTCTAATACTTTCAGTAATGTGTTTATAGGGTCTTCAACTGTTATCACAAAGTCATCCGCCAATGGTTTCAATTTATATGCTTTATTTCATACTTTTATTCCTCTGATAGTTTCTTCTGTTCTTATATTTCTCACCAGAACCTTTAATACTAAAATAAACAATAATGGTGGCAAGGGGCATCCTTGTATTGTCCCTTTGACATTTTAAATGTCAATTGCTTAATTCAGTTGTTGCTCCTCAAATGTTGCAGGTTTATAGACTATTTAGTAAATGCTCAGCTTATTTCCAGTTATTTCACTTCAGCTCCTTAACTTAGTTGTTGCAGCGTTACAGTTTATTACTTTGGTTCCTAACCAAGGTGGTACTTTCTGTCAGTTTCCCAACTGTCTATCCATCACACTCCTGAGGTACTTCTAGCAGTATCACAGTAAAAATTACATTCACTAGTACCCTTAACAAACTATAATTCCCAGGATTTTTTGTAGGAAGGCGAGACGGTTAAAGTAGTATGCCATGCATGTGACCTTGGCATTGTTCTTGCCCAGCACACATTCCTGACACATGCTGAAGCTTTCAATATAGGGGGAAAACCCACCAGCTTTACTGGAAATTTATGTATGATCCGGAGACTCACAGGAGGGTAAAAATTAGTGTTAGAATGTTTACAGAGCAGACTTATTCCTGATGTAAGACTAAACATTGAGGTAGCCAGATGGACCTTCATAGTATTCATTATCAAAATACACAATTGTTGAATGTGTTCATTTGTTTTAGTGTGTAGAACATGTTGTGTAGGGAGGCTTGGCTGTTTAGGCAGAAGAATAAAGTTCACATAGGTGTAGCCAGGATTTTTGTTGGGGGGGGGCAGGCTTTTGTTAAGGTGGGGAAGAACCTCAGATGTGTATTGATTTGTATTATTTGGGGGGGCAGCTGCCCCCCATTGGCTGTGCCCATGAAAGTCCAAGTTACTTCACCTCATCGTTCACTCCAGGTGCTACCTACTTGAATCACCACTTCACACAAACCTGTTGGCTCATTCGGAATGTGAATTTGTGGAATCTGCACAAGGTTAAGAAGGTGTCCCTCTTAATGTTTCTTCCCACACTGGAGTCACCACAAAGACTACCCAAACTGGATAAACTTGCAAGCTGGTGAAACACATGACTATTATACTATTCTAGGCAAATTTTCTTAATCCACAGTCTTACTCCTAAACTAAAGGTTTCTTTCCTGTTTCTCCAAGCTGATTTGCAAAAAGTTTAGAGGAAGCAACCACTGTATGCTCCATCATCCCAGCCACCCTGGGTGCAACCTGAAACCTGAAACCTGCAGAGCGCCTAACAGGGTCTCATTTGAATGTCTGCTGTGTCTTTTCACATTTCCATTTTAAGATTGCAGCTTATTGCAGACTCCATGGTTTCACTATGAAGACAAATTTCCTCTGGCCAGATAAAACTACTCTGTGCTTCACATCTGAAACTCAGCACACTGCAATCCATTATCAGTTTCTTTTACAAATTTACAAATTTGTTTTTCTGCTGAAAGTCTAAAGTAAACCAAAATGGCTGTTTTTTTGCCTGCTCTCAAGTGAATTAGCCTTTTCTTTATAGCAGAGCACTTTCTTTCGCTACTATAAGCTTCTAATTTTGTCCAGCTCCTTTGGAAGAGTGCCTGAATTATTTTGCTGCTTCTAATAACAGAGAGGGGCAATGAGCAATCCAGGGTAATCCAGTTTTTTTACCACTGAAAATCTTACTGAAACTCTCTCTGGCTTTTGTGATTTCAACAAATCACAGTCCAGTATAAATACAAATTTTTGTGGTAATAAAAGCTAGAAAAACAAAGCACTATCCAGCTGAAGTTTCCTTCCTGTTTATTTCAGTTACTGATGTTTTATATGTGTTTTGTTATCTCCCACTGAAATAAATAGGAATTGTGGAATACACCCAGCATGCAGATGTATAAGGGAGGAAATAAGGATAACAGAGAGAGAACAGACAGAAAGACATATGTTGCCCTCCATTGTGATGCTGCAAGCAGGGAGTCAACCAATAAAAGTGATTGGCAGTATCATAGACAACAGTAGTTAGGCTATCCCTATCCAGATATGGGCATAGCTGGGCCACCAGCTGAAGCTGATGGAAGGCACTCCGGGCTACTGAGGCCACCTGAGCCTCAAGTAACAGCAAAGGATCCAGGAAGACCCCCAAGCTACAAACATGCTCCTTCAGAGGAACTGTAACCCCATTAAGAGCAGGCCATCTGGTCTAGGGAACAACCCACTAATCAGGCAAACAAGTTGGGCCCAAGTTGTGCATGATGTGTCACATGTGCGACACCCCCTCCATTCAGCCAGGCCTGCCAGGACGCACCAGCCAAGTAGAGGGGTGGCAACGCTGCCACAGTTCTTCTGCTTATCTCCGCCTCCTGGGTCAGACCCAACCCAGGAGCGGAGCTGCAGCTAGGTGCAAGGGAGCTGGCAGGCAGAGAAATGGCCTTCCCCGGCCCTCCTGCTCAGCTTCGCAAGTTTGCTGAAGCATATTTCACACAAAGCAGTTTGTGTCTCTCAGTGAAGCAGCAGCAACAGGGGAAGATTCTCCAGTTGAAAGCCTCCCATTTCTCCCTCAGTCCTTCTCTCCCGAGAAACTACTTCTCCTTTCCCCACCACTTGTTGACAGTGAAGGGGGTGACAGTCCCACCCGCTGACTGAGCCCTCAGCGCAACTGCCCCTCCGGAGGCATTCAAACTGGGATAGAGAGAGCATCATTGTTCAAAAAGAGAACTTGTCCCCTTCCCCTCATGAGACCTGCAGCCCCGTCCCCTTTAATGAAGGAGGCCTTTCAGCCATCCTCGCTCAGCCACAAGTTTCCTCTAATCACCTTGTCTGTGTCAGTGGAGGTGGAGAGGAAAGCGAGAAATCTGGATCAGCAAGTTGCTGGCGAAGGCAGGGTGGGAACCACAATGGCGAGGAGAACCAGTGGGAAGGAGGCTCAAATCTGTTTGATTGGGCCAGTTACTGCTCCTTTTGGTGCACCTTCCCAAGGCTGGAGCCCCAGTGTTTGTCACAAACTGAAGGACATGTTCTAAAAGTTATCAAGGGGTTCAGGCTTCCATCCTACACTTTCTAGGAGGGAGTAAGCCCCTACCTCCCAGGACACTCTGCAATTTACGTTTGTGTAAACATTCAGAGGGCTAGAGTTTCCTACTGTCCCACCCTCCAAAAATAATCACATGGTACATATTTCGAGGAATAGGTATATTTTAGCTGTTGCCAGGAGATCCCCCTCTCGGCGTGGCTGATGTGGTCCAAAGGAAAGCAGAGCAATATGTTTGGCACCAGCTTGGCTGCAGGAGTTGCCGGAAGAAGGTGTACAAGGTGTACAATCCAACCAGTTTAGGGACTTCACTTTGGATTTGTGTAGGGTTTACTCCTTAGTTCTTTCCTCTCCCGAAGATTTCTGGCAAGACAGTGGGTAAGGTTTACCAGGACTACACAAATATGTGAGCTTCTAGAGGGATGCTTGCAGCTGCTTCCCCCCGCCCTTCTTTGTCCTTTTTACAGCTTCACCACATTGAGCTAAGCTGAGCATGGTGTCTGATCCCAGACTCATGGTTAAGCTCTCTCCTCACTAACCATGAGCTGTATGTAGCCAGTGCTATTTTTCTAGAAAAAGAGGTACCAGAACTCATCATGAACACCTCCTTTGTTCTCTTATAATGGCAATGGTGTCCACCTGAGAGGTGATGGAACTGAATTGCAGCTGTAAAAAAAAGCAAGAGGAATTCAGCTTCCATTTTTCAGAGTTAGCATAATGCTAAATGCCAGCTGCTGAAGACTTGGAGATAGTCATGCTTGGAGATAGCCATTGCTCCCAGACTCCATGTGTGGATTTTCTGGAGGCAAGCTATGCTGTGATTGAGCAGGACTCTTCTTATGTTCATATGCAGTGTACCAGTGTACATGTTATATAGAAATAATATGCACTGTATTATTATTATTAATAAAAATAATAAATAATTTTAATAATATCTTTAATAATAATTTATAAATTATAAATTATAAATTTATTATAAATTATAATATTATGATTTTTAATAATAATAATAAAAATAATTATTTAATGATTTAAAATAATAATTTAAAATAATATTTGGCTACTTGTGCTGCTGTAACATAAAATGAAAGAGAAATGATTTTGTTTAAATGTTTGTTTTTTAAAGAAGTTAACAGTTAAGAAGTGGAGAAAAAAGGAAAGATCTGTTTGGACCTAGTGATTTTCCTATACATCTCCACAAACCTAGGCATGTCATGTTGGAAATATAAGTAGGAATAGCGTCATTACTTGTGGGGAGTTGAAACATCTGTATGTTTGCAGTTTGAGATGCAGCTGAGCTGTGTCAGTGGCCCCTTTCTCTGTGGGAAGCTGCTGGAAAATCTGGTACATGTTTTTGGACTTTTATGCTGCAACTACAAGGACACATTGACCTGTGGGATGGCTGTTGAGGCAGAAACCTGTACTGATTTAAATAGAGGCAGGATGGATGCAAAGTCACTGTTGTTAAATTTGTGACCTTGTCCCAGCTTGGAATTATATGGGAAAAGAAAGGAAGGAAGGAAGGAAGGAAGGGGTCATACCGTGCAACTGACCCATTTTAACAGAGACATTCTGGATGGAAAGAAACCACCCTAGCTTCTGATCCCAGTCCTGGATATCAAAGGACGGGTGTTTCTTCACCCCACCCTGTGACATGAGTCAGTTGACTTACACCAGAGCATGGGGGGGGGCCAATATCTCCCTTGGCGCTGAGTCTTCTTCCCCCTTCCATTGCGGCACTTCTGTGTCTGTCCCACCATCGGAGGAGGAGGCTGCACTGACTGATGCAGCTTCTCCCTAGGCTGCACCAGCCAGGGCAGCTTTGGCTGAGGTCCTGCTGGCACAAGTGCATACACACACACACACAAAGGGGAAAAAATTTACTGGACCCGATATCTTTTGCCCCTTCCACGCCTTTGCTGTAAAAAAAAGAAAAAAAAGATCCTAGGACTCCTGGGCTACTCCCTACAATGCAGAGGTCCCTGCCCCATGTTGCATACAACCAGTGTTTCAGCATTTGGGGAAGACAACAGAGGAATGGAAAAAAATGAGTGGCAGGGCTTGACAATGGGGGTCTGTATCCACAATGCTCTTGCACAGGTCCTTCAATCAAATTGTCAACATTTAGAGAAAACAGAGGAAGCAAAGGTTTTGACAATGGGTGTCTGTCTTCAAATCTAGGCAGGGGGACATAGAGAAACTAGATCTAGATGTAGGAGGAATCTGGAACCATAAGCACAGCAGGGTCTGTTCTAGTGAACAGGCAAGGGCAGAAAGCCCTTATTTATACCAGGAAGTTGTATACTTCCTGCCATTAATAGCCTTGAAAATGTTTGAGCATACACTCTTTGACGTAACTCACCAAAACAGGCCCTAGATTCCGATCATTTTTTTCAAGCTGTGGGCCCCCTTGCCAAGAAAATACAAGTATGCTGTGAGGTACAAGGTACACAACAGCATTTAAACATGTTTGATTTCAATTGTGAGAGAGGATACACTTCCTTTTGTATATTGTAGCTCACAGAAAATATCTAACAAACTCAAATATGTGTCTGTATAGCCAGGATGACTTGATATATATCCCCTCGGGGGGGAATCTTACAAAATCAAGAGGGTAGTCCCCTCCTTGAAACAACTAGAATATAATAAAACTGAATGCAGGGGTCAAAATTTTTATTTCCTCTTCTTGACTTACGCTGAAACATTATTTTCCTCCTAGAAATATTTGTCCCTTGCTGTCAATGAGCTTGTTTCTTAGTACTCTTTAAAACCACATATAAATTACTGTTGCTTCCCTGAGCCTTTGTTTATATCCCTTGCAACTATTGTCAGAGACAAAAGAATGGTATTAATGGGTAACAATAAGACTCCTATGCCGTCTCTTCAAAGCTATACTATGTCTCCTACTGTTGTTACATAAGAACTTCGAGTCAGCTGAGCGCTATTTACATTCCACACACATATAATGCTAAGCGTTATAGACTTCATTCTAATCACTGTGACCAGCAGATGGGGAGAACTTGTGTTCCTAACTGTGAATAAAAGCATTGAGATGAACATGATGTATGTTTGCTTTCTCATTGTCATTGTTATTAATTTGCTTAGCTACTGTTGCAACCCACCTTGGATCAGGCCATGGCCCATCAGTTGAAGACCACTGTTATTGGGTACAGCAGAGGTTTTTGGCCTCTTTGAGTCCATGGCTCCCTAAGCCAACTCCATTCTTTCTGCGGCTCCCCTGTGGGGCTCAGGAGCCCAGTTATGTCACCCCTTGCCTGCAGAGCTGGCAGCTTCTCACCTTTTCCAAACACCCTCCCTTGCGGAGTATTCCCTCAGCCTCCTCTCTCCTCCCCTGCTGCTGCCACCCTTGGTCTGTGAGCTACCCCTTCCCTCTTCCCCAAAGAAAGGTGCCTCCCAAAGGCACCATTCGCCAGTGAAGCTTATTGCCAGGGCTGCTGCAATAAACAGCTGTGCCAGCCTTTGGGAAGCAGAGACATGAGAGGGCATCAGAGGAGGGAGGGAAGGAAAGAGGGACAGAGGTTGGTGTTACCTGCGGTACCCTGACCATCATTCAAGTCACCCCAGGGTTGAAAACCACTAGGGTGCAGTCTTTGTTCATGCAGAGGCATGTGGGATGTATAGGTCTCCAAGTCCTACTCAGAGTATCATTGAATCATAGAACGTCACACAGGACATTCACCACCTTCACTGGTTCCAGTTTAAAGGAGAGGTAGAGCTGAGTATAATCTGCATACTAGTGAACATCCAGCCCAAACCTCCTGATGATCTCTCCCAGCAGCTTTATTTAGATGTTAAAAAGCTTGTGGGAGAGGACAGAGCGATGAGGCACTCCACAAGTGAGTGTCCAGGGGTTCAGACACTCATCTCCCAACTCCACTTTCTGGACACAGCCCAGGAGGAAGGCATGGAGCCACTGCATCATCATCATCATCATCATCATCATCATCATTTTTTATTTATACCCCGCCCTCCCCAGCCAAGGCCGGGCTCAGAGTGGCTTACAAGCAATAATAAAAACAAGATGAATGATTACAACTTAAAAACAAAAATAAAATACAACATTAAAATATTAAAATGTAGCCTCATCGCAGGAGGAGAAGGAAAAGAAAAAAGAAAGAGAGGGAGGGAGGGAATCAAATTGGCTCCAAGCCAAAGGCCAGGCGGAACAACTCTGTCTTACAGGCCCTGCGGAAAGAAATCAGATCCTGCAGGGCCCTGGTCTCATGAGGCAGGGCGTTCCACCAGGCCGGAGCCAGAGTTTAAAAGGCCCTGGCTCTGGTTGAGGCCAATCTAACTTCCTTAGGGCCTGGGACCACTAGAGTGTTGTTATTTATGGACCTTGAGGCTCTCCGTGAGGCATACCAGGAGAGGCGGTCCCGTAGGTACGAGGGTCCTAGGCCGTGAAGGGCTTTAAAGGTCAAAAGCAGCACCTTAAATCTGACCCTGTACTCTACCGGGAGCCAGTGCAGCTTGAAAAGCACTGGGTGAATATGCTCCCATGGCAGAGACCCCGTGAGGAGCCTCGCTGCAGCATTCTGTACCCGCTGGAGTTTCTGGGACAGCTTCAAGGGCAGCCCCGCGTAGAGCGAATTACAGTAGTCAAGCCTGGAGATGACTGTCGCATGGATCACTGTGGCCAGGTCGGGGCGGGAAAGGTAAGGGACCAACTGCTTGATGCGGCGAAGGTGGAAAAATGTCGCCTTGGGTGTTGCTGTAACTTGCACCTCCGTGGAAAGGGAGGCGTCAAGGATTACACCCAAACTCTTAACGGAAGGCAATGGCACTAATTGGGCCCCCGCAAGAGAAGGGAGTTGGTCCCTCATCCCCATGCCATCCCGACCTAGCCATAGGACCTCTGTCTTCGAAGGATTTAGTTTCAATCGGCTCCCACGAAACCATCCAGCCACAGCTTCCAAGCATCTGGTCAGTGTGTTTGGGGCCGAGTCAGTGTGGCCATCCATCAGCAGATAGAGCTGAGTGTCATCAGCATATTGGTGACAGCCCAGCCCAAAGCTGCGGATAATCTGGGCAAGGGGGCGCATAAAGATGTTAAAAAGCATTGGGGAGAGAATTGCGCCCTGCGGCACTCCACACACCAAGGAATGGCGTGACAACATTTCCCTCCCTAGTGCCACCCTCTGTCCCCGACCAGAGATAAAAGAGCACAACCAGTTACGGGCTATGCCCTGTATCCCCACGTCTGCGAGGCGGTGGTCCAGAAGATCATGATCGACCATGTCAAAGGCTGCTGACAAATCTAAAAGGATCAGCAGTCCTGACCTGCCTCGATCCAGTTGTCTATGGAGATCATCTGTTAGGGCAACCAGAGCCATCTCCGTCCCAAAACCAGGACGGAAACCGGACTGAAATGGATCTAATGCCAATGTTTCCTCCAGAAACCTACCAAGCTGTTCAGCAACCGCTCTCTCAATTATCTTACCCAGGTATGGAAGATTTGAAACTGGGCGGCAATTGGATAGGTCTAAGGGATCTAATGAAGTTTTCTTTAAGAGTGGACACACCACTGCTTCCTTCAGCTCCCCTGGGAATGTCCCCGTGTCAAGGGACAAATTGATAATTTCAACCAGGGCGGTCCGCGCAACATCTGGACACTCCCTAATCAGCCAAGACGGGCACGGATCAAGGAGGCAGATGGTGGGTCTACCAACTTGGAGGAATCTATCCACATCAGTAGGGAGTATCCGATCAAAATGGTCCAACACTGGACCTGAAGTCAGTCGAGGGGCCTCCAGTTCAGTCACTGTATCTAAATTGGCAGGGAGGTCACGGCGGAGCAACAGGACTTTCTCCGCAAAAAAGCTCGTGAATGCCTCACAGCTGTGGGTCGAATTTGTGCTTAAATTTGGTTGTCCTCCTAAGGACGTTATTGACCTAATTATTCTAAAAAGTTGTGCCGGGCGAGAGCTAGCGGATGCAATGGAAGCTGCAAAGTAAGATTTCTTAGCAGCTTTCATAGCCATCTCATAGGCTTTCATAAGCGTCCTATAAGATGTTCTTGAGGCTCCATCACGAGTCCGTAGCCATACTCGCTCTAGCCGTCTGAGATCCCGCTTCATTTTCCGAGCTCCTCAGTAAACCAAGGTGCCCGGTTTCGACGGGGTCGCAGAGGGCGCTTAGGCGCGATCTCATCAATGGCTGCCAAGAGCCGGTTATTCCAGTCCTCAACAAGGTCATCTAATGAGTCGCCAGGAGGAGCAGGGTTCCGCAAGGCTTGTCGGAATCTATCAGGATCCATCAGTTTTTGCGGATGAGCCCAAATAGGTTCGCCACCCGAGCCGGGGAGGAGCGGGAAGTCAATCTTGGCTTTCAGAGCGTAGTGATCAGACCATGGCACCTCCACAGCGGGGAGCATGATCACATCTATGCCAGCCCCAAAGATCAGATCCAGCGTGTGGCCTGCTTGATGAGTGGGGCCCAAAACAAACTGGGAGAGCCCTAGTGTTGCCATGGAAGTCACTAGGTCCAGAGCCTGTGAGGAGGGAGCGGCATCGGCATGGACGTTGAAGTCTCCCAAAACCAGTAGGTTTGGGAACTCCAAGGCCCAGCCCGCCACCACCTCCAGCAGGTCTGACAGGGTGGCTGCAGGTGTGCTGGGTGGTCGGTACACTAGCCAGACAGCCAAGCTCTCCTTGGTGCCCCACACGAGACCAACACATTCAATGCCGGAGATTGCCGGTGATGGCAGAGCTCTGAAAGAGCAATCCTCCCGGAATAACAACACTACTCCTCCCCCCTGACCCACAGTCCGCGATTGATGGAGGACAGAGAAACCTGGGGGTGTTATCTCATGTAGGGAGACTACTTCGCCTTCCTGTACCCAGGTCTCTGTCACGCAAGCCAGGTCAATCCCCTGCGAGACAAAAAAGTCACGCATGGTGGCGGTTTTGTTGCCTATGGACCTGGCATTGCACAGCACCAATGACGGAGGTGTGTAATCCTTGCTCTCCCTACCCTCATCCCTTGGGATGGGGCGTAGATTGGAAGGGGTTCGAGGATCACTGCATCTCGAAACCCTTCGCCGATAGAGATATCTAGCCCCACCGCCATTCCTCCCTAGCCCTTCAATTGTGGAAATCCCAGATCCCATACTAGCCTCCCCAATAGATGGGTAACATCCCCTCAATAACAAGTCATCCTTGGGCCAGGACTCCTGGGTCAAAATGGTATGGGAAAGAGGTGGAGGTCTGATAGGGTAAGTATCCCTAGAAGATAAAACCCAACCAACCGCACCCCAAGCAGGGGGGACAGTCCCATGGTGTTTCATTAACTGTCAATCCCCCTTTCCCTCCTGGGTTAATTGGAGGATTGTTGGTTCTATCTGTGGCTGTGGAAGTATTAATGAGGTATGTGTTATAAAATGTGGATAACTGGCCAACAAAGAGCCAGATTCGAATTCGAAAGATCTGTCCATTCTGTCTTGCCAGGAGTACAGTAGAGAAGGCTGATCATTCTGATAAGTTTTTGGAACATTAGGCAAAGGTCCAGATGTAGATTTGGTGCTGGATATCTCCAGATTGTCAGCAACATCTTTAGGTGTTGTTGCCATAGAAATGTCGGAGGCGCCAAATTCCTCATCTAATTTGGTGTCGTTTGAAAAGGGAACAGGGAGTTGCACTGATGTCTTTCTATGGGATAAAGAGCTGTTGGACGTCTTTAAATATTGTGCTCTAGGCTCTACTGTCCTTATATTTTGGGTAGAAATCTCAGTCTTTATACTCATTAGCCTCTTCTTCAGGTCTTGTAATTCTAGGCTTACAAAGTTCTTTTCTTCCTTCGGGCAATTAGTATTTCTAGTGTTGAGCTTGGTTTCCTTTATCCGCATTAGCTTTGACTCTATGCAAGGGACTAATTGCCTCCTAGTTTCGTCCTTAAATACCCTCACTGGGCGGAGAGAATGGAACCACCATAGGGTATCCTTTATCTCCATGAGTCGAGATGGGAGGGTTGATGACCTAAAGGTCATAAATAGGCGCATGGTGTTTATGACCTAAAGGTCATAAATAGGCGCAAGGTAGGCAGGAAGTGGAAATTTTCTAGATCTACATTTCGGTAATGGTAATTCAGGAGCTGAGACAAGGACATAGTAATTTGTCTGCGGTTCATCCACCTATGAGTGTATCGGTGAATCTGGTTCGTTTATTATCTGGTTCGTTTGCAAGACTTGACAGGACCTCACTTCATCCATAGTTTGAGTTGGTGAGTTATTAACAGAGTCATTTCTTATCATCCTTTTAAGCCCTTGGGCATTTAAAGGGGAGGAACTAGTATCCAATTGTTTCTCAATGTTAACTATTCTAGTGAGGATTTCATCCAGCCTTTGGAGAACCAGAACCATAGTTTCTGCAGAAAACATGCAAATCTCTTGGTAGGGATGCGTATCCCGAATTGGTTGAAAAGAGGCTCCTCTGATATCTTGTTCTAGAGGCATGGGTGGGTCAGCGTTAGGAGTGGGAGGAATCCCTCCTGCTCCTGCTCCTGCTCTCTTGGACGGATTAGCTTTTTCTGGGAGGAGGGGGGTCGGGTCATTGACATCCTCCTTAAGCGGGGGTGAGGTACCCCCAACGTTGTTACTCACTGTTTGTTCTATTTGCTCCGTTTTCTCGGTTTCCTCAACCCGCTCTATTTCTGAGTCAGGGCAGATGGCGTTGGCTCTCTGCTGATTCTTTGTTTTAGAGGAATTGTGAGTCTCAATAATGGTCTTCTGGCTCTTTGCACTTCATTTTCTCCTTCCGTCAGGCATTCTCAATAAGGAAGTGACAGTTGGAGGAGTGTCACTCCAATGAGGAGTGACAGTTGGAGAACTAGGCCTCAAACCTTCCGGCTTAAAAGAGCAGGTTTTAGCAGGGAAAGCCACACCTCTCCTTGAACACACTCAGAGGTGGATATTTAAAGCACAGCCTGGAAAGAACAGGGCAAAATTTAAGTGTGGATCAGCCCTTAGATTTAAAAACAATGCCCGCACCTCCCAACTCTTCTAGACAGTCCAGAAGGATACCATAGTTTGATACCATGGTATCAAAAGTCACTGAGAGATCCAGCAGAACCAAGAAACAGCTTTCACCTCTGTTCCTAGCCTGCCGGAGATCATCGAAGGCCGTACAAAGTGGGAGGCGGACTGCCCCGGGTGCCACTCTGGGGGGGGGGTGACAAGATGGCCCCTGCCTCCCTCCAGCTATAGAGCAGCCAAGGGCGTGCACAGTCCATACAGGCTGCTGCTCTTGCACGCCGTCCATATGGGCATCTGTACAGGCTGCCTCTCGCATGGAGACTGTATGGGATGCCGCGTGTGCGCAGTCCGTATGGGCTGCCACACCTCGGGTGCCGGAGAGGGTTCCTCCGCTACTGAGATCATCAACCAGCGATACCAAGGTGGTTTCAGTCCCATGATGGGGTCTGAATCCTGATTAGGAGGGATCCAAATGGTCCACATCCTCCAGACATGCCTGGAGTTGTTCAGTGATCACACACTCAATCAACTTGCCCAGGAATGGAAGATTTGAGACTGGGCAATAATTGGCTATAATGCCTGGCCCAAAGATATTTTTTTAATAACCTCTTCTTTAAGTGGGCCTGGATGGGCAAGGATCGATTTTATGAGCCAGGATGGGCAAGGATCAAAAAGGCAGGTGATTGGTTTCACTTGTCCAAGCAACACATCCTCAGAGGTAACAGGTTGAAATTGATCCCATACAACTTGACTAGACAGAGCTCTGGCATTCTCCCTCCACAGCCTTGCACCACGGTGGAGTCTACGCTTTTCTGAATCTGAGCAAAATCACTGTGGTGAGGGCCCCAAGATCTCCTGCAATGATTTTGTAAAGTTTTTCTGCAGATAAAGTTATCTCAGAGAATGTGGATAGGCTGCTTGGATGAGTGAAACCAATCACCTGTCTTCTTGATCCTTGCCAATCCTACCCAGACAGTCATTAGCTCTGGTTAACTCCGCATTCCAGTGTACCACCAGGGAATCAGCTGAGAGGCCATCAGCACGGGATAATACATACTCTCTGAAAATCATTTGGATCCATTAAGTGGCGAGAGCAGACCATTCAAATCGGTCCCACCTCCCTGCATCGGGGAAGGTCACTGAGAAGTCTAGTTGCACCAGGAAGTGATCTAACCATGACACTTCTTTTGTTCCACTTAATTGAACAAACTCATGCCCAAAGCGCTAAACACCAGATCTAAGGTATGTCTGCGGCTAAGAGTAGGGCCAGATTTATTCAGGAGCAGCCCCTGGATGGAGGCTATGCTTTCCATGAAGTCTTGAGCAGCCCCTTCTAGGGTCATGTTGGCATGGTTGTTAAAATCCCCAGGGACCACCAGACTAGGTGTCTCCAGAAGAACATCTGCCACAACCTGAAGCAGCTCCTCTCCCCTCCCTCTTTCATAGCTCATATATGCACCTCCTGGCTGTATGTGACTAGGTGCATATGAATGGGAGGAATTAGATCTTCCTGTGGATTCTGAGCATGAAAAGAGGATAGGGGGCTGCCTTATCTTGAGTCACATTTTTTGGTCCATCTAGCTCCGTATTGTCTATGCTGACAGGCAATAGCTCTCCAGAGTTTCAGACAGGAGACATTCCAGGCCCTGCCTAGAGATGCTGGGATGGGGATGGGGTCCTTCTGCATGCAAAGCAGATGTTTTACTGCTGAGCTATAGGCCACTGGTAACAAAAGAGCCAAGACTATGAAACTACTTACTGGTGTGTTTACCAAAAGCTGTGACTTTTTCTACTGTTTTTATCTTCTTAAAGGGTAGCAACCTGAGGAAAATACTTCTCAATCGCTATTTTAAAGGTGACTATGGAACCAGTGTTAACGGTCCTCTGTCCAGCAACTACAGCAAAGCAATGCAAGGAGGAGGTACGGTAAATAATTATAATCAACAAATCCGTTGTTGAACATCTACAATAAGAAACTATTTCTGTTCAAAATGGAATATGTCTCAAGCAAGGAAAAATGCAATTTGAAAAATCAAGCATACACACCCTTTGATTTCCATGAGAGAAAGTAACTCTCCTATTGAAACCAAGGGGGACTGTGGCTTGATTCAGTGCAGGAAACCAAATATGTTCTGTGAAATCTTGTACATGTCTGCTTAGTTTTGACCCCCATTGACTTCAATGGGATTTAGTCCCTGGAGTGTGAAGGGTTGCACACACAGTGTGGAACTTACTTTCAGATAAGTAAGGTATCAGATTATAGGGTTAAAGTGCTTAGCTTTGACCTGACCTGACCTGGCCTGACCTGACCTGAAAGCCTTACACAGAACTTAGTGCATTCAGCACTAAGATTAATTTTAAAATCAATGTCACCCTCCAACAGAGAGTGCAGCATACTTAAGTCCATTGATTTCAGCAGGTTTAAGCACCCTCAGTGCCACACTGGATTTTGGCCTAAATGTACTTATTATTATTTATTGAATTTATATACCAGGAGGTCTCAGGGCAGGTCACAGACTAAAATCAAATATAAAACCGCAAAAGACATAATCAAAATAAAAACAACACCCCCCCCCCCATTTTAAAAGGACATAGGATGTCAATCAAATCAACCAAAGGCCTGGTTAAAAAGTAACATTTTTGCCTGGAGAGAAGGCAACAGGCAAACTTCCCTGGGGAGAGCCTTCCATAGATGGGGAGCCACAGCAGAGAAGGCCCGTTCTTGTGTTGCCACCCTCTGCACCTCTCGAGAAGGAGGCATATGAAGAAGGGCCTCAGATCATTTTCAGCGACTGGGTAGTTTCATATGGAAAGAAGTATTGCAGTCCTGATCTGTTTAAGGCTTTATAGGTCAAAACCAGCACTTTGAATTGGGCTCAGAAACGAATTGATAACTTGTACAGTCAAACCAGGATTGGTGTAATATGCTCAAGCCATCTTGCCACTGAATTCTGCAGTACCTGAAGTTTCTGAACCATCTTCAGAGGCAGCCCTATGTATATCACATTGCAATAATCTAACCTTGAGGTTACCAGAGCATAGACAACAGTAGTTAGGCTATCCCAGATAGGGTGAGCCACTAGCCGAAGCTGAGGGAAGGCCACTGAGGCCACCTGAGCCTCGAGTGGGAGCAAAGGATCCAGGAGGACCCTCAAGCTGTGTACCCGCTCCTTCAGAGGGAGGGTAACCCCATCAAGAGCAGGTGACCTCTCACCCATCTGGTCTAGGGAACCCCTCGCTAACAGTGCCTCAGTCTTATCTGGATTGAGCTTCTGTTTGTTGGCTCTCATCCAGTCCATTACCAAGGCAGGAACAAATTTATAAATGAACTTAACTGTATTGATACAAAAATTGCACTAATTTTGCAAGAAGACAAAACTAAAATTTGTGACCTCTGTAAACTAAACATGTTAAGCCAATTTCGATGTTTTAATTATTTTGCTTAATTCATATATATGTTATTTCCCAGTAAAGTGGGGGAAACTAGCCATGAAGGCTAGAAACTTGGAGCACAGTGCAGCAGCAATTAGTCACAACTAGCATAAATTTTATTGATTTAAGTGAGACTAATGACTACTTTTAGCTAATTTATGTACATTTTAAAAAATAAAATAAAATAAAAGCTGAAATCCCCGGGAAGTTGAATTCTGCATCCAGCATGCTTTGGTTTTGTACAGTGGCAGAATGCACACAGCCTTGACCTTGCCACTAACATTAGATTTACACGACATGGGGCAGTTAAAGTAGAGCCAGGTTAGGTCAAAAGTTTACAACAATCTCTTGGAGGAACATAGACCTATTTCTGATGGATCCCATGGCAGCACCTGTGCTGGTAGCTGATCTTTTAACAAAGAAAGCCAGTTGAGGTAGACATTTCCTTCATCTTGCAAAGCCCCTCTTACGTTCTAAAGGAAAAGTGGGGCACAGGAAGCTACAAGTCAGACTGTTTGTCCACCTCTGCTCCAGAGTGCATGCTTTGCAAAAAAATGTACACTACCACAGATCTATGGTCTGCCCCCACCCCACCCCAGAAAAGATGGATACTTACAGTTACTCAATCCAGTTTAGTTGTGCCTTCAACTGTTAAGATTTCTTGAACATGCATTCTTCATTAGTAAATCTAAAGCATAGTTGTGGACCACAGGGATTTAGAATTTTACATAAAAAACAAGGACACTCAAGTCAGCATATCTCCTGGGGTAGCGCACTTTATACATGCTGAGAATGGCTCTCATTTTCATTTCCCTCCTGTGTTTTAGAGCTTAGCCCTGATTCATATTAGAATCTGTTGATTATTTCATTACTTTTATTTTTAAAAGTGGCACTCTCTTATGTTAGTATGTTAGTATAATAGTGTGTCCACAAGTGTTATAGCCAGATATTGAATACAAGAAAATTAGGCAATTACACTTACCTAGGAATGATTTGATTTCAGAATGAATGTATCTGAATCTTGGCTTTTATTTTATTTTATCTTATCTTATTCCAGGTAGCTTTTCAGGACAAGATTCAGATAAGTCTGGTGTTTCAATGCAAGATATTCAGTGCCTTCTGGATAAAGAAGGCGCATCAGAACTTGTCACGGATGTCATAGTTAGTACCAAAAATGACAGAATATTCTCTGAAGCCATCCTGCTTGGGATTGCATTGCTTGAAGGTGGAAACACACAGATCCAGGTACTTACTTGGTATTGCTTTGTTCTTTCTGTCTATATTGAAAACCTGTTCAAATATGAAAACAACTTAAGGGTGCACACAGAGAAATGCACAAGCAGGAGTCAATGCATTTCAAGGTGAGCTTCTCTTCCCTTTGCCTTCACTCCTGAGACATGCATTGCCCGCCACTCTAGGGCTTTTACTCTTCCAAGGGCATCAAGTTGCCACCCACATTGTGGGGGCATGTCATGTGATGAGTCACGTTGCATGTCATGTGACATGTCCCGCCCCCACCGAGCACTCACTCGCCAGATCAGGACACACAGGTATCTTGCCGCTGTAATGATGGTGTTTGCACGGACCTGGTGAGAAATAGGCTCCACGCTCAGCCTGCTCCTCCCCGCGTGAGGAGGAGGCAGAGTGGGGCCGCAGGGCTCTGGCTTCTTCTCCCTGTGCAATATTGGCAGGGAGGCAGAGCGGGCCACAGGATTTTGGAGGAGCCCAGCCACCTCCTTGAAAAATTTGGGGGTCCTGAAGACCCCTCAGCCCCTACCATTCAGCATGTCTGTACTCTTCCCCTCATGCTTTAGCAGACCGTCTGCTCTTTCCCCTCTAATGCCCTTCCAAATATCACACTTGCATGGCAGATCTGTTGTTGCTTTTTATCAGTTTTTTGCTCTTTTGACTGAGGAAGGGGAGGTGGCTTAGTGATGGCATATGGTCCAGCCAATTAAATGCTGAGCATGGTCAGCACCTGCTGAACGTTGACAGAATTGGTTTCCTCTGAGCTTGATGCTGCAGGAAAGATGGTATGTCTAACCAAAATAGGTTAGTGTAATTCCACAGGGGCTTGATTTCTCTGATTATGTATATATGCACATGCCCTCAGAGTGCCTTGTATCTTCTTCCAGTGCTACGGGTTGGTGAGGGTCTGGTGCCAGCCCTGCTTGTTAATCAATTAATTTAAAGAAAGGTTTCAGTCTGAATAATTTGATCTGAGCCAGGTATGTGCACCAGGAAAAAACCTCATTGTGATTATGATGAAAAGCTCATTGAAACACTGACTCAGTGTGCAGAGGCGGTGATGACGTAAAACCTAGTGTTGGATTTATTAGGAAAAGGACTTAAAAGTATTATAAATATGGTGTGGCCATATTTAGAATACTGTGGGCTGTATCCAATGTGCCCATTGAAATCAATGGACATATCCAATTTAGACCTGGGAAAGGGGATTACACAAATTCATGGAGAGCGAGTCTATAAATTGCTGTTAGCAATCATATCCAGAACCATATCCAGAACCAGAACCTCCACATTCAGAGGCAGCTGCTAGGGACCAGCAACAAGGAAGGGCCATTATCTTCACACTCTGGTTGTGAGCATCCAGGGGTATCTGTAGGACAACCTTCTTCAACCTTGGGTCCCCAGATGTTCTTTGACCATCTCTGGTCGTTGGCAAAGCTGCCACAGAATTATGGGAGTTGTGCTCTAACAACATCTAGTGACCCAAAGCTGAAGGGCTCTACTGTAGGATTCAGAATGAAGGATTAGGTGGACCTTGATCTGACAAAACAAAGGAATTCCTTGTGTTCTGAGTGAAATTGCCAATATTTATTTGGCACCATTAGAAATAACCTATTAGCCTTGCATTTTGCTAGTGCTCACTAGTGGTAACAATTTCATCCTGATGACTCTGTTATGCAGATCTGGAAATAAAGCACATTTCTAAAGGTATGTGGGCTTTCTTTTTCTCTGGCATAAGACATTATTAACTACCACCTATAGTCTTTGTTTGCCAAGCTGTAATATGTTATTTGTATGTCCAATACTATGATAGCAAATATTTTCCCATTATTAATCTGCTGATATCTAAAAGGTTACTTTCCCCCTTCAGTATTCCTTTTACCAGCAACTGAATGAGCAGAAAAAATCAGAAAAGTTTTTCAAAGTTCTGTATGATAGAATGAAAATGGCCCAGCAGGAAATCCGATCAACTGTAACAGTGAACACAATTGATTTGAGCAGCAAAAAGAAAGACGATGACAACAATGACCTGACCGTATCAGTTTCAAAAAAGAGAGGTAAAGAAAACTGGGGCTGTATTTCATCACCAACATTCATTTCACTGCAGACTCAGAACAGTCCAAACAACTACAGCTTTTTGCAGGGGGAAACAGGATAAAAGCAACTTCTGCATTTGGTGGGGCAGTGTGATGAATGACCCACTTCAAAAAGTGTAGGCAAGATTGGAGGGTTCAGAAACTCAAGCAAGAACAAGTTCCATAAAAACATACAAGAAACCTTATTAAAACAAACTCTGAAAAAGGAAAAGCTTGAAGTGATTATACAAATTAAGACTGCTCAGAGGCTAAAAAATAACAAAAACAATCTTCTCTAGCTAGCTGACTGAAACACTTGCGCATAAATCTTAGCAGGCTGAGCGAGAAAGCAAAATACCTTCCTAGGTCCGAACAGGTGCTGACCGTCCATGCTGAGAGCTCCCTGTGCTCGCCACAGCCCAGGTTTTTAAGGAAATGCTGATTATGAGCATTCACCCCTTCCGCCCAACGAAATCAGCACCTGCTCCCATTACATGTCTTTGATTACTGTTTGACACTAAGTTAGTTCTTGGTATGAGCTTTCGTGTGCATGCACACTTCTTCAGATACACTTCTTCAGATACACTAGAAGTGTGCATGCACACGAAAGCTCATACCAAGAACTAACTTAGTTGGTCTTTAAGGTGCTACTGGAAAGAAATTTGTTTGTTTGTTTGTTTTGAGTATGGCAGACCAACACGGCTACCTTTCTGTAACTGTTTGACACTGACCTTGAGGTCTTAATGAGATGTAATGATCTCTGGCAGGCAAGCAAGCCCCAATAAGAAGTAATGACTCTTATGTATGTTTGTTTACAACAAAACACATTCAGACTTCTCACCTGGTTGTGTTGACGATAGTTGGTCAGTCTGAGTCTTTGCCCCTTCCACAGCAGGAAGGACATCAAACTCCCGCCTTTCCCATTGTGCCCTCTGATCTTATCCAATCTCCTAGAACAGGGACTGAGAGGCTGGCCTTTGCCCTCCCCACTTTCACTTGACACAGTCTCAGACCTCTGCTTTTCTGCTGATTGCCTAGTAGCGCTCTGGCTGCCTTCCAACTCTCCCACTTCTTGAGAGCTAACAGTGTCTTCCTCAAGAAGGGGGGTCGAACTACGCTTTCTTGACTCTGTCAGCCAGCTCTCATCTGCAGAGTAAGTCCCTCTTTCACTTAGCTTAATTTCTGTGTCTGATTCTTCCCCTGCCCTTTGGTGAGCCATGTTCCTGACATGAGAGGCATCTGTGTTTAGGCTCATTATTCCAGGAATCCTAACAAATGCCCATGCAACCCGCAAGCTAATCTTAAAAGGACTATATCACCACAGGCAGCTTTAATATTCACTACTGACACATTCAACATTTGTTCAAAATATTTACATGCCACATGCCACATAATAACATTTCACCACAAACCTTCAGTGCAAAATCAGTCACTACCAATTCAAAAAACAGAAGTAAAATAAACTAAATTAGTACCATATGTAAAAGAAAGAAAAAATATAATAATAGAATTGTAGGATTGGAAGGGCCCCAAAGTGATCTCACCTGCTAATGCTTGGGAGAAACAAACCATAGTTCCTGGGTTAGCATTACGTGTGACCATGGTTCATTTTGTTCTGAATGAACCATAATCTGTAGCCACAGTTGTTTTTAGCCTTCTGCTTGTGGTTTGTTGGAGCAGAACAAACTATGATCCCCAGTTCTTACTTAACACTAAACCAGAGATTATGGGTTGCTTCTCTGTACACTACTGGAGGGACAAAGTAGGCAAGGTCAGTATGTTCATTGTAAACTAGTAACTGTGGTTAACACTGATGTCACAAAAGAGGCCAAAGACTAGGCTGGAAGCCTCCTTAACATTAAGTTTTATATGTGCAAGGAGTTTCTTGCAATTTCTACATGTGATACAATCTAGGAATAATTTTATCATATGATAAGTAGTTTATCTGGATAAGACCCCTAAAGTGATAAGTTTAAGAACTGTGGCATGGATATCCAAAATATATGTACTGTAGCTGACCTAAATTATCACACAGCTCAATGTTGGCTGGGTTCTCAATGTGATTGGGTTCTCAATGTGTTCCTCACCAAAATCTTGACTCGTATTCATGCCTGCCACCATGTGCTGGGAAGATTTTGCTATAATATAGGTCGTTAGTCTACCACCTTTTTATTGATACACCAACAAGCCGAAAGCATCATAGAAGAGACTAAAGGATCACTTCAAATTCTAATGATGTATTTCTGTATCAAAATGCTTTACAGGTTTTTTTTATTCTCACAAGAACTTGAGTGTAGCTCAATTATTTATATTTTATGATAATCATACATTTGTTATCTTATGTATAGTAAGAGATTCAAATCTGCATCTGAAAGAAGGAATGAAGGGGCAATTAACAGAAGCCTCGATGGCAACATCTAAAGCTTATTGCGTATACCGCCGAGAAATGGACCCAGAAATAGATCTCATGAGTGCTGGAACAGATGCCGGGAATGTAGATGAAAAATCTTCAGAAGAAATGACAATGAGTCCTGCTATTGTGATTATGCAACCAATACTAAGGTTTCTTCAGTTATTATGTGAGAATCACAATCGAGAACTTCAGGTATGCTCTTGACTTTTTATCCCTAACCTTGCAAAAGGAGTAGCCGCCACAGAAGTATGAAAGTAATACAAGTGGAGGAAGCTCATTGTATGAGCAGGCCTTAAAACATCTGATAGAGATTTGAAGTTATTTTGTATGATATTTTGCAGCCCATGCTTTCTACCCTACATCTCACTGAAATGTAAATAGTTTAAAACAACCTACCATATATTTTAGGGACGCGGGTGGCGCTGTGGGTAAAACCTCAGTGCCTAGGACTTGCTGATCGTAAGGTCGGCGGTTCGAATCCCCGCGGCGGGGTGAGCTCCCGTCGTTCGGTCCCAGCTCCTGCCCACCTAGCAATTCGAAAGCACCCCTAAGTGCAAGTAGATAAATAGGTACCGCTTTATAGCGGGAAGGTAAACGGTGTTTCCGTGTGCGGCGCTGGTGCTGGCTCGCCAGATGCAGCTTTGTCACGCTGGCCACGTGACCCAGAAGTGTCTTCGGACAGCGTCGGCTCCCAGCCTCTTAAGCGAGATGAGCACGCAACCCTAGAGTCGGACACGACTGGCCCGTATGGGCAGGGGTACCTTTACCTTTTTACCATATATTTTGCAAAGTTGTTTGTCTGTGCTCTATGCATTTGGACACCTCTTAAGAGAGTGTATCCAAATTTTGCATGATGGCTTCTGAGAGACTTCATTCTGGGAATTCCAGAATGACTACTACCACACGCTTCACCAAGTGCCCTGCACCTCACTCTGTCCCTCAGTAAACACCAGCAACCTGCTATCTGGGAAGCCAGGAGATTACCGGTGGCCACTGCTGAACTTGACTAACTTTGGTCCATTGTTTTCAATAAATCCACTCTGACTAAAACTTTGTTGTCTACAAGTGATGATAAGGAAGCATATTTATCTTAAAAACTGAAATAAACTTGTCGATATGATTTATGCAGCCAGTGTACTAACATGTTTTAATCTTTAAAGCTTTTTTAAAAATTCAGTGCTACTCCCTAGAAATAGGACTACTTGATTTGAATGACATTAGCATTTTTATTTTCAACCCTGGAAATTAATTTGGAGGAGAGTTATGATAATGCAAAATTTGCTAATTTGTGACAGTTTGTTCCTTATATTTGTTTTCAGTATTGGCTCAGCTCAGACTATATAATTTGCACTAACCATGGGTTTGAACTTTAGAGCAAGCTTTGTAATTTAGAACATGGTTTAGAGCTGGTTTCTATCTGCTCAACCCCCAATCCAAAAAAATCCCAAATTCACTCCTGCTTCTGTGATAGCACAGCTTCTAGCTGTGGAGCAATGGTCCTTTTGCATCCAGGTTCAGTTCCCATTATCTCCAGTTCAGACTAGGAGAGACCCTTTCCTTGCCTGAAACATTGGAGAGCCACTGTCAGTCATTGTTGACAATATTGAGTCTTGAGATTCGGAGAATCTCTTCACAGTATATAGATATACTTTTTATTCTCAGTTTGTATTTTGTATTTGCAAAACCAATAAAAAAGATTTTTTAAAAAAGATAAATAGTTTGACTCACTGTAAGGGAGCTTCTTCGGTTCGTAACTATGGTTTGTCAATTCAATAATGCAATAATGCAAAATTATACTAAGTGCAGACCACAGTTTACAAAACCTATTCAGACTGTGGTTTCTAATTTTTGTTTATCAGTTGGTGGCAAAGCAGTGAATATCACTTCAGACATCACATGAAACTGCAATAATTAAGCTACTTTAACAATGGTTTGGGATAATGCCTGACTGAATTGAACCAGCGTGTTTAATATGATGTCTGTATATGCATAAGGGTTTTCCCCCCTATTTTCAGAACTTTTTAAGAAATCAGAACAACAAGACCAACTACAACCTAGTATGTGAGACACTTCAGTTTTTAGATTGCATTTGTGGAAGTACAACAGGTGGACTAGGACTTTTGGGCTTGTACATCAATGAGAAGAATGTAGCTCTGGTGAACCAAACACTTGAAAGTTTGACTGAATATTGTCAAGGTCCATGCCATGAAAACCAGGTAACTTTAAAACTTCCATTGAAGAATCTTCACTGAATTCCGATCTGCATCCAAAAAGTGTCATCACCTAATGAATAGCATGATAATATCTGATGCTTTATGCTTCATTTCTTTATGCTGCTAGAAATGCCATTGGAAATTCAGGTCTGAAAGAAACCTAGAATTTTTTTTCAAACTAGACCAGGCCTTTTCTGGCATATTTTTTCAACTGCATGTTTATTTATTTTATTTATTTTATAAAGTGGGTAGACTTGTTTAAACAAGTGAAGATGCCTGCATGAGCTCAGTATGCAGGGAGTTCCAAAGTGTAGATGCTGCCACACTAAATGATTGAGTCCTTTGAAATGCATAACAGATATTATGTGGCACCTGTAGCAGTGCTAATTCCACAAAGTTAATTGGTTGAGTGAACACATGTGTCAGCGTTGCCCAAGGTCCTAGCTCACACAAGACCAACGCTGCTTCTTTCTTTAGTATAAAAGTCTTTATTGAAGTTCAGTTTCACTTCCACACGCGCAGCGTGCAACGCTACGTCTGTACCTTAGACCGCCGAAGCTCCATCTGAATCTCCTCCCCCCTGACACCAGTTTAAGATTCTAGCCTTACTCCACCTCTTCCTCTGTTCCTTCCTTCTCTGGGTCCGCCTGCTAATCGGAGTCTCACTCTTCCTAGACTCCTCTGACGCTGAGTCCCCTGACTCTTCCCCCTCCCTCCTTCGGGCTTTTGGACCTGGCTCCCAATCCGGATCTTCTGCTGTCCCGCGCTCCTGCACATTTGAACTTGGCGCGCGCGCAGCCTCCCACTTTCCTTCTGACCATTACACTTGTGTCACTGCTCCCTCCTTCGGGGAGGCTAGCTGGACCCGGCCTTCCCTCCGTTTCCCCACTTTCCGATGGGGGCGTGGTTATCCCTGACTCATCTTCTCTCCCCGCTGGAGGAGAGGCTGGTCCTGACTCATGTGACTCTTCCCCCCCCCACTGTGCTCTGGTGGGGGAACTGGTCCTGATCCTCCGCTGCTCCCTTGGGAGTCCCCGCTGGCCCCTTGTTTCTGGAGCGTCCCCCCTGGGACCCCCCTTGCCCTTACCATAGGCGCCCCCTTCTGGGAATCTTCTGATTCGCTGGAGAAGCTCATGGAATCTCTCGGGTCACTGTCATATTCCCCTACGCTCCCCTCGGATTCCTCTCCTCCGCTCTCTATTTGCTCTCTCCCCTGTGCTTCTGCTCCTGAGCCTCTGACAACATGTAAGGTAAGTTTTCTGGTTATGTTATTAATATTGGTATTTGTAGGGTTGCTAGTTTGCAACCTAGTGAACCTGATTTTACATTTCATGCTAAAGATTGAGTGAGAGGTTTTGTAGCGGTTCTGTCTTGCTTCCATTCATCATCCTTCCATGCTTGCTGTGGAGTGATGCTATAGTCTTGATCACTAAAGCAAGCAAAGAAGAGAGAGAGTGGATGGACCAGAGAAGGATCATATAGCACACATAGCATCTGCACTGTTTCCACCTGCATTGTCATAGGTCAGGCATGTCCAACTCCCAAGAGACTGCGATCTACTCCTACTATAAAAAATGGCAGTGATCTACCCACTGGATTTCGATTGTTGAGCTTTCTTTAGGAAGCCAAAGTTGTTGATCACAGCTCAGGGGCACCCGCAATCAACCAGTAGATTGCGACCGACCTGTTTTTCCTGATGACAACCTGGCAGCCTTGGAGTAGCAGGGGTTCCCACTCCGAGTATTTAACCACACCATCTTTGTTCCTGCCCTAAAGTACATATATGAATGTATGTGCATATGTAAAATGGGCACTATCATAACTAACATGGTGACAACAATAGCAATATTCTTTTCTTACAGAAAGCAAAGATGTGTGTGGCAACAGAATGCACAGGTGGTCTTTGCAGAAACACAAGAAAACAAATTAACTACCCCCAGGGGCATAGGAAGGGGGCGGGGGTGAGTTTCCCCGGGTGCCATCATGGAGGGGGGTGACAAATTATCAAGGAACAATTACTGCCCTACTAGGGTGGTTCATAAAAAACTTTTTTAAAAAACGCCTGCTCCAAAGGTCTTATCTTAGTACACTAGGGATTATATAGCTATATATGAAATTTCATGCATATCAGTTAATATCTTGACCCTCCTCCATGAAAATAGCTGTTTACTTGGCCATTTTCCTATGTCGTGAAGGCTGAAATTTCCATTCAGTGGAGCAGGGTCAAGATATTAACTGATATGCATGAAATTATATAGCTATATAATCCCTAGTTTAGTAAAAAAAGAACTTTGGAGCAGGCATTTTTTTTAAAAAAAGTTTTTTATGACCCGTCCTACTGCCCCACCCTCCGCTTGGCTTCCCAGGTCCTGGAAAGTCGGCCTAGGTAAAGAAAATGAGACGCCACCGAGTAGACTAGGCCTTGCCTTGCCTTCGCCCCGCCCCCTGCACACAGCCGATTGGCCAGCTGGGTTGGGGGCGGGGCCAAGGCAAGGCAAGGCCTGGTCTACTCGGCCTTGTCTCATTTTCTTCCCCTAGGCCGACTTTCCGGGCTGCTGAGGAGGCCTGCCAAGGCCGCTGCCTGTCCTGCGCACCCCTTTCGGGCCCAACCCCCCCTCCGAAAAACCTTTGCTGCCCCCAAAAGTGGAGCGTGTGGGACAATGGCAGCGCTGCCACCCCGTTTTGCCCACGTGTGGCGCCGGGAGGAGCAGCTCAGCGCCGCCCTGGGCGCTTGGCAGGCCGGCCTCCCCTTTGTCCCCAGCCTCCCCTGCGTGACGCTAGGACCCCCCCCCCCCAAAGCAGTTGTGTAATTAAAAGAAGATGAGAAAAAGCAGCAAAACTACTCTGTGGCTAATTGACCAATTAGGGTCTATTAATGAAGTTCACACTTTTAACAACCAGTCTGATGCTTTTGCAGAAAAATATTCCTAGACGCAAGACTTTTATTTTTTATTTCTTAAGCCCTTTCACTCTCCCATCTCAAGACTAAGTACAGCAAACTGTACATTCCCACCTCTCTCCCCAAGGCTGGAGTTTATTTACTTTTGTGTGCTTGTGTATCTGGGTCTCCCTTGTATCTATTAGGGACTATTCTCTTGCCTTTCCTTTGATGCTACTGATTACTTCTGCCACTTTAATTCTAGAGAAAGTGTTTAATTTAAAAAGGATCTGTACTATAGAATAACAGTGGTAACAATACATTGAAGACAAGTAAATATTTTTGGGAGGGTGGTCCCAAAGCCCTAGCGCCACCATCCCAAAGAGGAGAGGACTCTGGTACTCTTTTCTCCTCCCCTCCCAAATGTCTTTCTCTCTATCTGAGTTGGCTCCCTGCCTGTTACATGCGTGTGGGGTTCCTCTCTGTGTAAAGTCTTCAAGCTGTTCCTGCGCACGCCTGACAAATCTGCCCCATTGTCAAAATTTATCTTTTCCCCCAACTCCAGTTGTGTGTCCTGGCTGAGGGGGAAAACAGGAAAGACAGATGGCCATCGGTCAGGGATGGTCTAGTTGAGATTCCTGCATTGTCCCAGATGTTTGGCTAGATGACCCTCAGGGGTCCCTTCCAACTCTACAATTCTGTGGTGCAGGCTTGTGCAGATTTTTAGATACAAGTTGGATGCAAGGGAGCTTAGGAATAAGTCCCACTGATCATGATGAGACTAGATTGCTGCTGTGCAGTCCTGCTTTTTAAATAAATGTTTTCCTTTTCAGATAATACAGAGCATGGTGAAATCACAGTAAATAAAACCTCCCCGTCAGTAGTTTCAAGCACTACTATAGGTTCCACATAATATCTGTACTGCATTGTTTACTGTGACAGCAACTGCACTGTGACAGCACCTGCCTATTGCAACAAAGCACATGCCTTTGCTAGACTCTTTTTGGGCACCTGCTAAAAGCATTCTTCTTTAGGCAAGCATACCTAGATGCTTAGGAAGTTGAAGTAATTTTAATCTTAATATTTAAGCTTTTGTATGTTTTAAAGTAGGATTGTTAATTTTTCTTGATTTTACTGATTTTACTGCTGTGTGTGTGTGTGTGTGTGTGTGTTTGGTAAACCACTTTGCAGGTTTTTAAAAATAAATTTGAATAAATAAATATACAATAAATATAAATAAAATAACACAAGCCATCCGGTAGATTTAACTATCTGTCCACAGTCACCTACTTGTTATCAGAGGCCCAGAATCCACATTCCTTTGTAAGAAAATATGAAATAACGTAAAACCATTTTTGCAGCAAAAAAAAATCAATGTTGCAGGGGGGTGACAAGAAATTTTCTTCACTGGGTACAACCTGACCTTCCTACTACCCCATTGGCAATGAAACCAAGAAACACATTTCTAGCTTTTCTTTTTAATAATTCTTCAGCAGATGTCTTGGCTATGCTGTAAAGGTTTATTATGCAGTTTGTTATTCTGAGAATTCTCAGGCTTTATAAATGTTGAAGGTTTGTCCTGGGATTTGAGTGTTTAGCACAAAACCTATCACTGGGCAATGCGGGAACAGTTTTAATTTGTAAAATGCCTTTACAAATGCTCTTGTGTTTGGATGTGGTTCAAAAGATTTAATGTCACAACTTGTAAAGCTGCAAAACAATTTTTACAATAACAATTCTTGGGTACCAAAGTAATAAATATTAATCTTAATGTTCTGTATTATGACAATGATCTAACCAAAGCTAAGCATGTTAAATCCCATTCATTTCACATGTTTAACTCTCCCCCATTGGAAATAAATATGTCTCCAAATTAGTTGCTGAAACATTAGTTAATTATTGCTCTTTTGTTTTTAGAAGCTTAATTTTGGGTAGATTATTCCCATAATACAATATTATTGATTGACTGCCACATATGATCTAAAACCCTTGAATACCTTTCACAAGTGATTTATTGATAATGAAATCTACATAATCTAGCACCATTAGATTATGTAGCTTACTACTTTCTACTCTGACTGCCAGGGTTTCCCAGACCTGCCTGGTGTTGTCAGAAATTGAACCTGGGGTTTTCTGCCATTGAAGCATGTGCTCTATCACTGAGCCATGGCACTACCTAGGGCCAGGAACAAGACATTCTGCTGGTTGAGGCACAGTTGTTGCTGCACTGTACGTTGCCGTACATGCTCTGACCTTCCTCCTCCTCCTCTTCCTCCTCTTTTTGCTACTGTATCAGGCTCTCCAGAGCCCCTCAGGACTTGTAATTCAGTTTTACTAGCAAACCAGAGGTTAAACTAACCCCTTTCCAGCCCCATAAGGAGCGCAGGGAGCATTTCCGCGACACACCTACACACTGCAGCCAACACGCTAAAGTGTTGCGACACACAGCTCTGTTCTAGAGTGAGGCGTTGTAGGAGAGGGGGTCCTGTAGAGTCTATGCTACTCTGTCATAGTGGCACAAAATACTAGTTAAAGTTTGAGAATAGTAAAGTGTTGCACTGCAAAGCAGCAGTAGCACAGTCTCTGGGGTCACCTGACCCAAAAGGTTGTGGGTGACTTGGGACCACCTGTAAGTACACTTTGCTTCAATGGGAAAATGGGGGCAATGCTCTGAGCATGCTAAATGGAGGTGGGTAGGTGGTGAGTTGAGGGAAAACATGCCAGCTGCCACCTTTCTGTATCCCACCTTTCTGCCTGAGGCAAAGGTCTTAGTTTGACTAAGATCCAGCCGTGGACCTTGTATGATACATAGCATTTCTGTAGTGCTTTAGAGTACAGTGGTACCTCAGGTTACAGACGCTTCAGGTTACAGACTCTGCTAGCCCAGAAATAGTACCTTGGGTTAAGAACTTTGCTTCAGGATGAGAACAGAAATCGCGCGGCGGCAGCGGGAGGCCCCATTAGCTAAAGTGGTGCTTCAGGTTAAGAACAGTTTCAGGTTAAGAATGGACCTCCAGAATGAATTAAATTCTTAACCCGAGGTACCGCTGTATTTACAAAATTCATGAAATATTATTTCAGGATTCTGGAGTGGGGCAGTATCAGTGTAGGACACTGTGCTGCTCCGTGCTACAGAGTTATCAATCAAGCTCTTAGATTACATTTGCTACTGCTGCTATGGAATAAGTATAATTCAGGCTGTTATAACACATAAACTTTGAGAAAGGGGGGACTTGATTTGTTTTTGGGTGTTTTGTGGTGGGTTTGCACATGTCTGTTGCTTGTTCAGACTGCAGCTCTGTATCCTTCTCCCCTCCAAAAAAGTATATTAAATTCATATATACTGCATCACTAATAGGCACAGTTTGCATGTCCATTCAGCATCTGAAAATCAACTAAAAAGTTTGTTTTATATCAACTTGATGCTAAAAAGAAAAATTGTTTGGATTTCAATAATAATAATAATAATAATAATAATAATAGTAATTTCCTATTTGTGGTTTTGCAACAGGGGTCAATTAAGATTTCTCCTCAGTGTCTAGGGGTAGTATTCAACTAGGTTTTTACTCAGAGTAGACCCATTGAAATTAATTGATGTAACTCTTGTTCATTTATTCCAATGAGTCTGCTGTGAGTAAAATTTAGTTACCCTAGACTCTGATTCAAAACACTAACTGTGTCACCTAAGGCCCCAAGGAATTATTGTATATCTGAAAATTTGCAATATGTACACTGCTGTCTTTATAATTATTTTTATGTTCTAGTCCTGCATAGCGACACATGAATCTAATGGCATAGACATTATCATTGCCTTGATCCTGAATGATATCAATCCTCTTGGAAAATACCGTATGGACCTAGTGCTTCAGTTGAAGGTACAGTGTTTACAGGGCTATTCTATACATATTTTCTCAGAAATAAGTTCCACTGGGTTCAGTGGGACTCACTTCTAGGTATGCATATATAGGATTTCAGCCTTTATCACCTATACTCATCCCATGGCTCAAACTCACAAGCCGCTGTACTTGCACAGCAGCTCATAGAACTGGACTTAAGATTTACATTGGAGCAATAGCGGTTGGTAGGCTTGGGTGCCAGCATGTGCCTGACCTCCCACCACTAGTATCATGGCAGCTTTCTGGAAGGGGCAAGGCAGCCACAAGTTTGGTATAGTGTAAATGTACCAGCAGGAGCACTGGATTTGCCCCGCAGTTGCACTTTCACCTTGCTGCCACCTTGCCGGAGTAATCCACAATTATGCTAGTAGCAGGAGGTCAGCTTGCATGATATTGCATGATGCATTTCTTTAAAAAACATCCTCTGCAGTAAATTCTTTGAACTAAGGAGCATTCTCTTCCTGGGCAAAACACACTCCTAATGGGATATGCACTTGGGGGTTTGTGTTGTTTGCCAAAAAGCATAAGCTAAAGCTTTGCACTTTCTGTACATGAGAGTTTAAATTTTATAATAATAATAATAATAATAATAATAATAATAATAATAAATTTTATTTATACCCCGCCCTCCCCAGCCAAGGCCAGGCTCAGAGCGGCTTACAAGCAATAATAAAATCAAGTTGAATGATTAAAACTTAAAAACAAAATTAAAATACAACATTAAAATATTGAGACATTAAAATATTAAAATGTAGCCTCATCGCAGGAGGAGAAGGAAAAGAAAAAAGAAAGAGAGGGAGGGAATCAAATTGGCTCCAAGCCAAAGGCCAGGAGGAACAACTCTGTCTTACAGGCCCTGCAGAAAGAAATCAGATCCTGCAGGGCCCTGGTCTCATGAGGCAGAGCGTTCCACCAGGCCGGAGCCAGAGTTTAAAAGGCCCTGGCTCTGGTTGAGGCCAATCTAACTTCCTTAGGGCCCGGGACCACTAGGGTGTTGCTATTTATGGACCTTGAGGCTCTCCGTGGGGCATACCGGGAGAGGCGGTCCTGTAGGTACGAGGGTCCTAGGCCGTGAAGGGCTTTAAAGGTCAAAAGCAGCACCTTAAATCTGACCCTGTACTCCACCGGGAGCCAGTGCAGTTTGAAAAGCACTGGGTGAATATGCTCCCATGGCAGAGACCCCGTGAGGAGCCTCGCTGCAGCATTCTGCACCTGCTGGAGTTTCTGGGACAGCTTCAAGGACAGCCCCGCGTAGAGCGAATTACAGTAGTCAAGCCTGGAGATGACCGTCGCATGGATCACTGTGGCCAGGTCGGGGCGGGAAAGGTAAGGGACCAACTGCATGATGCGGCGAAGGTGGAAAAATGTCGCCTTGGGTGTTGCTGTAACTTGCACCTCCATGGAAAGGGAGGCATCAAGGATTACACCCAAACTCTTAACGGAAGGCAATGGCACTAATTGGGCCCCCGCAAGAGAAGGGAGTTGGTCCCTCATCCCCATGCCATCCCAACCCAGCCATAGGACCTCTTAACCCAAATATTTCCAAATCCTTAAAATGACATTTGTGCACACATTCACAAAAGTGTGTGTAGCAAACACAGGATGAGCTGGAGTGCTTGCATGTGTGCTCATGCCCTGGCAGCTGTTCCATGTACACAATATGGGTTGCATGTTTGGGGCCAATGTGTTTATGTATGTATATATCTACACTTCACTGTACATACTGCACTGTACTGCACTGTACACTACATCGTACATGAGCTGGCAGGTGGTGCACAGTGAGTGCCCTGTCAGCCTGCCATATATTGAGCATACATTTCAACGAAAGCTGGTAGGGCCAGTGGGAGTCTAGCATGTTTCATCTCCACAAAGTTGAATACAACTACAACAGCCATGCTAATATTAAACGGTATGACAGAGGGCGATCAGCCCAGGGAATATACCCACTTTGCAAAGCATGGGGGCAGTGTGAAAAATTATATTGCAATCTTGCAATTTGCATATAGGTTTGTCATGGAGTTTGAGGTGGGCCATAATATTGAAAGTGATAATTTACCTCTAACAATGGTACTAGTAGGCCCAGCATTTAACAATTCTTCCCCCAAAACTCAATTTATCTCTAATGCAAACTTAGGTGTGACTGCAGGCCGTAGAATTAAGTGGACCCCACTAGTACTCAATCTAGCTCTGACTCATCTTCATACAGATGACTTAAGGGCTATTCATATTGCTATCATCTCAGCTACCTCTGCTGCTGAGGCTATGACTTTATTTAAGATCTTGACTGATAAGTTGCAAGACCACTCGAGAATTGAGATCATAACAGTGGCTCAATAAGATCAATGGGATCTTCCAGCTGGTTCAACAAAGAGTGGAAACAGGCTAAAAGCCAGCTGAAGAGAGTTTACCGCAAATATAGGAACTAAAATTTACCCCTCTTAATTAATGAATATGTTCCCCTCATATAGAAGTATAAACTTCTGCTAAGATGGAAAAAAACAGAAAGCAGAAAACATGCTTGGCATATCATAATAAAGGCCTCTCACAATAAGGACATCTCCCTCTTCTTGTGTACAATATCAGGCCTGCTGGAGAATGCTTGAAATGTTTCAGTGCGTACTATCAGACCCAATGAAGGGATGCAATATCATCATTCACTCCATTATGGGCAAGATGAAGAGGTCAACCAAATAACAGAATCTTTGGAAAACTTTCCAGACTGGCCTCCAGTATCTACAACTGAGGTCAAGAACCTTATTTCACAGTTAAATAATAATAAAGCACCAGGCATAGACTATTTGCCCCCAGAGCTGTTGAAGTCTAACACCAACTGGTGGGTCTCCCTGCTGGCAGTAATTATCTCATTTATCAATTCATCCAGGTTATTTGGGCCACAGCGGTAGTTATCCCCATATTCAAAAAAGGCCTTACATCCGATCTGGCTAGTTATAGACCAGTTAGTTTGCTACCTGTAATTAGCAAATTATATGCAAAGCATCTTTAACATAAGCTAGCTGATTGGATAACTGATTAAACTATTCTTGCCAAAGAGCAAGCAGGATTTAGACAAGGCAGATCCACCATTGCTTTGTACTAACCCATTTTATAGATAAGTATATATATATTTAAAAAATAAAAAATTGTCCAGTAGCACCTTAGAGACCAACTAAGTTTGTTCTTGGTATGAGCTTTAATTTTTTTGGTTTTTTTTACTATATTTCTACGGCGTCAGACCAACACGGCTACCTACCTGAATATAGATAAGTATGTTAAGTAACCAGGTGGTGTGCTATATGTAGCTTTCATTGATCCGAAAGCTGCATTCGATTCAATCTCTCGAGTAAGACTGTCGGATTAGCTGAACTCTTCAAGTATAGATAAAAGATTATTGTTCTTGACTAAATGTCTATATAAAAACACTGTGGTGAAAGTGCGTTGCTCTACAAATGGGCAGCTCACAGAATCTGTACCAGCCACAGATGGAGTTAAGCAAGGTTATATTCTAGCTCCCGCAGTGTTTAATTTATATATAAATGATATTGTCCAGAGTTTAACATCCCCAGAGTATCACGCCCCTAAATTGGCCAAAAAAACCCATCTCTATATTATTATATGCAGATGATGCAGTACTTCTATCTCAAACAAAAATGGGCCTAAAAAGATAGTTGAGGGAATTCACAGGATACTGCCAAAGGGAACAGCTGGCTGTGAATTACAAGAAAACTAAAGTCATTGTGTTTTCAAGAAACTATAGGGCCCATAGATAGTCTTTAAATACCTCGGCCTTATTTTTCAGTCAACAGTGTCAGGGGAAGCCTATGACCGTGGGACTCGGCGGGCACCCTTAGCGCCCCCCCCCAGCCCGCAAAGGAACCCACTAACGGGCTCCGAAGCGACGAGGGGGAAGCGGCGCGGTGCTGTGAGTCAATTGCTTTTTCTGCGGAGCGAAGCCGCACAGCCGTTGCCAGAGAGCGCTGCCTTTTTCCTGGGACAATTTGGCATCTGAAATAACCACCCATGAGTACTGAAACATTGAACATTTGGACCTTAATTAAGAACTGGCGAAATAGAAAGGAATTTGGACTTAAAATTTACCCTAATTTGGTACTGAAACGGGAAGGTCTAAACAGGAAGTCAGCCTTCCGTTTCCTTGTAGCCAGAACAAAGCAAAGACAACGTAAACTAGAGCTTTGAAAATCACTTTCAAAGGATTGGTTTTCATCATTTAAAATCGCTGAACCCCCCTTCGGCAGCAGGAGAAGAAGGGGAATCTTTTTTGGGGGCTGTTTAAACCTGCAGAAGTGAGTTTAAAGCAAAGTAATTTTCCACCGTCCTGATCCTGGAGCGGGGTGTCAGAATTGACGTTTGAAGCTCATTGACCAGAAGCAAATGTCTCTGACAGATAGTTAAAAGAAGAGAAACATAGTGATTCCATTGTTTCCTCTCGCATTTTAAAAGGACAAATATGGACAAAATATCTTAAAAAAGAAACTTTGTTGCTATTGTTTTCAAAAGAAAGAACAATCAGAAGTTTTTCCTCTAGAGGGGGACTGTGAAATTGTAACTAATTCCTGGGAGCTTGCAGCTGCCTCAGATTACAACCGTGGGAAAGGATTTGTGACCTTGCAGGACAATGTCTTCAGAAGCACTGTTGGGTGCTCTCTGTAAAATAAATGCCCTATTGGATCAGTTAAGCCAGAAGATGGATTTGATGACTAATGCTGCCAGAACCTTTGAACAGGTAGTGGGAAATTATATGGAGCCCACTCAGGAACTAAAACAGGAGTGTGCCATGACAGAACAACTGAAAGAAGAGGGTGTTGCTGAATTTTGGGCGCCAGAGATGGAGGGAGCTGTGGCCCAGCAGGAACATAAATTTTTGGATTTGACAAATGAACTTGGAAAAAACCAGACTTGGAAAGATAAAGTTTGGTTAGGTTTGGAAATGGGGGGCTGGACAGACCCCCCTACACAGGGAGATTTGGACTTTTCGAGTCTGGCAATGGGCCGTCAGATGTCTGGAGCTGTGGGGGCTCTCAATTTTGGAGGGAATCTGGAACATGTTTTTAAATATCATATGGAGTCCAGTCTGGACTATGGAAAAGGGGCTGATCTGTTGAAAAGGGTCCAAAACATTACCAAGCTGGAGTTCCCACGAATGAAAGGAAAATATGAAGAAGAGCTGCGGAAGGGACATGGAAGAGACTTGAGGGCCTCGGATATAATAAGATTACCAGGTTAATGTGCTAGATTAATAGGATAAAAAGGACTGACAAAACCCGGAACCAGGAGGAAGGGACGCTGGATGAAGATTGGATTGTTTTTTCTTTCTTTTTTATCATTAGGATTGTTCTATAAAATTGATGAATGTTAGAAAAATGTTGAAATGAAATTACTTGGCTCTTGTAAAAATGTCTAAAGAATTAAGTAAGTATGTTATGGTTAGGAGAAGTTGGTAAAAATAAGATTTAAGTTTTAAACTTTAAGGTTTTCTATAAGATAAGATGAAAATAGATTAAGGTAATGTAATGATAGAATATTATGAATTAAGGGAAGGATTTGCTGTGATTATTATTAATCAGGAAACAAGAAAAGGGAGGAGGAGGAGGTCAAAGAAAGAAGGTATTGAAAGTGGAGAATTTGAGAATGATGGGTTTTTTATTTTTCTGTCTTGTTTTTTCTTTGTGTGTGTATAATTTAAAAAAAATTTTTTCCAATAAATATCATTTAAAACAAAAACAAAAACAGTGTCATGGGAAGCACATCAGAAATACTGTATGCAAATGCAAAAGCATCTCAAAGCACCAAAAATCTGACACGCTTTTTCCGTACAAAAGGTGGCAATCACATACTATCAGCACTTGAAGTGTTTAAAGCTAAATCCCCAGCACAGTTATTGTATGGAGCTGAGATTTGGACCTTGGATCTACTGAAGCTGTTCAATCTTAAGTTCCTATGGCAATTTTTTTCTGTTCCACCCTGTATTCCAAATGCTTCGTTGTGTTTAGAGGCTAACCTCCCCACCCACACAGAGGATGCCTGTTTTTAATCTGCTTGTGAAGATTATCAGAGATCGCAAAGAAAGGAATATACGATAACAACAAGAAGATGAAGAAAGTAATAAAGGACTATCTGGATTGAACTGGATAGAATTGTTTAATTAAAGCAGCAATATAAGTCATGTTTGGACTCGTTCGGAGCTTGATGTATGGGTACCCCCAACAAAATTTAAAATTTGGCTGTATAATTTGGAACTAATGTGATTTGGATAATGTGATGTGATTGGCCTGTTAATAAAAATTATTTTTTTTAAAAAAAAAGAGGCTAACCTCCCCTATGTTGAATTACAAATTTAGTGTAGGATATTTACTTATTGGCTTCGCCTAAATTTAATCCCCACTGGTCTATTACCCTTGGTATCGCAAGGTTGTCATGAGAGCACTTGGACTAAAATTGTCAAGAAAAAGCTTTACTTTTCTGGTTTGTCACCGCAAAAGTTTATTAACACTGGGTTTCATAAAGCAAATAATTTAATTAGACAGCGCCTATATGATACTGAGCGACAGAATAATTTGGCCACAATAAGGAAATTTTGTCCATGGTATGATTATTTTCCACCTAGTCATTTTGACATGTTGGCACCCTACCTGCAAAATTTAACAATTCCAAAATACAGACACACTTTCACTTTTGCATTTTTGCACTTTCACCTTCGGCTGTACTTGAGGGTCGATTTCAAAAAATTCGGCTGGAAAAACGGTCATGTTCATGTGGAGATGGCAGTATTGAGTCAGTGGTTCATGTGCTTCTGGCTTGCACTCTTTCTAAAGATTTGAGGAGTGAGGTCATTACCCCTCTATTATTGTCCATGCCAGGCAGCTCAACAATTGCTACTGTGTCCTTTCTTCTAGCACATCAAGATGATCAGGCGACAGAAAAAACTGCAAGGTTTTTAGGTGGGGGCAATTAGAATAAGATCTATTATTTGATTATTGATGTAAACCTCCAAAATGCATTTTGTATAGTTAAGTTTTACCTCTATCTTCAGTATATTTTATTTTATTTTATTTTATTGCTATAGATAGTGGCTGATGCATTTAAAGATTCTTCTGATCTGATCTATCTGATCACACTTGCAAAGAAATAAGTTAATTAGCTTTACACTGCACTAATGTTATGTCTTTCAAAAACAAATGCAAGCAGTTTAAAATCTTATCTAATAAAGAAAGCAGCCCTAGCAATATCAATTAAAGCAAATACAGGGATCATTAATTCATGAAATAAATTTTAACTGCATCAATTCAATTCTGTGCCCTCAGAATAATGCCTCCAAGCTTTTGTTGGCTATTATGGAAAGCAGGCACGACAGTGAAAATGCTGAAAGAATCCTTTTCAACATGAGACCAAGAGAGCTGGTAAGTAAATATTTGTATATTCTTTATCTTTTTAATTGAAAATGTCACCATCATTTTGTAAAATAAATTATTTGATATCGCTTAATAGTTTCTGCACCCAGACAGTGACTGGATGTCACATCAGGATGGGAGCCGCAAGTCACAAATAGTTCTTTAAACAGGTCAAGCATTTAAGCAGGTCTGTCTTTATGACTTCATTAATGTTATTCATTCTAAGCATTATTTTCTATAATTGTTTTCTTAACTAAATTATCATACTTCAGTAAGCTCTCTTGGGAGAACATTACAAGCTGAAGAACCTAAGTTAACCATAAAAACCTGTATTATAAAATAAAATAGGCTTAAATTCAATAAAACATTTTTGCTGTATCTCTCCCCCACCCTTCCTTGCAAATAGAGGCTGTGCTGTCCCAAGGGCCCAACATAGGTTATAGCCATTTTGTCAATTATTTTCCAATATAAACCCAATTACACAAATTAGTTCCAAATTAATACAATTTTGTTAAGAGGCCTCCCACGCATCATTCTTGATGGATCTTTATGATCTAATATTACTGCATTTCATATTCTTATTTATTTCTATTACATTTCATTTTTTAAAATTATCACATAATTAACAGCTGCACTTTTAATCATTTCTATTCATGTTATTATATTATTTAACTTCCAAAAAAAGCTTCAAGTGAGGAACCATAGCTTTTTCCTTTTCATTCTGCGAATGCCACATCCAAAAGTCAGTTGTTAGTCTCTTGGCCTTATATGTCTCTATAATGTTTTTCTTTTTCCTGCAGCATTTGGGAGTATCTCCTTACTCCCACTATGGTTGTTGTATTCCAGCCTGGTTGTGGCAAAGCGGCAACTTCAAGGTTAAGCCTCTTTTTTCTCTGACTCAGCTCCTTCCCATAATACTCAAGCAGTTCCAAATTGACAAGAGCAGATCCCTCCCTTCCACTGGCACCAAGAATCAACAAGTTCCAGAGATTCGCCATTTCTTCCTCTGGCTCGGAAGGGAGGGAAAAGTCGGTGCCATTCCTCTTCCAACATACAAAAAACCCTCATGCCACTTTCCTTCTGCCGCTACCATAGCATTTTGCTTTTTAAAAAAATTGGTTATATCCAGTGCTTTTTTTCTAAAAACATGTTTAGGGGTACTCTCATTATCCTACTCATATGGAAATACTGCCCCTCAATGAGACCAAACTTAGATTCACAAAATGTTTAGGGGTATGCATACCCCCCAGAAAAAAGCACTGGTTATATCTCAACTTCTCCATGATCCCTTAGTCTTTAAGTCTTTTTTAGGGCGGGGGGGGGGGGGGTAGGCTCTAACTCCCAGCGATATCTTTCCAAACAAAATAACCAGGCTCTCCTCCCGCCTTTACTCCTTTCAAGCCACACACAGCTTTACATCTTCTTTTAAATATCTCTTCATCAAGCCATCCTCACTTGTATAGTTTAAAATCCAATATTAGGAGAGGGTTGCCGGATCAAAAATGTAAAAATTTCTATAAAATATAGCAAAGAGCCCTCCTCTCTTCCATCTACCTCCAGCACAAGACAGAATCTTCTCCCAGTTTCAAACCTCTGTTCCATGCAGCTGATTGTTCACAGTTATAATGTCCATCTCGTCTGTTGTGCGCCTGTTCTTAATGCCAATTAAAACCCAATTATAAGGAGAACCTCTGCATCCAATGGCAATTTGGGGGGTGGGGTTTGCATCAGGAGAATTGCATAGCACCCAGTGCTTCCGCCTATCCCCCCAGTGATCTGTGCCAGGGCGAGCCATTGAGGCGACGGTGGGCTGCCAGTACCTCCCGTACCCCAAGAGGTTTAGAGGGAATTGTTTAACCCCTTCCACTCCCTTTTTCAGCCTGTGCCTCTCTGATGTTGAGAGAGCCATCACCATGGCACGGGACAGGAACGGGAAGCACTATAGCCATTTTGTATAGGGCAGGTCTCGGTCCTTTTTCCTTTGATTTGCAGCCCACATACCAGTGGTGGGCAGGACTGGAGCCAAAAGTGAGCAGGGCTACACTCTCTTTCTATCTTCCTTATATCAACAACCTCAGATATGCGGATGATACAACCTTGATGGCAGAAAGTGAGGAGGAATTAAAGAACCTTTTAACGAGGGTGAAAGAGGAGAGCGCAAAATATGGTCTGAAGCTCAACATCAAAAAAACGAAGATCATGGCCACTGGGCCCATCACCTCCTGGCAAATAGAAGGGGAAGAAATGGAAGCAGTGAGAGATTTTACTTTCTTGGGCTCCATGATCTCTGCAGATGGTGACAGCAGTCATGAAATTAAGAGACGCCTGCTCCTTGGGAGAAAGGCGATGGCAAACCTAGACAGCATCTTAAAAAGCAGAGACATCACCTTGCCAACAAAGGTCCGTATAGTTAAAGCCATGGTTTTCCCAGTAGTGATGTATGGAAGTGAGAGCTGGACCATAAAGAAGGCTGATCGCCAAAGAATTGATGCTTTTGAATTCTGGTGCTGGAGGAGACTCTTGAGAGTCCCATGGACTGCAAGAAGATCAAACGCATCCATTCTTAAGGAAATTAGCCCTGAGTGCTCACTGGAAGGACAGATCGTGAAGCTAAGGCTCCAATACTTTGGCCACCTCATGAGAAGAGAAGACTCCCTGGAAAAGACCCTGATGTTGGGAAAGGGGACGACAAGGAGAAGGGGATGACAGAGGACGAGATGGTTGGACAGTGTTCTCGAAGCTACAAACATGAGTCTGACCAAACTGCGGGAGACAGTGGAAGACAGAAGTGCATGGCGTGCTCTGGTCCATGGGGTCACGAAGAGTCGGACACGACTGAACGACTAAACAACAACATCTTCCTTATTCATTCCCCCACTTTCTCTCTCTCTCCACCAACAAACTTGCAGTTTACACTGGGGGAATCCACTCCAATAACAGTCCCCTCCCATGCAAATTGCAGCTACAGAGGATCCAGTCCAGACTGGGATCTTGGCATGGGGGTAGTGGGGTTTTAATATTGCTGAAGTCTTAATCCAGATCACTCTCCCACACCTGCAATTTACACGGGGGGGGGGGGCTCCCATGTAGTAATTCCAGATGAGAGACTGGGAAAGAGTGGCTTGCCTGAGGCCATATAGTGAGTTAATGGCAGAAGTGACATTTACACTAGAGTCTTCCTGGCTGACATCTCCTTTTCTGAGCTACCATACTACCCTTTGGTCATGTGGCTGGAGCACCATTTAAATATTGCAGCCATGCGGGCAGGACCTAATTTCATTGGGTCATTTAGACATCGCGCAAGCCACATGGAGGATTCTTACAAAAACAAAAAACAATTTTAATGGTCTGAGGCAGCCTAACCAAACTGGTGCCCTCCAAATGTTCTGAAAGGGTTGATGGAAGTCATAGGAGGGCATCAGGTTGGTGAAGGCTAGTAGAGAAACATCTCAAATGCTCCCTTTAGGGTCATTCTTCTTCAGGTGCTGAAGACGGGCAGCTCCCCAAATGTGTAATAAAATTCCCACCAGCCCTGGCCACTGGCCACGCTGCTTACTGATTACATCTGGAGGCAGCCACGTTGGCTACCTCTTCCCTAAAATGTTGACATTAGCTGTGTACACTGGGGGTTCGTGTAATGTTCCTACTTGTAGTCTCAGGCACACATGCAGTCAATAAAAGGCTGTGATTGCTTGTGTGTTAGGAAAACCCACTGTGTGAAGCAGCTTTGCATATCCAAGCTCTATCAGTAATCCAAGGGATCGCACACCATCTTCAACAACACAACATTTGTAGTTTGGGGATACTTTTGGAACCATCATTGCCACGAGATGCACAAATAATTGGTGGCTATCCCTTTCAGCAGTTGTGGCTTGTGCACCAACTCCACCCTTCCCTAGACCACAATAGTCTAAATCACTGCAACTCAGGCACTGATCACCTCAAGTCTGGATTACTGTAATCCAGTATATGGGACTGCATTTGGGATGGATGTACAAACTGGAGCTGGTGCTGAATGCTGTCGCAAGGTAGAGTATTCAGTTGTGCACACGGTAAAGGTAAAGGGACCCCTGACCATTAGGTCCAGTCGTGACTGACTCTGGGGTTGCGGCGCATATCTCGCTTTACTGGCCGAGGGAGCCGGCATACAGCTTCCGGGTCATGTGGCCAGCATAACTAAGCCGCTTCTGGCAAACCAGAGCAGGGCACGGAAACGCCGTTTACCTTCCCACCTGAGCGGAACCTATTTATCTACTTGCACTTTTGACGTGCTTTCGAACTGCTAGATCGGCAAGTCCTAGGCTCTGTGGTTTAACCCACAGCGCCACCCGCGTCCCTCACGTTACACCTGCATGCACACGTTACACCGGTGCTAAAAGCACTGGCTGCCTGTTAGCCACCAAGCCATTTTCAAGGCTTTGTTGCTGACATATTAAGCCAACAGCTCAGGACCAGAATACCTAAAAGATAGCCTTCCCCTATGTAGGTCTTTGGCAGGATGTTAAGATAATCAGAAGAGGATTTGTTAGTGGTGACATTTTTTTACCATATGTTATTTGCAGGTCTTCTCTGTAGCGGTGCAACTCTTTGAAACATATTCCCTCACCCCACCCCCGCACCCACAGCAGGCTGCAGCCAAAGATTGCTGAAAACACATTTGTTTGCTCAGGCTTTCCCCAACTAGGTTATTGGCTCATTTTTGGCATTGTGTATATTGCTGACCATGATTATTGTTTGTTGTTGATTTTATTTAGATTTTTAATGTATATTTGAATACTTATTTGATTTTACATGTTTTTAATATTTTAGTGTTGGGATTTCATTTTGTAAATCATTTTGGGATCCTTTAATGGTAAGAGATTTTGATATGGATAAAATGATTTTGATAAATAGATAAGATGAGCCAGCAAATTATGCATTACTTTGCATTTTATTGATTGAATGTTGGTATTTGGGGATCTCTCCAACATTCCTCTAACCTCAGCTTCCACCCACCCACCTTTGTATTGTTCAGATCAGCTGCTTTTTCTTGTACAATTCAAGATGCAGGGAAAGGTTCTTTCACCCAGTCTTTCCCAGTATGAACTGCAAGAGGGCTTTGACAACTCCATCCCCATTCTCTGCAGCTCTCTTCCAGCATACAACTACAGACTTCTCTCTCTCTCTCTCCCCCTCTCTCTCTCTCTCTCTCACACACGCACACACAGAGAGACAGAGAGAGACAGAGTCTCTGTCAGACTTCTAGCCTGGATCTCCACTGCTGACTCCCAGCCAGTGTCAATACTGAGTGGATATGAATAAGGGAAGCAAAAGATGAAGGCTATAGACCCCACGTCTGAGAATCATGGAAAAGTGGGTGCAGTCAATGTTGCAGGCCTTTCATCCCCTCCTCCATTTCAAAAATTAGTTATTGGCCAAGGATTTAACAGCTCAAACAACTCTTATTCACAGTTTCTCACCAGAGAAAAATCTGGTCAACATTTTTGTCATACAGACTAGTTTTCCTGTAATACACAACTTCTTAAAATTTCCATTGTCTGATTTTTTCCCAAGAAAAAAATAATCCCGTCTTTGTGATGTTTCCTGATGAAAGAAAGATTATCTGACCTTTACGCATTATTTATTTCTCTGAAAGCAAGCAGTTGGATACCCCTATTGATCGGCAACTTGGAAATGAGAAACTCTGGTGTCCACTTAGTTTTCCTTTTAATGGGCACCATTATCCTTAATAAAAATAACTCCATCTCCCCCACTGAAATTTCTTTATACAGTGGTACCTCCGGTTACGAACATAATTCGTTCCAGAGGTCCATTCTTAACCCAAAACCATTCTTAACCTGAGGCGTGTTTCACTATTGGGGCGCTGCGCTGCTGCCATGCAACTTCCACTCGCAAAGTTCACTACCAGGAGACATACTTCTGGGTTAGCGGAGGTCGTTACCTGAAGCGTTCGTAAGGAGGACGGTACGTAACCCAAGCTTTCACTGTATTCAGGAGAACTAGATCCCCCGCCCCCACCACATACTCCAATGAACTTTTGCACATTTCCTCTTCATTTGAAAAAAATATGTAACGGTATGTCCTCTCTGAAATGAACTGTTGAAATTAATCCAAATTTGATTTGTTACTTTGAAACTAGCGTCAGTATATTTCATGTCAACTGCATTTCAATTTGTTTTGAAGGTGGATGTAATGAAGAATGCGTACAGTCAGGGTCTGGAGAGTGAACATGATGAGGAAAATGGGGGTGACGGTATTTCGCCAAAAGATGTTGGACATAATATCTATATATTAGCTCATCAGGTATTGCATTGCGTTGCCCTGTGAATGCTTTAATTCTGTACCCGTCTACTGAAAAGTAAATCCCACTGAGTTCAGTGTGGCTTAGTCCCGGGTGAGTAGGGAAGGGATTGAAGTTAGTTAATACCTTACCATTGGAAATTGTTACAAAAAATATTTCTCTGTGTGTCTGTGAAATTTTGGCCTGTTGCAGTGCATTCCCAAGCAGTGTGCCAGTACTTCCCACACCCATGCAGCAAACCACATTGGAGGCACCCTGGGAATTGAGAAAGAATCAAAGGGCAGAGACCTACTAGGTGGCAAAGGAGGCAGGGACCTCCTTCCACTGCTGCCCACCACCAGATAAGGGAGGGGAGAATCCTATCTCCATTGGAGTAGCAGCAGCGTTCAACAGGAGTCCTGGGATTTGGATCCATTGCACTCCTGAGACGTGGTATTTTCTGACTTCATAGGAAAATAGCTTGGTTAGCTGAGTCCTGTATACCAATCAAGCTTTGCCCATCTCTCCTGAAAAAGCAGACCTGTCAGCTGGAAAAATGCATTTGATAGGAAGCCTGTATGCATATCATCCTTGGCCACACGGCTGTGGCCAAGGTGGGGAGGGGAGGTGGGGGAGGGGGCAGGGGAAGCTTGGGTGCAGCAATATGCAACACTGCAGCTCCACTGGTGCAACAGCATTCTGCGTGCACAATGGAAATTCCTCTTCCTCTCCTGTCCCCTCTAGTCTTCCACTGCCCCTCAAAATCACCTCCAGACACTTGGGGGACGTGATTTCATTAGTTGAGTTTTCTCAACTTATCGTCCCACAGAAGATCATCCCATATAACCAAATAATGATAATGCAATCCCTGAGATGATTACTGTATGTCAGCATTTTCTGAGTGTTAGTTGAGCGACACTGCTGACTCAGATTGCCTAACACGGATACCTAGAAGTGGCACCCTATACACCAGAGCTTTCCAAACCTTTCATGTTGGTGACATACTTTTTAGACATGCATCATTTTACGACACAATAATTCAGTTTTACTAGCAAACTGGTAGGCTACTAGCCTGTGCTTGGCTTGATGAGTTACAAATTCTACAAGCTTGCCATAGTTCATATGGTTTAGCTTGGCCTTTGAGTCCCAGCAGGAGAATATCCTGGATTTTAATTGGCCCCAGGAAAGCTTTGCAATCTCTGCAGTGATTACAAGAAGCCGCAGAAACTAGATTCATGTTCCTCTATTTGTTATCTCAGCCTTGTTACGACAGTTTATTTTGGGGGCAAACAGACTCTCAGTTTCTGTTGCTGTTTAAAAGGCAGTAGCCAGTTCTGCATTTTGCCACATCCTTTCCTGCTCCTACTTGTGGTTGATCTTACCAAAAGCATTATTGTAAGTTGCTGACCTTCCATGCTTAAAAAGATATAAACAGTGCTTTTTTCTAGGGGATGCAGAGGTATGCATACCCCTAAACATTTTGTGAATCTGAGTTTGGCCTCGCTGAGGGGCAGTATTTCAATATGAGAAGGAAAATGAGAATACCCCTAAACAATTTTTTAAGAAAAAAAGCACTGGATATAAATATGTTGCAATGTAATGTGGGAGATAGGATAGCACCACATGCTCCTAGATGAGACATCGGCAAGACACACATGTTTACTCTCCCATACGCAAGCTATTGTTTCTTCTCGGTATTTTCCTGTGTTGCATCTTCTCATACATTTCTTGCTTGCTGTTTTTGTGTTACTGTTTTCCTCTCTTTTACATCCTACTTCCACCTGCCATTTAAGGTCACTGTTTCCATAGCTCACAAATGATTAGCTTAATTCCCTCCTAAAACTGCTGCTTCCATCAAGAGCAATGCCTCATCCCCTGTACTAGTGGTTAGAGCCCATGATGAGATGCAAATTCTAAGTAATAGGGCTGAACCATTTATGAGAGTTTAGCATATGCAACATTATTTCCACAACCCATGGTAAAATACTGGCAAAAGTGGCAGAAATGGTGGGGAATGCAACCTGTTTGTTGCATACAGCATCGCTAGATGCTTCCTATGACCTCCAGTAAAAAGGAAGAGATAATTTGCATGAGATGAGCAATGTTTACTAACTACTAGGTAAATGTTTGTTGTCGTAACTGGGGAGATGCATGTGGCTTGTGCATTGCAGGTGTGGGAGGCTTGGGAGAGGGAGCAATGTGCCTTGTGTGTCCTGTGCATGGAGGCACATTGCACCCTCCATAAGATGAGGATTGGTTGGTAGTCTAGTCATCCTATCAGAAGATTTTGCCCCCCCGCCGGCATTGTTTTCTCCAGATTCAGGTCCTCCCTTTTCCTATATGAGAGAATGGCAGATACTCACTAGGATGGATGAACCTCAAAGGGGCAGGGGTGCCAAACCTACCTGCTGTTCTTGGTCTCTCCAGTGCTTTGTTTTGTCTATTGTTAACTGTGCCTCAAACTTCAGGAAAACAAAAAGGAAGGAGCAAGTGACACTAATAGGGAGGTAAAGAAAAGGAAAAGCTCCAAATGATGCTTGAAATAGAGACACGTGTTAGAAAATACAACAGGTGGTATTCAGCTAAGTTCTACTCAGAGTAGACCCATTGAAATTAATAGTCATGGCTAACTGTGATTCATTCAATTCAGTGAGTCTACTCTGAGTAGGACTTGGTTGAATGCAATCCGTTTCACAAGTTCTCTTCCATTCATTGTGGTCATTCATTCAAAGCATGTTGAGCATCGTGCATTTTATTGCCACCATGACACAGTAGGCTCTAAAGTAGGGGTGGGGAACCTGCAGGCCTCCAGGTGTTGATGGACTGCAACTCCAGTTGGTCTTAGCCAACAGGGATTGCCAATGGGCAGAGATGATGGGAGACATAGTGCTACAACATCTGGAAAGCATTGGGATCTCCACCTCTGCTTTAAAGAGGCTTTGTCCATTTGCATTAATAGTAGAAGAGGCTTCAGATACAGTCTTGTCTTTCACTGGCACAACTTCCTTGATTATAATAGAATTGGATTGTGCCAATCAATAGTGTAGCATTAAAAAACAGGGTGAAAGCACTCAGGCCCACTTTGTACAATCAGGAAAATCATGTGGTGAAGCCTTTCTTTGACTCTTCCAACTTGGGCTTGGGGCGGGGGGGGGGATTTCAGTACTCAAAAAATGGGGGAGGAACCCCCTGCACGTAAAAACCAGCATTTCAAGGAGAAGATTTTAGTCTAATCTACATGGAATGCTATTTGCCTTTATGCGGAGAGATGGTTCTGCCCTAACTCTTGAATGTGTGCATTCAAACGTACCTCATACACTGCCACCAACACCTGTCTCCTCAAAAGGTAAAAGCAGTGAAAAGCTACACTACTTTATTCTGCTGAATCAATAACCTGGCCCAATCTCCTTTCCCCACACTCATTTTTCTCCTCTTTTGATCATCTGCCTTTTCCAGTATAAAAAGGAAACTATAATGAGAGGTAACAGTAAGTGTAAGGCTAAGGACAAGGGAAAGAATTCACCCCACTGTTCTAGGAGCCATTCCAATAAACTAAAATATATATTTTACATAATGGGTGCTAGTTAGTAATAAAGAATGGTTTCTCGTGCTTTTAACAGGATGCATATTCTTTGGAAAGTCTGTCATGTTTATTGATAATGTACACAATGATGTTCACTTGTCAGGTCACAGCAGTGGTTGGGCTGTTGAATTCTAGGATCCAGAGGAGGTGGCTATTGATCTAAATCATTGTTATAATTGGGCATTTCATTAGCTGAGATCACCTATGCAAACCCAACTATCTCCTGATGGGCATCATGAAAACTTCTTTTGTCACCTGCTACGGTTAAAAGAAATTTACACAACATGATATTGATGTGTCTTCACAGTATACAAACATCAGTTTGAATTAATCTCTCTCCTGATCGTTTAGCACAGTTGACCATTCACTTCCATTGATAAAGTTCTTAAAAATAGAGAGAGAGAAGCATTTTTCTTTTGAGTGGAAGCAAAATATTATCCCTGGGTTCTCTAGTAAGCATACAGTAGTAATCTGAGTTAATTGGTAATTATTAGTGGAAGGAAAAGAATACGTCATTAGGTGCAGCAGATTTGCCTTGCTAGTGACCAAAGTGACCATGTTTGATCAAACATGACACAAACTGACTTAAATACCTAACATTATTTTCTAGCAATTTTATTTTCTGAATAAAGTGACCATGTTTGATCAAACATGACACAAACTGACTTAAATACCTAACATTATTTTCTAGCAATTTTATTTTCTGAATACAATGGAAAGAATATTTAGGTAACTTATATACCAGTCCATATGCCAAAGAAATCTCTGATCTGTTTACTATACCATGTTGTTTAGTCGTGACCCCATGGACCAGAGCACACCAGGCCCTCCTGTCTTCCACTGCCTCCTGCAGTTTAGTCAAACTCATGCTGGTAGCTTCGAGAACACTATCCAACCATCTTGTCCTCTGTCGTCCCCTTCTCCTTGTGCCCTCCATCTTTCCCAACATCAGGGTCTTTTCCAGGGAGTCTTCTCTTCTCATGAGGTGGCCAAAGTATTGGAGCCTCAGTTTCATGATCTGTCCTTCCAGTGAGCACTCAGGGCTGATATCCTTAAGAATAGATACTATACCATAATAATCACAAATAAATACAAATGATACAATAAGAATTAATATTTTGAAGCAGCACAAAACAATTAGATAAGATATCCTCTAAAAACATTTATCTAAACAACAGCAACAAACATATGGCAACCATAATAACTACTACCAGATCCAAAATACTACAGAGACCACCAGTGCTACCTACCAAGTATAATAACAACAACATCATTTATATTATTATATAAAAATATTATTACAGCATATATAAAAACATAGTAAAACATCAAACATTAAAACCTTCCCAATACAGGGCTGCCTTCAGATGTCTTCTAAAAGTTGTGTAATTCTTTATCTCGACATCTGAAGGGAGGACATTCCACAGGGAGGGTGCCACTACTGAGAAGGCCCTCTGCCTAGTTCCCTGTAACTTCACTTCTCACAGTGAGGGAACCAGCAGAAGACCCTTAGAGGTCCTGAAAGACCAACATTGGCTCCCAGTACATTTCTGAGCACAATTCAAAGTGTTGGTGCTCACCTTTAAAGCCCTAAATGGCCTCAGCCCAGTATACCTGAAGGAGCGTCTCCACCCCCATCATTCTGCCCAGACACTGAGGTCCAGCACTGAGGGCCTTCTGGCGGTTCCCTCTTTGGGAGAAGTAAGGTTGCAGGGAACCAGGCAGAGGGCCTTCTCAGTGGTGGCGCCCGCCCTGTGGAACGCTCTCCCATCAGATGTCAAGGAAATAAACAACTATCTGACTTTTAGAAGATATCTGAAGGCAGCCATGTTTAGGAAAGTTTTTAATGTCTGATGTTTTATTGTATTTTTAATATTTTGTTGGGGGCCACCCAGAGTGGCTGGGGAAACCCAGCCAGATCACTGGGGTATAAATAATACGTTGTTGTTGTTGTTGTTGTTAATCTCACTTCTGCTGCTTTCTCCGCAGTCTTAAGCTCACATTAACAGAGGGGGCAAAATTACATATTCCCCACCCTGGCACTCCTTGTTCTCACCAGGGAACACCCAGTATCATTTCTCCCACATGCATGCACTTAATAAGATTTCTTGCTAATTAACAGTGCAATCCTAGCCATGTGTACTGAGAATTAAATTCTATTGAATTGAATGAGGCTTACCCCCAGCTAAATGGGGTAAGCATCGCAGCTGAAGACTGCAATGTTAAATCAGTAATCTTTGTTAAATCATCCTGGTTGTTCAGTCTTGCTTAAGACAGAAAAGTGATCTTAATCAGACTAGGGCTACCTAGTTCAACCTTCTTGGGGAAAATCCCAACAACCAACAAATGCTATATGGTCCACTACAAATTGACCAGTGGCCCACCAGCGGATTGTGGTCCATCTTTGCATACCTGTAAAATCATGTGTTTGTTATACAGGGAACTTCCCCAACCCAATTCATTGTTAACAAACAACAGAAATAGGAGCCAGCACAGGCATAGCACTTGCTCTTTTTAAACTAGTTTTTAAAAATTAGGGGCCAGCTTTGAGAGCATGTACTCTCTATCTCTGTGCCTGCTTTTCTCTGAGGCAAATCCCTTTTCACACTTAACCATGTGAAACAATTGACCTTAAGTACAGTTAATGTCAGAACTCAGAAATTGCTTAATTACAGTTAAGGACAGACTTCTGCTCCTTGCAGCTTACAAATCTGATATTTGACAGTTGGAGAGACCACAACAGAGGAAAGGGAGAGGTATGGTTTGAATACATGCAAATGCAATTACACATACCTAGATTTCATTTCCCTTTCATTGGAATGAGAAAACACACCTGAAGGAAACATACAGGGGTGTGTGGGTGTTTTTATAGATTTAGATACAGATGCACACATAAATACGTTTGAACTCTGGACTATACTTTTTTACACCTGAAAGTTGTGCTCCCAACTTTCTTTAGGTAGGCACAATAGCTGTACATAGCAGTACCTTTTTCTTATTTGCTGGTTTTTAAGTGCACTATAAATGCACTATAAATAATGAGAAATAGAGTGATAATGTCTTGAAGTCTTAAAACAGCTTCTCTGGAAAGCCACTCCAGCCACCCTCTTGGGAAGAAAAATCCCCTAACTGCCCAAAAGGTGTAATTTAGGTCCCTAGTCTGAAATTGGTATGGGGCTTTGCTGAGTTTGCAGATTTCTCTCTGAGCAGTGTTGCACCTCAGTTGACTGCAGTGCCAGAGCTCAGAGATAATATGGAAACGTCACTCCCTTGGGACTCAAATCATTGCTTGCCAGGCCTGATGCTTGTCATAAAACTTTTTATGTTCTGCATGTTTGTTTTTGTAGTCATCATCCTGATGAGACAAGATAGCAGTGTCATTCTGACACCATCTAGTTAAAAGCCAGCAGAATCAGAAGCTGTTGCAAGGCACTTTGACTTGGACTGGTAGGACTGAAATAGGAGAACCTTGCAGTTCATCAAAATGGTATATAACACTACTTTACGCTCTCTCTAAAGATCCAGTGTGGAAGGTGCAACAGGGGCTTGACACTAATGAGCCCCAGAAATATGAAACAAATGTCTGAAGGTGCTGTTCTGTTGCGAAGAGAATCCTTGGCAACTTTCTCTCTCTGCATCTTGTTGACTTATTGCCTATTAGAGTCATAACTTAGTGTCATAACTTAGCCCAGAGTCAGACATGTGACCTGACAATGCAATTCCTGTTGACTTCAGTGAGACTCTGGTGGAGGAGAGCAGGCATTTGATCTCTCATTTGAGGAGTTTTGCCCCATTGAGTATTTTTTAAAATAATGATATTATTATTATTATTATTATTATTATTATTAATTTCTCACATACAAGCACAGGTGTTAGCCTAAGAATGATGATAAACAGAGATGCTGCCTAATTGAACAGATCCAAGATTTGGCTAGCTGCATGAGTTGTAATTGATAAATTATTTAAGCAAATCTTCGTATATTTGCATATGAATATAATAGCTCTGAAATGAAAAGTGTGCATTTCTTTGCTTTTAGATGGGCAGCATTTTTTTAGAAGGAATTCCCTCCTATGCATGTCAAGAAGGGAAAGTCTTCTAAGGTAACACTTGCTGTTTTTCTAAATGTTTGCATTAGACAAATGTTAATTTCTTTGTTTTTAAATCTGCCAGCTAATCAGAAAGACATTTTAATTGATCAAAAGTATTGTAATCAGTTGCCTGATCTAATGAACAATTGCAGCACTAATAATAAGGCTATCACAGATCCAATCCATGTTAACCCTTTGTAGATTAAAACACACAGTAACAATCAGTTTGGAATCACATAACTGTACTGCAAGAAAGTAGTATGAATAAAACAATACAAGTAGCAAACTTGGTGGAAGGTATTATGCACGACACCATTTGCAAATAAAAAAATTCAGGCCTTCATAGAAAACATTTATAAACTGTTAAAAACATCAAAAAACAATAAACATCTGAAGTGAATTTAAACACAGATGTAACTGTTCAATCATGTGCCTTGATGGGCCCAACAAAACACAAAAGTTTTTGGTAGGAGTCTACAGGAGTACAGTTATGGCACCTTCCTATGTCAGTAGGGGAATTCCAAAGTCAAGTTCTGTCACACTAAAGGAATGACTCTTTACACATACAGAATGGGCACTGTGTGGCACTTGTAGAAGCACATCATTGCTGTGATTTGCAATCATTCATCAACCACAGAAATGACACCTAGTCTCAGCAGCTGCAGGCCTTTCAGTTCTGAGGCTTTCTCTCTTAACATCTCAGGATGTTGGCTTTGTTTCTATACCCTGTCAACTCCGAACCCAGGTCTACTAGGAACAAGCATGTTTTAGGATGCTCTCATCTTCATGCATCTTGCATATTCATTTAGGAAGGTGAGTCATAATGCGGGTGTTGGGAAGAGCTCCAGGGGAGAGGACAGGAAAGAGAAGAAGTCCTTCTGTGTGATCAAAAGTCCATTCCACTTACACACAGACAACACGGAATGACACCCAATATCATCATAAACTCAGTGAGAGCAATAATACTGCTTGTTTATGTAGTGAGCCTTGCTTTAAATGCATATTTAACACAGAGGTGTAATCACCCGAAAAGGCAGGATGCATAGCATGCTGTTCCTAGAAGTGTATTCTTACTACTGTAGATCAGAAGAGCCCACTGAAAACCCGTAATAGCACTTACCTTTGAATTTGCATGTGCATTGAGGATGCAGAACCACAGCTGTCAGCTCTGTTGCATCTCAGCTACAATATTTGAGAACTTGAACTTTGAAAAGTGAAAAATCCTAAATCCTCAGACCAATAAATGTGCTTTTGCATTTGTATCAGTTTCATGTGTGTGGGTTTTTGTTACCAGATTTTCTTTTTCAGAGACCCGAGTTGACTCAGTTCTGTAGAGGTGGTTTGGTGAGTCCTTTACTTGTTTACTAAAGAGGCCTGGGGCTCTTCTCATCATTAGCTAATAGATTTTCAAATTTACACATGGACCCATGAGGCCATGTACCATTTTTCTTAGCTGAGAGCTGCATTTCTTAGGACTTTGAGAAAATCTGATGAGGTACAGAGAAACACTTCAGAGTTGGAAATGGCCTCAGAGATTATATTATTGCTTATGTCCAGTATAGAATCTTATTAGAAAACACATCCCACTTACTAAGCATTCTTGCTATTGTGTATGTTTAATCACATCTGGGATTGGTGCTGAACTAAATTTGAGGCAAGAAAGGCTACTTTGATTAAGGATTCAGCAACCTTGACCTTCAGTCAAAATGAAATTCTACCTAGAAAAACACTGCTAGGAGACTAGATAAATCATTTCTTCTTTTATCCATCTTTTTAAAATAATAATAATAATAATAATAATAATAATAATAATAATAATAATAATAATATCTATCATACATTCTCTGTATGAGTGTCCATAATGCCAGCCTTAGATAAAGAAATCATTCATTTGGAAGAATCACCTGTTGCTGTATCCAGAGCTAGATTCCTGTTGCAAGATTCGCTGTTCAAAGCCTAACAGTATAGTCGTCATAATGAATCAGTACATTCGCTGATTTACATATGCTGCAGATAATGGACACAATCCAGCAGCATTGTCCTGCTCAGGAGGACATTCAGCTGGATTCTGCCCATTTTGGTGTGTGTGTTTTAACCAATTATGTTTGTAGATCCCTGTAACTTTTACAAGATCAAAGATGCCATTTTGTAATGTTGGATCCCCATTATTGGCAAGGGCACATGGACCTGAAAGAAAACAACTTTCACTTTTCAGTTCAGATTTATGAAAGATTCAGGGAAGAGGTGGAAGAGATGTCTTTTTTGCTTGTAGACCACCTGGAGGTTATTGAAAAGCAATAAATGTTGTATTCCATTTTTATGAATGCCTCCTTTCAAGGTAGCCTCACCTAAAGTCACCTTACAGTATAGCGCATCTAGATAGTGTGCTCAGAGGGACATGCAATGCAATAAACCAGACTCATTGCTGAAACAATATATTGCAGCAGGCCCCCTCTGCTAAGCTGAAACACGTTTGTACGAGATGAAGACAGAGCTTGCAATTTTGTATTAAAGGGAATCTGCAAGAAGCTTTACAAAAAGTTCTACATTTTAATTTTAGGAGAGATAAAGAATTTGCAGTGGGTTTCCTCCTCTCAGATATAGTATGATCTCCTGATCATGTATGAGAGATTTCCTGACTAAGATTCCACCTTGATTGAAGGGCAAGACCACACAACCTTTAACTGAGAAATCCTTCCTTGCATCACACTTAGTTCAGCAGTCCCTGGAGTAATTAGGTATTAGCATAGCAAAGATCCCAAGTAGATGAGAGACATAAACCACCAAGACCATAAATGTGCAGCAGAACCATATGTTGGGAAGGAGAAGTAGTGTGTGTGTGAAGTCTAAAAGCCAGCTGACCCAATCAGAAGAGGCCCTCATGCATTAGCCCATTCAGTCTTCAACTGAATATACCCAAAGGTTGGGTATATGTATTTATTATGTAGTTTCTCATATTTTTACTCCACCATTGGACAACAGTCCTTATATTGGCATGCAATAAAAACAAAAAAGAGCCATTTTCCATCAGTCCCTTGATAAGATTTTAGAGACAGGAAACAGAACAGGGGAGGGAAAATTAAAGGACAGGAAGGACTTAAACATGGAATTTACAGGTCAGGTATAAATAAATAATTTCAAAAAGGATATATAATATGGGGGAGGGGGACAAGGATGCTGTCAGACCTGGATCATGTTCAGTAGAGGGTGCAGTGAGGGAGAAGGAGATGAAGGCCATCTGTATACAATGGCAGCAGCACTGAGTGAGCAAAGCTGACCCTGCTGCTTTTAGAGACTGTTTAGAAGCACCAATTTTTCAGTTAAGCATTATATACATTGATTAAACAGGAAGGGGGCAGACGGAAAAGAAAACAGGGTCCCTTCACTTTTAATAGTTGTATGAAACTATTGTCAGAGCAGGGCCCCTGTCCTCTCCTTGCCATATTCTGGGAATACCACCTAGAATGCTCTGTCCTGTTGGTGCAAGGAGATATCTTACATTGGTGTGGGCTGGTCTCCCTGCAGATCCCTCCTTTGTTCAGAGCAGGGTTGTGATGCACAAGTTAACTCCTCATCTGACATCGCTCAGATCACCAGTTTGGTACCCACTGTAGGAGTTTTGGGGCTCACATAGCATGCTGTGCCCAGAAAGAAGGCATGAGCATGGAGTAGGTCAACAAGGTGACTGTGGGAAATGGCTCAAGGATGAACAAGGCAGTGGACTTAACAAACAATGACAGATATACCAGAGCAAATCCCAGCCTGGGCCAAGTGAAATTATCTGAAGAAATGAATCAAAAGGGAGGTTAGGCCTGGCTTCCAGTGGCCTATCCATGCCACTGCTTGCTAGGGAAAGATTAGCTCTTTCAGTTGCTACAGAGAACATAATCAGCCTAATTAAACCTCTCAACATGTGATTCCAGGATCTCCCATTGTTCAGTGATTAATACCCTGCTGTTTTTAATGTTTGTTAACAAATTGTTATCTGTGTGGTAAGGTGTTAAGAGTATAAAACAATACTAGATTTTGGAAGGGAAGTTGCTACATGCATAATAGAAATCACTATTCAGCTTTGATGGTACACAGAGAGTGGAAATAACTTTATAACTGTTATTACAGGGAGTCTAGCTAAAAACATTTTTTAAAACTACCCAATTCCATCTTGCTTTTATTTTCTTGCTTTGCTTTTCCTTTCTTCCTTTTTTTAAATGCACGTTTTCAAACTATAAGTGTTGGCACCCTCATTCAACATTCTCCAGCCACTGAATGCTTAACCAAACACAAGATCTTACACAACCTCCCAGGACACACACACACACTGTGGAGAAACCTCTTGGCAAAGCTCTAGAAGGTGAACTGTGTGGTAGCAAAAATGGCAAAGGGTCTAAAGGAATCCTTAACATGAATACATTGTACAGCCGTACCTTGGTTTTTGAACAGCTTAGTTTTCAAACATTTTTGCTCCCGAACACCGCAAACCTGGAAGTGACTATGCCAGTTTGTGAACTATTTTTGGAAGCCGAATGTCTGATGGGGCTTTTGCAGCTTCTGATAAGCTGCAGGTTTTCAAACATTTAGGAAGTTGAATGGACTTCTGGAACAGATTCTGTTTGACTTCCAAGGTATGACTGTATTGTGCTTTTGTGGACTGCTGCTTACTTTGTCAGATGTATAACATGAAGGGTGATTGGATTCAGTGGAGGACAGGATTCACTTAACAGTTGTGTAGAAGAGGGCACAGGGTAAGCATCATCGAACAACAACCAGGACCCACGGTTGACCCTTGAGGATGGGCATATTTTTATTCTTACTGATGGAAGAAACAAGCCTTACTCATTGTAGTATGTAATATGTGTTTATGGGTTTTGCAGAAATGGGGAGAGAGTTCTGACAGGGACTGAATCAAATAGTTTCCACCCTTTGCCTTCTAGCTGGCTCGCCACAATAAAATACTGCAGCACATGCTGAAGCCTGGGTCTGATCCAGAAGAAGGAGATGATGCTTTGAAGCACTATGCTAATCACACAGCCCAGATTGAGGTAAAGCGTTGTTCACTGAATGCAAAACATGTAGAGTCAACACACTTGGACCTCTGGAAAATGCCTCTGAACCTCCCAGTTCCATGAACGTCAAAGTTACCCATCTCGTTAAGAATCTTCATTGCAGGGAGTGGAGTAGATGAAGCTGGAGATAATTTCTAGTCCTTTATTTAAATGAGGCATCCACTTGAGTTCCACTCTAAGGGACAGTGCATTAAAAGAGGGAGGGGGATGTGACAGCCACCATTCAGTTATGAACAATGTGAAGAAGGATGTGCGGAGTAGACAAAATTAAGTACCGTATTTTTCTGTGTTAAACCTCATGCCCCCATGTATAAGATGCCCCCTCTTTTCTGGGACTCCAAATTGAGAAAATTTGGGGACATTGCCCAGAGTTGTTGAGCTTTTTTTGGGAGGATTGCCCACAGTTGCTGAGCTTGGGGGGGGGTTGCCAAGAATTGTTCACCCATAGGACCGCCACAGCCAATCGTGTGCACGTCGACAAATCCACCAATCATCTGTACACTCGCCGAAAGCAAGCACCCATCGCCTGCCCAATTGCTGCAGCAGCCAGTAGCCAGTGGCCTTGTCGCACCCACCAATCACCCGCAATTGCAGCAGCCACCAATTGCCCATCCCGCCTCTCCACTATCCGTGTAGATAGATAGATAATTTATTACGGTCGGAGACCAGCCTATAAAACACACTTCGGGGTACAGTCACAGAAGGAAAACAAACAATTAAAACAATATACAGCAATAAATTTAAAAACAATGTACAACAATAAACTACCGCAGGTAGTTGACCCAGAGTCACCCATAGATCTGAGTTGGGGGATTTTCTTAACAAACTAGTTTGAGTTGGGAGATGGTCTGCGCCTGCAGACCTATACACAGAATCTGGCGACCATGCTAGTCATTTTCTGATTCTTGCCTAACAGGAAAAGGTCGAATTTTTGCTTTTCTGGGAGGTCAGCGAGCCTCACCAGTAGGGGATCAATGGTCTTACTACATGCCTCTTCATAAAAGGAACATCTAAAGAACAAGTGCTCTGGGCTTCCTATCTCCCCCAATGAACAGGCGCAAAGTCACTGAGCTCCTTCCAGGACCGGTGAGGGCAGAGCTGAGCTTCTGGCGAGTGTAAAGGCCCTTCTTGCATTTTTATATACAAGAAAGAAGAGATATGCCACCGGTGCTTATACACTATCCATGTATAAGATGACCCCCAATTTTTAGCATAATTTTTTAATAAAATAACTCTGATTTATACACAGATAAATACTGTATTTCTTCACACAGCACACAATCTAGAAATTACCAGCACAAGGTTTGGTGGTGGCCACTAGCCTAGGTGGATTTTGAAAGGATTAAGAGACGTTAACGAGTTATTCTCTTTTTAAATTTTTTAATTAGTGATTAGCAGGGCTTTTCTTCAGCTAGAACTCACCTCTCAAGTGGGCGCCATTTCCATTATAAGAGAACAAGTGAGGCATTCATGGCAGCGCCATGGTGCAGGTTTAAAACTGCTGTTTTAACTTGCATCAAGAAGCTTGAGCAGTTGAGAAAGCGTTGTGCCCATTTATCAAGATAGTCAAAACTGAATCATTTGCATCAGTATAGAATGAATTTAGCATTTAATGGGACATTTTAATTGTTTGCCTTGTGTATCAGTTTTGGCCCAAACTGAAGCCACTTTTCAAACCTTAAATTTCAGGTGTTGACAGTAGGACCTGGAATGGCACAATCTTCTTGATTAAGTGTTCAGATGGCAAAACGCTGAGACTATTTGCTCAGGTTCTGAATGCTAATTGTGGGGAAAATTTGTCCTGGCAAGTAAACAAATCAGTGCAGAAGGACTTCATCCTGCATAATAATATATGTCCTTCCTGTACTTCAGCTCTCACTGTAGCATTGTATTCCAGCTGATAAACCTTGGTCCACACTTTAAAGTTTGTGGAGGGACACCATTTCAGTCCTAGTCTCTAGAGCCTCTAGGGCAGAAGTCCTCATAGCTGCTCTGAAGAGGCAAGCAGATAACCTGGTGCTTTGTTGGACTCACCACAGCTTTTCCACATAGTGCTAAACCATGATTTAATGTTACATACAAATACAGTCAGCATGTTGCTTTTTAGACATTCAGGGCCACACATTAGAGAGAACCTCTGGCTCATCTCTATCCCCTCTCAATATACAGAGGCCCAGTTCAAATGTAATACCAAGCCAAATCATGCTTTACCATTCATGATTTATCTGGAATGAGACAAACCATGAGCCCAAGTTCAAACGCAATGCTATACCAAAATACTTCTTAGCTCTGGATATTTGCTCATTCTTGGTAAGTGAATTCTCTCCATTAATTCTCATTATTGGCTTAGTGTTGCATGCTAGCCAGGTCAGTGTAGCACAATGTGTGAGATGCAGAGACCACCTTTGTATGTGAGTAGGTACCACAATCACTTTGCTACCCTTGAAATTAATATTTCCCTCTTTCCTGCTTGTAGACAAACTGTAACTGTGCCAAATTACATTGTCTGGAAGATGGATAGAATTTAGCTGTATCTATCATCTTATTTGTCCCTTTCCTCAGCCCATAGAAGCAAGAATCAGTTTATATATGATATTCAAACCTTGTATGCATCTGAGTGAGAAACATATATTTGCAGATCGTCCGTCATGATAGGACTATGGAACAAATAGTCTTCCCTGTGCCAAATATCTGTGAATTCCTCACGCATGAATCCAAGTACCGTGTGTTCAATACTACCGAGAGAGATGAACAAGGAAGCAAAGTAAATGACTTTTTCCAACAGACAGAGGATCTGTATAATGAAATGAAGTGGCAAAAGAAAATCAGGAGTAAGTACAATAATTTGTGAGCTTGTTACATGCTATTGGCCTAGTTCACACAAGATGTAAACCAAAGTTTGTCCCACTCTCTGAGATCAAGCAGTGTATGTCAGCATTCTGATCAGAATTTCTGTGTGTCCATGTGATACTGTGTAGAAAAAAAGGGAGACACTCATGTGACATGGCTCCAAAGCATTTTAGATCCAGAAGTCAACAACAACTTGTGCTTAGTGACAAGTGAAATCTGAAAAGCTGATCTGTACTGACTCTAAATGCAGATTCTGTTTCAGAAGTTTCTACCTGAAGACAACAAGCACATCTCTCTCCATAAAGAACAGTGACAATTAGTGTCAATACCTGTCTATGTGGGATAGTTTGTATGGAATATTAATGAATAGCACCCAATCATGACAGGATTTCTAATTTCCCGTGTGTGTGTGTGTCTATCTGAAATTGCTGTGCTCAGTAGTTATGAGAAGACGCTGATTCAATTATCACCTTAGCAATGAACTGAGGCAAGCCAGTAACTTGCATCTATAATTAGAGGATAATAATGCTAACTTACTTTACAAGCATGTTATAAAGAATACTAAGTTAATAATGTATGTGAAGCACTTTAGAAAAGCTTTATTATTTTATGTCATCCCCAGGAGCATGATAAGAATCATCATCATCAGTTTGAGTTTTTTGTATGTCACTTCTTCATGGTAAAACCATGCTGAAAGCAGCTCACAACAAAAGGAATAATAAAAAAAAATTCAAGATAATTCATTAACCATTACAAAACAGAACACATTTTAAACAAATAGTCATACTAATACTAATAGGCAAAACAAACAATATGAGCCAGACAGAGAAGCACAGACCAGGGACTCAGCTACACAGCTGCAAGTAAAACGTTTTAAATGTGTTGTAAAGTGAAATATACAAATTGGACACTAGATGGCAACCGAGCTATGCAAAATTCAATGTATTTTTCAAAATGTTAAAGCATTTTCACAGCATTTTTTTATATGTGTGTAGATTCCACTAGGACTTGCAGGACTCACAGCTAGATGGAAATGAGCCAGTGGTGACCAAGTTCTTTGAAAAAGCAAATCCAAAATGGTCAGCATAATTTCTCAGACAGTGTGGATAGACCTTGCATGTGTGGTCATCAGATTTATATTCAGCTTCCAGTATGTACCCTGACCAAACCTTTCAACAGTGACTTTAATTAATACATTATGCCCAGGTATCATACCAGTTTTACATGGATACTATATCATCATTACTGGGTCTGGTTCTTGGTGCAGAAAGGGGTATTAAGACCAGATCCTCCATGGACATCCCTGATTTAGAGAAGCCATCCCAGTTTTTTATTTGATCCCGGAACTTTTCCTTAGGATGTTCCTATTTGCATTGGAGAAATGTTGGAGGGTATGGAGTTATCCCACCCCTGAGCCATCTGAAGGCAATCCTGTATAGGGAAGGTTTTTTTAATGTTTCATATGAAGCTGCCAAGAATGGCTGAGGCAACCCAGTCAGATGGGTGGGGTATAAATAGTAAAATTATCATTATGGAGTGGAATGTCCCTATTTTCATTGGAGAAATGTTGGAGGGTATATAAGAACAGGCAAAGGGATGTCCATGTGTACATGCCTCAACCCTTAAGTCTAACCCATAACCCTCAACGCTCAAGTTGTTCTCATGATGGAAGCTCTGTCCCAATGTCCAGCAGTGTTTAGAGAATTTTCAGTTGATGATTTTAAATATATGAAGCTCCTAAGGCCTTCTAGTTCTCTAGTTTTGATTCTGAGGACTATTGTTATTTAGCAGGTATGCTGCAAAAAAATGGCCTTGGTCCTCAAGGGTTGTTTCTTTATGCCAAATATTAACTCGATTGTATATGCAGAAGCCTGAGCTGCAGGCAGGTGCATTGCTGTTTTACATATTTAAAAACTAAAGCACAAAATAACACATGCGTTAGGAAGACGAGGGACTGCTGTCTTTGCTGCTACCTTTTGTTTTGGGAAGGACTGTCCAGTTGCAGGTGTGCTGAAATCCTACCTTTCACCATTGATTTCCATGAGCATATTTCTTTCCCTGGAGGAAGGGAGGTGTACAGTGGCACCTCTGGTTACGAACTTAATTTGTTCTGGAGGTCTGTTCTTAACCTGAAACTGTACCACTTTAGCTAATGGGGCCTCCCGCTGCTGTCGCACTGCTGCTGCGTGATTTCTGTTCTCATCCTGAGCTAAAGTTCTTAACCCGAGGTACTACTTCCGGGTTGTCAGAGTCTGTAACCTGAAGTGTTTATAACCCAAGGTACCACTGTATTCTGAAAGAACCAGAAGGTGAGCACTGTATAGAAATTAAATCTGTGCCTGCCGTATCCTATTGATTCTTCCTGCCTGTGCACAGGGAATGCTAGAGTTTCTTGTATAGGTTCCCTTCAGTTTCAACACTGTGTCTGATTGGCTACAGCAAATCTCATTAGATTTTACAGGGTATAGATATGTAGTTGCCGTGAAATAAATTTGCATACATATCAGTAGTGGCTGGTGTGGTAGGAGAGAGCCATGGAGCAGGATGCACCAGCAGAGCCCATCCAACATGACTGCCTTACCAACCTTGACCTTGTCCCCACCCTTCCTCTCTCCCACCTTACCTAGGTGAAGCTGCAACATTGTCAGAGTCAAGGGGGGCTCCAGCCCACCGCACGGCCGCTACTGATGAATCATCTAGTATTGATTTATCTATGTACATACTGCTTAATTGCCAAAGTAGCATTGAAGCAGGTTACAAGTATAAATCTACAATTTAGCCTCAGTTGTTTCCCTCATGGTAATGGGCTTGAAGCCTAGGCTAGGCCCTCCTGGATACCTTTCCCCCTTTCTTGGTCTCTGAGTGACTTGGCCTCCATGGTTCATACTCACCCCTCTCTTCCGTAATGTGTAGTTTTACTCACATGTGATGTCACAGGTAAATAAAACAACAAATCTAGGTGGGAAGCCAGCACCACACAGCAGCTGCCTCTGCTGCCTCTTGTCTAATGACCTTCACTGGCTGCCCAGGGCCTCTTTTCGTTGTGAGAACAGAGCCTAAATTTGTTTCATTTCAAACCCCCTGGTGCCCACAGATGTTTTAGTTGTTTACTGCTTAATTGCAGGAGATTTTACATCACATCACTTCTAGAAACTCTTATTTTTTGATGATCATAATTCTGCTGCCTCCTTGTCAGAATGTTGCTCTTCCCTCCCCAGATAATCCAGCTCTATTCTGGTTCTCCCGGCACATTTCCCTCTGGGGGAGTATATCTTTCAATCTGGCCGTTTTCATCAACCTAGCAGTAGCTCTTTTCTACCCATTTGGAGATGATGGCGATGAAGGTAAGCAATTTCATTTCTAAATTTTCAAAACCCAGCATAAACCTGGAGCCAGTGTTACCTCATTTCTTATATATATATTTCACGTTTTGCCTATTCCCATCCCTCTTCTTCAGCTAAAGAGATGGCAAAACAAACTCAATGCATATGTGTCAGGAGGCAAAAAATCTAGGATAAGAAACAAAACTCTTTACAGACATGGGATGGGAATGCCTAACTTAATGTTAAACTGTGCTGCTTTTCAAATCAAATCCTTGATCCCATTGCTCAGCAGAAGAACACAGGACCCTTGGGTCCAACTTGACAATGTCCCTTTGACACCTTCAATGAGAGGCTGCCCCTTCTTACCTTTGTCCTTGAAGGAAGTAAGGAAAATAGGCAAACCATTTAGCGTAAATCTCTTCTGTTGAATGGCACACTGTGAAGTTCCCTTGTGTAATCCTTTTTTCTTTCCTTTTCTGATGTTGTTGTTGATTTCTTTTTGTTTGATCTTGTGGTGTTTAGTGTCACTGGCTTTTGCCGTAATAAAACTTGGATTGGATTGGCAAACCATTTACTAGATCAGTACTGATGGTGTGGAGAACATGGAGCAAAACAGTGGCCCTTCACCAGTGGTCCAATTCCTGGATCATCCAGCTTTTAGATACACAAATAAATATCAGCTGTTCAAGGATTGGGAAGACGTAGGCATTTCCACAATCCGTGACCTGCTTCCTGGAGGGAAAGCAATTTCCCAAGAGGAACTGCAAGGCAAATTAAAAGGCACTCATACTACCTGGTTTCAAGTAGCTCAGGCTCAACACTTCGTTTGGAGTGCAGGGCAGAGGGCCTACAGACACTTCCTTTGTTTGAATCCTTATGCAGCAGGCCAGCATATGCCCTGAAAGGTGCCGCTTCCCAAATATACAGCAATCTGTATATCAGGAAGTGCAGGTGGGGGTGCTAGAAGCCTTCAGTTGTATAGGAATTAGATTTAGGCCACCCAACTGAAAGGTAATGGGTATCTGCACCACTCCCCATTTAAAACCATCTCCGCTCGCTAACAAGAGGCCTCCCTCAAGGGAGGCAAAATGTAATCCCTCCCTTTCCCCTTTATATTGGAAGGGCTGTGGAAAGCTTGGTTCATTTATTCATGTTTGGTGGGAATGCCCTTATGTTAAAAACTTTTGGAAGAGAGTAATTTCCATTATATCCACAATTACAGGGCAACCCCTTTCTCCAAATCCTGCCTTAGCCCCACTATCTTTGGAAATAGATTTAGGCTCCACCCTGTGCCACAGTGAACTAGTAGGCTTCTTATTGACCGCAGCACAATTAGTGATAGCTCAGCAATGGAAGAACCAGGCTGAAATACCCCTGAACATAGGGGGAAATAATATCTGGGATACAGCAATGTCTGAGAGTCTCACTCAACCAGGTTTCCTCTGGCCCTCCAGATGTTTTTGGCCTACAACTCCCATGATCCCTAGCTAGCAGGACCAATGGTCAGGAATGATGGGAATTGTAGTCTCAAAACATCTGGAGGGCCGAGGTTGAGGAGGGCAATTGAAGGCATAACGTATAGAGAAACGTGGACCCCTTTCTTTAGCTATGTTAATGACCAAAATCAAGACCTTCTTATGCAGTACCAATTGCTCAATATTCTCAGTGGAGAGGTTACATGAAGTAATATGTTTGAATGTTGAATGTGTAAGTGTAGGTCTAGAGACAATGGATAACATACACGATTAGCTATACTGCTGGGTAAGCGTTTAATGGTTATTGTATTTGTTTAAAAAGCAATAAAAATTGTTTTTTAAAATGTCTGCAAGTGTTTAAAAGTGAGAGATCTTAATTTGTGATGTTTGGGGCAGCAGATATGGCAAGGGTGCTAATAATTGTTAAGTGAGAAGTTTGGGTGTCATTCAGAAAGTTCTGCGCCAACATGCTCATTAAGATGCTCACATCCCCCGAGGCATATGATTTGCTCCTGTCATGTGTTCTGATTGCCTTCTTCAGCTCAGTGCAGCTGAATAACTCCCATCATGTGCTCTTGGAAGTACATTAATTCCAGTATTCTTGGAATTAATAGGTTAAGCTCAGCACCTAAAATGTGTGGGCATGTCCTGAGAGTCAGCGGGGAGCAAAGGGAAATATGCAATGATTGATTTGTAGCTTTTCCAGCTCCCGGAGTCCACACGCTTCCGCCCCAGCGCTCTGCTTCAAAGGACTCCTCACAGCTACTGTAGCAGAGTGTATACGCAGCGTAGAAGCAGTTGCTGTGTGTGCGTAATAAATCAGGCTTAACGCACGGTGTCTTCCTTATCTTGCAAAGTCTTTATTCGTGTAAAAACAACAGTTCATAACTCTCCTGGTGGCAGAGCACACATCTTGCTCCTCTCCGGCAACGGAGCAACACACACACTGAGAGACACAGGAAAACACTCCCCTCAGTATACTAAACCACGCCTCAGAATGTGAGACGTCACTCAGAACTTCTTAACCCTGTAAGTTCTGATTCTCTCCACACCCCCTCTTGTATCACCTTCTGAGAGGAGTTGTGAACACACATTTACAGACCTCTGAGTGTTCAACACTTTCCCCACTGCCTTTCGCTCCTTCCTGGCATCATTGTCAGGCAACTGTTGAACCTCCTCACAAAACTCAGGTTCGCACTGTGCGAAACCAACCCACGCATTGGTGACCTGAAACCTCTTAGGTGGAATTCCCTTTGTTGCCCGAGATGACCGCCTGGGCACAAACTGGGGTGCTTCTTCTGACCCACTGGGGCCAGCAAGTGCGTCTTCTTCATCAGACGACTCCCCCTCTGACTTGACCCGTCTGTGAGCTTTCTCCATTATTCTAACAGGAGATTAAGGCTCACTCTTGGATACTCTTTTAACAACCTGTGGAGACGCCCTACCCTGTTCCTGACCCTGATCATGGACCTGGTCCCCATCATCTGGCTCTCCCTCCTCCTCAGATTCAGACAGACAATCTGAGTGAACGTCAGGGCTCGCTTTGCGCCTTGCCCAACCATCCTGCTCACAGAACTCAGCATGTTTACTGATCAGAAGCTTGGTCTGATCACCTTCTGGATATGCAAACCTCCACCCCTTTGTCGCAGGTTCATACCCACAGAACATCATTTCCTGGTACCTTGGGCCACCCTCCTGCTGCTGAAACTTTGGTACAGGCACCCAGGCTCTGCAACCAAACGAACGGAAGAAATGCAGCTGCGGTTTCTGTCCGTTGAGCAAGAAATACGGGGTGTCACCTACCACTGAATTGTAGCACCTGTTCATCGTGAAATTGGCCGTCTTTACCGCCTCCCCCAAAAAACTTTGAGGCAAACCAGAGTCACACAGTAGAATCTCTGATGCTTGAACCAGAGCTTTACTCCTAAGCTTTGCCACGCCCCTCTCCTGAGGAGAAGTCACCTTGTGACGTATCCCTCTCTGGCGAAAGAAACTCTTTAGAGCAGACTCAGTGACCTCTGAACCTCGGTCACACTTGAACCCCTGCACCTTGGTGGAGAACCGTAGTTCCACCTCAGCAACCCAATCTTTGATCAGTTGCGTTGCATCCTCCTTCGTTCTCAGCGTGAACGCCCATGAGTTCTGAGAGAAATCATCTGTCAGCGTCAGCAGAAACTTGGCACCTCCCAGACTTTCTGGCATGGGACCAAAAAGGTCTGCGTGCACAAGCTCAAAAGGCTTTGTGGTTACTCTCTCCACCCTGGGATAACTGTATCCCTTGATCTTGGCTTTCCTGCAAGCCCTGCACCGTAGAGTTTCACCACATTCTTTTACCTTGCACCCTTTGGTGCACTCTGATAACATCTGGATGTCTTCACAGGAACCATGTGACATTCTCTTGTGCCACATGCAAGCACACGAAACATGAGTGTGAATGGTGGCTTTCCCAGCATTCCCCTCACCCTCCAGAGGTGTTTCCAGAACAAAGAGGTTGTTCTGATTTCTCTCAACACTTACTAGTTGTTTCCCCCCTCTGGAAATTGTACAGACATCCTTTTCAAAACAAACCTTATACCCCTCCTGTAAGAGACAAGGTACAGATAAAAGACAATGTTTTATACTTGGCGACACGTAGACTTCCAGCTGTGCCTGCAAAACAGAAACAAACACATTTCCAACATTGGTTACACGTCTCTGTGACCCATCAGCAAAAACAATTGTTTTCCCAGTTGAAACAGCCCTGCAGTTCCTTATCTTGACACCAGGTGTCTCAGTCACGAGATGCCTATTGGCAGCAGAGTCCACAACCCAACGCAGCACTCTCTCCTCACTGAAGTTGTCCTTCGTTGTTGCCTTAGCAACAGACTTCCCGCTGCCCCCGTCCTTGGGGCCTTTGCAGGTGTTCTCTAAAACCGCCATCGAAGCAGATAGCTGATAAGCGCCTTCTTCCCCCTCGTGAGTCACGTCGTCTCTGCGCCTTCCCACGCCTGCCTCCTTTGCTGGACTGGTTGCCATGGAAACCCGGCTGGTTCCCATGGGAAGCGACCTTGGAAACATCCTGCCCTGTCTCCCTTGCTCTCTGTGGGCAGCAGCGACGCAGATGGTCAGGGGAATTGCAAACAAAGCAACGACGAGTGGAAAACTTTGCAAACTTGCCTTTGGTCTTCTCTGCCCCCCCAACCTTGCCAGCAGCCCTCCTTGAGGCTGTACTGCATCTGGGGCCGTGGCTTTTGGCTTCCGCTGTGGTTTCTCTGCAAACCCTCTCCAGCTCCTGCCAAACAGCCTGGGCACTCTCAAGACCCTTGGAATGGCCTGCCTGGCCTGCACCCCACTCCTGGGTGCACAGCTTCCAGAGGAACAGCTTGCCACTGCTTCTCTCTTCTCCGCTCTCAGTCGCTCTCCAGCACACAGCCCATCACACAGACGTGTGGAAGCATTGCAACAGCCTCCCAACACAGTCCCAGCCCCCACTGGGCTTTCTGGGCGTCCCTCAGCCCCTTCTGGGCTTGGTGCTCCCTCTGGGCAGCTTCTAGCCCCCTCTGGTCTGGCTCCCACTGCGGCCTGACATGCCGTCTCCAGTGCCTGCCACGCGACCCAGGGCTTCTTCCCTTCCACCTTTTCAAAAGGGACTGCATACGATTCGTGGCTGTCTGCCATCTTCTCCCCCGGGGCCCAGCTTACTTACGTAACTCCTCCAGCACCCGGTTCGGCAGACCAGATCTTCCCAGTGAGCTCTCTGCCTCAAACGTTAGGCACAGCTCCAGCTGGCTTCAGCTTCTCTCCTCAGCTGGCCACACACACAGGCACGTCTTTGCAAGTCTCTGCTTCAAAGCGTTTGCTGACAACCCCCATAACCTATGCGATGATTGATTTGTAGCTTTTCCAGCTCCCGGAGTCCACACGCTTCCGCCCCAGCGCTCTGCTTCAAAGGACTCCTCACAGCTACTGTAGCAGAGTGTATACGCAGCGTAGAAGCAGTTGCTGTGTGTGCGTAATAAATCAGGCTTAACGCACGGTGTCTTCCTTATCTTGCAAAGTCTTTATTTGTGTAAAAACAACAGTTCATAACTCTCCTGGTGACAGAGCACACATCTTGCTCCTCTCCGGCAACGGAGCAACACACACACTGAGAGACACAGGAAAACACTCCCCTCAGTATACTAAACCACGCCTCAGAATGTGAGACGTCACTCAGAACTTCTTAACCCTGTAAGTTCTGATTCTCTCCACAGGAAATACCTCTTCTGGTTTAGGACTAGTTTTCTTGGGGGAGGGGAAGAACATGTCTCATGTTTTAATCACTGCTAACCGTACCCATGTCAATTGTTCACATACTTTTAATTATACTGAATAGGGCTGGAAAGGTTAGATGGAGTACAAAACAGGGAATTGCATCATCACTGAAGCGGCAGCTTTATTTATTAAGAGTTAAGATTAGCCTGACAACCATGCAGATGAATGTTAATGCCTGCATGAATAGAGGGTCTCACCTGCCCCCTCCCAAAAAAAGAATTTTAAAAACATGCATGTAAGAGCCAGATTAGATATACATGCCAAGTGGTAATAATGCTTTTTTCTAGAAAGCTCTATTTCAGCTGGAAGATTTTTTGGGGGGGGGTTGCCTGTTTGAATGCTCTTTGCATATAACTATGTAATATCTCTCTCTCCCCCCCCCCTCTCTCTCTCTCTCACACACACACACACACGTAGCCTTTTCTCTGATGTACTATATTTCTGTGTGCAGGGATTTATTTTACTTAAAGGTAAAGGACCCCTGACAGTTAAGTCCAGTCACGGACGACTCTGGGGTTGCGGTGCTCATCTCACTTTACTGGCCGAGGGAGCTGCCGTTTGTCCGCAGTTTTTCTGGATCATGTGGCCAGCATGACTAAGCCACTTCTGGCGAAACCAGAGCAGTGCACGGAAACGCCGTTTACCTTCCCGCTGGAGCGGTACCTATTTATCTACTTGCACTTTGACGTGCTTTCGGACTGCTAGGTGGGCAGGAGCTGGGACCGAGCAACGGGAGCTCACCCTGTTTCGGAGATTCAAACTGCCGACCTTCCTATCGGCAAGCCCTAGGCTCAGTTTCTCTCTCTCTCTCTCTCTCTCTCCAACATCTTCAAGTGTTTGGGATACTTGTGAGGATAAGACCATAAGGGACAAAAACTGCTTCATTTGACTGCTTCATTGATGGTTCAGGAGCTGTGATCCCTTGTTGCTATGACATCGCCTGTTCAGCACCACATGGGCTGAAAGGATAGGTCAGACTCCAGGTCACTCCACTTCAATCCTTGGCTGAGCCAGCCTGCCAATAAGAGTGTTTGTAATCTTCAAGTGTGGTGCAGGAAGTATTAATGAGGAACACGTTTTTCTCCTTGAAACCGGATTCACTCCACTGATGGTGGTTCACATGTTACTAACTGGACTCATTATGAACTCCATGACCGAGAGGTAGAAGGGTTTATATCCCTTTATCAATACCTTTAGCAAAGTTTTAACATAGCATGTTTAAAAGCAGCTTTAGTCTGCAGCTTGTGGCAATAGGGTCTTCCTTCTTCCTGCAAACTATGACAACACATAAACATATCCACTTCTACTTTTATTATGAACCGAAGCATGCATGAGTCCATACTGTATCCACTTCTACTATTCTCTTGACCTTAGTCCAAGTTTGCAGTTTTTGTTTATTTATTACAGCACAGCACAAGGCACATCAGGGATGGCGGTGTAGAGCAGTGTTTCCTAGAGCAGGGGTCCCAGGATGTTTCAAGGGGGCCACAGGTAAAAATTGCATAAATGGCCACAGCATGAGGCATGGGGACCACAGAGGGAAGTGAAGAAGAACATTTTTTCTTCTTTTTTAAAAATCCTGATTGATTGGCCAATCAATCCTGATTTCTTTCCGGTGGGAGAGGGTGATTGCTGAGGCTCCCCTTTTGACCAGTAGAGCCTGCAGTCCAGAACCCCCATGTCAGGTAAGTGCAGTGGTGGGGTGGCAATGGGTAGGGCTGGGTGAGCCAGAGCTGCTTGTTGCTGCCACCAGTGCTAGGCCTGGTGGCAGCCTGGGCCTGACTCTGCAAGGCATGGGGTGCAATCCATGCAAGCAGATCAGGGCCTTCGGATGTTGCCAAGGAGCGCAGGGCCCATCGGCAGCGTCGGCCTGGCTCTTCAAGGTGCGGGCTGGAGTCCACCCCGTGGGCTGGAGTCTAGCTGAGTGGGGTCGTCTGGTGCTGCTGACTTGCATCTACTGTAGCAAAGAATGGAGTGTCTACTCAGAAGAAAGCCGCACTGAGTTCAGTGGGTTTTATGGGAGTAAGGTTAAGGGTGGGGCTATAGTGTTTTTTCTAGGCAACCAGGACTCCTCCAGATAGCAATATCTTTTTTGCACGAAGTCAGTGAGGACCACTAGCTTTTTAATTCCCCCCTCCCCATATATACAGAACTCCCTGTGCACCTTTTGGACTGTATCTGTAGCTTTCCCACTCTGTGTCAAATAACTGGGGTCACATAAGTGTTATTTACTTTTTATAATACATGGAAGATGGATCTCCCTCATGAGGTTCTGGACTCTCCTTCCTTGGAGGTTTCTAAGCAGAGCTTGGATGGCCATCTGTCAGGGATGCTTTAGCTGAGTTTCCTACGCTGGAGGGGTTTGCACTCGAAAGACGACCCTTGGGGTCCCTTCCAGCTCTATGATTCTATGTTTTCCTGCTTCAACAATATTTCATTATGTTCCTATCATTTTATGTAACTGTATTTTGTATAAATTAATATATATATAAATAAAACATGTTCTATTTACAAACAAAACATTTAAATATCTACCTTTCTACCCGTAGGATGGGGAGGCATGGGTGTAGCCAGAATTTTTTTGGGGGGTGGGGGCAGAACCTAAGATTTGTATTAATTTGTATTGATTTTTACATATTTGAGGAGACAGCTGCCCTCACCCCCCTTTGGAAGCTAGGTCGGAAGGGGGCCATGGTTGGGAAAAGGTTGGGAAACACTGGTGTAAAGAGCCTAGTCGCTTCCTCAACAGATCCTGGATTCTGACTGTGTTCCAGAAACAACCACACTCACTTACCTACAGGATAGGTACCCACCTGCAGTTGGGAATGGCCCGGCCTGTTTAGTGCTTTTGCCACAGCTTGATCTGCTGAAATCATTTCACTGCAGGAAAAAAACGTCTGCAGATCAAGACACTACTAAAAGCACAAGAAAAGGGCTCCTAGCCTTGTTGCCATCTTGCTCATTTTATCTTCTACATCATTATGACTGAAAAAGTATAAATATGTAAATACAATTTTTCCTATACATACTGAGTTGGACAGGACACTGGTATTGTATCAGTAATACAGTTTTTACGTTAAAAAGTTATAATGACTTTTTCTTTCTTTCTTTTTCTTTCTAGGCACACTTTCTCCGTTATTTTCAGTTCTTCTCTGGATAGCAGTAGGCATATGTACATTGCTGCTTTTCTTCTTCCCTAAACCTGTTGGTATTCGCCCATTTCTGGTGTCTGTAATGCTCAGGTCCATATACACTATTGGCCTTGGGCCTACATTGATCCTTCTTGGTGCTGCTAACGTAAGTACTTCAACAACAACAACAATTTATTATTTACAACCCGCCCATCTGGCTGGGTTTCCCCAGCCACTCTGGGCAACTCCCCACAGAATATTAAAAATACGATAAAGCATCAAACATTAAAAACTTCCCTAAACAGGGTTGCCTTCAAATGTCTTCTAAAAGTCAGATAGTTGTTTATTTTCTTGACATCTGATGGGAGAGTGTTCCACAGGGCGGGTGCCACTATTGAGTGGTTCTCTGTAACTTCCTGGTTCTCTGTAACTGGTTCTCTGTAACTTCATTTTTCGCAGTGAGGGAACCGCCAGAAGGCCCTCGGTGCTGGACCTCAGTGTCCAGGCCGAACAATGGGGTGGAGATGCTCCTTGAGGTATCCTCGGCCGAGGCCGATTAGGGCTCTAAAGGTCAGCACCAACACTTTGAATTCTGCTCAGAAACGTACTGGGAGCCAATGTTGGTCTTTCAGTACCGGTGTTATATAGTCTCGGCAGCTGCTCCCAGTCACCAGTCTAGCTGCCACATTTGGATTAGTTGAAGTTTCCAGGTCACCTTCAAAGGTAGTAGTCCAAGCAGGAGATAACTAGAGCATGCATCACTCTGGCAAGACAGTCTGCAGGCAGATCGGGTCTCAGTCTGCATACCAGATGAAGCTGGTAAACAGCTGCCCTGGACACAGAATTGACCTGTGCCTCCATGGACAGCTGCAAGTCCAAAAGGACTCCCAGGCTGTGCACCTGGTCCTTCAGGGGCACAGTTGCCCCATTGAGGACTAGGGAGTCCTCCACACCTGCCCGCCTCCTGTCCCCCCAAAACAGTACTTCTGCCTTGTCAGGATTCAACATCAATCAACAGCCACCATCCAACCTCCAACCGCCTCCAGGCACTCACAGAGGACCTTCACCGCCTTCACTGGTTCTGATTTGAAAGAGAGGTAGAGCTGGGTATCATCCGCATGAACACTCATGAACATCCAGCCCAAACCCCCTGATGATCTCTCCCAGCGGCTGCATGTAGATAACAAAAAGCATCAGAGATCATCAGAGAGAGGATGGATCCCTGAGGCACCCCACAAGTGAGAGCCCACGGGTCCAAACACTCATCCCCCAATACCACTTTCTGGACACGGCTCAGGAGGAAGTAGCAGAACCACTGTATAACAGTGTCCCAGCCCCTCTAGACAATCCAGAAAGATGTTGTGGTTAATGGTGTCAAAGGCCGCTGAGAACTCCAGCAGAACTAGGAAACAGCTTTCACCTTTGGCCCGTCAGAGTTCATTGACCAATGCAACAAAGTCAGTGTCAGTCCCATGATGAAGCCTGAATCCTGATTGGAAGGCATCCAAATGGCCCGCATCCTCCAGACGTGCCTGTAGTTGTTCAGCAACCACCTGCTTAATCACCTTGCCCAAGAATGGAAGATTTGAGACTGGGCAATAGTTGGCCATATTGTCTGGGTCCAAAGATGTTTTTTTAAGAAGCGGTTTAATAACTGCCTCTTTCAGCATGGCTGGGAAGGCTCGCTCACAGAGGGAAGCATTCACCACTCTCAGAGCCCATCGCCCAGTCCTTCCTGGCTTGCTTTTGTGAGCCAGGATGGGCAAGGATCAAGGAGACAGGTGGTCGGTTTCACTTGTCCAAGCAACCTGTCCACATCCTCGGAGGTAACAGGTTGGAACTGACCCCGTGCAACTTGAATGGACAGGACTCTAGCACTCTCCCGCCTGGGCCCTGCTCCTATGGTAGAGTCTACCTCTTTCCAAATCTGAGCAACTTTATCTGCAAAAAACTGCAAAATCATTGCAGGAGATCTTGGGGTCCATACCATGTCTATGACACAGGTGGTTCTGTTACATTGTGAACCACCTGAAGGAGTCTCCTGCTGCTGTTTTCTGCAGATGCAATAGAGGCAGTGAAGAAGGTCCTCTTCGCTGTCATTATCGCCACTTGGTAGGCTCAACATTGAGCTCTAACCCGTGTCTGCTCAGATTCAGAATGAGTTTTCCAATAATCACTTTATCTATAAAGTTGGCTGTTTGTCTCTTTTCCATTCATCTTGGGCCATTAAAAAACTAAGGTAGTAGGGCATACAAATAATCTGTTCAATTTCAAGCCTCAACTCAAAGAAAAGGGAAGGGCGAACACATTTGGGCTGCAAGCACATTCCTAGGCCTACTTTGTCCATTTCAGTATGGAGTTTAAAACCCTGAAATTAAACTGTGATATGATTTTCTTTCCATTCGCTCATTTGAGATCTGTAGAACCACCAAACTGGGCATGGGGATCCTTTGCTGAAACAGAAACAGCTCTAACTGCCAGTGTAGTAGCTTCCATGATGCAATGCTTTGTCCTAGTCAAAAGCTGCTTGACTGGTGGGGTGGAGCCCCATCACTAATGTCCCAGTGGCTGTATCACTGCTACTTACTGGGAAGCAAAGGAGCCAGGGAGGTCAGCGCAGTGCAGGCACACTTGTGGAGTCAATCCAGTGCTTCTGCTGGTGTGCCCTCACCATGCCAACTTCAGCACTTCACCTCTCTCTGTCCTGGTAAACAGCAGCAACATAACTACCAGGAAGCTAGCATTACAGCTTCACCCCACCAGGTCAAGGTTTTTTTGTGGGCAGTTGGAGATAATATGTGGTGTTGGGGGGGAAATGTGAACAGTTGATAATGTGGAGTTGGAAAAACTTGGGAGGACAAATGGTCACGCTAAGTGTATGTGATTATTAAGCACTTAAATGCAGGGACAGCATGTACACAAATTATAGAAAAGTGGAATGCATTCAGTTTCCATACTTAAACCAAACTTCAATTTGGCCAGAACCTCCAGTTCTTCATCTCCATCTCTGAGCAGTAATGCTTTGTCACCTCCTTGTAAATACCCTTAAAATAGTTCTCTTTTTGTACCTGTTAGTTAATAAACTAAGGCAGATTAATAAATGAATGATCAGTAGATAAGAACTATTGACTCTTATAGCCTTAAAAAAAACCACACAAATTAGTGTGGGGTGTCTGATAGGGAATTTGTGCAGTTGGAAAATCCGCTTAATAAAACCTCTGCGCTACGCATGCTCCACCAGTGTGCGCAGTGGTAACCCCCATGTAAAACGAAGATTGACTATATATAAAGAGGGGGGATAATATGGTAATAATATGGTTAATATTGTATTCTAAATGTCTTGGATAAAACACAGTGACTGCCTAGTAATATCTTTTCCATATTTCTGCTGTACTTTGCTTTTGAAATTGTTTTCCTGGTGTGATATTCTAAAGAGATATGGTTCAGATTATTGAAGCATAGCAATTTTTGTCCACTCCCCCAGCTTTGTAACAAGATTGTATTTTTGGTGAGCTTTGTTGGGAATCGAGGCACATTTACTCGTGGATACAGAGCAGTCATCATGGATATGGCCTTCCTCTACCACGTTGCCTATGTCCTTGTCTGCATGCTGGGACTCTGTGTGCATGAATTCTTTTACAGCTTCCTGGTGAGTATATCTCTGGAGTGTGGCTGTTTTGCCAGAATGAAAAGTACAACTCATTTGATTCATGTTAGATCTCAATTCTCACATCATGCAGCTCAGCAGGGAATCATAGAATCATAGAGTTGGAAGAGACCACAAGGGCCATCGAGTCCAACCCCCTGCCAAGCAGGAAACACCATCAGAGCACTCCTGACATATGGTTGTCAAGCCTCTGCTTAAAGACCTCCAAAGAAGGAGACTCCACCACACTCCTTGGCAGCAAATTCCACTGTCGAACAGCTCTTACTGTCAGGAAGTTCTTCCGAATGTTTAGGTGGAATCTTCTTTCTTGTAGTTTGGATCCATTGCTCCGTGTCCACTTCTCTGGAGCAGCAGAAAACAACCTTTCTCCCTCCTCTATGTGACATCCTTTTATATATTTGAACATGGCTATCATATCACCCCTTAACCTCCTCTTCTCCAGGCTAAACATGCCCAGCTCCCTTAGCCGTTCCTCATAAGGCATCGTTTCCAGGCCTTTGACCATTTTGGTTGCCCTCCTCTGGACACGTTCCAGTTTGTCAGTGTCCTTCTTGAACTGTGGTGCCCAGAACTGGACACAGTACTCCAGGTGAGGTCTGACCAGAGCAGAATACAGTGGCACTATTACTTCCCTTGATCTAGATGCTATACTCCTATTGATGCAGCCCAGAATTGCATTGGCTTTTTTAGCTGCCGCGTCACACTGTTGGCTCATGTCAAGTTTGTGGTCAACCAAGACTCCTAGATCCTTTTCACATGTACTGCTCTCAAGCCAGGTGTCACCCATCTTGTATTTGTGCCTCTCATTTTTTTGCCCAAGTGCAATACTTTACATTTCTCCCTGTTAAAATTCATCTTGTTTGTTTTGGCCCAGTTCTCTAATCTGTCAAGGTCGTTTTGAAGTGTGATCCTGTCCTCTGGGGTGTTAGCCACCCCTCCCAGTTTGGTGTCATCTGCAAATTTGATCAGGATGCCCTTGAGTCCATCATCCAAGTCGTTGATAAAGATGTTGAATAAGACCGGGCCCAAGACAGAACCCTGTGGCACCCCACTAGTCACTCTTCTCCAGGATGAAGAGGAACCATTGATGAGCACCCTTTGGGTTCGGTCAGTCAGCCAGTTACAAATCCACTGAGTGGTAGCATAGTCAAGACCACATTTTACCAGCTTCTTTACAAGAATATCATGGGGCACCTTGTCAAATGCCTTGCTGAAATCAAGGTAGGCTACATCCACTGCGTTCCCTTCATCTACCAGGCTTGTAATTCTGTCAAAAAACGAGATCAGGTTAGTCTGACATGACTTATTTTTCAGAAATCCATGCTGACTATTGGTGATCACAGCATTCCCTTCTAGGTGCTCACAGACTGTTTGCTTAATGATCTGCTCCAGAATCTTCCCTGGTATTGATGTCAGACTGACTGGGCGGTAATTATTGGGGTCCTCTCTTTTCCCCTTTTTGAAAATAGGGACAACATTTGCCCTCCTCCAGTCTGCCGGGACTTCGCCTGTTCTCCAGGAATTCTCAAAGATGACTGCCAGTGGTTCTGAGATCACATCTGCCAGTTCTTTTAATACTCTTGGATGCAGTTCATCTGGCCCTGGAGACTTGAATACATCTAGACTAGCCAAGTATTCTTGTACTATCTCCTTAGTTATTCTGGGCTGTGTTTCCTCTGCTGAATCATTTGCTCCAAATTCTTCAGGTTGGGCATTGTTTTCTTTATCGGAGAAGACTGAGGCAAAGAAGGCATTGAGGAGTTCAGCCCTTTCTGTGTCCCCTGTTTGCATTTCACCATCTTCTCCTCTGAGTGATCCCACTGTTTCTTTGTTCTTCCTTTTGCTACGAACATACCCATAAAAGCCTTTTTTGTTGCTTTTAACCTCTCTAGCAAGCCTGAGTTCATTCTGTGTTTTAGCTTTTCTGACTTTGTGTCTACACATGCTGGCTATTTGTTTGAATTCCTCTTTGGTGGTTTCCCCCCTTTTCCATTTTTTGTACACATCCTTTTTTAATCTTAACTCAGTTAAAAGTTCTTTAGATAGCCACCCTGGCTTCTTTAGGCACCTTCCATGTTTCCGTCTCATTGGTATTGCCTGAAGTTGTGCTTTTACTATCTCCCTCTTAACAAACTCCCAGCCATCATGAACTCCCTTTCCTTTTAGTATTACTGTCCATGGGATCTCACCCAGCACTTCCCTAAGTTTTATGAAGTCGGCTTTCTTAAAGTCGAGAAATTGAGTCCTAGTATGCTTGGCTGCTCCATTCCGCTGTATAGTAAACTTCAGAAGAGCATGATCACTCGCGCCTAATGATCCTTCCACTTCTACCCCACTAACCAGGTCATCAACATTGGTTAGGACCAGATCTAAAATGGCTGTTCCTCTTGTTGCTTCTCCCACTTTCTGGACAATGAAGTTGTCTGCAAGGCCAGTGAGGAATCTGTTTGACCTTATGCTCTTGGCTGAGTTTGACATCCAACAAATATCCGGGTAATTGAAGTCCCCCATTACTACTATCTCCCTTCCTTTTGCATGCTTGGCCATCTGTTCCAGGAAGGCATCATCTATGTCCTCCGTTTGGCTTGGGGATCTATAGTAAACTCCCACAATGAGGTCACTGTTATTCTTCTCTCCCTTAATTTTGACCCAAATGCTCTCACTTTGGCTTTGAGGTTCTAAATCTTGGATCTCTTCACAGGTATACACATCCCTGACATATAACGCCACTCCTCCTCCTTTCTTGTCTGGTCTGTTTCTCTGAAATAGATTGTATCCCTCCATTATTACATTCCAATCGTGGGACTTATCCCACCAGGTTTCAGTGATTCCTATTATGTCATATTTAGTTTGCTGTACCAAGAGCTCAAGCTCATCTTGTTTATTTCCCATGCTTTGCGCATTAGTGTACAGACATTGAAGTCCATTAATCATTCCCCCGTGTCTCTTATTTAAGGATTTTTTCCTCCCACCACTAGGTCTGCGTGCTGTTTGCTCCATTTGGTCTATGACATTTGGATGATCATCTTCATCAATTGATAGACTCCTACCTTCAGGAGCACTGTCTCCCTCCCCCACATTAGTCAGTTTAAAGCCCTCCTGATGAGGTTTCTGAGATTTTTTGCGAAAACATTCCTCCCAACCGTTGTAAGGTGCAGCCCATCGCTTGCCAGAAGTCCATCTTCAAGAAACTGCATTCCGTGATCTAAGAATCCAAACCGTTCCTGTTTACACCATTTGCGAAGCCAGTTGTTCACTTCCACTATTTTTCCCTCTCTCCCTGGGCCACGTCGTTCAACTGGGAGGACAGATGAGATGACAATTTGTGCATTTATATGATCCTCAGAGGAATGGCAGCCAATCCTGGTGTTCTGACACTATTTGTATGACGCTTGTGTTTGTCCACATATGTTGGTCATTAGTCACACCCATATTGCATTTTTAGATGTACAATTCAATCATCTTAGGATGATTGACACCTTGAAGGATGCGTTTCTTATTGGTTTGTGTGGGTAAAAAATATGACATATTTTAATACCATTGATTAATAGCAATAGTAGTGATGCAAGTTTAAAGAACATCATTCTTTAAACTGACATTCCCTCTTCCTTCTTTAAACAAGAACTTAAAACCATGTTCTACTTATTTGTATTATTCACCTCTGTTTGCAGAATGTACTTTTTTGTGGAATACAACACATGCATTGAAGGCATCTCTGCAAATGCTTGGAAATGAAGTCATAATATTAGATCATATTACTTTTATCATTAAGGAAGGTGAGGCTGCCATCTCAGGCAGCAGATCTAGAGCATTGTTCATGGTGACAGAGGAGATGGACAGATCTGATGCATGAGCATCAGTTCCATGCTCATGAATCAGGAAGCCTTTAGCTGCATGGTAACAGATTTGCCTACTAGGCAAGTAGGCAAAGTGCTATTGAGATGAAAGGGTACTGAGCCCGTGTGTAGTAATATGTATTTGAATTGGATTTGGGCAGAGTACCTCACAAAGTATTTGTGAGAATAAAATGGAGGGGGGTAAGTGTGTATGTCACTTTGAGTTCCTTGGATAATAGAATCATAGAACAGGGACTCTGAGGATCATATATTCAAACCCCCTCAATGCAGGAATATATAGCTGTCCCATATGGGGATTGAACCTGCAATGTTGGTGTTATCAGCCAACTGAGCTATCCAGTGCACAGATGGGATATAAATTTAATAATAAATAAACATACAATATTAGTGAATGCCATTTGGGTTTTCTACCTGAGTAGCCAAAATGTTTTGAGCCAGCCTTATGTCTTTATCCCTTAGTGTAGAGGTTTTCAACCTTTTGGAGTCCATGGCTCACTTGACCAACCACATTCTTTCTGCAGCTCCCCTGTGGAATACAGGGAAATCCCTACTTACTTGGGAGTTCCATTCCAGGCCACCGCGCCCATCACCAGGACACCTCCCCTTCCTTCCTTGGCTTTGAAGGTTGCTGAGGAGCTCCATTTTGCTGTGTTATAACCCTCATAGAGTCTGAACACATTTGTTCCTGCTCACAGTTGACCCAGCCCATACATCCCTGGTGCATCCATCAGTGCTGTAGGAACATTGGCAGCTTTTTAAAGCTTTTGCCATGGTCTAGTTTGCTGCATAAGAGTAGGTAGTTACATGAGGCAGTCAATGAGACTGGTGGAGCTGCAGCATTTTTAAGCTGCTGCTTCTGTTACCATGCAGCTAAAGGCTTCCTGTTTCAATTTGACTATCTTCATTTTAAGTATTGATGATTCACCCATAATACTGGATTTGTTAATAATCATAGTTATTGCATTACTAGTTATTACATGATTAAAGCACCTGTACTCGGGTGGAGTTCTTTTAAAATATTTTTTCTGAGGTGTTCATATGGTGTGTCTATCCAGTCCCATTTTTTTCTTCCACTTTTTAAACTTGTGTGCCTAGGACCTCTTTGTGATGGATTGCAATGATAAGCTCCATACTGTTTTGTTGTCCCATTATAACAGAGAGCCATACAGAAGGTGGTTACTTGCTGGTTTAAGTATTTCTGTCCAACTGCTTCCAATATTCAAGAGAGCTAAGAACAAGCAGTCATCCGCATAAAACAACAACAACAACAAAAAACTATACAAAATAATCCTACAGGTGTTAAGATTGCTTTAATATCATTAACATAAAGCAATTTGTATGCCATGGAAAAATCTTGATGCTTTAGGATTAGTTATGTGAATTGACAGAAAGTGGTGTCTTGGGCCAGCTCTGGACAATGCCCGCTGAAATCATTGTGCTGCTTATTCCTCTAATGCAGTGGTTTTTAAGTTCATGCAAAGCACTGAGCTATCTGTTAGTCCCCTGCATTACTCAGTCAGAAATGAGAGTGCATCCTAGAACACACTCAGCAGACACATGGCTGCACATAGGCAGGGAGGATAGATCTTGGTGGGCAACCTGCCTTTCACAGAAGCTTGTTCTGCATTACTGATTTTCTCATTGAGAAATTTGTAAGTTTTTAATTGATCCTGGGATCCCCCAGATCAGAGTTTGAAAATGTCTGCACTATTGCATTACTTGAGTTCAGGTGGCAACCACTTTAAGGAGCTCTGCTGATCACTTTTCTGTTTTATGTTGTGTCCCCCCCCCCCCCCCAGTTATTTGACTTGGTGTACAGAGAGGAGACTTTACTGAATGTAATAAAAAGTGTTACGCGGAACGGACGCTCCATTATTTTGACTGCAGTATTAGCGCTCATCCTTGTGTATCTCTTCTCCATTGTTGGGTTCTTGTTCTTGAAAGATGACTTCATCATGGAGGTGGAAAGAACACCTATCACAGGTATTGCTCCTACTAGCAAAACTTGTTTCCACTGTAGTGTATTATTAATTCCAGATAGGATCCATCTCTATTCCAGTGACAACAGAATGCTAGATAGATAATGGAGTCTTATTTGGGTAGTATCATTTTGTGAACTTTGCTCCTTCAAATCCTTTCTTTTGAGCACAAATTCATCATTTGTGATGCATAAGGCAAAACAGGTGTTTGATCAAATAAAGCTGATATATACGTCGTTTACTCACTTTAGAAATGTTAAATTAGTGTTTTACTCAACTCCATGCATATTTATAAATGAGAATCAAACAATGTTTTCATCCTTGAAACTCTTTAAATATTCTGGATTTAAAAAGATGATGCCTCAGCTCAGTGTCCTCCTTGTCATTCTTTGTGAATACTTTAATGATTTTTAAAAATTGATGTTATTTTCATATCTGACAGTTGTTTCTAGCTTTGAATATATTTCATGCTAACTAGATGGAGTTCTGTTTGATGTCAGTTCTGTAATTTAGGCAGAAGCAACAGTAAAATGCCTGTCATATATTGTAAATGTGAAACCCTGATCTCTTCATTACTGCCAGTGCTTTAGTCTTCTTCCTCAACAGTCTTCTTTCATTGTTTCTTCTGACACTAAGTGAGAGATTTGGTGACTTGTAGGTTTTATCATAGCCAGAACACACAATTATTTGGGAGTTCAAATGTTATTTACATAATTGTTGTTAAGTAAAACAAAGGTAGAGATATATCTCAAGCTGTCTCGTACAAATTAATAAAGCAACAAAAGACTTTTATCCACAGATTTTGCAATGTATTTAAATTTAGGTCCTTGATCAAGTGAGTATATCTGAAACCGAAATTTGGTTCCAAAATGTGAAATTGTCAGCCTATTTCTGTCTTAATTTTTAATGTGTCTGCTGATACCCTGTACATATATTTTTGCAACAAATCATTCCATTGCCAACATTTTGTTCTTTGTTCTCTCAGAAAGTGGCACTGTTCCTACCACAAGATTAACAGCAATGATGGATACATGTTCAAAGGAGAACTGTAGTACTACAATACCAGCTTTAAAATTAGGTTGGTAGAATGCTCACAAAACATTTTCTGTTTTTCCCTGTGCAAGTATCTGCTGCTTAGTTAGACCAAAATGAGATTATATGCAGAACACATAGTTGCCCCTAAAAGCAGCCACCATGTGTATCCTCCTCTCCTCTGCCCTGTCTCTGCATAATGTCCAGAAAAAGGGGGGGGGGAGGTATTACATAATCACAAGGAGAGTTTCTCTGTCAGTACATCATTTCATTAGCTTGAAGGGATGGGGGAAATTCTCAACACAATGATGTTATGTCAGGCATTTTATTCTACCACTCATTACTGAAAGTGGAGGTGTTTGTCTGCCAGTTTGGCAGCAACCACATGTTCTCTACATTTGTCTAGTTCTGCCATTAGTCAAAAGCTTAGTGGAGTCCTGTTTCATGTACATACATGTGTTCCATCCACAGATGAAGAACCAGATGAGGATGGGATTGAGAGGACATGTGACACTCTGCTAATGTGTATTGTGACAGTTCTGAACCAGGGCCTGAGAAATGGTGGTGGAGTGGGTGATGTGCTCCGAAAGCCTTCTAAAGATGTAAGCATTTTGTATGATGTAGCTTCATGCTCATGCATGCTAGATAGATAGACAGACAGATGCCTTTCGATTTTATTTGGAGTGTTTTAAAGGGAGTGCCTTGATCCCATTCCTTGCTTTGGCTGGATAATACCCATATTCACTTAATAGATTTTCATGTCACCAAGCTAATTCGTCAGTGTAAACCAAACCAGATGCAACAGAACAACCATGGGTAGTTGTGGGGTGGGGTTTATTTTTTAATGTGGAAATATAATACATATTTCCCGCTGCATCAACATAAAATGAACAAGATGTAATTGCTTGGCCTGAATGGATGCTCTGAAAACACAGATGATCCAAAGTACCGGTAAATGTTTCTCAGCTGGGTGTAAATTGACATCACGTAGAAACATTATTGTCATTTCAGGAACCCCTCTTTGCTGCTCGAGTTGTCTATGATCTCCTGTTTTATTTCATTGTCATCATTATTGTCCTGAACCTAATTTTTGGAGTCATAATCGATACATTTGCAGATCTCCGAAGTGAAAAACAAAAAAAAGAGGAAATCTTGAAGACAACCTGTTTCATTTGTGGTATGTGTTAGCGAGCTATTAAATTGGGTGAGGAGAAAGCAGTTTTAAAGAGTTTTATTTAAGCTTATTCCTTTCCGATAGTAAACCAAATGGCAGTCAAAATATCACATCGATGTTCACTTGCTCTAGGACCTAAGTTAGTTTTGTGTTGTCATTGCTACTAATAACTTATGTTTGGGTGCTTTCAGTTATTACCTAATTAATCCAGTATGAAGGGTCTGTGGTCTGGTTCTCCAAACAACATGTATGTAACTGAATTATTTCAGACCTGTTTACGTACGAGCTGTGCACGCCAACCCCACCTACCCACCCCCACCAACCCCAACCCCTTTGGCAAGCCCTGCTTTACACCTCGTCAACCCCTTGCCCAAATCATCACAGTTTGCCCAGTCCAGATAAGATAGAGGCGTTACATGTTCTCAGGTCCAAAAGGTAAGGAGATGACCTGTTCCAGACAAGGTTGCACTTCCTTTGAAGGAGCAGATTATTAACAGTGATACTTTTGGAACCAGCACTATCACTGGAGGTCCAGAGGGGTTTGTTGACTAAGAGTGGCTATTTCCAGCTACAGCTGGCTCACTAGTTATGGACCCTTTTAAGACAGAGATGATGGCCACTGTTCTCCGTGGTCTTGCAACCTTCAAATTGCAATGCCAATGAAGATGCTTTGGAAACTTCAGCTGAACCAGAATGCAGTGGAAAGGTTACTGGCTGGGGTGATCTCTAGAACGCAAATAACTCCTGTTCTAAATCAACTGCACTGGGTGCCAGTTTATTTCTGAGCCCAATTCAGGTTGCTCACATTGGTATTTGAAGCCCCGCATGATGTGGGCCACAAATATCTGAAATACTTCCTCCTTTCCCAGAGACCACCCTGGGTGTTAAGGTTGGGAATTCAAGGAGTGGCAAAGAGCTCAGCAGAGGACTTTCTCTGTGGTAGCTCCAAAATTGTAGAACGCCCTACAGAGGTGTGTCTAGAATCATCATTATTCAGCTTTTGCCATATGCTGCAGATGCACCTTTTTACCCTTACCCTTGACAGTTAAAAAATATTTTTGTAGGCTTCTTGAAAAGTGTAAATTAACCTGATGAGTTGGTTGATTTGTTGTGTGGTTTTTTAAAAAAAAAAGTATTCTGGTGGTGTTTTAACTTTACCTTGGCAGGTAATAAATCTTAGAAATAAGTAGGGTCATTGGCAAGCGAGTCTGCATGGAACACTTGAACACGCAAGACAGGTATATGGAAGTCTCAGTTATGCTTATATTAGAATTTTTAGGTTGAAATACTGTGGAAGCCAGGGACGCAGGTGGCGCTGTGGGTTAAACCACAGAGCCTAGGACTTGCCGATCAGAAGGTCGGCAGTTGCTCCTGTTGCTCGGTCCCTGCTCCTGCCAACCTAGCAGTTCGAAAGCACGTCAAAAGTGCAAGTAGATAAATAGGTACCGCTCTGGTGGGAAGGTAAACGGCGTTTCCATGCCCTGCTCTGGTTCGCCAGAAAGTGGCTTAGTCATGCTGGCCACATAACCCGGAAGCTGTACGCCGGCTCCCTCGGCCAATAAAGCGAGATGAGCGCCGCAACCCCAGAGTCGGTCACAACTGGACCTAATGGTCAGGGGTCCCTTTACCTTTTTACTGTGGAAGCGAAAAAGTGGAGTGCTTGAGTCTTCCTAGAGATGGGCAAACTTTCCCCATCTTGTTTCTGAATTGGCTTGTTCTTTCCAGCATTTTCAGAGAATTCTTATTAAGAGTTATATGAAATCTTTGAAAGTTCTGGCTCATTTCAAATACTTAGCAGCCCTCTATTGGTGAAGGCCCAGCACACAGCTCCCACTTTCACAAAATCATTGTTGCTGAAAGGTAAGTTTCAGGGGATGAGGACGAAGGGAAAGGGGATATTTGGCAAAGATCCAAACATTTATAATCCTGGCTGAAATTCAAAGGGATTTTCATTCGGATCATAAAACATTTGCTGTTTCCCAGGTCACCAACCTAAGTTCTGAAACTCAACATCATCACTTGTTCGTCATCATCTATTGTTATAGAAGCTATTCCTCTGAGAAATTGGATAGTGAGCATTTGGGCAGCCTGGTAGATTTTATCTTCATTTCCATCCCCTTTATTTTAGATTTCTTTCTTATTGTACATCATCTGGAGCCTTTTCTTTTTTCTTTTTGCAAAGACGGGAAAGAAATACTAGAAATAAATATCATATCTGATATATGCCTTAATGAAATTGTTGGTCTTGAAGACTCTGCTTTTACACTGTGTGTGTGTGTGTGTGTGTGGTAGTTTTTTTAAAAGAACTTGTAATTAAGACAAGTGTTGACAAGATGATGGAGCTAATGAAATATTTTTGGTGTGTGTCTCCTTTTTTGCAGGGCTTGAGCGAGACAAATTTGATAATAAGACAGTTTCCTTTGAGGAGCACATAAAGGCAGAACACAACATGTGGCACTATTTATACTTCATAGTTCTGGTCAGAGTGAAAGACCCAACAGAATACACTGGTCCCGAAAGTTATGTGGCTCAAATGATTGTGGTGAGTCACTTTTATATAAGTCTTACTTCAGAGAGGTGGGCCTTTCAGGTGTTGCTTGCCTAGCACCATCATTACATATTTTAGGCACCAAGTGCAAAACGTCCTCTTTACCCAGGCCTTTTAATGTGGGGGGACAGACGGTTATTATTAATTTTTCCTGTGATAGTTTTATTGGATTTCATTATTATGATATGTAAATTATTTTTTATTGTTGTACACTGCCCTTGGATCTTCAGATAATATATATCTGTATATACATTGAATAAACAACAACAACCACAAGAACTGTGAGAAGCCGCCAACTGTATTGTTACAAAGGTATTTAAATGCATTTGCAGTAACCCAAGGCAAAGGCCCAGCACTGGGCATAATGAAAATATGAAGGCAAAGTTCACAGTTACCCTCAGGCTCCTGCACTCTCATACTCAGTATGCTTATCTAGTTTGTAAGTCTCCTTTTTTTTTGTCCTGAATCACTGGCTGATGTTTCATAAAAGAGAAAATGCCCACTGCCAAGCAACAGTACAAAGAAAGAATAGAGGTCTCCACTTCTGCAATGCATAGAACTATTCCAATAGTATGATGTGCAAAAATGACAACAGCATGAAACTGAGTTTGGTAGCCTGTGAAAGCTGTCCAGACATTTTGAAGTCACTCTGTGTGCAAGCCTCATTGTCCCAAGGATGCAGCTATTTGGAGGTAGGAGACTTGGGAACTCCCAAGATACAGCTGCTGTTTTTCTGACACACTTCATGCAGATAAATTGTAGTTGTAAAGGTCAGCCCTTTCTTTCTCCTTGCGTTTCAGCCCCCCCCCCCGAGAGATCTGTAAAAGCCTTGAAGGGTAAGAAACTGCGTTAGACTTGGTGCACACGGATGCAGTTAGACTCATGTACATCAACTTGATCTTTTATTGCTTGATTTGTCAATTCTTAACTTGACTTAAGGGGCCTTAGCATAGTGATTGAGCCCATACTTTGCATGCAAAAGTTGCCTGGTTACGGTGCCTGGCATCTCCTGTTAAGAGGACTGCAGGCTGCAGGTGATGGAAAAGATCCCTTTATGCCTGAGACCCTGGAGAGTCACTACAAATCAGTCAAGAGTATACAGTACTGAGCTGCCTGGACAAATTATCTGATCAGGAAGAAGGCAGTGTCCTAGGTTCCTAACCTAGCTGTATCTAAGACCTTCACCAATGGGCAACATCTTCACAAGCATATTTTTTATGGATCGCTTTAAAACATGCAAGTGGTGAACAGAAAAAGATTAAACACCAGCACTGGATTAAGACAAAAAATAATATTGGGGGCAAATCTAGCATAATTTTGAAACTTGTATCATTCCCTGGAGAATATTTGGCTAAATGGCTTCCCCTGCCATTTTATCACCTGCAGATTTTGGTCACAAATGTGAATCAATTTTAGTATTGTTTAGTAGCACTTTTACATTATTGAAGGAAGCACTGGGCTTTTATTCTTCCTCACTTCACCCACCATTTCTTTCATTATTTCAATGTGAACTAACAGTAGTAATTCATTAAGTGTATCTCTAGTGCCCGCAGCTGGAAATTACTGGTGCAATGCACTAATGCACGGGGAGGCAAACTAAAGCCCAGGGGCCGAATCTGGCCCAATCGCCTTCTAAATCTGGCCTGTGGATGGTCCGGGAATCAGTGTGTTTTTACATGAGTAGAATGTGTCCTTTCATTTAAAATGAATCTCTGGGTTATTTGTGGGGCATAGGAATTCATTCCCCCCCAAAAAAAATAGTCTGCCTCCCCAAGGTCTGAGGGATAGTGGACTGGCCCCCTGCTGAAAAAGTTTGCTGACCCCTGCACTAATGTACTTTTCATTAGTGCTAATGGTGGGATCTCTGGAGTTGAGCCCTTAAAATATTAACACAGGCACAAAGGCCTCTATGTACTCCATGCTTTGAGTATGAAAAACCAATTTTGGAAGTTTAATGACTTAAAATGTTGGCAGTAGATTGCTGGGTTTTATTTGATACTCTCCCTGGAATGAGCTATGTTGTGGAATATATTGTTTGAGTGGGAATGCTGTACTAAACATAAGTCCAGTTTAAAGAGAAGCACATGGTTTTTAAAAGCTTTTTAAAAGTGGTGGATGGATTCTTCAGCCCAGCTTCATGGTCTGCATCAGAAATAATTTGAGGATACCAGATTCTGCTGCTCTGTGCATATAGGACATTCCCTCCACTGAGTCTCCCAGGCCACCGCTTCCTTCCTTTTCCCTTGCCTGGATCCTGCAGCATTGATGGAAAGCCTGTGCGATGTGTCCTGGCCTCCTTCACCTTGCCACGAATGGGCAGCTGTAAGAAAAGTGTTGACATCATCACAATGGTGCAGAGAGCTCAGCAGCTGGGATGGGGACCTGCTCTGAAACGTGTAAGCTGCTTGCCAGGTTGGGGGAACTCTGGCAACTTTGTAGTTGGAAAAGCAGGTGAGGCTGTGGGAGCAGGGATGCCAGGGACCAGCCTAGCCGGTGGCAGCTGCAGCACCACTTGCGCCAATTGCAGGCTAGAGAGTGGCTGGGCCGGCAGCAGTAGTGGCTGCATTGGCTCCGGCATAGCCCCATTCCTACGCACATTTACTTGGCGATAATTGCCACCTTCTCCCGAAGAAGTAAGTTGAGATGAAGGGACTTGAGGCAGGAATGCAGAGGGACCGTCCAGCACATCAGCAAGACCACAAAAGATACCAAAAAAAATCTTTCTTTTCCCCCTCCTCATTCTTTGCTCCTCCAAAATGCAGATGAGGATAGACCCAGTCCTAGCAGTGAAAAGGAAAGTGCCTTCTGCTTGCTCATTTTCCATTAATAGCACCACAAATCAGAAGCAATGGGCAGTTTTATTTGGCCATGCTCCCCGCTCCCTCTCATAAAGTGCTTAGTCACCTCCATGGTGCCAAAGCATGTGCGTGCATCAATGTGAAGTCACGTCATGACATCATGTGATGTGGCGCACACGTGCTGGGCACCCATAATTTGGGGCCCAATTTGGCGCTACTGTCTCCATCAATGCCACCGTTGTTAGTCCTATTTTATTTATTATTATTTTTTAATCCATTTTAAAAAATTAATTTTCCACATTTCATATCAAAGACTACAAATAAAATAAAGACTAAAATGATGGTTAAAAATCTGGAGAGGAATGCGATAGAGCAATTAGAACAGAAATGTGGAATTAAAGTAGCAAAAAAAGTAAAATACCTAGGGATCTGGTTAACAATGAAAAATATTAATTTAATTAGTGATAATTACACCTCAATATGGAAAGAAATTAAAAGAGATCTGGATATATGGAATAGATTAAAGCTGTCCTGGACCGGGAGAATGGCAGAGATTAAAATGAATATTCTTCCAAAGATGTTATTTCTCTTTCAAACGATCCCTGTGATTAAGGGGTCATCTCAGTTTAAGGATTGGCAAAAAACCCTATCAAGATTTATTTGGCAAGAAGAGACCAAGGATCAAATTTCAATTATTAACAGACTGGAAGGAAAAAGGAGGGTTTTCAGTACCAAATTTGAAACTATATTATGAAGCATCCTGTTTATGTTGGATTAAGGAATGGATCATCTTGGAAAACACGAACTTGTTGGATTTGGAAGGGTAGAATAATATTTTATTTTTTTAAAAAAATATTTATTAAAGTTTTAAGGGTTACAAGAAGAAAAAGTAAAAAACATCATTTTAAACAAAAAACAATACAACACATCACAATAAGTAAAGAAAAAAGGATGAGATACAAAAAAACACAGAAAAATAAAATCCATTAAACAAAAAAAAAAACAAAGAAAAATACAACAAATCTTCCCATTACTTATCTTTCATTAGCTTATTTCCTTGACCTCCTCACACCTCCCTTTTTTGTATTCTAGTTCGATTGTCTATTTCAGCAAATCCTTTCCATCTTTTCAAATTTTAGTCCTGTTATCTTAGTATAATGTAGCTTTACTTTCCCTCCTTTCACCAATTAACAGTCAGTTTTTCCCAAATCCTTTGTATCATTTCTGCTAAAGCCACATAACATCATTCCAACATCCTTCTAGCATTCATTAATTTTACAATGTTTCTGTAAATAGTCTTTAAATTTCTTCCAATCATCCTCCACCGACTCTTCTCCCTGGTCTCGGATTCTGCCAGTCATTTCCGCCAGTTCCATGTAGTCCATCACCTTCATCTGCCATTCTTCCCGGGTGGGTAGATCCTGTGTCTTCCAGTACTTTGCAATAAGTATTCTTGCTGCTGTTGTAGCATACATAAAGAAAGTTCTATCCTTCTTTGGCACCAATTGGCCGACCATGCCCAGGAGAAAGGCCTCTGGTTTCTTCAGAAAGGTATATTTAAATACCTTTTTCATTTCATTATAGATCATCTCCCAGAAAGTCTTAATCCTTGGGCATGTCCACCAAAGGTGAAAGAATGTACCTTTAGTCTCTTTACATTTCCAACATTTATTATCGGGCAAATGGTAGATTTTTGCAAGCTTGACTGGTGTCATGTACCACCTGTAGATCATTTTCATTATATTCTCTCTTAAGGCATTGCATGCCGTGAACTTCATACCTGTGGTCCATAACTGTTCCCAGTCAGCCATCATAATATTATGTCCAACATCTTGTGCCCATTTAATCATAGCAGATTTCACCGTTTCATCCTGAGTATTCCATTTCAACAGCAAGTTATACATTCTTGACAAGTTCTTAATTTTAGGATCTAGCAGTTCTGTTTCCAATTTTGATTTTTCCACCTGGAAGCCAATTTTTTTGTCCAAGTTATATGCCTCCATTATCTGGTAATAATGAAGCCAATCTCGCACTCTATTTTTTAATTTTTCAAAACTCTGCAGTTTTAATCTGTCTCCCTCTTGTTCCAAAATTTCCCAATATTTCGGCCATTTGGCCTCCATATTGAGCTTTTTCTGAGCCTTCGCTTCCATTGGTGACAACCACCTTGGGGTTTTATTTTCAAGCAAGTCCTTATATCTTATCCAAACATTAAACAGTGCTTTTCTGACAATATGGTTTTTAAACGCTTTATGTGCTTTGACCTTATCATACCACAAATATGCATGCCACCCAAAAACATTGTTAAAGCCTTCTAGATCCAGCACGTCAGTGTTCTCAAGAAGCATCCATTCTCTCAGCCAGCAAAAAGCGGCTGATTCATAATAAAGTTTTAAGTCTGGCAGGGCAAATCCACCTCTTTCTTTAGCATCAGTTAATATCTTAAATTTTATTCGAGGCTTCTTGCCCTGCCAGACAAATCTAGAGATATCTCTCTGCCACTTCTTGAAACACTCCATTTTATCCAAAATTTGCAATGTTTGAAACAAAAACAGCATCCTTGGCAATACATTCATTTTTATCGCAGCAATTCGGCCTAGCAATGATAGCTTCAGGTTTGACCATATTTCTAAATCCTTTTTCACTTCCATCCAACATTTTTCATAGTTATCCTTAAATAAATTCACATTCTTAGCAGTCATGTTGACCCCTGTAATGTCAATACCAAATCATCAGCAAATGCTTTCAGTTTGTACTGTTTAGCTCCAACTTGTATACCTTTAACTGTTTGGTCCCTTCTAATCATGTTTAAAAGAACCTCCAGGACCGATATAAAAAGCAATGGAGAGATTGGGCAACCTTGTCGTGTTCCTTTCTCTATCTTAAATTCTTCCGTCACTATATTGTTCACAATTAATTTAGCCTTTTGTTCTGAATAAATTGCACCTATACCATTTTCAAAACCTTGACCAACCCCCATCCCCTGTAAATTCTTCTTCATAAAACTCCAAGAAATATTGTCAAAGGCTTTCTCCGCATCCACAAATATCAAAACTGCTTTAGTATTAATATTCACTTGTAACTTTTCTAGAATGTTAATTATGTTCCTCATGTTGTCAGACAAGTGTCTGCCCAGGAGAAAACCAGCTTGATCTTTATGAATTTCTTCTACTAATACCTTTTTTAATCTTTTAGCCAAAATGTCTGCAAAAATTTTGTAATCCACATTAAGCAAAGATATGGGGCGGTAATTCTTAAGCTGTGTCTTCTCAGACTCTATTTTCGGTATAAGTGTAATATAAGCTTCCATCCATGACTCTGGTGCCCTTTTCCCTTCCAATATTCCATTACAAACTTCCTTTAATGGCTGTATTACCCATTCTTTCAGGGATCTATAGTATCTTGAAGTCAAACCATCCGGTCCTGGAGATTTACCCAATTGCATATTCTGGATGGCCCCTTCTACCTCTTGCTCCGTTATTTTGTAATCCAACATTAGCTTATTTTCTTGAGAGATTTTTTGTAATCCATTTGTTTTCAAGAAACGATCAATGTCCATTTGTTTCTGGGTTTCCTGTGTATATACTTGTTTAAAATACCTCTGAAAACACTTTCTAATCTCCACTGGATTCTGTATATTTTTTCCTTCTACTTCCAAATTTGTAATAGTGTTGAGTTTTTGTCTTTTTTTCATTTGCCAAGCCAGCAGTTTTCCACATTTATTTGCCGATTCAAATGTCTTTTGTCTCATCTGTTTAATTTTCCATTCTATTTCCTGGTTCATCATTTTCATATATTGTACTTGGTGTAACTTTATCTCTTTCAGCATCTCCTGCGACTTTGGTTTCACTCTCAGTTTCTTCTCTCCTTCCTTTATTTTCTCCAAAATCTTATCTTTTTTCTCATTTTGGACTCTCTTTTGAATCGCATTCTGTTGTATCAAAAATCCTCTCATAACCACTTTGCTTGCGTCCCAAATTACTCTTTTTTCTACAGTGGTGTTCATATTTATCTCAAAATAGTCTCTCAGAGTTTTTTGGGCCTTCTTAGTCACTTCTTCATTCCTAAACAATGTGTCATTCATCCTCCATCTGAAGGAACCAGTTGGTGTTAGTTTCAATTCCATCTTTACAGCATTATGGTCGGAGCAGGTTTTAGGGCATATTTCCACCTTTTTAGTCTTTGGGGCCAGCCCTCTAGTTACCCAAATTTGGTCAATTCTTGTCCATGTCATTTTGGCCTCAGAGAAGAAGGTTCCCTCTCTTCCCAGAGGGTTTTTTATTCTCCAAATGTCAACTAAATCCATATTGTCAGTCATATCAAAGAAAGTCTTTGGTAGTCTACCATCCTTAGTGACTACCTGTCTCTGTGCCTTGTCCATATTTGTAGACACCACTCCATTCATATCCCCCATCAAAATAATATTATAGTCCATATAGTCCATCAGAGTCTCATGTAACTTCTTGAAAAATTCCGATTTTCCCTCATTTGGTGCGTAAATGCCTATCAAAAATTTCTCTCCTTGTGATTGAATTTCAATTGCCACAAATCTTCCTTGGTCATCTTTAAAAAGAAATTTCGGTGATAGGCTCTCCTTTGCGTAAAGTACTACTCCTCTTTTTTTTAACTTTGATGAAATGAATTCATGTCCCAATCTTTTATTTGTCAATATTTTCCTATGTAGCCTTATCACATGTGTTTCTTGTAAACAAATCAGGTCCAATTGTTCTTTTTTTAATACATGAAAGACTCTTCGTCTTTTTTCAGGGGAGTTCATCACATTAACATTCTTTTTTTAAAAAAATTATGTTTATTAAAATTTTCAAAAAAATATAAAAGAAAAACAGAAAAGAGAGGGAAAAAAGAAAGAAGAAAGAAAAGAAAAAGAAAAAACAACAGTTGAAAAAGTTTACCTTAATTACATTCCATGCCCAATTTCCTTGACTTCCCCACACCTGCCCTTCTTGTATTCCAATTCCAATTTTTAGCTCAGCAATTTTTGTCCCCCCACTTTACCTTGTTTCCTCTAATTCAATTTACTTAATCAATTTTAACTTCTAAACCTCAATCTTTATATTTCAAAACTTATTCTTAAAATACTTTTCCTAAATTCCCCCCATCAATTTAATTAACCTATTTTAACTTAAAAATCTCAGTCTTTATACACCAACACTTATTCTTAACAATCTTTTGCTAAGGTCGGCCCCAAATCCCTCCCCAAAATCACCATTTTTATGTTAGTGGCAAAACCAACTTAATTAAAACAGAATATATTTATACACCCTTTGGATTCCCGAAGCCCTACCACCCCCTTTCCCGGTTTCGATCCCCAACCAAAGTCCATCAGTCCATCCGAAATCAGCCTGGCGATCTCACATCCGAGGCACTTAACCCTCTCTCAATTTCTCTCTGCCGGTTTTCTTGATAGTCCTTTATTTTAAATTCCGAATCTCGAAGACGCTCTGTTCCAATAAGGTCTATATTTCTTCCAGCCAGACCTCCATATTTAACAATGGAGCCAAAATCTTGTTTCTTACTTCTCATAAGTCCAAATGTCCCAAAGGCTCCAAATTCTACATTGGCCATATTTGTATTCCATATGTCTTCAGATCCCCATAAGAGGAAATCTCTCCAATTTCCATTCTTCACTTCCAACCAGATTTTCATCGTCATGTTCTTATTTTCCTTTATGTCCAACTTGACAGGCCTCTGGCTCTCTTTAGTCGTCTGCAGCATCACAGCGCCTCCTTCTTTCTCATGTTCCTCTTTAAACGCCTCCTCAAATGACTCAGATTCCTTCTCCTGTTTGGCTGTAAGGATTTTTGAATCAGCAACAACACTTCCCTGTTCATCTGCAGGAGCTTGAATCATATCCTTTCCAGGCTCAGCAACTTTATTTACTGTTCCCTTCATTGTTATTACATTCACAGTCAAAACATTTGTCTGCTCCTGTAGTTTTCCCAAGAGAAGGAAGGTCTTTTCCAATTCAGCCAGTATTTTTCCACTTACAGCCATTTTTGTAATGTCCTGAACCCCCTCTAGAGGGATTCTAGTTACTTAATGTCTTCCAATTGCCACCCAAAAGACAAGTTAACCTTTTCTTCTTTATTTTTAACAATTTGTTACCAAATTGTATCAAATGTAACCAGCAAAGACAGCAGAGACAAAGTTCTCCTTTCCCCCCCCAACTTTGACAGCTAATTTGACAGCTGTCAAAATCTATAAACCTCTTCCGCAGGCTCTTTCCCCGATCGCTCCCGGGTTTTGGGGGAGGGGTGAATTCCGTTCTCAATGTTAGCTCTTATCCTCCAGCGCAGTCACTTAAATTGGCCCAATATAAAGTTAATTGCTTTTTTCCACAAAAAGAAAGGTATTCTCACAACCTTAGTAATAAAATCCTTGCTTTACGATGTTTACAAGGCGGGTAGGCAGACTTCCTTTTAAACACCTTGCCCGATCGTGCCGAATTCCCAGAAATAAATTTCCCTTTTAAGTCCAATTACCGTGTTACTCACGGGTCGTTACTTTTGATCCAAATGTTCAAAGGAAGAAGTTAGCGCTCTCCGTCCATGGCATGCGGCTTCACTCAGAAGGGGAAGCAGTCGAACTCTCAGCACCACGCCGCTCTCCGCATCCCATTAACATTCCAGCTTAATATTTGCAGTGCCATGATATAGTTACTTTAATTCTCCTCCAACTGCGCCCAGTGCTTGCTCTTGTTCTGTCAGTGGTGTTAGTATCCCTTTCGCTGGGCAGTCCAGTCCAAAAGATAGCTTTGCTATGTCCACTATAGGTGATCTTCTGTCCAGCACTCTTTGCTCTAGTCCTTTATCTGGTGATCTTCTGTCCGATGCTCCTGGTTCTTTTCCAAGTCCCTTCTGTAGATCCTCTTCGTGGTTGCTCAGAAATTTTTCTTTGTCCTCAACTGATCTTATTTTTATTTTCCTTCCTTTAAAGCTGAAGGATAGGCCTTGGGGAAATTCCCACCTGAAGATGATTCTGTTCCTTCTCAGCAGAGCAACCAAATCTCCATTATTGGACCTAAGGTCCAAAAGGTATTTCGGGATATCTTTGAATATTTCCACACTTGACTGCAATATTTCCAAGGTCTTCTGAAAGTGCCAACCCAAAATTTTGACTCTCTCTTCTTTAGATCAGAGGGTAATCAAACAGTCTCTTACTCTATTCTTCTTCCCTCCTCTTCCAAGCCTAAAGGCACTTACGATTTTCACTCCTTCTTGTTCCAAATCCAGATTCCAAAACTCTGCAAATTCCTGCATAAGAAATTCTATCAAACTATCCTTCTCCAATTCAGGTACAGCTCTGATCCTCAAGTTCGTCTGTTTTTCCTTAAGCTCAATCATAGAAAGAATCAACTTATGGTCCTCAACTTGTCTCTGTATATCTGGGACTCTCTTTGTTTCCAATTGAGTTACCTTGACTTCCACAGCAGCAACTTTTTCCTTAGTTTCCTCTGCAATCTGACGGGTCGAAGTAGATTCCTGTATCAATTTCTGTATGGCTTCTATGTTGGTATTCACCTTTTGTCCCAAACTATTTATACTTTCTGTATTTATATCAATTTTGGTATTTGCAGCGTCCACCTTCGCATTTGACGCGTCCACTTTTACATTTGTCGCATCTACTTCCTGCTAAGTTTTTCCAAAGATTCATTTATCTTACCCAATGCAATCGCTAAAGCTTCTTCTGATGACATTCCTCTTGGTTTGGGTTGTGTTGGTACAGCTGCAGGTGAGGCAGAAGGACCAGATGCTGACGCTCTTCGCTGCCAAGACTTCCCAGATCTTGTTGTTTTTTCTGGGAGTGACAAATCTACTTTTTCTTTCCCATCTGCCATAACACTCAGAAAGTCCAAGGTCAATCCCACAGTCAGGCAGTTTTATCTTTCTAGTGGAAAATTCCCCTGATCCAGCTCTTATAACAGTTTCAGAAACTTCCTCTGGGGGAAACAGTTACAATCCATACTTGTATTGATCCAAAATAACTCCTTTTAAAACATAACTCAAGCAGGAAATTTAGTTTCGATTTTCAGTTACTTTTTTCTCCCTTTTAAAGTCAGAGGGGGACAGTTAGAAACAGTTAAAAACAATGTATCTCTCTTTGACAGCTAGCAGTCAGAGCGCATTTCAGATACGACAGCCTTATTGTCCTATTTGCAGCCCGTTCCCAGGTTCTGAGCAGTGGAATTTTAGCTTCCTTCCCTCTCTCTCGCAGGTATATATAGTCCAAACCCCCCCCTTTTCTCCTGCTTCCCAGAGGGGGGATTTACTATTTTTTGAGGTTGAAATTAATCCTTTCCAATCGGCTTTCCAAGACTCTAGCTTGCAGCCTCTTTGCTTTGTTCTATTTACAAAAGCGGAAGGCGGACTTCCTGTTTATGCCTCCCCACTACAATTCCGAATTGAATCTTTCTTCTTTTAAAAGTTTCCAATTTGTTCTACTCACGGGTAGTATCTTTTAGAGTTCAATTGTCCACAGGAAAAAGTCAGCGCTCTCCGGCAACGGCTGTGCGGCTTCACTCCGTGGAAAAAGCAGTCGATTCACAGCACCGCGCTGCTCACCCCACTTCGCTCCGGAGCCCCGAAAACGGGTTTCCCCGCGAGTAGGAGAGGCATAGGAGAGGCGCAAAAGGTGCCTGCCGAATCCCACGTTCACAGGTTTCACCCGCCTGTGATTTCTGAAGGGTCTCCGCCTTGGAAGGGTACAATAATAGATATGGATGGCATTCTTATTTGTGGCATAACAAGGTGAAAGTCCATAAAGGTTTCATGAATCATATTTTTAGAGGTGCCCTGTATAAAGTTTGGGGAAAAAATAAAAATTTACTAGAAAGAAACACACCCTGGTGGCTATCACCGATAGATATATTAACAACAAAAAAACTGAATATGGAAGGAAAGAGAATAACATATGAAGATATATTAGTAAAAATGGAGAGTGGATGGAAAATCAAAACATACGAGGAATTAAAAGATGGGTTAACAGGGTGGTTACAATACCATCGGGTAAATGGATTATGGAATGAGGATAAAAAATTAGGATTTAGTGAGAAAAAATCTAAATTCCAAATAGAAATTTTGGAAGGAGGAACAAAACTTTTATCCAAGATGTACAATTTCCTGTTGGAATGGGATACCAAGGGCGAGTTAATAAAAGAAGTGATGGTAAAGTGGGCAGTTGATTTTGGTTACAACATAGAATACGATAAATGGGAAAATTTATGAAACAAAGGGATGAAATTTATAGCATGTTCCACTTTAAGGGAAAACCTGGAAAAAATGATGTACCGGTGGTATGTTGACCGGTGGTCAAATTGGCGAAAATGTACAAAATGGGTAACAAAGCCTGTTGGAAATGTAAACGTAAGGATGGGGATCTCTACCATACGTGGTGGGTATGTGACGAAATGAAAAAATTTTGGGATCTAATATATAATGAACTTAAGAAACTTTTTAGGTACACTTTCCCGAAAAAAACAGAGACATTCTTATTAGGGATAATAGGGGACAAAATAAAAAAGGAGGATCATACATTATTCCAATACGCTGTGGTGGCAGCTAGGGTTCTTGTAGACCAAAAATGGAAGTCACCGGAGATCCCAACAGTTATGGAATGGCAGGCTAAATTTTTTTAATATACGGAATTAGCGAAAATGACATATAAAATCTGACACCAAAAAGGGGCAAAGTTCGTAGAAGAATGGGGTAAATTTGTAACATATATAGGAATCAACTGTAGAAGTTTCAGAACTACAGCAGGGTTAACATAACTCTTGTGACGTGTATAGAAATGTAGAAGAAACTGTAAGAGAATATGTATATTAAGAAAACCGCAACTGGGAAGGAAGGAAGTCGAGGCGTGACTCTACGCAATGTAAATAAGATGACACTAAGAATGATTGTAAAGATTGTTTTATTTTGTTTTTTGGAAAAGGTCAATAAATTTAATAATAATAAAAAAGGAAGCCGGTGCTGCACTGGAAGTGTACTTCCAGAAGTGCGGCCTGGCTTCCTGAAGCATGTATGTCCGCAGCCTCGGTGGGCTTCCAGGCCTCGGTGGAGACCTTGCAGAGGCAGCGGAGGAGGAAGTGGGGCCACTTCTGTCAATCAGTCATGTCCTAGAGAAATCAGGACTATTGGCAGGTGTGATATTATAAATGAACAATCCTATTTCCATAATAACTTTTCTTGTCTAGGGTGTTTGGCAAAGTGGTTTAATTGACTTTAAGAAAACATTGCCGGACCTGCTAACATGTTGGTTTGGGATCATTTTTGTTTTAACATCTTATAATTTTAGTTATGTTAATTGCCAGTTGTTGTGATGATTACTTATTCTATGCCAAACTAATTTAAATGCAGACATGTGCCTGAAAAGCTTTGGTTGGATGTGAAATTGTCAGCATGTCAAATGGAGAGCTGGTGCCTTGCCTTGCCTTGCCTTGTCATATTGGAGGATATGGGAGTACAGTTTCACTTAAAATCTTTTGAAATACATAAAGCATAGATGCAAGCATGAAAAATGAGGATATGAAACACCAGAAATGAAGCATTCATTAAGATTTTGGCGTGGGAAACAATCTGAAGTGATGCAACATGTGCTGAGTTTGCATCCATAACGTGTGGCACACTTTTAAATGCTTTATAACTACTGCAGTTTCCACCTAAGATAGGCTGTAATCTTGATAAGCCTATCATCCTGGCCTACTTTGCACATTAAGCCAGTGTTTTTGAAATATTTTGAGCTCAGATGATTTTAGGATTCTGTGATTCACTCTCATTTCTGCCCTCTCCAAAACCATTTTTGCTGTTGTTGGCATCTGCCTGTCTCAAAACACAATGGAGTGACGTCTCCAGGGGTGATGTCAAAATGCTGCATTAGCAGCACTGAAGTGACCTCCCCGGGGTATAAGTTTGGGCAATGTGTATGGAGTTCCTGGGCTGCCCCAATGACAACGCCCCCTCTCAGCCTCGCTGGTGCAGTCCAAAGGAAAGTAGAGCAATCCGTTTGGCACCAACTTGGATGCAGGAGTTGCCAGAATGAGGCATACAAGGCGCCATTAGGCCTTAGGGACTTCTCCTGAAGGCAGCAGAAATTTAGCATCAGAGTTTTCCTTCTTCTAGATGGACTACCTTCCCAGGTTGACAACCCCCTTCTGCCCCTCACTTCCCAGAGGCTTGACAACCATATGTCAGGAGTGCTCTGATGGTGTTTCCTGCTTGGCAGGGGGTTGGACTCGATGGCCCTTGTGGTCTCTTCCAACTCTATGATTCTATGATTCCCATCTGCTTTCCACCTACAGGGAAATGCAATTAAAACAAAGTAGCAACACTTCCCAAATCAGATTGAGATAACTGTGGGGCAACCAATAAAGTATTGATTGGGGGGGCCCTCCCTAAACCCTAGAAATTAATAAATTGTAGAATTTTGATTATTTGGGGTATTGAAGTGAAGATTGCAGGACAGTGGAAAAATACAGGCTAAGCTTCCTTTCCAAGCCAGGGCCACACTTGGGATAGGGGCATTAGCATGACAAAAGGTGCTGATGGCCCATCTGAGAGGAATTCTTGGGCCTGGGCAGATAGAGGTTGCCATGGTGATGGGGTGTGTGTTTGAGGTGTCAGGTAAAGAGAGTCTTTAGAGCAAGGGGTGCTGGGAAGAAGGGAGAGAATAGGCTGAGATCCATCTTGGGCCAACCCACACTCGGAAAACCAGTTCATTATGCTGCCAAGTGTAAATTGGACAGGGAGCTTAAGCCAATGACAAGTGTGTGTATGATGCAAACCTTTCACTTTTTCATTCTCACAAGCCTATGGCAGCTGCCTACCCACCAGCACCTGCCATGTGGCTGGGAGAATATCTCAATGAGCCAACAACATGGGCAGGCACCAGTCATGTGAGTCATCTCACAGGAACTGCCTACAGATAAGCAGCTACCAGTTGGCTAGGAGAACAGATAAATTCCAGTCAGAGTCACTGAGTTGGATGAATCCTTGAGAAATCGTTCAGACTATCACCCCACTCCACTCCACTCCACTCCACCCCATCTCATTTTATATTTAAGTCACAACTAACATTTTTCTACTTGTGTGTGTGTGTAGGAAAAGAATTTAGATTGGTTCCCTCGGATGAGAGCCATGTCCTTGGTCAGCAACGAAGGTGACAGTGAACAGAATGAAATCAGAAACCTGCATGAGAGATTGGAGTCCACCATGAGCCTGGTCAAGCAGCTTTCCAGTCAACTAGCTGAGCTTAAAGAACAGGTTGGTTCTTTGTTTATTTATATTTTACATAGCAGAGTTTGAGTAGACAGCTTCATGCATGTAAAAAGAATTAACCTCTCAGCTAGATCACAGTGGGGTTCTTCCAGTAAAAATCGCCTTTTGTCAGAAGTCTTAATCCAGCTTCACAGAAATTAAATGCAATAGGTAGTAAAGAGGAAATTTCCATAGAGCTAACATTCTGGTTGATTAATCTCATTAATCAATCAGTGAGTTGTCTTTTATGCATTGTTGAAGCCAAGGCGCTGTGGACCTGATTGGTGCCTAAATGGGAGACATGGAGAGCTTTCTGAAGAAAGAGTGGGATGTAAAGAGGTATCAAATGATTGAGTAGTCAGTTACATAAAATATATTTCACTGTTAACGAAGACATCATTATAAATCCCACTTTTACATAGCTGTCAATGTAGGGGTTTTTTAAAAAAGAAAAAGCTAACATTTATTGTTAGAAGGGGGAAATTACATTTTTCTGTGTATCACAGTTACACACCAGAATCAACGTTAGTCTCAAGCATGCCCTTACCTCTCAGCCACACCAATTACAACTTACATTTATCTATTATAATTGGCTCCCATCAAGTAACACAAAGGTGGCTAACCCCCTTGCCTGGGGCAGGCAAGCAAATTTTTATAGACCCCAGCATACCCACCCACCTGATTTTGGTAGCAGTGGCAAAAAGGAAATGAAATAAAAACTGTATTTGAAACTCTCCATCCAGTCCAGCACCATGATGGGAATGCAAATTGCCATTATGGGGTACACAAAATATTTGGACCATTCCCAAATCAAGACCCCCAAGCAAGGCTGTTCAGGGCACTTTGGCAATTCAGGTGTTTTAAAAAATGCAGCAGACAGCATGTTTGCAAAAATGTAAAAAATCTTCTCAGTTTGCCATATGAGGAAGATGCCAGGCTGAGATGAGGGGAAGGAAGAGCTCTTCTGTAACCAACAGGTTTTGCTTCTAACTAGAGGGAATAACTTATACAGTATAGGCTTTTCAATCATAATGCTTTGAGGAAGGAAAGTTAAAGTAATAAAACTCATTGCTAGTTCTGCTTGTCTAGTGACCATTTTATGTGTGATCACATGCATGCTTGTCACTGCCAACCCAGAAAATGGGGCAGAACGGGACAGAGGTGGAACGGCGCAGACTTATGTGTGCTCCACCAATGTGATGGGTCAGGAGCAGAACCCTCACACAAAATGGTCGTTGCCTGCATTGAGGTCCTTCTGCCTCTGTCCCACCTATCCACACTTCAAATCAGTTTTGCACTTAGTTTCTGTTACTTTTGGTACAAATTGACCATAATGCTAGCATGAAGCTCCGCCCCCCATGCATCATCTCAGCTCTCTAGTCCTTGTACTCCTCCTTCTGACCCTTTGCTGGCTACTGTCCTGGGAGAATTTCTACATTGAATGTAGTCTTTGATATGAAATCATTTCCCACAAAACCACAGGGAGTGAAGCAAATCCCTTTGAGTTCTCTCTCCAGAAAAAGAGCAAACTGCAGGTTGCTACTCTTGCAGAAAACTTGCCGTCTTCTGAAATATGGCAGGATTCTTCTGCTTAGAAGCAGTTACTGTGCCTGCACATTTAATTAAACTCTGCCAGAAAGAAAAAAAGTTAATAGCCGTGATTTTACTGTATTTCCATATAAAGTTGAACTGGGGGAGGGGGGAGGTGATTCTGAGCAAGTCTTCCAAAGAGTTGAATCAGGCTCTGAACTCAATCCTGAGCTTGGTGAATACCCCTTGTAATAAGCCCTCCTCTTTAGCTTATAGCAGTACAGCCCTACAGTATGTATATTTAGTTGTAAGTTTTTTTCATTCTGTTGAATAGGACTTATTCCAAGCTAAGTGTGTGTAGGATTGCAGTTAAATCTGTTAAATCTTGCATTTCATATATATATATTTATGATAGCAACAGTTGAGACAGGTGAACAAGACATTTAGATTTGAGAAGGGAAAGTAAAATCCATCTTCCCTGGGTAATGCGAACACTGTGTACGGGTGCGCATTTCTGATCTTTGTGCCAATAAATTGCTGTGAGGAAGGGGAAATTGCCCTAAATTAATGTGCTAATACTTGCCTTCAAGAATTTACATATTTTTTAAAAAAATACTCACTTGCAAGGAACCCCCTTTTTTCTTTAGTTTTTTGGTTTCAAAATAATCTCCTTGATGGTTTTTTTCATCTTTTTTATCTTGCAAAATGAAATGAAATAAATGTCACAGTGTAATGTTTGTAATTGCATGTCTTTGCTAAAGAGCAGTCAGGAGCTTATATTGTCTTTGTCTCCCTCTCCACCTTTAGATGACAGAACAAAGGAAAAACAAGCAGAGGCTGGGCTTTCTTGGATCAAACGCAGCGTCCCACGTGAACCATCACATGCCACCACACTGATACCATGGTGGTGGGGGGTGGCATGACTAGCGTTTCATCAGTATTCTCGCTTGATTACAGAATGAAAAATCAGGAGTGGTGAACAGCGCCTATTGTTACAAAGTTACAAACAACAGTGTGCCAGGATGTTAAGTGGTTTAGCTCTGGGAACAATTAGTAACTGTTTTTTCTTCACTGTTGAAAGGGGCCACCAGCTCAAATATTACAGATAAGGTTGTGGTAAGGGGAGCTCTTCTACATCTTTCCTCAGGCAAAACAATTTAAAACTGGCGAGGGTGGGGTCGCAGTGGGGAGAGATAGTACAACCTTGATTTACTCTCTTGTAATTCAGTTGGCTGCCAGCAGATGCATAGGCATGGCAGAATTTGGTTCTGTTGTTTTGAATGCCACCATATGAATCCTTGTAAAACTAATGGAGCAACCAAGAAACAGAGGAAATAATTTATTAACACAGAATCCAACAGCCTCATTCGGAATCTGTAGAAGTTCTTTGTTGTCACCTTTGCTGGCCAGCATAATTTGTTACGTTTGTTTGGAATTTTTGCTCTCTCTCTCTTCAATCTAATTACCGTAAATATGTCATTGGAGGAGGCAATAATGTTGTGGCAAGTTAATTTGCATTGAAAGATGAACAAAATCACCCTCAAAGAAGCATTTTCTCTTTAAAAAAAAGAGGGTTGCAGAGACAAATATTAAGGCTAATAGAAATTTTGCTGTCAGCTGTGCCATTCCTTATTTATAAAATAGAGCACAATGAACCTGCAGCTGGGAGAACTTGAAATTTATGCACATAACCACTGACAACATTAACTGGAAGTGATTTCTTTACTCTTGAATTTAGATGTTCCCTATTAATGTGGCTGCAAGTAGAGAATTCAACTAATGGTGGTCTTTAACTGTGTTTTAAAATTCATGTTCCAAGGAGAGAGTTGAGGAGAAAATGTGATATTTTAGAACTAGTGTTAGAGATTAATTTCAGGGGGTAAACAGCTTTGAGATGAACTGTCTAGAAAAAATGTAATGATATTGTTACTGTCCATAAACCACAGGAAAAACTGCTAATTTTTTTTTTTGCTTCAGCTCCTCCTTTCTTTTTTTCCTGTACAACATGTTTCTCAGATAGGGTTCCCCTACTGTATGAATGGACAGCCTCCCACCATCCCTGACCATTGGTCATGTTGGCTAGGGCTGATGGGACTGGTGGGAGTTGGAGACAAACAGATTCCCCACTGACACAGGAATATTTCATCAATATGCATCTTCTGATCTAGACTGTGGCCATCATTGGTTCTGCTTGGAATTCATGTGACTTTGCTGTGGTGAAGGGAGATCAGCTCTAGTTTCCAATTCAGAATCAGGTTTGTACTATAGGCAGGGCCTTATGTTCTTTCCTTTGACAATCCAAGAGACTTCAAAAGTGCGGAACTCACAAATGAGAGTGAAAGGCATGCAGTCTGCACTATTTCTAAGTAAATCTTGCTCTTCTCTAGCACTTGTCTCCAGCTGAGTGTTTTACTACAAATGCTGCTAAAGAATTGTAAAAAGGCATTGAGCAAAGCAAAACAGAGGGACGCGGGTGGTGCTGTGGGTTAAACCATAGAGCCTAGGGCTTGCCGATCAGAAGGTCGGTGGTTCGAATCCCCGCGACGGGGTGAGCTCCTGTTGCTCAGTCCCTGCTCCTGCCAACCTAGCAGTTCGAAAGCACCCCAGTGTAAGTAGATAAATAGGTACCGCTCCGGTGGGAAGGTAAACGGCATTTCCGTGCGCTGCTCTGGTTCACCAGAAAGTGGCTTAGTCATGCTGGCCACATGACCTGGAAGCTGTCTGCGAACAAACTTTGGCTCTCTCGGCCAGTAAAGCAAGATGAGCGCCGCAACCCCAGCATCGTCTGCGCCTGGACCTAACGGTCAGGGGTCCCTTTACCTTTAAAGCAAAACAGGTAGCCCTGATTGCATATTATAAGAGCTAAGAAGGAAACAATTAGCAGTACTGGAAAGTTTGAAGAGAGAATTATCATGTTTGCTATTCCTTCTTGGAATAAAGCAATCCAAATTTGGAAGCCATAAATGCAATTCTAATGCCATTAAATCAGTGAGATTACAAATAAAATTTCAGGATTACACCATACAGTGCAATTCTACATAATACTTACTTTGCAAGTTCCATTGGCTTGTAACAGAGAATTTATAAGAATTGGTGCTCAGCCTTTTGTTAGTTTTCAAGAAGCATACGTGGTCAATATTTAGTGGCTTGCATCCCACACCTTTTACATGTTAGGGTGAGTTGTGTAGACTACAAGGTCAGATCTTAACATTATAGTATGTTGGGTTTATTGATAGAATGAATCTCTCTCTCTTTGGGCCACCTATATGGGTTCAAAGTGGAAAACTGATTCTTGGATGCCTTATCAAATTGCAAGCCTTTCTGTCACCTTAACAAGCTCAGACTTAGTCCTGCTCTTTAGTCTGAATCATGCAAAAAGATCAAAACAGCTCAGCGGGAGATCAATAATAGATTGCAACTGCCCATATTCAGATTGTGCCTGGATTGAGGCCTTGCTTTGTCCTTCCCTCCCCTTTGCATCTCACTCTGAGGATATGGAGGTTTCACTGACAAAGTGCCTGTATAAACTGAAAGCCAAACTACAGAATCTGTTCCAGCCCTAGTAGGAACTGATCAAAAAAGTTTTAATGTTAACCAATTGATTTATGCACCTCTGTAAAGAAGAAAAGAACTGCAGTCTGGTAAGGGTGGTGTCACTCAGAGGTTTTGCTTGTATAAGGACCCAGGCTCATTCCCTGGCATCTTAAGTTTAAAGAATATCGGACAACAGGACTGGGAGAGATTCTTGTCTGAGACTTTGGAGAGCCATTGCCAGTCAGAGTAAATAGTCCTTAGCTAAAATAATTAAGAACCTATTCCATACTATAAAGCAGTGTTTCTCATAGAATCATAGAATCATAGAGTTGGAAGAGACCACAAGGGCCATCGAGTCCAACCCCCTGCCAAGCAGGAAACACCATCAGAGCACTCCTGACATATGGTTGTCAAGCCTCTGCTTAAAGACCTCCAAAGAAGGAGACTCCACCACACTCTTTGGCAGCAAATTCCACTGTCAAACAGCTCTTACTGTCAGGAAGTTCTTCCGAATGTTTAGGTGGAATCTTCTTTCTTGTAGTTTGGATCCATTGCTCCGTGTCCGCTTCTCTGGAGCAGCAGAAAACAACCTTTCTCCCTCCTCTATGTGACATCCTTTTATATATTTGAACATGGCTATCATATCACCCCTTAACCTCCTCTTCTCCAGGCTAATCATGCCCAGCTCCCTTAGCCGTTCCTCATAAGGCATCGTTTCCAGGCCTTTGACCATTTTGGTTGCCCTCCTCTGGACACGTTCCAGTTTGTCAGTGTCCTTCTTGAACTGTGGTGCCCAGAACTGGACACAGTACTCCAGGTGAGGTCTGACCAGAGCAGAATACAGTGGCACTATTACTTCCCTTGATCTAGATGCTATGCTCCTATTGATGCAGCCCAGAATTGCATTGGCTTTTTTAGCTGCCGCGTCACACTGTTGGCTCATGTCAAGTTTGTGGTCAACCAAGACTCCTAGATCCTTTTCACATGTACTGCTCTCAAGCCAGGTGTCACCCATCTTGTATTTGTGCCTCTCATTTTTTTTGCCCAAGTGGAATACTTTACATTTCTCCCTGTTAAAATTCATCTTGTTTGTTTTGGCCCAGTTCTCTAATCTGTCAAGGTCATTTTGAAGTGTGATCCTGTCCTCTGGGGTGTTAGCCACCCCTCCCAGTTTGGTGTCATCTGCAAATTTGATCAGGATGCCCTTGAGTCCATCATCCAAGTCGTTGATAAAGATGTTGAATAAGACCAGGCCCAAGACAGAACCCTGTGGCACCCCGCTAGTCACTCTTCTCCAGGATGAAGAGGAACCATTGATGAGCACCCTTTGGGTTCGGTCAGTCAGCCAGTTACAAATCCACTGAGTGGTAGCATAGTCAAGACCGCATTTTACCAGCTTCTTTACAAGAATATCATGGGGCACCTTGTCAAATGCCTTGCTGAAATCAAGGTAGGCTACATCCACTGCATTCCCTTCATCTACCAGGCTTGTAATTCTGTCAAAAAATGAGATCAGGTTAGTCTGACATGACTTATTTTTCAGAAATCCATGCTGACTATTGGTGATCACAGCATTCCTTTCTAGGTGCTCACAGACTGTTTGCTTAATGATCTGCTACAGAATCTTCCCTGGTATTGATGTCAGACTGACTGGGCGGTAATTATTGGGGTCCTCTCTTTTCCCCTTTTTGAAAATAGGGACAACATTTGCCCTCCTCCAGTCTGCCGGGACTTCGCCTGTTCTCCAGGAATTCTCAAAGATGACTGCCAGTGGTTCTGAGATCACATCTGCCAGTTCTTTTAATACTCTTGGATGCAGTTCATCTGGCCCTGGAGACTTGAATACATCTAGACTAGCCAAGTATTCTTGTACTATCTCCTTAGTTATTCTGGGCTGTGTTTCCTCTGCTGAATCATTTGCTCCAAATTCTTCAGGTTGGGCATTGTTTTCTTTATCGGAGAAGACTGAGGCAAAGAAGGCATTGAGGAGTTCAGCCCTTTCTGTGTCCCCTGTTTGCATTTCACCATCTTCTCCTCTGAGTGACCCCACTGTTTCTTTGTTCTTCCTTTTGCTACCAACATACCCATAAAAGCCTTTTTTGTTGCTTTTAACCTCTCTAGCAAGCCTGAGTTCATTCTGTGTTTTAGCTTTTCTGACTTTGTGTCTACACGTGCTGGCTATTTGTTTGAATTCCTCTTTGGTGGTTTCCCCCCTTTTCCATTTTTTGTACACATCCTTTTTTAATCTTAACTCAGTTAAAAGTTCTTTAGATAGCCACCCTGGCTTCTTTAGGCACCTTCCATGTTTCCATCTCATTGGTATTGCCTGAAGTTGTGCTTTTACTATCTCCCTCTTAACAAACTCCCAGCCATCATGAACTCCCTTTCCTTTTCGTATTACTGTCCAGGGGATCTCACCCAGCACTTCCCTAAGTTTTATGAAGTCGGCTTTCTTAAAGTCAAGAAATTGAGTCCTAGTATGCTTGGCTGCTCCATTCCGCTGTATAGTAAACTTCAGAAGAGCATGATCACTCACGCCTAGTGATCCTTCCACTTCTACCCCACTAATCAGGTCATCAACATTGGTTAGGACCAGATCTAAAATGGCTGTTCCTCTTGTTGCTTCTCCCACTTTCTGGACAATGAAGTTGTCTGCAAGGCCAGTGAGGAATCTGTTTGACCTTATGCTCTTGGCTGAGTTTGACATCCAACAAATATCCGGGTAATTGAAGTCCCCCATTACTACTATCTCCCTTCCTTTTGCATGCTTGGCCATGTGTTCCAGGAAGGCATCATCTATGTTCTCCGTTTGGCTTGGGGATCTATAGTAAAATTTGAGGCTCCAGCTGTTGTTGAACTACAACTCCCATCACCGCAATCAGTGATCAGGGATGTTGGGAGTTGTAGTCCAACAACAGCTGAAGATCCAGGTTTGAGAAACATTGCTACAAAGTATAAGTGCTTGCTTGTTCCAGCGCATATTGTTTGAGCTGGTTGCATCTCCTTTCTGCCCCACCTACACCCAGTGGCATGCAGACCGTCCCGGGTGTCATCACTGAGGGGGGTGACAAAATGGCAAAAATATGTGTTTTTGAAAAAATAACTCCTGCACCCAGGGTGCCACTGCAGAGCACTCTCCCCTTAAGTGATTTCCAGAAACCAGAAGCATTGCTGCCTCCAACTTTGCAGGCAGAGTGCATCCTTTATGGCTTCGACAGCCCTCTCCTCCATGAATCTGCCTAATCCAGAGGCATAGCTGGGTGAGGTGGGGGGGCCTGCAGCATGCCTGAGCCACGCCCTGATTTTTCAGGCAGCCTGGGGCTTGGGTCTGTCCACTGCCTCAGCCGCCCTACAGCTGAGGGGGAGGCTGCGGAGAGGCTCCACGCAGCATGCCCTGCCTTGGCTTGCCCCGCTCCCATGGCTGCAAAGCAAGTGCGCCGCCCTGCTTACACCGCTGCTGGCTACACCACAGAAATGCACACTGTGCAGCAGTGGTGGCTGGTGCCCGTTGGCTCTAGAATGGTGGAAAGCAGGGAGCTCAACTAATTCTAGCTTTGTCCCCATCCTCTGTGCTGAGTTCTACAAAGACAATGCTGAGACTAAGGAGAAGGAACCTGACGGGTAGTTGCATTGTAAGGAAAAAGACAGGCAGCTGAGGGCAGACTAAGGTTGGTAGGGTGGTGCTCTGTTTATTGTAAAGGACCAGGCCCCACTGCTAATTGCTAAGGCAATTTGTGCTTCCTTCCACGTGTTCTCACAGATGTTGCCATTCACAGGTTGCAGGCACAGGTTGCACTGGATTTTTACCATGTGCCGGCTTCTCCCATAAGGTGTGCAAAGGCTCTCTCAAGTGGAAGGCAGCTTCAAACAAAGCAGGATACCACCCAAATGAGAAGCAAAGGGAGAAATCTGAAATGTAAGTGATAAGAGTGGAGAGCAGGGTCCTCAGGCAAATCCTCCTGCCCTGGATCTCTCCTAATTTCAATTTTATCCAGCATTGATAAAGTTCAACTGGAGTGCATGGAAAAGAAAAAGTGCAACTGTACTGAATTTAGCCATGTTTAAGATTATTGCTTTCAGTTCATCAACAAGAATTAAAATTTAGGAGCAGGATCCACCCACATTTAAGGTTTTAGGTAGTTTTACACCAAATAATTCAGCCCAGATTTGGATTAAGTTTTTTTAAAAATATTTTTTTTAATTAGTTTTCAATTACAGTCCAATAATAGCCTCATTATAACAATGCCAATTTATGATACAATTATTAATACCAATCACTCAAATACCAAATTATATAATTTAGATAAAGTGGCCCCCGCATGCTAGATTTGATGATTTTCTATATTTCTACATTCCAAAATCATATTAATTTCAATTACATTCCGGTCATAATAATAATCCCTCATACAACCACTTGTTCTTCAGGGGGCACAATCTATAAGAATGTTTGAGTGGACATGGACCAAACACATGGGGGCCAAAGATCCCCCCCCCATTTTTTTCTATTAATCAGGTTTTTTTTATAAGGTTTTAAAATTTAATCAGTGGCATGAAGTTACATTCTGATGGTGGCTTGAGGCATTCCTTTTGTAATTTGGGACACAGTGCTTCATGGGAACAATGGCGTGTCCTGACATAGCAACATTCTCAGGACAATCTGAAGAAGGGGAGAGATGGTTTCCTCAGAGCCATATACTCCAATAGGATGAGTTAAGCATGTGTTTAAACAATTCTGTTTATCTCATTGGGAACGATTACAAGTACTTATGGTTGGGTCGTGTTTTTTGTTGTTTGTGTAGCCTTGTAATTTAAACCTCTAAAATGAAAGTTCAACAAGATTCAAAATTCAAAAAGCTGAACTGAAATTATGTCATGGAATCATAGAATCTTAGAGTTGGAGGTGACCCCAAGGATCATCTAATCAAATTCCCTGCAATGCTGGAATCTCCGCTAAAGCATCCATGACAGATGGCCATCCAACCTCTGTTTAAAAACCTCCAAGCCAGGGGAGTCCACCACCTCTTGTGGGAGTCTGTTCCACTGCTGAACAGCTCTTACTATCAGAAAGTTTTTCCAAATGTTTAGTTGGAGTCTCCCTTTTTGAAGCCATTGGTTTGAGTCCTACCCTCCAGAGGAGAAGAAAACAAGCGTGCTCCCTCCCTTCAGATATTTGAAGATGGCTATCATATCTCCTCTCAGTCCCCTCTTTTCCAGGCTAAATATACCCAGCGCTCCTCATAAGGCTGTTTCCGGACCCTTGATCATCTTGGTCGCCCTCATCTGCACATGTTCCTGCTTGTCAACATACATCTTAAATTGTGGTGCCCAGAATTGGACACAGTATTCCAGGTGTGGTCTGACAAAGGCAAAATAGAGTGATACTATGACTTCCCTTGAACTGAACACTATACTTCTGTTGATGCAGCTTTTCTTTGCTGCTGCATCGTACTATTGACTCATCTTAAGCTTGTGGTCAACCATGACCCCTAGATTCTTTTCACATGTACTGCTAGTAAGCCAGGTGTCCCCCATCCTATATTTGTGCATCTGCTTCTTCCTGTCTACATGCAGAATCTTACATTTGTCCCTATTGAAATTCATTTTGTTAGCTTGTGCCCAGTTCTCCAATCTGTTACAGTCATTTTGAATTCTGATTCTGTCTTCTGCGGCATTAGCTACCCCTCCCAGTTTGGTGTCATCTGCAAATTTGATGAGCATCCCCTCAATTCCTTCATCCAAGTCATCTATAAAGACTTTGAACAACCACGGGCCCAGGACAGAACCCTGCGGCACCCCACTGGTCACCTTTCCCCTGGATGATGAGGAACCGTTAATGAATACTCTTTGGGTTCAGTCAGTCAACCAGCTACAAATCCACCTAACAGTTACCGTATTTCACTCCATAAGACACACTTTTTCCCTCCTAAAAAGTAAGGGGAAATGTCTGTGCGTCTTATGGAGCGAATGCGTGGTCCCTGGAGCCCAGGGGTGAAAAGCAGATTGTGCTTTTTTTTTAGAAAGTGGGAAGGGGGTGTTGAAACGAAGCCGCTGAGCAGCTGATAGGCAAGCGATCGGGAGGAAGATAAGGGACGCTAGCAATAAAGAAGGCTGCCTGGGAGGGGGGAGGTAAAGACAGCAAACTTGCAAGGAGAGGAGACAGGAATACTAAAACAAGCAATGAGGAGAGAAATTAGAAGAAAAGGAGGAGCAAAAAACTGCTCCAGCTAAGGAAATGACGCTAAGGCAAACAAGAAGGAAGCCACTGATCAGCAAGTGATCAGGAGGGAGATAAGGGACGCTAGCAATAAAGGAGGCTGCCTGGGAGGGGGTGGTAAAAGCACATGGATCCTCAGGATTTTTGCATTGGGTTACCCCAAATTCACCATCAGATGGTGAATTCACCATCAGCCTGCACCAAGAAATCACGCACCCACTGTTGCGTGGGGCCGCAGTGGCGCAAAAGCATGGCTACAAAGCCACAAAGGATTCTCAGGATTTTTACATTGGGCTACCCCAAACTCACTGTCAAATCACATATCATGTCTGTGACCACAGCATAAGCCACAAAAATCATACATCCACTGTTTCATTCAGAATAATTTTTTTTCTTGTTTTCCTTCTTTAAAAACTGGGTGCGTCTTATGGTCAGGTGCGTCTTAGGGAGCGAAAAATATGGTACCTGGTTCAACCAACCTTTTACCAGCTTCCTCGAGAGAATAGAAAGGGGGACTTTGTCAAAGACTTACTGTTTTTATGCCTGTTCTGGAGTTGTGCAAACTTCTGTAGATGTGCAGAATTTTTGTTTAAGGCTTTAAAGAGATAGGTTCCTACCTTCAAGCTTATTAACACTAGGATCTTTAGCACCTTGCAGAGGGTTATTTGTGTCCTCTCCCTAGCTTCCTCCAATGCCTTCCTGTCCCATGCATTAGTGCAAGAAACTACAGAGGCAGGAAGCTCAATTTTTTAAAATCTGGATCAAACTAGTACACTGTAAACCCATAATTATGGTGTCCACTGGTGCTTTGGCTACATATTTTAGATTCTTGGAGAGCACTTTGTAGTTTTGAGGTCACTTTATATTGTTGTTCAAAGCTAAGCACAGGTCAGTCCTACTCAGCCTTTTCCTTTGCACTCATCGTTATGATGATCTTGCTAGATGATGGGGGGACATACTGGAATATCACAAAATTCCTATAGTGTTATTTTTGCTCAGGAAAGGATAGATAGATAACTCCAAAAATAGCTAGTGCTTTTGTTATTGAAGCTTACTTTAAGAGTCTTGCTTTAAGAGTCAAAGACTTAAGACTATACTTACTTGCTCTGCTGATTTGTATGCATTAGATTCCCAGTTGAGAGTGCAACCTGTAGTTGTCATGGTCACTGCCAGCAATCCTCAATAGTCTTCTACAAAGAATTCATGTGCACATGGGGCACAGAATAGGGTTGCCATATTTCAAAAAGTAAAAACCAGGATTCCCCAGTGGTTGAGCTTTATTTATACAAACCCCAAAGTTATTGAGCTTTTTTAAAACAAAAATGCCCCCCAAAACACGATTTTTGGGTTTACTTGCCAAAGATCCAGGACAAACCACCGCCTTCCAGAAATTGCCCCTTCTAGAACTTCCACCTTTGAAGTCCCGGGCATATGGCAGCCCTAGCACAGAATGTGCAGAGTCTCTTGTTGCTCTTTTTAAAGCTGTGGGAAGGCAGACTGAATCTAGTTCTCCTGCTGCCACTTCCCTAATGGTTGAATACCTGTTTGATTGGGCTGGGGGGTTGTGCACCCAGAAAGAAGCCTGGAAAATATGCTGGACTGAAGCATATATTTTTGAGGGTTGCCATGCATGGAGATCAAAGCCGTGGAATATTGGTTGTAATATTCTATTAATGTTTCCCATGATGCCATTTGCAATATTTAGAGCTTCCAAGCCAGTCTGTCAATACAGATATTTCTATAGTCTCAGGCTGTAAATGTGCGACACTTTTTACAATGTCAATTTTTTACAAGTTTGTGGGGCCTGGATGTTCAGGGTGAGTGAAACTTTCATACAAATAAATAATACTTCCTAAAGTTATGAGCATCAATCTGTAATTTTGTACAAGGTGTGGGTGCAAAAAGTTTAAGATCCTGATCCAGCAACTCCAATGCACAATTGGGCTTCAATACAAACCCTGGAGTTCTGCATTCATTCCCATGTCAGGAAAAGCTCTGCATACCTCATATGAAACTTCTCTACTTTTAACTATTTGGGTAGTTTCCTGTCTATGGAGCTTCATATAATGATGAAAGTATCAGATCCTTGCAACTTCTTAATTAAGTTGCTGGGAGGGGAATCACTGTTTTTATGCCCATATTAGAATCATAGAATCATAGTTGGAAGGGACCCAAGGATCATCTAGTCCAACCTCCTGCAATGCAGGAATATTGGTGTGGGCATGGCTATTAAATGCAACTCAGATTGCTATAACGCCTCAAATATGGGCATGGAGAGCAAAGAAAGTCTTATTTATAGTCTAAGAGAGAAAAAGTAACTTTCTACTTAAGTAAATATGCCCATTGCTGCTGAATGTAACTTTTAATAAACTTTTTCTCCTTTTATACATATTTGTGTCTTTGTAATCAATTGTGCAGCTGTGTGCAATTTTTGGTAAACAGCTTCTTAAAAGAATTAGAAAAGCAAATCTACATCTAGTTCCTTCAGATCTACTTCAACTTAGTGTTCAATGTTATGAGGCCTAGTTAAAACTGGGAAAGGAGAGGAAGTGCTAGACATAGTTTTTTCTTAATTATTCACAACTTTTCTCCAATCTTCATTTAACCGTTCATAGTGTGGGTGGTGTAATTGCCATGAAAAACCATTTCTACTCTGTGTTTCATCCAGCTGCTCTAACATATCTCTGTGGTTGACTCTTCACATGATTTCATCCTATTGCATGAAAAGTGGTCTTGATGGAGACTGACATGACCTGATTAGGTCATGCCCATTGGCAGAGTGTAACCAAAATGCCACAATTGAATGATGGGTGTGTGTTACAGGGTTGTGACAAATTCTTTGATTGTAATGTATGTAAAAAAGTTAAGAATCACCGTGGGTCTTATCCCAGAAGTGAAAGGGTGAGCGAAAGACTGTTTCAGCTTGTGCATGCTGACGTGGTGGGTCCTTTCGCACTCAGCAGGGGTAATTCACGTTATGCGCTAACAATCATTGACGATGCTGCAAGGTTTTGTTGGGTCTACCCCATGAAGCACAAAGGTGAAGTGTTTACCAAGTTCAAAAGCTGGGTGAACTATGTTGAAAGGCAATTTTCTTTCAAGGTGGGCAAATTGTAGAGTGATTGAGGAGGCGAATTTATGTCTGGACCTTTTCAGTCTTGGTTACAGACAAAGGGCATAGAAAGACAAACCCCTATAGTCCGTAAGAAAACGGATTATGTGAGCGAAAGAATAGAAGTCTTCAGGAGATGATGCACTCAATGCTTGAGGATTCTGGTCTATCAAAAGTTTATTGGGCTGAAGCTTATCTTTCGGCGTCTTATGTACAGAATCACATTTTTCATCAATCAATTGGAACTACGCCTTATTTCAAATTGTTTAACAAAAAGCCCAAAGTTGATCATTTGCGTACTTTTTGTGTAAAAGCCTGGGTTCATGTGCCTCGAGCTCAGAGGAAAAAGGGTGATCCCAAAGTGCAACAGCTTGTTTTTGTAGGTTACCAAGATTTGGGCAAAGGTTACAGGTTTGTCGTTGGTAAAAATGGGCTGGTTGTTTCAAGAAATGCTATGTTCTGTGAGCATAGCGGCTGGGAGAAGCTGCATGCCAATTCTGAGGTTTGGTTTCAAATATCAAAGGGGGAATCTTTGAGAGCTAAAAGAAAACCAGACACAGAGGAGGATTCTTCTGTTGAGACTAATGAGAATGGCAGTCAGTTTTTGCCAAAGGAGGAATTCCACTCTCTTCAAGGGGGGCGAGAATCTGAGGGGGATGACAGTAAAAGCAAAGACAGTTTTACTCCCAGAAGATCTCAGAGGGAGAATAAAGAAAGATGTACCCCCAGATCGTTTTAAGCCTGGTACTGTCAATGTTTTTCATGTAGCTGTTGAACCTCAAAGCTACAAAGAGATGCTGGCGTTACCAGAGGACCAAGTTTTGCTCTGGAAAAGCGCTATGCAGGAGGAAATGGACTCTTTAGTTGAGCATGAAGTGTTTACACCCACACCACCACCAAAAGGAGCTAAAATAGTGGGGTGCAGGTGGGTTTACAAGCTCAAGCCGTTAGCCACTGGGGATTTTAAGTACAAGGCATGTTTAGTGGCTCAAGGTTTTTCCCAAAGCCCGGGGCTTGATTTTGACGAAGTGTTTGCTCCCACAGCTAGAAGCGAGAGTTTGCGTCTGCTGCTGGCAATTGCAGTGAAGCACAAGTTAAAAGTAAACCACTTTGACATCCAGACAGCTTATTTACATGCTAGTTTGAGTGAGGAACTCTATTTAGCAGAACCCCCTCGTTTTGAGTCTGGGTCAGGCAACATGTACAAACTTCACAAGGCACTGTATGGTTTACGACAATCTGCAAGAAATTGGAACAAATGTTTAGATGAGGTTCTAGTTTCTTTAGGTTTCCAACGCAGCGCTGCAGACAGTTACCTGTATGTGCCTGGCTCTAATGACAAACAAGAGTTCAATGTGAAAGACCTTGGTGCTGCGAAAAGTTATCTTGCTCTGGAAGTGTGCTGGGCGGATGATGGCCGTTTGTAAAAAAACCAAGCAAATGTGTGAATGCTTGGGTTTGCAGAACAAAGTTGGGTAAAATACTCTGTATGTGCTCAGAAGTTAATTGCACTGTGTGTGAGCTGTGAGGGGGTGTTGGGAAACTCTACGTGCAGCTACTCACACAGAGTCAATTAAGGTTTGGTAGACAGCCAGAAGGCAATCTGAAGGAGTATGTCTGCCTGTTGATAACAGAGACATGGAGACAGCTCCCTGATTGGTCAAGCTCTCTCAAGGGAGTGATAATTAATGGCCTACTAACTGGAATGTGTTAGTTCAGTGTTCAGAGTTTGGAGTTCAGAGTTCTGTGTGTCAGTGTAGGAGTTGTGAGTTGTGTATGAGAGAGCTAGCTAAAGATCCGTGTTCTGTTCCTGTAAATAGTCCTCTATATATAATAAACACCTAACTACAAGTTCCTGGTTCCTGCTTCATCTATCCTGTCTGCAGCCAAGTCGCCAATTCCTTCTGTCATTTCTGCATGTACTCTGCTAGGTCTGGCTAAGGTCCTGCAACTGGTCAGAAGGTTGCGAAACACCAAATAGGTTTTGCCAATAGACTTTGCTAAAAGCCTTACTGAAATCCAGATACACTATGTCTACAGCATTTCTCTGATCCACCAAGTTTGTAATTCCATCAAAATAAGAAATCAGTTTTGTTTGGCATGACCCATGCTGGATTTTAGTAATCACAGCATCCTTTTCCAAATGGTCACTGACTGAATGTTTAATTATCTGTTCTAGGACCTGCCCTGGTCAAACTCACCAGTCAGTAGTTACGTGGGGCTTCCTTTTTGAAGATGGAAACATTTGCCCACCTCCAGTCTGTAGGGACCTCACCTGTTCTCCGATAATTCTTAAAGGTCATAGACAAAGGCTCTGAAATTACATCTGCCAGCTCCTTTAGTACCCTTAGATGCAGCTCATCAGACCTTGGAAATTTGAATTCATTAAAATTCCCACCAGGCCTAGGGGCGGGGCCCAGACTCACCACCACCACAGCTTTAAGAGGCCACATTGAGGCACTGGGACACCGCTGCTGCTGCCACCATGAGTGCTGGGGAAGGCCGCTCCCTCCTGCAGGTCAATCCCACCAGGCCTAGGGGGCGGGGCCCACACTCACCACCACCACAGCTTTAAGGACACTGGTGATGCTGCAGCAAATGTCAAAAATGTTTTTATATATTTTAAAGTGTTTTAAAAGTGTTTTTACTTTTTACTTTGTTGTACCACTGTGAACGGTGGTTTTTATTCATGTATTTTTGTTTTGTTTTGTTTTATTTTGGTTTGGGGTGCGATGGATGTTGAATGGGGTGGGGATTGGTTTTGTTTTGGTATAATTGTTTTTGAATCATAGAATCATAGAATCATAGAATCATAGTTGGAAGAGACCACAAGGGTCATCGAGTCCAACCCCCTGCCAAGCAGGAAACACCATCAGAGCACTCCTGACATATGGTTGTCAAGCCTCTGCTTAAAGACCTCCAAAGAAGGAGACTCCACCACACTCCTTGGCAGCAAATTCCACTGTCAAACAGCTCTTACTGTCAGGAAGTTCTTCCGAATGTTTAGGTGGAATCTTCTTCCTTGTAGTTTGGCTCCATTGCTCCGTGTCCGCTTCTCTGGAGCAGCAGAAAACAACCTTTCTCCCTCCTCTATGTGACATCCTTTTATATATTTGAACATGGCTATCATATCACCCCTTAACCTCCTCTTCTCCAGGTTAAACATGCCCAGCTCCCTTAGCCGTTCCTCATAAGGCATCGTTTCCAGGCCTTTGACCATTTTGGTTGCCCTCCTCTGGACACATTCCAGTTTGTCAGTGTCCTTCTTGAACTGTGGTGCCCAGAACTGGACACAGTACTCCAGGTGAGGTCTGACCAGAGCAGAATACAGTGGCACTATTACTTCCCTTGATCTAGATGCTATACTCCTATTGATGCAGCCCAGAATTGCATTGGCTTTTTTAGCTGCCGCGTCACACTGTTGGCTCATGTCAAGTTTGTGGTCAACCAAGACTCCTAGATCCTTTTCACATGTACTGCTCTCAAGCCAGGTGTCACCCATCTTGTATTTGTGCCTCTCATTTTTTCCCCCCAAGTGCAATACTTTACATTTCTCTCTGTTAAAATTCATCTTGTTTGTTTTGGCCCAGTTCTCTAATCTTTCAAGGTCGTTTTGAAGTGTGATCCTGTCCTCTGGGGTGTTAGCCACCCCTCCCAGTTTGGTGTCATCTGCAAATTTGATCAGGATGCCCTTGAGTCCATCATCCAAGTCGTTGATAAAGATGTTGAATAAGACCGGGCCCAAGACAGAACCCTGTGGCACCCCACTAGTCACTCTTCTCCAGGATGAAGAGGAACCATTGATGAGCACCCTTTGGGTATGGTCAGTCAGCCCGTTACAAATCCACTGAGTGGTAGCATAGTCAAGACCGCATTTTACCAGCTTCTTTACAAGAATATCATGGGGCACCTTGTCAAATGCCTTGCTGAAATCAAGGTAGGCTACATCCACTGCGTTCCCTTCATCTACCAGGCTTGTAATTCTGTCAAAAAACGAGATCAGGTTAGTCTGACATGACTTATTTTTCAGAAATCCATGCTGACTATTGGTGATCACAGCATTCCTTTCTAGGTGCTCACAGACTGTTTGCTTAATGATCTGCTCCAGAATCTTCCCTGGTATTGATGTCAGACTGACTGGGAGGTAAATATTTGGGTCCTCTCTTTTCCCCTTTTTGAAAATAGGGACAACATTTGCCCTCCTCCAGTCTGCCAGGACTTCGCCTGTCCTCCAGGAATTCTCAAAGATGACTGCCAGTGGTTCTGAGATCACATCTTGGTTTGTTTTGCTTTTTTATTTGTAAATGGAGGCTAGTATGAGGCTTGGGATTGCTACCGTGGAGGGGCGAGGGAGGTATGGCAGTGGGGGCAGATGTCATAGGTGAAGGGGATCGAGATACGGATATGCTCGTACCCCTTCCAATCTGCGCCCCATCCCGAGGGACGAGGGTAGGGTGAGCAAGGATTACACACCTCCGTCACTGGTGCTGTGCAATGCCAGGTATATTTTTTTAAAAAATAATATTTATTACTTTTAAACCTTACAAAAAGGAGAAAAGAAAAGAGAAAAAGAAAAAGAAAAAGAAAGAAAAAACAATACAGTACAATATATAAACAATACACAACACAACATTAACACATTAAACAAAACGAGAGCAAAAACAATTCAAAAAACACACATCATACCATCTCAATACCCTCTCTTTCATTCCCTTTTTTCATCGACCTCCTCTCACCTCCCTTTTTGTATTCCATTTCTATTAATTATTTCAGCAAATCCTTTCCATCTTTCTCTATTTTCTGTCATATGGTTATCTTAACATATTTTAACCTTATTTTCCATTAATACTATAGTACTTATTTATGCTTAATTACTTATAACATTTCTACTAAAGCCGTATAATTCCATTCCAACATTTTTCTAACACTCCTTAATTTTACATTATTTCCATAAATAGACTTTAAACTTTTTCCAATATTCTTCCACCTTCTCTTCTCCCTGGTCTCGGATTCTGCCAGTCATTTCCGTCAGTTCCATATAGTCCATCAACCTGGTGATCTTCTGTCCGAGGCTCTTAACTCTTTTCCAAGTCCCTTCTGCAAGTCTTCTTCATATTTATACATGCACTTTACTTTGTCTTCTCCTGATCTTGTTCTTATTTTCCTTCCTTTGATGCTGAAGAGTAGATCTCGGGGAAATTCCCACCTAGCAATGTTTTTATTCCTTCTCAACAAGTCAGCCAGATCTCCATAGTTAAAACTAAGATTCAAAAGATATCTCAGGACGTATTTCAAAGTTCCTCCAAATCTGGCGGTCCCCACAACTCCAGTCTCCTCCTGACCCAAGTCCAGGTCCCAAAGGTCAGTAAATCCCTGCATGAAGGGATCTATCCAACTTTCCCTTTCCAGTCCAAGCGGGGCTCCAATCCTCAAAATCTGACTTTCTCTAAATTCAATCATAAAAAGCATCAACTTATAGTCATCAAATTGCATCTGTAAGGCTAGGGCTCTCTGCCTCTCCACTTGTGCTACTTTAGGTTCAACAACAACAACTTTCTCCCCCGCCTTCTCCACAATTTGCCATGTCAAAGTAGATCCCTGTATCGATTCCTGAATAGTTTCTGTATTAATATTCACTTTTTGTCCCAAATTAGTTACTTTTTGTTCCAAGTTATCAATTTTTATAATCATCGCATCCGTCTTCTTATGGAGCTGTTCCAGTGAATCATTTATCTTACATAATGCAACCACTAAGGCTTCTTCTGTCAACATTCTTAACGCTCCAAGGTCAATCCCAGATTCTCACAGTTTTTTATCTTGCAGCTGGAAATTCCCCCAGCTCAGCTCATGTAACAATGTCAAAGGCTTCCTCTAGGGGGAAACAATTTCTATTTGTATCAATCCTTTTAAGCACAGTTCAAGCAATAAAGTTAGTTTCAATTTTCAGTTACTTTTACTCCTTTTTAAACACAGAAGGAGACAATGGAAACAATGTATTTCTCTTATTTAATTAGCTGTCAACAAACGATCTATTCACAGTCTATGAGCATTTCCAAAACGTCAATCTTACTAGCAGCCCGTTTCCAGGTTCAGAGCGGTGGTAATTTGACTTTCTTCACTCTCTCCTGCAGGCTTACATGATCCAAAATTTCCCCCCTCTTCTCCTGCTTCCAAGGGGGGTTTGATGATTTTAGCCGATGGAATTTTAATCCTTTACGGAAGGCTTTCCAAGACTTTAGCTTGCAGCGTCTTTGCTTCAGTCTATTTACAAAAGGGGGAGGCGGACTTCCTGTTTGAAACCTCCCCATTTCGGTGCCAAATTAAGACGTTTAAAAATCCAATTTTCCGTTCTACTCACGGGTAGTTGTTTTAAGATCAAATTGTCCACAGGAAAAAGTCAGCGCTCTCCGGCAACAGCAATGCGGCTTCACTCCGTGAAAGAAGCAGTCAATTCGAAGCACCGCGCCACTCACCCCACGTCGCTCTGGATCCCCGAAACCGGGTTACCCCACGAGTAGGGGAGGCGCAAAAGGTGCCAGCCGAATCCCACGTTCACAGGCTTCTCCCGCCTGTGATTTTTTGTGGGTCCCCGCCTTCACCGTGGCGGCCAGACCCTAATTTCCACAGAGTAAATTCCTCCCAATCAGAGGAATTCAGCCATTACCAGAGGCGCTAACCCGGAAGTCTCCGCAATGCCAGGTCTATAGGCAACAAAACTGCCACCCTGCGAGATTTCTTTACCTCGCAGAGGGTCAACCTGGCTTGTGTGACGGAGACCTGGGTGCACGAAGGGGAAACAGTTACCTTACGAGAGATGGAGCCCCCGGGTTTCTCCATTCTCCACCAGTCGCGGACTGTGGGCCGGGGGGGAGAGGTGGCATTATTAATCCGGGAAGATTGTTCTTTTAGGGCTCTACCATCCCCATCGATCCCCGGCATTGAATGTGTTGGCCTCCAGCAGCCACCCTGTCAGGCCTACTGGAGGCTGTGGACAGCTGGGCCATGGAGTTCCCTAACCTATTGGTATTGGGAGACTTCAACATCCATGCTGATGCCACTCCCTCCTCACAGGCTCTGGACCTGGTGTCTTCCATGGCGACACTAGGGCTCTCCCAGTTTGTTTTGGGCCCCACACATCAAGCAGGCCACACGCTGGATTTGATCTTTGGAGTAGGTATAGATGTGGTCATGTCTCCTTCGATGAAGGTGCCATGGTCTGATCACTACGCTCTGAAAGCCAGGATTGACTTTCCACCCCCACCCTGCTTAGGTGGCGAGCCAATTTGGGCTTGCCCGCAGAGGCTGATGGACCCTGATAGATTCCGTCAAGCCTTGCGGGACCTTGCTCCCCCTGGCGACTCATTGACTGAGCTTGTTGAGGACTGGAATACCCAGCTCCTGGCAGCCATTGATGAGATCGCACCTAAGCGCCCTCTGTGACCCCGCAGAAACTGGGCTCCCTGGTTTACCGAGGAGCTCCGGAAAATGAAGCGGGACCTCAGACGGCTAGAGCGAGTATGGCGGGGTGCCCGTGATGGAGCCTCAAGAACATCTTATAGGGTTTTTATGAAAACCTACGAGATGGCAGTGAAGGCTGCTAAGAAGTCTTACTTCTCGGCCTCCATTGCATCCGCTAGCTCTCGCCCAGTGCAATTATTTAGTATAATTAGGTCTTTAACGTCCCTTGAGGGACAGCCAAATTAAAATAATAATTTGACACACAGCTGTGAGGCATTTGCAAGCTTTTTTGCGGAGAAGGTCCTGTTGCTTCACCATGACCTCCCTGCCAATTTGGATACAATAAAGGAACTGGAGGCCCCTCGACTGTCCTCGGGTCCAGTATTGGACCACTTTGACCGGATATCCCCAGCCGATGTGGACAGACTCCTCCGAGCTGGAAAGCCCACCACTTGTCCTCTTGACCCGTGCCTGTCTTGGCTGATGAGAGAGTGTACATACGAGGTGCGGGCCCCCCTGGGGGATATCATCAATTTGTCCCTTGGCACCGGGACATTCCCAGGGGAACTGAAGGAGGCAGTGGTGCGCCCGCTCTTAAAGAAAACATCATTAGATCCTTTAGATCTATCTAATTACCGCCCGGTTTCAAATCTTCCATTCCTGGGTAAGGTGATTGAGAGAGCGGTTGCTGAACAGCTTGGTGGGTTTCTGAATGAAACATCGGCCCTGGATCCATTCCAATCCAGCTTCTGCGCTGGTCATGGGACTGAGACAGCTCTGGTCGCCCTAACAGATGATCTCCGTAGGCAGCTGGATCGAGGCGGGTCAGGGCTGCTGATTCTCCTAGACCTGTCAGCAGCCTTCGACATGGTCGATCACGAACTCCTGGACCACCGCCTTGCCGACGTGGGGATCCAGGGCACAGTCCTTCAATGGCTGCACTCGTTTCTCTCTGGTCGGGGACAGAGGGTGGCGCTTGGGGGGGAACTGTCATCGCGCCACTCCTTGGTGTGTGGAGTGCCTCACTCTCCCCGATGCTTTTCAACATCTTTATGTGCCCCCTCGCCCAGCTTGTCCGGAGTTTTGAGCTGGGCTGCCATAAGTATGCTGATGACACCCAACTCTATCTGTTGATGGATGGCCATCCTGACTCGGCCCCAGACACACTGATCAGATGCTTGGAAGCTGTGGCTGGATGGTTACATGGGAGCCGGTTGAAGTTAAATCCTTCAAAGACAGAGGTCCTTTGCCTGGGTCGGGATGATATGGGATTAGGGGGGCAACTCCCATCTCTTGTGGGGGTGCAGTTAATGCCAGCACCGTCCGTTAAGAGTTTGGGTGTAATCTTCGACACCTCCCTTTACATGGAGGCGCAGATTGCAGCTACAACAAAGGCGGCATTTTTTCATCTCCGTCAAGCTAAGCAGTTGGCTCCTTACCTCTCTCGCCCTGACTTAGCCACTGTGATCCACACGACGGTCACCTCCATACTGGATTATTGTAACTCGCTCTACGTGGGGCTGCCATTGAGACTGACCCAGAAACTCCTGCGGGTGCAGAATGCTGCGCGAGACTTCTTACGGGGTCCTCGCTGCGAGATCACATTCACCTGGAGCTATACCAGCTGTGCTGGCTCCCGGTGGGGTACAGGATCAGATTTAAGGTGCTGGTTTAACCTTTAAAGCCCTCGTACCTAGGGGACCGCCTCTCCTGGTATGTTCCACAGAGGAAATTATGGTCTTCAAATAAAAACATCCTGAAGGTCGCAGGCCACAGAGAGGTTAGGCTGGCCTCAACTAGAGCCAGGGCTTTTTCGACTGTGGCTCCAATCTGGTGGAACGCTCTGTCACAAGAGACTAGGGTCCTGCAGGACTTGACATCTTTCCACAGGGCCTGCAAGACGGAGCTGTTCTGCCAGGCCTTTGGTTGGGGTTCAGTCTGACTCCCTCTCCCCTTTCATTAGAATTTGCATGAAAGTGGCCTCTCAATTTTTCTCACAGGCCCATACAAGTTCAGCACAAACAGTTGGGCCTCTTGAGCACTTAAGGTCCCCAACCCTAATCTGCGGGTTGCCATCTGATTGGATTTTATTCTGATCCTGATCTGATTTGAGAAGTATTTTAATTGTCTGATTTTATGTTAATGTGTTATACATTTGATGTTAGCCGCTCTGAGCCTGGGGAGGGCAGGATACAAATAAAATTTATTATTATTATTATTACTACCTCTTTTGCTATCTTGGGTTGCAGCTCCCTCAAATCATTTATTCTCTTATCACCAGATTGGGCATCACTTTCCTTTTGGGTGAAGACAGAGGCAAAGTAGGTATTAAGTAGTTCCACCTTTTCTCTTTCATCCAATAGCATTTCTTCATCTTCTCCATGCAGAGGGCCTACCACTTGCTTGTTCGGGCATAGCTCCTTAAGCTTTTTGAAATTTATCTTCTTATAGTCCAGAGTGCGTTTCTGACTATGCTCAGTTTCCCTTGCCTCTGTATTGTGAAACCCAGGAGAACATGATCACTTCCTCCCAAGTTTCCGAGTGCTACCACTTCATTGGTCAGTTCCTCCCTATTGGTGAGGATCAGGTCCAAGATAAATGATCCCCTGGTTGTTTTTTCCACCCCCTGGTAAATGAAATTGTCAGTGAGGCAATGGAGGAATTTGTCAGACCTTACATTCTTGGCAGAGTCCCAACTGATATTGGGGAAGTTGAAGTCCCCCGTGACTACTATATCTCTCCTTTTTGAATGTTTGGTAATCTGTTATCTGTTCCTTTTTGAATGTTTGGTAATCTGTAATCTGTTAATCTGTCTGGCTTGGCAGTCTATGGCAGACATTCACAGTAAAGATAAATAAAAAATTGTCCAGTAGCACCTTAGAGACCAACTAAGTTTGTTCTGGGTATAAGCTTTTGTGTGTATGCACACTTCTTCAGAAACACTGAAACAGAAGTCACCAGACCCTTATACAGTGGACGCTTGGGTTGCAAACATGATTTGTGCAGGATGCACGTTCGCAACCTGCAGCATTCGCAACACGCTTCTGTGTGTCTGCTGGAAGTAACACATTCCGGTACTTCCAGGTTTCAGCGGCCTGTAACACAAAAAAACGCAACCTGAAGCAGCTGTAACCTGAGGTATGACTGTATATAGTGGGAGGGTAGGGTGGGGTTTTTCTCAGAAGAGTAGTAGGAGATGGGTGATTGACTCAATCTTCTACCCATCTTCTACTACTCTTCTGAGAAAAACCCCACCCCACCCTCCCACTATATATAAGGGTCTGGTGACTTCTGTTTCAGTGTTTCTGAAGAAGTGTGCATGCACACAAAAAGTTGGTCTCTAAGGTTGCTATGGGACAATTTTTTACCTATTTCGACTGTGTCAGACCAACATGGCTACCTATCTGAATCTAGACTATACAGTAAAGTCATTATTGTTTCTTTCCTACAGTTTTCACCCATATACTCTCAATCTGCTTTCCATGCTCCAAGTCACAAATTTCCTCATAAGTGTAGTGTCAGGAGCAAAGGAACCTCTCTTTAAAGAGAGCTGCAAGTCTTGGAAGGCAGCCCAGAAAGAGGGGGAGAGGAAAGCGAGGTCATGAGAGAGGTTGCCATGGAAACACACCCAGGAAGAGTAGGGGAGAGTTCACATACCAAAGGGGGACAGGAAACAGCAGACGAAAGCCTCTCAGAGAGCGCAGCAGAACCAATGAGCTTACAAGCTCATAGAAAGGAGGGGCTACAGGAGAGGGGATGAGAGACTTCACAGCGTCCAAGGAGAAGGTACCTACCCCGCTGCTTTCGTAGAAGGAAGTGCAACACTGAAAGTTCAGTCAAGTCATCTTGAGGAATGGAGACTGACTGGAAGCAGAGAAATGTGTTTTACTTGGGAATAAACCAACCTTTCTAATGAACTGGACTCGAGTGCTTTGCTGCCTCTCACATGTACACATTATTTACATATAATGCTACTCCTCCTCTCTTCCTGTTTGGTCTATTTCTTTTGAACAGGTTATACCCCTCAATTCCTACATTCCAGTCATGAGTCTCATCCCACCAGGCTTCAGTAATGCCTACCAGGCTGTATTTGCAATCCTGTACTAAAAGCTCCTGGTGCTGGAGGAGACTCTTGAGAGTCCCATGGACTGCAAGAAGATCAAACCTATCCATTCTTAAGGAAATCAGCTCTGAATGCTCACTGGAACGACAGATCCTGAAGCTGAGGCTTCAATACTTTGGCCACCTCATGCGAAGAGAAGACTCCCTGGAAAAGACCCTGATGTTGGGAAAGATGGAGGGCACAAGGAGAAGGGGATAACAGAGAATGAGATGGTTGGATAGTGTTCTTGAAGCTACCAGCATGAGTTTGACCAATGTGGGAGGCAGTGGAAGACAGGAGTGCCTGGCGTGCTCTGGTCCATGGGGTCACGAAGAGTTGGACACGACTAAACGGCTAAACAACAACAACAACAACAACTAAAAGCTCCAATTCATCTTGCTTGTTTCCCACACTCTGTGCATTTGTGTAGAGACAACCGAAACCGTGGGTCGTTCCCTGCAGCTGCTTCCTTCCTGTAGTTTCTTGCCCTTTAGCAGGTTTCTGGAGCACTGCCTCAGTTTCCTGTGCTATTAAGCTATTATCCCCAGTGCCAGGTGCTCCTCTGTTGTTTGTAACGCTGTCTCCCCTCCTCCTCAAGATCTAGTTTAAAGCTGTCCTGATCAGATTCCTGAGACTTTTAGGAAAGCCATTCTTGCCAACCGCTGTGAGGTGCAGCCCATCTTTCACCGGAAGTCCTTCCTCAAGGAAGCAGAGACCATGGTCCAAGAAGCCAAGTCCTTCCTGACGACACCACCTGCACAGCCATAGTATTTTCTTCTCCCTTTCTTGGCCACCACCTTCAACAGGAAGAAGTGATGAAAAGACTGCTGGTGCCCCAAGTCTTTTCAGCTCCCTGCCCAGTGTCTCATAGTCCCTTGCTATGTGTTGCAGACTGTGTGTCCCATCGGGCCCTCCTGCTGCAGTAGTGGGCCTTTCAGGGGCCATGCCAAGGCTCCTCCCAGCGTGTGATCTCACACGTGGCGCATGACATCACACACACATTGTAGGGTGAAACCCAGCTCACCTGCAGGAGGGAAAGATCTCACTGCTCCAATGTAATAGACATTAACTAAATGGTCCAACTCAGTCCAGCTTCATGGGTCTGGAGCTCAATCGCAGGACTGTCCCATCATTTTTAAAGAATGTGTAACTGCCCACTTTTAAATTGTACACATTTTGTATGGACCTTTCATGTAAAAGATGCATTTTTAATGTGAAATACACATTTTTCTATGTGTTTTCCTATAACGTGCATATTTTTGTGCAGACATTTTACAAATGAAACTACATTGCAAGGGTGCAATCCAACTGGGAGCTGTGTGCAATTCAGTTTGGGATCTTTGGTTCAGGTGCTCTGCTTGGAAAAGAAGGGTGGAATGAATTTCTTCTCCATCCCTATGAAGCAGCCACTGGAGAAGTGACTTTTAACATGAAAAATGTTTACAGTTTTGAGAGAGGAGGAAGTGAGGCATAGCAAGGGGGAAATACCCACAAGCCTTATCAATGCCAGTAGTTCTAAATCTATTACTCTTGTAATCAAAATAAGCAACAACAACAAAATATATGTCTCTGCCTAAGGTGGCTTACAAAAGGGACGCGGGTGGCGCTGTGGGTTAAACCACAGAGCCTAGGGCTTGCCGATCAGAAGTGGCTTAGTCATGCTGACCACATGACCTGGAAGCAGTACGCCGGCTCCCTCGGCCAGTAAAGCGAGATGAGCGCCACAACCCCAGAGTCACCCACGACTGGACCTAACAGTCAGGGGCCCCTTTACCGTGGTCCTGGGGTCATCGGGAAACGGCGGCCTTCAACGCAGTCAAAGCCTTCCTCTCATCGGACAGTGTGCTGGTACAGTACAGTGAAGCCAGGCCGCTGATCCTCGCCTGTGACGCCTCGCCCTTTGGCGTCGGCGCCGTCCTCAGTCACCGGTTTCCAGATGGTAGGGAAGCCCCGCCCCCAGCTTGTTTGGGCAAGGAATCAAGGCCAGCATTGTCTCCTTTGACTGGCAGCAGCTCTCTGGGGTTTCATGCAGAGGTGTTTTCTTATCCTTCTAACTAGAGATGCCAGGGATTGAACCTGGGGCTCTGTGTGCACCAAGTGTGGGGTCCCCCACTGAGCTTTGATCCTTTTCCTTTAGTTCCACCTGTTACAATGCAGCCAGGAATCTACCAAGGCACAGTAGCTGAATTTTGTGGCATCCCTTACTCTCCAGGGAGTGTCCTTTCCCCTTGGATCATGGCCATTAGGCCTGGTAGGGTGGGAGACAGGGAGCCCTGGAGTATGGGCTTTGGTTGGAATATCCTCCTCTGTCTTTGGGTGTCAGAATGTGTTTTTCTTTTCCCAGGCTGTTTCAACCCTGGGTTGAACCTGGTTTTATTCAATTGCTGGGATTATTCTGCTTTAATTTTTCTCCTCAATTTTTTGATATCTGACTTATTATAAAGTAAAAGTACAAGGTTGCATTGTGCTGTGGTGAAGGATAAGAACTCTGAACTATTGTTGCTGCTTCTTTGGTGTTTGTGACTCTAATACTAATTGAAATACGATCTGCAAACTTTTTTTGGTTGGGGGATGCAATAACATAATGTCACAGAAATCTGATTATGCTGAGTCCCCCTCCCTCCATTGTTGGTAGAAAATGCTCATTATCCAGAGTTAGGAAGATTTCAGTGAGAAAACAATCTTTTCATCTTGGGTGGCTGACACCTCGACAGACAGCTGATGAACGTCAACCCGAGAGCAAAGGAAGTATCCATGGATGACTTGTGGGGGATGAATGCAGAAGTCATGAGGTCTTGCAGAAGTTTGCTCCCTGTGCTGCCATGATGATGTGTCATCAATATGTTCATAAGACTTGGCAACAGTGGGAGGATGTAGGTTCTGGGTGGTTTCTCTCTCTTTTTGAATTCCCTCTAATGTAATTACCTGACATGTTGTTGCCTTATGAACTTTGGCAGGAGTTCAGAACTAGCAGAATATGCCTTGCAATGCAGGAAACTTTGAATGCTTAAAGCTCCGTCACCTGGAACACTTCCACTAGCTATCTTGGACTGCAAGATTTGGGAACTTACTTGGTGCACACATGCTCATGGTTAGCTTTCACACTTTCAGCTGTAGAAAAATACAAATTAATCTCACTGTGGGACAATGTGCATGTCCAGAAGCTGGTTTACTATCTCATAACACTAACGCTTACATTTCTCTGATGAAAATAGGGACATTATTATTATTATTATTTGCAAATGTTCTTCATTGGAGTTCATTCAATATGTTATGGAAATGACCGGGGGGGCACATCTTTATAGTTGTTACAATGTTACAGATATTATGCTTGAATGTATCCTTTCGACAGCTCAGGGAAGATACCTAGCTTTATAAATTTGTATAAAATCCATACTTTAACTGACTCTCCTCATTCCAACACCATTTTAACCCTGAAAGAAAGGTGAATTTGGGCTCCACCTCTGTCCATGAATCAAGAAGCAGGAAGTCATGTAGGCAGTGGGAACAGGGCATCCTGCCATAATTCACCAAACCTGAGAGCACATACACAGCACCCCACCAGGGAGTGACGGGGGGGGGGCAACGATAGACATCCGCAGAGGCAAGTGTTCTGAAAGCCCATCTCCAGACAAGTCCTGAGGGCAAGGAGATGTAAAGAGTTTTCTTGTTCTTTCAGTGATGGGTACTTAAGAGGTGTTGGAAAGGTGTCTGATAAAGTCTAATGTTGAACTTGTGTAACCCTAGTATACCCCTCCCCATTTTTAACATGCTAGTGATGTAGTGAAGATGCTGCTCAAAGTGTATTCTGGGGGAAAGAGGGAAGTTTTAAAAGAGGATGTCACCCCCTGCTCGGGGTTCTTACTCTTGTGGGGACCTGTTGCGCAACAATAAAGATCTTGGTCTACTGACTGCTGTTTGCTCCTATATTTGGCTGGAACTTCCTTCCTTTCTGACCATATAGACCTGCAGCCTCTGCCCCATGAGCTGGGCTGTTGAGCAGTTTCTCACCCCAGAATTTTCCTTAACAAATACAATACATGAATCAGGCCTATCACGGTGGCTTCTACTATTTGGAACTCCCTCCTGATGCTGCCTCTTCAGTACCCGTTGAAAACGTTCCTTCTTCAACAAGACTTTTAAGTGGACAATCTTTATCCTGCTTTGTATCTGCATGGGTTTGAATTTTTTTCAACATATGAAATTGCTTTTGATTGCTTTTACATATAGGTGCTTTGTTTTTTGTTGTTTTTATATGTGAAATTATGCAATTATTTCTTGTCCCTGTGTTTTTATTCTGAAATTTGTTTTGAGATAATTCATGAGAAGTGGTTCTTAAATGGAATCAAATAATAAATAAGTAAAATGTCAGTAAGTCACCTTTGAGTGTACAATTTTCATCTCATCTCGTCATCCCTTCTGTTATAAAACTAATCCTGCTCTAGCATCTCCTAGAATTGTCTGGTAATGTTCAAGTGAGAAAATGTGCTGGTCAACCTTATTTCCTCCCTGTGCCCTCGACAGGTTACTGTGCACATATTCTGTGTTGATTTGAGGAAAAATATAGAAAGAAGAAAAGAATTCTCTCTTTGGTGAAAGAATTCCAGCAGAGATTTTAAATCACAAAACGTGCAGCAAAGCAAGAAAATATAGGCTGTTGGACCTTTAAAATATGTCATTTCAAGTGAGTTCAAAAGTGTCCCCACACATTTGGTTAGCTTAAAAGTGTTTACTTACAATCTCTCCAAAGGTCAGTGTCATGTGGTTTTGCATACAGGATTCAGCAAAGTTGCACACGCAGCAAAACTTGGCTTAGTTACAAAGTGGTGAAGTTATTGGTAAAAGAACTCAAAAATGGCTGTGAGAGCCATGCGGTTGAACTCAAACACGGGGAGCTTCTCAGGCAGACTGGAAGTTGAACAATAGGCTTGATTACCCATTTCCTCCCCAGGTAAGGGGAAGTGATCTCACTAAGTATGGCAGGACACCTGCATGCATTAGTTAGACTAAAGCATGTTGGTTATATGAGTTATCCCCACTTTCTGGAGAGTCATTTCCATGCTCACCTCCATGAGAATAAATCATATTTTACCTCAGGATTTAAATTTCTGAGCAATATGCCTAGAATTGGTAATAAATACATCTTTGCTGATGCATATGTAAACAGAGTCTAAATTAGGTCCACTTTGAAATGTAGTTTAGTATTTTCTCCCCTCCACCCCCGGTATTCTAGATGAAATGAGATTATTATAATAATCCTCTCTTTCTCTTGGGCCAGTTTTTTTTAATGCATTGTCTGCAGGCTGGGTGCTCTGGCACCTGGAGCGGCACACATGCGAGGCAAACTGCCCACGGTGTCAATCCTCACCAGGGGCCGATCTTAGTGCGGCTGCGCAATCAGCACCCCCGCCACTCCCAAGCCTACAGCGAGCCGGAGGAAGGGGAAGAGCCACAGCAGCAGCTTCAGCACTTGCCGCTTTGCCACTTGCTGGGCTTGGGGGAGTCACAGGTGGGGGGGCACGCCGAATGTCACCCCCCTTCAGGATGACACCCGGAGTGGCCCACACACCCCTTCCTATGCCCCTGTCTGCAGGCCATGTTGTTAAAACTGGGTCAAACAATCACTCCAGTTCTCAGAGCTGTGAAAGCTAAATGTAAATCTACCATTCTCTATATATCACTCGAGGTCATCCTGGTACTTGCCATAAAGTACTTACTTGAGTTTTTTGCCTGTTGCTTTCTTCAGTTTATTCCTTTTATTTTTGCCTCCCAAGACCCACAGCCTGACATTGGCATGGCAGCCATGAGATTTATTATTAGGGGTGGCACTGTGGTCTAAACCACCGAGCCTCTTGGGCTTGCCGATTGTAGGGTCAGCAATTCTAATTTGTGCAACAGGGTGAGCTTCCTTTGCTTTGTCCCAGCTCCTGCCAACCTAGCAGTTCAAAAGCATACCAGTGTGAGTAGATAGATAGATACTGCTGCCTCGGGAAGGAAACAACACTCTGGCTTCTGTCACGGTGTCCTGTTGCACCAGAAACACTTTCATCTTGCTGGCCACATGACCATGAAAAGCTGCCTGTGGACAAACTCTGGCTCCCTTTACCTGAAAGTAGAGATGAGTGACGCACCCCATAATCGAATTTGACTGGACTTAACTGTCCAGGGGTCCTTTACCTTTACCTTATTAGGAATAAACAAGAGTTTGGTGATCATGAATGACTGGTTATTAGGAATAAAGTATTTAAAAGTAACTTTTTAAACAGTGGTGTAATGAGAATGGTGTGAAAAGAACACATGCTTTGGGCACAACCTGGACAAAATGGGCAGCAAAGATTGTGTAATAATATATGTCAGGGGTTGCCAACTTTTTGGGGCTCATGGGAACATTTGGAATTTTGATAAAGTATCCTGGGTGCCAATTAAAAAGTCTGTCATGGGGTGTGGCATAACAAAATTTAGCTTCCACATCTAAAAGAGTAGAAAAAGAGACATGACCAATGACATCCCATGAAACGTTTACAGGGAGTGGAGATGCTGAGCCAGTACAAACAGGAACTGAGAAGGAAGCACAATCTGGCTCTCTGGCACTGTGGATTTTTTAAGGGGATGCTTACCGAGACATTTCCCAGGTGCCAAGGAGGTACTGGTGAGCAGAGCACATGTCATCTGTGGATGCTGCACTACTGACAAAGTCAAAGGACACCTGGCAGTTCTTGCTCAGAGAAAACATCTAAGGGATTTTTTTAAGTAGGAAAAAATGTTCCAAGAAGACTATCAACTTTTCTGCTCATTCTTGGTTCTGTGTATTCCCCAAAGCGCTGGGGGTAAGACGCTCCTCAATTAGATGTTGGGGGCTCCTACTCCTTTTAACTTTTTAACTTCTTAATCTTTTAACCCTCTTCTTATCAAAAGTTTGGCAACCTGGGGTTTTATATCAGAGAACTTGTGAAGTTGGTGCTGTAAATTAGATCTAATGAAGTCAAACAGCTTAACAGCCGCCGCCCAGCTTATTTCAAGGACTCGTAACTCTAAACAATTTAATTAATCTCCTGAACTTTTTCCAAACTGACTCTGACTCAGGCTTTGACTCGGCGTTTTAAATGAACTAAGGGAGGTGAAGCTGTGTTGCAGGAGTGTTCCGTTTGTGCTTGCCTCTGCCCTCCTGGCTTGTGGGTGCAACTCTGCTGTGTGCCTGCTCTGTCTTCCCAGTTGTGGGTCCAGCTGCCCTGCATGCCAGCAGTGCCCCTGGACTGAGACAGACTGGTCGAGTACTCGGCATGGAGCCTGGGTCAAGATATAGTACTCTGCAGATGACTCAATTGGAAGGCACCTAGGGAAGCCAGAGAGGGGGGCTCCACCCTCAAGACGCCAGAGACTCTTAAGCCACAGGGCTGGCAGCTGGTTGTAGCAGAGGAGAGGTATGATTCTGTGGCCCTGAGAACACCAGCAGTGGGGGAAACCAGAGGACTCCTGATGCCAAGAGGAACACTTTCTCTGCCACTACAAGTTGGCAACAGCAACAGCAACAGCAAGAGGAGGGCCCCCTGAGACCATCGGGCACGGCATTGACATCGAACAGGGCATTTACTGAGCCTGCCCCGCCTTCCTCTGTCCACCCCCCGCTGTCGCCTGGTTGTTCAGGTTGGCAGATTCAGAGATCATTCGAGCAGACTTGAGTTGGCGCGTGATGCTACAAGAACTTCGTGATGCTACAAGAACTTTGTCTGCTACAAGAACCTTTTTATTTTATTTTCCTTTCCCCCCTCCCTTTGCCATTTGTTTTAGTCCTTTGTCCATTGTTTCATGATAATATTTAAGTTTTTGCTTGCTGACTGTTAGATGCTTGATTGTTGTCCTGTTATTTAGGTGTTTTTTCTTCCTTTATGTACGCTGTGGAATGTTTTGGGGTTTATTTTTTAATTTAATTAATTGGTTTGTCTAATATTATAATAGTAGGCTGACAAAGAATATAACAGTTTTGTATAATCAGAGAGGTAGCTGATGTTTAGCTGGCTTGTTCTACTTGACTAATTAGAGTTATCGAGTTGTTGATACTATAAGCAGAACAACTAGGCTGGGAAAGAATAACATCAATTGCCATCAATGGAGGCTAGTATGAGGCTTGGGATTGCTACCGTGGAGGGGCGAGGGAGGTATGGCGGTGGGGGCAGATGTCATAGGCGAAGGGGGTCGAGATATGGATATGCTTGTACCCCTTCCAATCTGTGCCTCATCCCGAGGGACGAGGGTAGGGTGAGCAAGGATTACTCACCTCCATTACTGGTGCTGTGCAATGCCAGGTCTATAGGCAACAAAACCGCCACCCTGCGAGATTTCTTTACCTCGGACGGGGTTGACCTGGCTTGTGTGACGGAGACCTGGGTGCGCAAAGGGGAAACAGTTACCTTACCAGAGATGGCGCCCCCGGGTTTCTACGTCCTCCACCAGTCGTGGACTGTGGGCCAGGGGGGAGAGGTGGCATGATTAATCTGGGAAGATTGTTCTTTCAGGGCTCTACCATCCCCATCGATCCCCGGCATTGAATGTGTTGGCCTAGCGTGGGGCTCCGAGGAGAGCTTGGCTGTCTGGCTGGTGTCTAGCGCACCAGCAGCCACCCTGTCAGGCCTACTGGAGGCGGTGGACGGCTGGGCCTTGGAGTTCCCTAACCTATTGGTATTGGGGGACTTCAACATCCATGCTGATGCCACTCCCTCCTCACAGGCTCTGGACCTGGTGTCTTCCATGGCGACACTAGGGCTCTCCCAGTTTGTTTTGGGCCCCACACATCAAGCAGGCCACACGCTGGATTTGATCTTTGGAGTAGGTATAGATGTGGTCATGTCTCCTTCGATGAAGGTGCCATGGTCTGATCACTACGCTCTGAAAGCCAGGATTGACTCCCCCCCCACACTTAGGTGGCGAGCCAATTTGGGCTCGCCCGCAGAGGTTGATGGACCCTGATAGATTCCGTCAAGCCTTGCGGGACCTTGCTCCCCCTGGCGACTCATTGACTGAGCTTGTTGAGGGCTGGAATACCCAGCTCCTGGCAGCCATTGATGAGATCGCACCTAAGCGCCCTCTGTGACCCTGCAGAAACCGGGCTCCCTAGTTTATTGAGGAGCTCCAGAAAAGGAAGCGGGAACCTCAAACGGCTAGAGCGAGTATGGCGGGGTGCCCGTGATGGAGCCTCAAGAACATCTTATAGGGTTTTTATGAAAACCTACGAGATGGCAGTGAAGGCCGCTAAGAAGTCTTACTTCTCAGCCTCCATTGCATCCGCTAGCTCTCGCCCAGCGCAATTATTTAGTATAATTAGGTCTTTAACGTCCCTGGAGGGACAGCCAAATTTAAATAACAATTTGACACACAGCTGTGAGGCATTTGCGAGCTTTTTTGCGGAGAAGGTCCTGTTCTTCCTCCATGACCTCACTGCCAATTTGGATACAATAACGGAACTGGAGGCCCCTCAACTGTCCTCGGGTCCAATATTGGACCACTTTAACCGGATATCCCCAGCCGATGTGGACAGACTCCTCTGAGTTGGAAAGGAGGCAGTGGTGCGCCCGCTCTTAAAGAAAACATCATTAGATCCTTTAGATCTATCCAATTACCACCCGGTTTCGAATCTTCCGTTCCTGGGTAAGGTGATTGAGAGAGTGGTTGCTGAACAGCTTGGTGGGTTTCTGAATGAAACATCGCCCCTGGATCCATTCCAATCCAGCTTCCGCGCTGGACCGAGACGGCTCTGGTCGCCCTAACAGATGATCTCCACAGCCAGCTGGATCGAGGCGGGTCATAGAATCATAGAATCATAGAGTTGGAAGAGACCACAAGGGCCATCGAGTCCAACCCCCTGCCAAGCAGGAAACACCATCAGAGCACTCCTGACATATGGTTGTCAAGCCTCTGCTTAAAGACCTCCAAAGAAGGAGACTCCACCACACTCCTTGGCAGCAAATTCCACTGTCAAACAGCTCTTACTGTCAGGAAGTTCTTCCTAATGTTTAGGTGGAATCTTCTTTCTTGTAGTTTGGATCCATTGCTCCATGTCCGCTTCTCTGGAGCAGCAGAAAACAACCTTTCTCCCTCCTCTATATGACATCCTTTTATATATTTGAACATGGCTATCATATCACCCCTTAACCTCCTCTTCTCCAGGCTAAGCATGCCCAGCTCCCTTAGCCGTTCCTCATAAGGCATCGTTTCCTTTTTAAAAAAATAAATTAATATTTATTACTTTTAAAAATTACAGAAAAGGGGGGGAAAAGGAAAGAGACCAAAGAGAAAAAACAAAAGAGAGAAGAGACAATACAATACAATATATAAACAATACAAAACACAACCTAAACACATTAAACTAAACACATTACACTAAACTAGACAAAACCCTAACCCACCCTAACCCTAAACAAAGCAAAACAAAAACCATTTAAAAACATACATCACACCTTTTCCATATCTATCTTTCATTCCCTTATTTCCTCGACCTCCTCTCACCTCCCTTTTTGTATTCCACTTCTATTAATTGTTTCAGCAAATCATAGAATCATAGAATCATAGAGTTGGAAGAGACCACAAGGGCCATCGAGTCCAACCCCCTGCCAAGCAGGAAACACCATCAGAGCACTCCTGACATATGGTTGTCAAGCCTTTGCTTAAAGACCTCCAAAGAAGAAGACTCCACCACACTCCTTGGCAGCAAATTCCACTGTCGAACAGCTCTTACTTTCCATCTTTCTCTATTTTCTATCATAATATAAATATCTTAACATATTTTTAACCTTATTTTCCATTAAAGATAAAATACTTATATATGCTTAACTCCTTATAACATTTCTGCTAAGGCCATAAAATTTCATTCCACCATTTTTCTATCACTCATTAATTTTACAGTATTTCTATATATAAACTTTAAATTTTCCAATCTTCTTCCACCATCTCCTCTCCCTGGTTTCGGGTTCTGCCAGTCCTTTCCGTCAATTCCATATAGTCCATCAACCTGGCGATCTTATGTCCGAGGCTCTTAACTCTTTTCCAGGTCCCTTCTGCAGGTCTTCTTCATATTCTTTAATGCTAAAGAGCAGATCTCGGGAAGACTCCGACCCAACAATACTTTTATTCCTTCTGGACAGGTCAGCCAAATTTCCATAGTTGAAGCTAAGATCCATAAAGTGTTTCAGGACATGTTTCAAGATTCCTCCAAATCCAAAGGCCCCCAGAACTTCAATCTCCAAACCCAAGTCCATGTCCCAGAAGTCAGTTAATCCCTGCTGTCAGCGCTGCCCAAGGTCCCAGCTCACACAAGACCAACGCTGCTTATTCCTCAAATAAAAAAGTCTTTATTGAAGTTCAGTTTCATTTCCAGACGCGCAGCGCGCAACGCTACGTCTATGCCTTAGACCGTAGAAGTCCCATCTGAATCTCCTCCCCCCTGACACCAGCTTAAGATTCTAGCCTTACTCCACCTCTTCCTCTGTTCCTTCTTTCTCTGGGTCCTCCTGCTAGTCGGAGTCTCAGCCCTCCTCGATTCCTCTGACGCTGAGTCCCCTGACTCTTCTCCCCCCCTCCTTCGGGCTTTGGGACCTGGCTCCCAATCCGGGTTTTCTGCTGTCCCGCGCTCCTCCACATTTGAACTTGGCGCGCGCGCGCAGCTTCCCACCTTCCTTCTGACCGTTACACTTGTGTCACTGCTCCCTCTTTCGGGGAGGCTAGCTGGACCTGGCCTTCCCTCCGTTTCCCCACTTCCCGATGGGGGCGTGGTCACCCCTGACTCATCTTCTCTCCCCGCTGGAGGAGAAGCTGGTCCTGACTCATGTGACTCTTCCCCCCCACTGTGCTCTGGTGGGGGAACTGGTCCTGATCCTCCGCTACTCCCTTGGGAGTCCCCTCTGGTCCCTTGTTTATGGAGCGTCCCCCCCTGGGACCCCCCTCGCCCTTACCATAGGCGCCCCCTCCTGGGAATCTTCTGATTCGCTGGAGAAGCTCATGGAATCTCTCGGGTCACTGTCATATTCCCCTACGCTCCCCTCTGATTCCTCTCCTCCGCTCTCTATTTGCTCTCTCCCCTGCTCTTCTGCTCCTGAGCCTCTGACACCTGCATAGAGGGATATTTCCAAATTTCCTTCTTCAGTCCAAGCCGGGATCCGATCCTCAAAATCTGACTTTTTCTAGGTTCAATCATAAAAGGCCTCAACCTATAGTCCTCAATTTGCTTCTGTAAGACTAAGGATCCCTCTTGTATTACTTTAGGTTCAACAACAACAGCTTTCTCCTTCTCCTCCACAATTTGTCCTGCCAAAGTGGGTTCCTGTACCAAGTCCTGAATTATTTCTGTGTTGGTGCTCACTTTTTGTCTCAGATTAATCACTTTATGTCCCAAATTATCAATTTTAATAGTCATGTCATCTGTCTTGTTGTGAAGCTGTTCCAGCGAGTAGCTTATCTTACATAATACAGTCACTATGGCTTCTGTCAACATTCTTAAATGGTCCAAGGTCAATTCCCGGTTCTCACAATTTCTTATCTTGCAGCTGGAGATTCCCCAGTTCCATTCCTATGACAGTTTCAAAAGCTCCCTCCAGAGGGAAACAGTCTCCACTTGTATCAATCCTTTCAAACACAACTCAAGCAATAAAGATAGTTTCAATTTTCAGTTACTTTTCCTCCTTTTTAAACGCAGAAAAGGACAATGGAAACAGTATACTTCTTGTGATGGGATGATGAGCTGCTTGTGCGTAAAATCCTAATCCCTCAGAGTTTGGCTAAGTCCCCAAACCTCTGTCTGTGATGGAGCTCCTTAAACATGACTCCATCAATCGCTCGTTGAATCGGACAGTGGGCGTTTACGGAACTTCTTCCAGCATAAAAGCTCCTTAACGGAAACGCGTCTTCTGGACTCTCGGCGTGACAGTTTCCGCCGAGGAGTGGGTGTCCCTACAGGAGGTCCTGAAATCTCCCCGCTGCTCCCGCTTGAAGTGTCTCTGAGCCCTCCCTCCGACTCACTTTCCCTTGGAACTCCACTTCTCCCCCTGCTGGTCCCCTCCTCCGCTGAATGGTCTCTCTCACCCTCCATGAGCCCTTTCACCTCCTTAGTCTCAGATGGCAGTTCCCTGACATCCACCTCCCCTCCAGGGCCCCCTTCACCCCCTTCCCTCCCCTCCTCTGCGGGAGGCGAGGGAGCAAAACCCCTGAAGGAACCTCCCTCATCTTCCGAAGTTTCGAACACTTCCCTCCACCTTTTGCTGTCTCCGGTTTCCAAGTACTCCTCCTCATCGGAGTCTGTTCCTCCTTCCAACTCCGATTCCCTGAATCCCTCCAGTTCCTCCTCATCGTCGGTGGTGCCAAAGTACTCCCTCCGAAACCTCGCTACTGGCTGAGGTTTCCTGGGGAACCTTTGGTGAAACGTTTCGATCAAGATCTCGTCACGGACCTCCTCGGCCTTCACCCAGGTGTTTTCCGACTCCGGTTCCCCTTCCCACGCGACCAAATACTCCACCTGATTACCCTTCCACCTGGAGTCGATGATTTCCGCCACATGGTTGCGGCTTTCCCTTTCTTCTATGGCTGGCCCCCGTGTGGATACCCCTTCACCTTCCCCCCTGTATGGTGACAGTAATGACCTGTGGAATACTGGGTGCAGTTTCATGTGGTTCGGTAACCGGAGTCTGAACGCCACTGGGTTGACCTGTTGGATGACCTCAAATGGTCCCAATCTTTTGGGTCTCAATTTCTTGCAACCCCCCTTGAACGGCAACCCTTGGGTTGATAGCCAGACCCGACTCCCCACCCTAATTGTTTCACCTTCCCTTCTGCTCTTGTCTGCCTGCCTCTTATATTCTTCCTTGGCCCTTTCTAAGTTGAGTTGGAGTTGACGATGGATCGCTTCCATTTCTTCTACAAAAAGTTCCGCGGCCGGAACACTCCATCTTTCCCCTCCTTCCCCTGGAAACGCCCTGGGGTGGCACCCATAATTAGCCAAAAAGGGGCTCATCCCGGTGGACACATTCTCAGCATTATTGTAAGCAAATTCCGCTAGTGCCAACTTTTCGACCCAATCGTTCTCTCTGTCATTGACATAACACCTCAGGTATTGTTGGAGAATACCGTTTGCTCTCTCCGCCTGCCCATTGGTCTCAGGGTGCCTGGCAGTCGAAAAGTTGACCTCTACGTGCAATAAGCTCATAAGTTTCCTCCAGAATCTGGACGTGAACTGTTTACCTCTGTCGGAAACCACCCTCAAGGGGGCGCCATGCAGTCTGAAAATATGTTCTACAAACAATTTCGCTGTCTCTTCCGCCGTGACTGCATGTGAGCAAGCTACAAAGTGACCCATCTTAGTTAACAGGTCTACTACGACTAGTATGGCGGTTTTCCCCTGGGATTTGGGCAGATCAGTCATAAAATCTATCGACACCGCCTCCCACGGTCGTTCTGGTGTGGGTAACGGTTCTAATAACCCCGCTGGTGCCCGCCTTTCTCCTTTGGCTCTCTGGCATTGGTCACACCTTCTCACATACTCCCGTACATCCTCCCTCACCTTGGGCCACCAAAACTCCCTGGTCACCAACCACATGGTCTTGTGTTGCCCAAAATGCCCCGCTGTGGGATTGTCGTGCAGCTGTTTGAGTACTCTCCCCCTCAATTCCCCTTCGGGTATATATAGCGCCCCTCTGTAATACAATGCCCCGTTTCTTTCTTCAAAACCCCCGGGGTCTTCTCCCTCTCTCCTTAGACCTCTGAGCTTGTCCTGTGCGTACTCATCATTTACCGTTCCTTCTACCAGTTCTCTTTGCCCCACCCAGGCCGCACCACACACCCAGTGGTCCTCTGGGATAATATGTCTCTCTTCCGGCGCTCCCTCCCCCTCCAAATATTCAGGTTTGCGAGAGAGAGCGTCCGCTCTGATGTTTTCTGGACCTGGCACATAGCAAATTTCAAAATGGAATCTGGAGAACTCCTGGGCCCATCTCACTTGTCGTTGGTTGAGCACCCGTGCCGTTCTCCAATACTCCAAATTCTTGTGGTCCGTACACACTTGCACCTTATGTTGTGCGCCAATTAGTAAGTGTCTCCATCTCCGGAACGCTTCGTGAATGGCGAGTAGTTCTCGGTCATATACCGTGTAGTTCCTCTCGGATTTGTTCAGCTTACGCGAAAAGAAGGCACACGGTCTCCATTCCGACTTATTGCTCCCTGGCTGAAGCAGCACCGCCCCCACCGCCCGGTCTGAGGCATCAGTTTCCACTCTCATGGGTTTTTGTAAATCCACATGCAGGAGCTGTTCTTCCGAAGCGAATGCCCTTTTCAATTCCTCAAAAGCATGCTCCGCCTCCGCCGTCCAAACGAATTTCTTCTTGCTGCTTAGACAGTCCGTGATGGGAGCCGTTAAGTGGGCAAAGTTCTTGATGAATTTACGGTAAAAGTTCCCAAACCCTAAGAACCTTTGCACATCTTTTTTCGTTTTCGGTGTCTTCCATTCCAGCACCGCCTGGACCTTCCCTGGATCCATGGCTAATCCCTTGTCTGATAAGCGGTACCCCAGGAATTCCACCTCCTTGGTGTGGAACTGACACTTCTCCAATTTCACCCACAACTGGTTTGCTTGCAGCTGGCTCAGCACTTCCCTGACATCCTTTACATGCTGCTCCTCATTCTCTGAATATATCAGCACGTCATCGAGGAAGGCCACGCAATTCTTGTAGAGCAAAGGTCCCAGTACGTGGTTCATGAGCGATTGAAAACAGGCGGAGCCTGATTGTAATCCGAATGGCATAACGAGATATTCAAACGCCCCCAAAGGGGTGAACATGGTGGTTTTCCATTCATCCCCCTTCTTTATTCGTATCAGGTTGTATGCTCCTCTCAGGTCCAGTTTCGTGAATATCTTTCCCTTCCTCACCCTGGTCAAAATGTCATCAATCCTGGGCATGGGGAAAGTCACTGGTTCTGACACGGCATTTAGGGCCCGGTAGTCCACGACCAATCTCGGTTTATCCGTGTGTTTTTTGTCCACAAAAAACACTGGGCTCCCCCCCACCGCTCTGGACTCTCTGATGAAGCCCCTCTTCAGGTTTTTATCAATAAACTCCCTTAACTCCTGCATTTCCCTGTCTGACATGGCGTACAGCTTGCCCACGGGGAGCTGGGCCCCAGGGACCAGATTAATTTGGCAGTCAAAGTCTCTGTGCGGTGGTAATTTATCTGCTTCCCTTTCACTGAAGACCTTGCTCAGGTCAGCGTATTGTTTGGGCACCTTCCCTTTGTCCGCCACTTCCGTCCCTGCTAGAGAGGCTTTTGCCCCTTCTGGCACCTTTCCCTCTCTGCAGTGTTCCAGACAATGTGCTGACCCAAAGGAGACCACTCTCTGATGCCAGCCCACTAGCGGGTCATGCAACGCTAGCCAGCTCATTCCCAAAATGACTGGAGCCCCTCCCAGGGTGGCTACATTGAACGCTATCCTCTCAGTGTGCCTGGCCACCCTCATAACCATTGGGACGGTTTGTAGGCTGACTTCTCCTCCCAGCAGCTCCCTCCCATCGATCGTGGTGACCTGCAGGGGGTTGCTTAAAGGGAGTGTCTGTATCTGGTGTTCAGCTGCAAACTCCTTGCTCATAAAATTACAGGAGCTGCCTGAGTCCAGCAGCGCCTTAGTCTTTAGTGGGTATCCGTTTGCCAGCTCTAGCAACACCTCTATTACTAGGGCTGGTCTTGGAGGTTCCGGAGTGGGCACTTTTACTGCTCCTTGGCCTGTCTGCAGTGCCCTGACAGAGGCAGACAGGCGTTGGCTTTTACTGGCTCCTGGACTTCCTCCTCCTTCCCCCCAACAGCTCCAGCCATCCCTTGCCATTCCGTTCTTTGTGGGCAGACTCTGGCAAAGTGACCTGGCTGCTGGCAGAGATAACATTTCTTGGCGCTCTTTCCCTCCTTCTTCCTCCCTTCACTGGGATTTGAAACTGCGCGCGCGCGCGCTGTTCCAACTTCCATCGGCTCTCCTGGCGGGAAACTTGGTTCTGGAATCTCTGGAATGCGGAAATCCCTCCAACGCTCTCCTTTCCCCTCCCGCTTCTCCAAGGCTCTTGCCTCCTGGCGTGCTCCAATGGTCAGCGCTGATTTGGTCAGCTGATCCATAGACTCCGCCCTGGGCGCCCGGGAAAGTTCATCTTTCACCGCCGAAGAAAGCCCCTCTTCAAAGAGCATTTGAATGGGTTCCGCCGAAAGGTCCCACCCCAATCTATGTATCAACATTGTAAACTCAGTCCAGTACTCACGAACCGATCGGCTCCCCTGTTTGCACGCCATCAATTGTCTGCGCACCAGCCCCTGTTCAATCTCGCTGGAAAACATCAAATCCATGGCGCGAAAAAACTTCCTCGCGTCCTTCAGCATGTCACTATTCCCTGCCATCAGGGGTCTGACCCAATCTCTCGCCCCTCCTTCGAGATGGCCAATCACAAACGCCACTCTCGATGCCTCGTCGGGAAAGTCATTAAACTGCAGTTCAAGAGCATACTGCATCTCTGTCCTAAAGGCTTGGTAGTTCCTGGGGTCCCCCCCAAACTTCTGCACCATTCCTGGCATCTTTCTTGCTAGTGTAGCGCCTTTTGCCTTTTCTGCATCCTGCGCCCTCCTTTCTTCTAGCCTCGCCGTTTGCATTGCTAGCTGGAGTTCCAACACTCTGTACCTTTCTTCCAGGCTTGGACCCTCTCCAGCTCCTGCTGCTCCTCCGGCTCCGGCTGGGTTACTCATGATGCCTCTCTGCACAAGCTGCTTTCAGGGACTGTCCGATTGCTGTGATGGGATGATGAGCTGCTTGTGCGTAAAATCCTAATCCCTCAGAGTTTGGCTAAGTCCCCAAACCTCTGTCTGTGATGGAGCTCCTTAAACATGACTCCATCAATCGCTCGTTGAATCGGACAGTGGGCGTTTACGGAACTTCTTCCAGCATAAAAGCTCCTTAACGGAAACGCGTCTTCTGGACTCTCGGCGTGACAGTTTCCGCCGAGGAGTGGGTGTCCCTACAGGAGGTCCTGAAATCTCCCCGCTGCTCCCGCTTGAAGTGTCTCTGAGCCCTCCCTCCGACTCACTTTCCCTTGGAACTCCACTTCTCCCCCTGCTGGTCCCCTCCTCCGCTGAATGGTCTCTCTCACCCTCCATGAGCCCTTTCACCTCCTTAGTCTCAGATGGCAGTTCCCTGACACTTCTCTTATTTAGTTATCTGTCAAATACGTTCTGTTCACAGTCAATGAACTCTCCCAAAACGTCACTTTTTCTAGCAGCCCGTTTCCAGGTTCAGAGCAGTGGTAATTTGATTTTTCGCTCTCTCCTGCAGGATCGCTAGGTTCAAAATTTCCCCCCTCTTCTCCTGCTTCCAAGGGGGGTTTGGTGTTTTCATCCGATGGAAATTTAATCCTTTACCAAAGATTTTCCATGACTTTAGCTTGTAACATCTTTGCTTCAAACTATTTACAAAAGAGGAAGGCGGACTTCCTGTTTAAAACCTTCCCGTTTCGATGCCAAATTAAGATATTTGAAGTTCCAATTTTCCGTTCTACTCATGGGTAGTTGTTTAAAGTCCAATTGTCCACAGGAAAAAGTCAGCGCTCTCCGGCAACAGCAATGCAACAGCAATGCGGCTTCACTCCATGAAAAAAGCAGTCGATTCGAAGCACCGCACCACTCACCCCACGTCCTCTGGATCCCCAAAACAGGGTTTCCCCGCGAGTAGGGGAGGCACAAAAGGTGCCAGCCGAATCCCAAGTTTCTCCCGCCTGTGATTTCAGTGGGTCTCCGCCTTCGCCGTGGCGGTCAGACCCTGATTTCCACGGAACAACATTTGCCCTCCTCCAGTCTGCCGGGACTTCGCCTGTTCTCCAGGAATTCTCAAAGATGACTGCCAGTGGTTCTGAGATCACATCTGCCAGTTCTTTTGATACTCTTGGATGCAGTTCATCTGGCCCTGGAGACTTGAATACATCTAGACTAGCCAAGTATTCTTGTACTATCTCCTTAGTTATTCTGGGCTATGTTTCCTCTGCTGAATCATTTGCTCCAAATTCTTCAGGTCGGGCATTGTTTTCTTTATCGGAGAAGACTGAGGCAAGGAAGGCATTGAGGAGTTCAGCCCTTTCTGTGTCCTCTGTTTGCAATTCACCATCTTCTCCTCTGAGTGACCCCACTGTTTCTTTGTTCTTCCTTTTGCTACGAACGTACCCATAAAAGCCTTTTTTGTTGCTTTTAACCTCTCTAGCAAGCCTGAGTTCATTCTGTGCTTTAGCTTTTCTGACTTTGTGTCTACACGTGCTGGCTATTTGTTTGAATTCCTCTTTGGTGGTTTCCCCCCTTTTCCATTTTTTGTACACATCCTTTTTTAATCCTAACTCAGTTAAAAGTTCTTTAGATAGCCACCCTGGCTTCTTTAGGCACCTTCCATGTTTCCGTCTCATTGGTATTGCCTGAAGTTGTGCTTTTACTATCTCCCTCTTAACAAACTCCCAGCCATCATGAACTCCCTTTCCTTTTAGTATTACTGTCCATGGGATTTCACCCAGCACTTTCCTAAGTTTTATGAAGTCGGCTTTCTTAAAGTCAAGAAATTGAGTCCTAGTATGCTTGGCTGCTCCTTTCCGCTGTATAGTAAACTTCAGAAGAGCATGATCACTCGCGCCTAGTGATCCTTCCACTTCTACCCCACAAACCAGGTCATCAACATTGGTTAGGACCAGATCTAAAATGGCTGTTCCTCTTGTTGCTTCTCCCACTTTCTGGACAATGAAGTTGTCTGCAAGGCCAGTGAGGAATCTGTTTGACCTTATGCTCTTGGCTGAGTTTGACATCCAACAAATATCCGGGTAATTGAAGTCCCCCATTACTACTATCTCCCTTCCTTTTGCATGCTTGGCCATGTGTTCCAGGAAGGCATCATCTATGTCCTCCATTTGGCTTGGGGATCTATAGTAAACTCCCACAATGAGCTCAGTGTTATTCTTCTCTCCCTTAATTTTGACCCAAATGCTCTCACTTTGGCTTTGAGGTTCTAAATCTTGGATCTCTTCACAGGTATACACATCCCTGACATATAACACCACTCCTCCTCCTTTCTTGTCTGGTCTGTTTTTCTGAAATAGATTGTATCCCTCCATTATTACATTCCAATCGTGGGACTTATCCCACCAGGTTTCAGTGATGCCTATTATGTCATATTTAGTTTGCTGTACCAAGAGCTCAAGCTCATCTTGTCGGGGCTGCTGATTCTCCTAGACCTGTCAGCAGCCTTCGACATGGTCGATCATGAACTCCTGGACGCCTTGCCGACATGGGGATCCAGGGCACAGTCCTTCAATGGCTGTGCTCGTTTCTCTCTGGTCGGGGACAGAGGGTGGCACTTGGGGGGGAACTGTCATCGCGCCACTCCTTGGTTGTGTGGAGTGCCTCAGGGTGCAATATTTTCCCCGATGCTTTTCAACATCTTTATGCCTGCCCTCACCCAGCTTGTCCAGAGTTTTGAGCTGGGCTGCCATAAGTATGCTGATGACACTCAACTCTATCTGTTGATGGATGGCCATCCTGACTCTGCCCCAGACACACTGATCAGATGTTTGGAAGCTGTGGCTGGATGGTTACATGGGAGCCGGTTGAAGTTAAATCCTTCAAAGACAGAGGTCCTTTGGCTGGGTCAGGACGATATGGGATTAGGGGGGCAACTCCCATCTCTTGCGGGGGTGCAATTAGTGCCAGCACCGTCCGTTAAGAGTTTGAGTGTAATCTTCAACACCTCCCTTTCCATGGAGGCGCAGATTGCAGCTACAACAAAGGCGGCATTTTTTCATCTCCGCCAAGCTAAGCAGTTGGCTCCTTACCTCTCTCGCCCTGACTTAGCCACTGTGATCCACGCGACGGTCACCTCCAGACTGGATTATTGTAACTCGCTCTACGTGGGGCTGCCCTTGAGACTCTCCTGGTATGTCTCACAGAAGAACTTACAGTCTTCAAACGAAAACATCTTGGAGGTCCCAGGCCACAGAGAGGTTATGCTGGCCTCAACCAGAGCCAGGGCTTTTTCGGCTGTGGCTCCGATCTGGTGGAACACTCTGTCACAAGAGACTAGGGCCCTGCAGGACTTGAAATCTTTCCGCAGGGCCTGCAAGACAGAGCTGTTCCACCAGGCCTTTGGCCTGGGTACAGCCTGACTCCCTCCTTCACAGAACTCTAGCCCAATGGTTGCCATCAATTTGATTTGAATTAATTTTATAATGAAATGATTTTAGAATGTTGTATTATTTTATTGTTGTTAGCCGCCCTGAGCCCGGCTTTGGCTGGGGAGGACGGGATATAAATAAAATTTATTATTATTATTATTATTATTATTATTATTATTATTATTATTAATTTGCCACTAAGTTTTGCCTAACGTGGAAATTTGATGGGAATTTTAAGCTTTCTTCCTGAGGAAGTCTGAGGATAGTAAATATGTTCTATAACATCACTGGAATTTATTTCTCTCTCTCTCTCTTTCTCTGTGTGTGTGAGAGAGAGAGAGGAGAAAGGGGGTGCGGGGAGGTGCAGTCCACCCTGGGTGCCATCCCTGAGGGGGGCTGACATTGCGGCGATGCCCCCAACATTCGCCGCAGGCAGCGCCCACCCAGGACACCACGGGCAGTGCACCCCCAGGGAGGCTTGCAGCAGCCAGCGCACCCCCCCCCGGGAGGCATGTGGCAGCCCCTGGGATGCGAGCCCCACCCCCAGGTGCATGCTGCTCCGGGTGCTGGAGCACCTAGCTCTGCCTCTGATGTGTCCAAGAGAGGGCAGACATATCTGCAGAAAATAAAATGGTTATTCTAATTAATGAAATACACACTGTACACATGGCTTTAAAAATAACTATCTGAAGTGTTTAATGCATCCATAGGCGTGAAAAGCAACACAGTAAAAAACAAAAAGCTGCTATGTATACATTTTGCAAGTCTTCCAATATTAGTTAATATATATATTGTGCATATAATGATTATAAATAGACCTTACAGATTAAAGCGTATTGTATGTAGTTTGTGGCAGGTGTTAATAATGAATGATTTCATTACATTAATAGACTCCTATAAGAATTCATCTTCGTAAGTCAGTGGTGGCTGGGGGGCAGTGGCGGGATGGCATATATGGCATAAGAGTTATTCTCCTGTTACATTCAACTAGAGTACCGTCTATGTACCTGTGTACATAAATAGTTGAGCTATGCAAAGCAATAAATGTACACACTTTCACTCAGACACTTGTACATGTGTACAGATAGTGTAATAGGTGAAGACGCCTACACACATGCCCATACCTCTGAATGATTTCATCCCATGATGACCCCTTCCTCCTTAGCTGCTGGGCCAGGAAGGAAACCCGAACACTGCCAACATATGGGTATTAGCCAAGCAGCTTGGGAGGAAGCCATGGGGCAAGTGATTCCTCTGCTTCTTTGTGGGATGAGTCTGAGATCTTTAAGTACTACCAAAATAGGGTCAGATCTGCTCCCGAGAGTCTCATATCACTGGCTAATCATTTTGGCATGTTGTACATGCTGCTGTGTGGACTGTACTGGTTGTCTCTCTCCTTTCCCACCAACCCCCTGCCTGCTCCTGTGACTGCTGCTTTTCTGCCAATAGCAGATGTGGCAAGGCATGTGGCAGTGGCAGGAGCAGGTAGGTGGTGGTCGGAGCAGCGGCAAGGCAAGGTGGCGCTTCCCATTTCACCTCAAGCTGTAAAACAGGACATGCCTGCCCCTGGTTTGGTACACTGTAAGGCATCTTCCTATACCCCTCGCAAGCTCAGTATAGTTGTCATGTGACTTACCAGGGTTGTGTCTAATGGAAAGATCACAGCTAAGCTCCAACTGGAGCTCTGTGTAGATGTGCTAAAGAACAGCAGTGGTCTTCAACCTTTCCAGAGGTGAGTGCTACCTGCAATCCCAATCTGCAATACACAGGAGTTGTTTATTGTAGAGGACCTTGGACCAAAACGACCAGCTTGCAGAGCTGAAGCAGGGGCGGTGAAGACTGATGGCAACACATTTCCCCCCTCTGTCTGAGTTCTGGAAGCAATCAGCATAGCAACACAGGAAACTGCCTTATAGTGAGTAAGACCATAATCCATCTAGCTCACTACTGAGAGGCAGCAAGACTTGGAGGTTTCAGGCAGGGGTCTTTTCCTAGCCCTACCTGAAGATGCCAAGGATTGGACCAGGGCCCTTCCTCATGCAAAACACTGAGCTATGGATCCCAACCACTCAATTCTCAGATGCCTTTTGCTTTGACAAGGAAAGCATTTCCTTCCCAGCATGGTCTTTCTTGACAGGCAGAAGCTGACACCAGAGGTGTTCTTCAGTTCTTATTGCCAATTTAGCTCCACACCATTTCTCTATCTTTTTTTATGCATGCAGAGTGTGAATATTATTAGAATGTGGGGAAAGCAGAACATTAGCTAACTTATTCCAAAAGTAAGTTCCTGATCTTTATGCTTTGGCAGTCCTTGAGTGTTGTTCCTCACTGACTCCCTTGCATGCTCCTTCCCAATCCACACCCTTTACCAATATTTAAAAACACATTCCAAACATAAGCAGGGGCTGGGTGGGGTGGGGCAGAGATTGGAGAGATTTCAATAGGCGGGGAAGGATCCTAGTAGACTGGGCTTTAATAGAATAAATAGCACAGTAGCTTTTTCAAGCAAAGTAGCAAACATAAGAAGCTCCAATAAAATACCACACTATTTGGCAGGGGTGTGTGTGTGTGTGTGTGTGAGAGAGAGAGAGAGAGAGAGAGAGAGAGAGAGATTAGTCTTGTACAGAGTTTTCAGAGTTCTACTGGAGCTCTGCTTTTCAGGCGGAGCTCCAAGCAGCTTCCCACGCAGAGCAGCAGGACTGAGTTGGCAAGGCGCAGGTGGCAATCACATGAAGGCACAGTCTTGGCTAATAGTCAAGTGTTGGGCACCACCAGAAAACACTGCAGCAGCAAGCAAGTCTACTTTCTTCCTCAGCTATCACAGTGAGAAGTCTCTCCCAGCACTTCCACTTCATCCCACAGTGTAGTGCTTGCTTCCATTGTTGACTGTGGTTTGTGCAAGGCTGTGTTTTATGGCTTAGGCAAGACAGTCACCATCTTGGCATGTTGTCAGATGATGAGGCAGATGTTCTGTTGCCGGGTTAATAAAAGCTGGCATCTGCAGGACAACAGCACCAGAAGACCTCTGACCAAGGAGTGGTTTTCCCCATGTTCCCTGAGTCCATGAGTGTTGGGAGAGCACCATTGCATGCAGCTGAATTGAGCCCTTTCATTTTAGAAAGGTTCTCCTGAAGAAGCCAAGAAAAGTGGATCTTTTGTAATTTCTTAGAATTCAGTGTTGATTCTGTAGCTCAGCAGCGAAAACAGACATTTATCTAAGTTTTCATAGTATCTCAGAATGCAAGTCTTAAGACATGTATCAGTAAATCATGTTGGACTAGCCCTTATATGCTACCAGCCACAGAAGTCTACAGTGTAGGATTGTACTTGATCCACAATACATACAGTTAAGGAAAATGGGTTTTGAATGGAAGTTAATACAACCTGCCATCCTCAACATTCTTACTTGGAATATAAGTTCTTTTATGAGTAGGACTTATTTCAAGGTGAATATGTTTAAGATTGGAGTGCAACTCTCATTGCCTGCATGGAATCATGTATTTAGGAGGACAGGGTGTCCTCAAAAGCATATTATACTCCATTGCAGCAGTATTTACACATGACTGTCTCTAGATGAGGTAGAGAGACACAGCTGTTTCAGGTGGCAGGTTCTGAATCCTATAAAATCAGGTTTTCTAGTATAGCCTTTTCTCCAACTAAGTTCAAGAAGTGACCTTTCATATGTGGTCATACAGTCTGGTCTGTAAAATGGGATGATTTGGGGTTGTACAACTGATTCTAGCTGTGTTGCATTGATGGAGATGGTAAAGGAGAGGGAATGCAAATATAGAAAGTTTTGCCACAACAGCAGCAATATATGGATTTGGCTAATAGTCAAGTACTATTTTTCATATGCCAGCTTTGGGATCAGAAACAGATATATGATATTTTCTGTTAGTTTAGGTCCAACTAATCTTATAGGTTGGGACGGGTGGGTGGAGCATATGTAAACTACAGACATGGTCATTTAATTTCCTGTCCCCAGGAAATGACAGGACCTGTAGTTCTGTGAAAGGGACTAGGCATCATTAACTGATAATTCCTAACATGCTTAGCAAGCTACTACAAATCCCATGGTTCTTTGGGAGATGCTTCGGCAACTAAATTAGTATAAAACCACTATAGGTTTTTTTATATATATATATATATATATATATATACACACACACACACACACACACACACACACATATATATATATATATATATATATATATATATATATATATCTCCCTTTCATGGATCATTGCCTTGCCGTGGCGAAGGAGCTTGAATAACTCAGAGAAGCTATGAACTATGGCGTGCAGGGCACCCAAGATGAACAGGTCATAGTGGAGAGTTTTGACCAAACGTGATCCATGACCTGGAGCTGACTGTGGCTCAGATCATCAGCTTCTTATAGCAAAATTCAAGCTTAAACTAAAGAAAGTAGGAAAAACCACTGAGCCGGTAAGATACAATCTAAATCAAATCCCTTATGAATACACAGTGGAAGTGAGGAACAGGTTTAAGGATTTAGATTTGGTGGACAGAGTGTCTGAAGAACTATGGATAGAGGCTCACAACATTATACAGGAGGCAGCAACGAAAACCATCCCAATGAAAAGGAAATGCAAGAAAGCAAAGTGGCTGTCCAACGAGGCCTTACAAATAGTGGAGGAGAGAAGGCAAGCAAAATGCAAGGGAGATAGTGAAAGATACAGGAAATTGAATGCAGATTTCCAAAAAATAGCAAGGAGAGACAAGAATGCCTTCTTAAACGAGCAATGCAAAGAAATAGAGGAAAACAACAGAATGGGAAGAACCAGAGATCTGTTCAAGAAAACTGGAGATATGAAAGGAACATTTCGTACAAAGATTACCATAATAAAAGACAAAAGTGGAAAGGACCTAACAGAAGCAGAAGACATCAAGAAGAGGTGGCAAGAATACACAGAGGAGCTATACCAGAAAGAAATGGATGTCTCGTACACCCCAGGTAGTGTGGTTGCTAACCTTGAGCCAGACATCCTGGAGAATGAAGTCAAATGGGCCTTAGAAAGCACTGCAAATAACAAGGCCAGTGGAAGTGATTATATTCCAGCTGAACTATTTAAAATTTTAAAAGATGATGCTGTTAAGGTGCTACACTCAATATGCCAGCATGTTTGGAAAACTCAGCAGTGGCCAGAGGATTGGAGAAGATCAGTCTACATCCCAATTCCAAAGAAGGGCAGTGCCAAAGAATGCTCCAACTACCGCACAATTGCACTCATTTCACATGCTAGCAAGGTTATGCTTAAAATTCTACAAGGAAGGCTCAAGCAGTATGTGGACGGAGAATTCCCAGAAGTGCAAGCTGGATTTCGAAGAGGCAGAGGAACCAGAGACCAAATTGCAAACATGCGCTGGATTATGGAGAAAGCTAGAGAGTTCCAGAAAGACATCTACTTCTGCTTCATTGACTATGCAAAAGCCTTTGACTGTGTCAACCACAGCAAACTATGGCAAGTTCTTAAAGAAATGGGAGTGTCTGATCACCTCATCTGTCTCCTGAGAAATCTCTATGTGGGACAAGAAGCTACAGTTAGAACTGAATATGGAACAACTGATTGGTTCAAAATTGGGAAAGGAGTACGACAAGGCTGTATATTGTCTCCCTGCTTATTTAACTTATATGCAGAATTCATCATGCGAAAGGCTGGGCTGGATGAATCCCAAGCCGGAATTAAGATTGCCAGAAGAAATACCAACATGGAGGCAGAAATGGAGGCAGAAATGACAAACCTAGACAGCATCTTAAAAAGCAGAGACATCACCTTGCCAACAAAGGTCCGTATAGTAAAAGCTATGGTTTTCCCAGTAGTGATGTATGGAAGTGAGAGCTGGACCAAAAAGAAGGCTGATCGCAGAAGAATTGATGTTTTTGAATTATGGTGTTGGAGGAGATTCTTGAGAGTTCCATGGACTGCAAGAAGATCAAACCTATCCATTCTGAAGGAAATCAGCCCTGAGTGCTCACTGGAAGGACAGATCCTGAAGCTGAGGCTCCAATACTTTGGCCACCTCATGAGAAGAGAAGACTCCCTGGAAAAGACCCTGATGTTGGGAAAGATGGAGGGCACAAGGAGAAGGGGACGACAGAGGACGAGATGGTTGGATAGTTTTCTCGAAGCTACCAGCATGAGTTTGACCAAACTGAGGGAGGCAGTGAAAGACAGGAGTGCCTGGCATGCTCTGGTCCATGGGATCACGAAGAGTCAGACACGACTAAACAACAACAACAACAAATACACACACACACACACACACACACACACACACTGCTTTTTTTCTTAAAAAATGCTTAGGTGTATTCTCATTTTGACTCAAGAAAATCACCATTTTATAGTTCAAATCAGGAAAAATAAATATAGTAAATGGACAAAATTACAAAGATTCACAAAATGTTCAGGGGTATCGCCCTAAAGGGGGCCTAATAATAGGCATCTCCCTCAACCTACATTCCAAATTTACTCTAGTACAGGCCTTGCCTCCCTACGCCCTCACCGGGCTAATTGCGGGGGAAAAGATCTCGCTCCTAGTTACAAATGTTTACTTGCCACCCGGGGGTTCTTCCCTTGAATTGGGCTCTAAATGGGGCTCGCTAGAAGAGCATTTGCTCTCATGCTATGTTAAGTTTCCTAACACCCCGGCCATAATTGGTGGCGATTTTAATGCCCGTACGGCAGCAAATTGGGACTCGTTGACCAAAGCCAAATGGTGGGTTACCCCAAACCTTGATAATTATGACCTGGAACACATCGTGAAGAGAACTTCTAAGGACCACAGAGCAAATGAGGCTGGAGTACTCCTCTATCAAATGGCCATCCGTTTGAATTTGGTCCCCTTAAATGGCACATGCCTCCCTGATATTCCAGGGGATTTCACTCACCTGAGCGTTAAATCAAACAGCGTCCTCGATTACCTGTTGGTCTCTAGGGATCTATTTAAGTGTATTTCCACTTTTAAGATCGAGAATGTACAATTTAGTGATCACCTTCCCCTTGTTGCTAAGCTTTCCCTGAACTGGCAGCCGGAGGCTCATAGACATGCGACTCAGGTGGTAACCAACGAATCTTTCCAAGTAAGAGGAATCAAATGGTCGGAGACTCAGGCTCAAAGGTACCTGGAATTCTTTCAAAAAGAAATCCTCGGGCCCTATCCCAACATAGGCTCTGCCCCAGACGAGCATAGCATAGTATTGAAGCGCTTCTACCATCATATGACTGATCTTACGTCCTTCTTCAGGTTACCTCCCAAAAATTTAAATCGAAACGAGTATACTCACGGTGCTCCCTGGTATAATTCCCAGTGCAAACAAGCAAGACAGCGCCTCCGTGCTATATATAATGCATACAAGACCTCTGATGCATCTACCCTGCCAGCTAGCTATGCACAAGCCAAGCAAGTTTACAAACGCACGCAGATAATTGCCAAGCGTGAGTGGCAACATAATCGTTGGCAGGCTTTGATTACTGCTTCAAAACCACACAGATCCAGGGAATTCTGGTCTTTGATTAACAGAAGGGGGAGGAATTCCCCAAGGGCAGTCATCTCTGCACCGACATGGGAACGGTTCCTGAAGAAATGCTTCTCACAGGCAGATGCTCCCTCCGACCATCTGATGCACCTGTTTACCCACCTACCTATTTGGCCTCCCACCGATCCTGACGAAATAGCCAAGTTAATAGCTCAGCTGAAACCGGGCAAAGCCCCTGGGCCCGACCTGATCCCTGCTGAAGCCATCAAACTACACCCACAATGGTGGGCCGGCATCTTGGCCAAAACTTTCGATGCAATCAACGCTTCCGGTCTCATCCCCAAAACATGGAAGGAGGCCATTATTGTACCAATTCATAAAAAAGGTTCTCCAACGGAGCCGGAAAACTACCGTAACATCAGGCTCCTTTCGATCATAGGGAAAATTTATGCCAGCTTTTTGATGACTAAATTATTGCGATGGGTAGATGAGACTAACCAGATTGGCCATGAACAAGCAGGGTTCAGAACTAAACGCTCCACAACCGATCATGCGATAGTTCTTTATCATCTGGCCCGGAAGTACTCCTCCCCCCCCCGGGGCTACCTCTGTGCTGCCTTCTTAGATCTAAAGGCAGCCTTTGACAGCGTTCCTAGAAATATTCTTTGGGAGAAACTTGCGAAACAGGGCATTGATAGAAGACTCTTATGGCTCATAAGCCAGCTCCACGAAGGTACCCTTGCCAGAGTGAGATTCACTCCAGCGGGCGACCTTACAAATTCGATACCAATAAACAAGGGAGTGCGCCAAGGATGTATATTGGCTCCCTGCCTATTCAACCTATTCATCAGCAACATGCGAGCACCCCTAGTCAACTCATCTCCAAGTACACACGCGCCTAGACTAGCGGATTACCGCTGCCCACTCCTTTTATATGCGGACGACGCGGTAATTCTATCTTATACACGTGTTGGACTAAACAGAGCTCTGAAGATCTTTGCCACGTATTGTCAACTCAATCAATTAACCATCAACCATGCCAAGTCCAAGATCCTGATCTCCTCCAGAAGCCGGAGATTATACAAATGGAAGCTTGGTGGGGCAAAAATAGAGCAAGTCCTAAAATTTCAATACCTAGGTGTTATTTTTCAATACAATTTGGGGTGGAAAGCTCACATTCAACACCTACTTAATAAGGCCAAAACCTTGTCATATGCGCTCCTCCGATTCTTCTTTTCGGACAGAGCTTTGCATGTTCCCTCGGCCCTAAAGGTGTTCAAGGCAAAAGTGGTTGCCGTGCTTGCTTATGCTGCCCCGCTCTGGGCTGTGATGACAGATCTCGCTCCCCTTGAGACTCTGCAAAGCCAATTCCTACGTCGGCTCCTAATGCTCCCCCTGTGCGTAAGCAACGCAGCCATGCGACTAGAATTGAAGGTCGCATCCTTAGAAACTTGCCTGTGGAAGCAAGTCTTCAATTTCTGGTTATCATTGTGGCATAGATTACCAAACCATTACCTTGCCCAATGCTTATGGCGAGATGAATTCTCTAGCCTTTGGACTAGCAGAATTCATGCCAAACTCCTGAGTTATGGAATCTCTCCCTCAGATTCCCTAAAACTAGACCAAATCACTGCTCAGAGACTGATCCGCCAAAGACTGGATGACATCGATTTACAGCGAAATTATATGCTGGGGGGAGGTGTTTGTTCGCCCCAGAACATTGGTATCACTTTAACTTACTGCGTTCCATCATACCTCTCCTCCCTTTCGACTGTTGCCCATAGACTGGCCTTCACCAAAGCGAGGTTTAACGTTTTTCCCTCTAATGTCCTGAGACATAGGTTCTCAAAGGGCCAAGCCCCCGCCGTGTGCGAATGTGATAAGGTGACGCCGGAGTCGCTCCAGCACATTATGTTCACTTGCCCCTTGTTTAATGTGCCACGGGCAAATTTGTTGGGATCAATCATACAGAAACTAGAGGGTACCCCACCAAAATTCCACCTTGCCCAAATCTTGCAGGACAAGGATACCCACACAACCCTGAAGGTGGCTAGGTTCCTAGTTGCTGTCCTTTCCCAAAAGCGACGCCAAGGAGCTCTACAAGCTAATTAAGGCGTAGCATGCCTTTCCATTTTATAGTATTTTATTGTTATAGTGGTGTTTTAGCGATCGTTTTTTTTCTCCTTACGGCACAAACTGTTATTTATGTGTTGTTTTTACCTGTATGGGCCTATGGCCGTAATAAATGATATTCTATTCTATTCTATTCTATTCTATTCAGGGGTATGCATGGCCACAGAAAAAAGCACTGTATATAATGAACTAAAAAAAATTAGACATAATTAGAGTCAATCCCAAGACTTTGCTGTGCATGGTTTTTTGTTAACCCTACATGGTTTTGCACCACTGTAAATAATATTATAGAGTAAAGCCAACAGGTTATCTGGGTTAAAAAAAGCAGTTTTGGAACAAGGTAAATGGACAGAAGAGAAGCTTATGCTCTCATCTGCTATGGATTTGTGTGACACAATTCTTAAATACCTTTCTTAAGTATTAACATTTATGTCAATGTCATTTATTAACACTCTTAGGTGCTGACTCTTAAGGGGCTCAGGTCCCTTTGTCCTCCCATAAAATATTGCCCCCCTCAATGTGAGGACAGTCAGGGTCAGAGAAGGCCTATTACGGAGCCAACTATGGTGTGGCCTGGTTTCAGCTGCTGGCAGCTCTTCCTCCTCCTCTTCCTTCTGTGGAGGGGGAAAGCAGCTCCCGGCCAGTGGGTGGGGTGGGTGGGAGGAATAGGCCAAGCGCCAAAGAAGCAGTGATCCCACAGCATTTGGCTCTGCCCCCTGGCTCTTCCCGGCATCCCACACATCATTGGTGCCCGCAATCTTCTGCTCAAGTTGGTGCCTCTGTTGGGGAGGACAGGAGGTGAAGGGTGCAATCCAGAGACAATATAAATGTGCTTTAACTCCTATTGGCAGTGTTCCTAGTTTTGTTGTTTTCACAGGGGGTTAAAATACAGTCTAGATCTGGTAAGTCAATTGAATCTTTGCCGTTAGTTTCGGTGGGATCAAGATACTTAAGCAAGTTTCTGCTGCATTTAATAATAAAAAATCTGAATGGTGCCCAATGACTGATTTTGAATATATTGTTTTAGCATGATGATATTTTAAGTGTAAATTAAAATATGTGGCCCTGGATTAATGTAAAGTATACCATCATTCAAATGGGCTGGACAACTACAATAGTTTAGATAAAGTGGATTACCACAGGAGTGGCATCACTGTCTTGTGTTACTGAAGGTCACATATGATCATACACATTCAACATTTAGAGGTACTGAGTGACCATAACCTGGACTCCAGGCTACCTGGATCTATAGGAACAGATTTAAGGCTAGGGAACCACTTTCTAGAAACTTCCTTTCATAATAAGTCTGGTTTACACGTTGCACTGTATCTATCCTCCATCCAAGCTCTTAGGACACACTCCATGGCTATGTTCCACGCTGGCAAAGCATAATGGGATGGGTCTATGCCCACAATTGTACATGACCACACAGTTTGACCTGACCATTTCAGCAGAAGATATGCATGTTATTTTGAGCAACCAAGGAGGACAGGCCAACCAAGCTGCTATTCTATGAAAATCCATCTGTGTAAAAACATATATTGGGGGAAAGGGTATACAGTGGTACCTTGGGTTACATATGCTTCAGGTTACATACGCTTCAGGTTACAGACTCTGCTAACCCAGAAATCGTACCTCGGGTTAATCAATGGCCTTAACCATATTCATGGGTGTAATCTGAAAAAAACTTAACTGCATATCGCTGTGAGAGAGGCTGCATTGTGCCACCTTTTGCTCCTTGGAGGAAGGATCAGATTAAAAACATATACAGTGGTACCTCGGGTTACATACGCTTCAGGTTACAGACTCCGCTAACCCAGAAATAGTACCTTGGGTTAAGAACTTTGCTTCAGGATGAGAACAGAAATCGCATGGTGGCAGCAGGAGGCCCCATTAGCTAAAGTGGTACCTCAGGTTAAGAACAGTTTCAGGTAAAGAACGGACCTCCAGAACAAATTCTTAACCCAAGGTACCACTGTATGGGGCTTGCCTTTTTGGCATTTAATCCTGGGGTACTTGCCTCATGGTACACTAGAAGTAGCCCCCCTGAGCTACTGCTACCTAGAGGTAAGTGCAGTAGTTACCTCTTGGCTCAGTAACCTTAAGCATAACCTGAAAACATAACTACTCCAAGCCAACTTGACTTGCACTTTTAAAAAAGTATTTGCCCATGACTAGTTGCACCAGAAAGTAGATGGGGAATGTGTAATGAAAGCAATACGGATAGATGACATCCACATTTCAATGTATAGGAAAATAGTGCCTGCAGTTCCTGATCTAGAAAGGGAAACAGGCAGGGATCTCCTTGGTGCACCTAGGAGATGTGGCAGAGGGTCTGGTAACTATTATTATAGAAATTTCACATAATTTCTCTGAACCAATAATATTAATTGAGCAAATTCTCTCTCCGTTCCCCAGCTTTATGAACAGCCATCCATTGGGTGGTGGGATGATGATGATCTTCTCAACACAGCCTGGATGCCTATACTTTCTGTTGTTGGACTTCAGTAGTAGTTAATGATTGTAGCCAGATGCCTACATAAAAGACCTGGTATCTGTCTTTCCACATCACAAAACACACTGTGAAGCCCACAATTGCTGCAAGGAGGTTAAGCACTATCTGGATCAGCAAGTAAAGGTTGAAAGTATTGGTGATGTCGGTACAGTCGGATACATTCTTGTACATGAAGGTTCTGCTGAGGGGATCCACTGTTTCCAGTTTACACTGACAGGCCTCAGTGATGGTTTCACAGGTAAACTGTGTGATCTGTGAATAACAGTAGGCAGCAAAAGCTACTGCCAAAACACAGACAATCAGACTCAGAGCGCTCAGCAGAAAGTATGCAACCTGGAAAGGAAACACAATGAATTTATTTTCAGCATTACAAGCAATTTTATATGGGCTTTACAGTGAATGTTTGCAAGTTAGTGAAGGTTGCCATTTATATATGAACTCTGACAGTCCCAGATGACTTTCACAAATGTCCAGAAATAGGTGATGATTTTCCTATGTTTTGAACAAACACCAATGAGCTCTGCCAATCACATCTGGGTACCTGTCAAAATTCACCAATCCATCTGAGTTTTTGGACATTTACAAATTTTGTCTAGCTCACAGATGCATGCCATCACTTGATGCTGCAATCTATAAGCAAGAAAGCAAACTTCAATCAAGGGGCGGGAGCAGAGAAATATTCACAATGTTGAGCTGAGTTTAAAAGGGTTACTTCTCCAAAGTGAGATGATTCTGAACAGTTAATAGAGCTGCGATAGAGTATTGGCTAAGGACCTTCCAACTCTATGATTCTATGATGTGAGCTATATGCTAGGTGGCATTAGAGAAGCTGATAAGTCAAAAAATAAAGACAGCAGGACGAGATGCTAAAATCCAATAAAAGGAGAGGTGTACCTCAAGTGATGCTAGAAAAAACAGGCTCATATAATTTAGCATTTTGCCTGCAAGTCTAACTCTTCATTGGAGCCAATATATTTTTTGTTAAAAATAGTGCTTCTCTTTTGTTAATATCTCTCAGCTTTAGCCCCATCTCTCAATCTGTATGCTGATGATACATCTTGTAAAGTAAGCCTACTTTACAAGATTACAGATGTAATATATTTTAAGCACTTTGAACATTCAGGAAATAAGATCATAAAGAATGAGAGAAGATTCCGCTGGATCAGATCAAGAATCCACCTAGGTGAATAGCCTCTTTCCTGAGCTGGCCTATCAGATGCTTCCAATAAGCCATGAGCAAGTCATTATATTTAACTGATGGGTGTCATTACTGTACCAACATGCCCCAAGCGTGGGACTTTGCTTGAATTGCTTAACTTGTTTGTGAAATCACACAAAAAGGCTGTGGAAGCATAACATGTTGACTTATTTAGGCACATGGATGAATATAGATGATCAGCCTGTTTCAAGACTTCACTGTGGGGTTGATGATGTAACCTGAGATGCAGTATCGCATACTGTGTGCCTCCATCACAGAACGAGGGACTTGATGAACTTCTTTGTATTCTTAATGTATCTAAGGGTAGGCCTCTTGACTTTACTGAATAACGTTTCCCCTGCCCCCCCCCACACAAACGTCTCTTTGCTGCCCTCCCTGCTGAAACTCACTTGCATCTGCTTGCTACTCTGTGCAGAGTATGAGTACATTCTAGCACCTGAGGTGGACCACAAAGGATGCCCCCCTCCCAGCTAGGGAAGAAGGGGTGAGTGGAGGGGGGTAATAAAGATCTGCTCCCCTGTGGATCCTGCCACCCAAAGCAGTCTCCTCACCTTGCCTCATGGGTGGGCTGGCCCTGAGTATGAAACATATTTTTCTTTTTGTTTCACAAACCTAGTAACATCTCATCAGATTTTCATGTGCAGAATAGCTGTTGTTTTGCTTTCTGCACTGACGTTACTATTTTTGCCTACCTAACATAAACACAACCTTCTAATCAGTTACTATTGTTACTATTGTTAACAGGGGCACCAGCTTGCCCCCCACATTGGGGGCACACATCACATGACATGCTGCAGGGAGAAGGAGGTGGAGCGTGGCGCTGCTTTATGCTCCTCCTCTTCCCCATGACATGCGGGGGGGGGGCGGACACGTGCAGAGGGCAATCTTCGCCCTCGCTTGTCCCAGCTGCTGGGTGGGAGCTGGGGCACCTGGAGGGCACCCGGCAGTGGGTGTTGGCCCCCTCAATATTGGGGGGCTGGGCCCCCTAATTCAAATTATTGAGGGGACTGGAGCACCAAGTGCCCCCTAAACCTAGCAACAGTGTACTCTAAGCAGTCATTGTACATTTAAGAATGTGATTAGAGCCCTGGTAGTTAAGACTACCATATAGTTAAGAATCCATATAGTTCAGCAGCATACTCCCAACAGTTGTCTACAAGATTCTACCAGGAGTCAACAGAAGCAAGGCATACAGGCAATAATCCACTTGATTCTTGTTCCTGTCATCTAAAATTCAGAGGCCTGTGGCCTGTGAATAGGAAGACTTCATTTAGCCATCATTCTCTCAATTTCCAGTGTGCAGAGTAAGTGCCGCCACTGCTCATTGGGCCAAAACAGAGCCATCCACACACAAGGATGATGTTTGCTGAAGTATACAGAATCTTTAGTGAGGGTGGAAGGAACTGAAACAGCCCAATGAGGACTGAGCATTCACAGCGGCCAGGTAACGTCAACTAACTGGTGGTGGTGGAGGAATTGTGTGGGAAGGGAAATGGAATGGAGTATTGTGGAGCAGTGAACAGGAACACTCCACACTGCAGCATTTTGTTGCAGCTAGCCCTACTTTTCACAGCTACTGTTGATGAGAAATTGTCTGGCATCTTTTAAAAAGCTGTTTGAGTTAATGGCAGAGAATCTCATAAGTCAGATTTGGGGAACCTGTGGCCCTTCAGATGTTGCTTGGCAGCTCCCATCATCCCTGATCATACTTTATGGCAGAGCTGGAGTCCAACAGCATCTGGGGGTCCACAAACTGCCCACCCCTGCATTATACGAAGAACTACTTTCTTTTGCTTGCCCTGAAACTACTGCCAAGCAATTCCACTGGATGACTCCAAGTTTTGTATTATGAGAGGAGGTGGAAATCACTCTCCAGTCAGTACCATCCTCATTTCCCCGCCCCCCAGCTTCTTATGTCAGCAACTTGACATGGAGGAAGAGAGTCTTTTTTGTGGTTGCAGCATGAGCAAACCATCAATACAAAAGCAGTTTTGTGACCTTGATGTTCCAAGTCTGTCTGTCTTGATAAAATCCATAGCCCAGGTATATGCATCTTCTATCAACTGTATGAATCAATCTTCCTGTTTGTGACTCCATTTGATGGGGAGGAGAATAGCCAGGTTTATTGACAACATTTGAAGTGGTTATATATGTTCTGCCCCAAACTAAGTTAAAATGTGCAGAATTTTATTTTGCAGAGTCTTTTGAAATAAAATGACTATACTGTGGAAGCTTTTTTAAAAATGAAAACTGGGGGTAGTTTTAACTGAACTCTGTACTTTTGGTAATAAGGCTGCGTGAGAAATATGACGACATATTCTTTTTTAAAAAAAGACAGAAAATGCACAGGAAAGTGGGAACAAACAACTAAAGTTCAAACTAGACAACAGAAGATCTGTGACTGGGTAACTTGCAAATTTTATAAATTTTGTAAATGTTTTTCCTGTTTGAAAACCCTCCCCTCCATTTTGTCCTTTTTGCTGTGTGCAGAACTCAACGAAAGCCAATAGACTTGATTTCAATGGGTCTACTCTGAGAATGAGTAACATTGGAAATTACCCTACATTGTGGAGGGCCAAATGTAGCTGTGGAAACTGTACATGGGGGGCTAACTTAAACTTATTTAAGTCACATTTGAAGGAAAAGTCAGCAAGAAATATATCAGACAAATCTTTAAAAAAAGTTTCTTAAAACAAGCTTGCTAACAATAACTGTAAGTACATCAGTGTTAATGTAGTTCCTAAAAGCCTTGTTCTTTTATCTCATACTGACATAAATTGTGCTTATTTTGAAGTTTAATGGAGTTCTGGATTCACATTAGGATCGCATTTCCCATTATTCTGATAGCTAAGCCACAATTCTGCTCTGAATTAAAATTGGAGGCACACTTTCAGTCTTGCATCTGAAAAGGTTTACTCTGACAGTAAGCAGGGCCATCCCAAGGCTTTTTTATGCCTGAGCCGAAGCCCGCCACTCTTCTCTGCTGCTCCTCACTTCCTGGTGAGCTGGAGGTAGCCAGTTCACTCCGCCTAATGGTAGGGCAACTCTAGGTGCAAAAGTAAGAAGTAGCCCAAAATGATTCTGCTACTACTTTCCCCTCATATTTATTATTGACATAATTTAATACTTATGATGCTCAAAAATACAAGCAGATATTGTGTTACATTGGATTCCAAAGTACATCTATGATACATTTTTTACAAGAACAGTAACAAGAATCCATCAACAACACCCCTGTCTAAGTTACAGATAGGTAGCCGTGTTGGTCTGCCATAGTCAAAACAAAAAATTTTTTTCCTTCCAGTAGCACCTTAAAGACTAACTAAGTTAGTTCTTGGTATGAGCTTTTGTGTGCATGCACACTTCTTCAGATACACTGAAACAGAAGTTGCCAGATCCTTCTATATAGTGAGAAGGTGGGGAGGGGTATTACTCAGAAGGGTGGTGGGAATGGGTGATTGGCAGATAGCTGTGATGAGCCTGTTGACGACTCTTAACGACTGCAATAGGTCTTACAGGAAAAAGCAAGGGGTGAGAAGGTGAAAAATGGCTTTGTCATGTATAATGAGATAAGAATCCAATGTCTTTGTTCAGACCAGGTCTCTCCATGGTTTTAAGTTTGGTAATGAGTTGCAATTCAGCAGCTTCTCTTTCCAGTCTATTTCTGAAATTCCTTTGTAGTAAAACAGCTACTTTGAGATCTTGTATAGAATGTCCTGGGAGATTGAAGTGTTCTCCTACTGGTTTCTCTGTCTTGTGATTCTTGATGTCTGATTTATGTCCGTTTATTCTTTGGCGTAAGGTTTGGCCTGTTTGTCCAATATAGAGAGCTGAAGGACACTGTTGGCATTTGATGGCATATACAATGTTAGACGATGAGCAATTAAATAGTCCCGAGATGGTATGTGTGATGTTGTTGGGGCCAGTAATGGTGTTGTCCGGGTGTATGTGGCAGCAAAGTTGGCATCTGGGTTTATTGCAGGCTCTGGTGCCAGTGTCCGTGTTACGTCTGGTTGTAGTATTATTGTGGGTTAGGAGTTGTTTAAGGTTGGGTGGCTGTCTGTAGGCAATGAAAGGTCTTCCTCCCAGAGCTTGAGAAAGAGAACTATCATTGTCCAGGAGAGGTTGTAGATCTCTGATGATGTGTTGTACTGTTTTAACTTGGGAGCTGTATGTGATGACTAGAGGTGTTCTGTTATTTTCTTTTTTGGGTCTGTCTTGCATCAAGTTCTCTCTGGGTATCTGCCTGGCTCTGTTGATCTGTTGTCTAACTTCATCTGCTGGGTATTTTAGTTCTAAAAAGGTTTGCTGTAGATCTCTTAGGTGAGAGTCTCTGTCTGTAGAATTGGAACAGATACGGCTGTAACGTAGTGCCTGGCTATATACAATGGACTGTTTGGTATGTTTGGGATGGTAGCTTGAGGCATGTAGACATGTTTGTCGGTCAGTTGGTTTACGGTATAAGGTGGTGTCTATGCGCCCATCCTGTATTTTTATAGTAGTGTCCAAAAAATGTATTTCTTGCATAGATTGATTCATTGTTAGGTTGATTGTGGGGTGAAAATCATTGAATTTCTGGTGGAAGGTGTCCAGGGTCTGTTGACCATGTGTCCAGATGATAAAAATATCGTCAATGTATCGCAGGTACAAGAGAGGTTTGAGTGGGTAGGAGTTTAGGAAACGTTGTTCTAAATCTGCCATGAAGATGTTGGCATACTGTGGGGCCATGCAGGTGCCCATTGCTGTGCCACTGATCTGAAGGAGCAGGTCATCACCAAATTTGAAGTTGTTGTGGGTAAGGACAAATTGGCAGAGTTTGGTGGCAAAGTCCGCTGTGGTTTTATCTGAAATGGTGTTCCTTATAGCTTGTAAACCATCGGTGTGTGGGATGTTGGTATACAGAGATTCCACATCCATAGTAGCTAGTATAGTATTGTTGGGAAGATTATTTAAAGATTGTATTTTCCTCAGAAACCTTACGCCAAAGAATAAACGGACATAAATCGGACATCAAGAATCATAAGACAGAGAAACCAGTAGGAGAACACTTCAATCTCCCAGGACATTCTATACAAGATCTCAAAGTAGCTGTTTTACTACAAAGGAATTTCAGAAATAGACTGGAAAGAGAAACTGCTGAATTGCAACTCATTACCAAACTTAAAACCATGGAGAGACCTGGTCTGAACAAAGACATTGGATTCTTATCTCATTATACATGACAAAGCCATTTTTCACCTTCTCACCCCTTGCTTTTTCCTGTAAGACCTATTGCAGTCGTTAAGAGTCGTCAACAGGCTCATCACAGCTATCTGCCAATCACCCATTCCCACCACCCTTCTGAGTAATACCCCTCCCCACCTTCTCACTATATAGAAGGATCTGGCAACTTCTGTTTCAGTGTATCTGAAGAAGTGTGCATGCACACAAAAGCTCATACCAAGAACTAACTTAGTTGGTCTTTAAGGTGCTACTGGAAGGGGGAAAAAATTTGTTTTGACCCCTGTCTAAGTTTCAGTTAACCAACATAGAGCTATTGATCTAACAAATTATTTGACAGGCCACTATGCCCATCCCAACCTGCCCGCATGTTAAGGTCAACCATGACAATGGAATTCACTGTCAGCTGACTTCATAAAACTACTACATTTCAGGTACTACACTTCTGAAAGGCCTTGAAGACCCACTTATTTCTACTGGCTTATCAACTAGCGACTCTCTATGTTGATATCAAGTCCCTTTGGGACTTTGTGGAAAAAAATATGTGTTTCATCATTGTTCCTGGCTTTATTAATTGTGTGAGCTTTCAACATGAAGTTTTGTATTATATTCATCTTTTGACTAAGGTGGTATATAAATTTAATAAATAATAATAGTAGTAGTTGGAAAGTTTTTTTAAAAAGTATTTTATTGTGTAAAGTCCCCTTAGCGAGTCTGACTCGGAAACGGTGACCCTATCAATATGTTTGACAAATAAATTGATGGCTTTTTAGCAGGATGGCCATATGGAAAGTTGAAGTTCAGAGAGACGGTATGTAACTAAATGGCTGTTGCCAGAAAACAAGAGCAAGAGAGTCTCTCACTTGCCTCAGAGCCTGGCTTGTGGGCTTCCCAGAGGCAGCTTGTGGGAAACAGGGGCAATGTTCAACTACACAGACCTTTGGTCTGATCCAGCAGTGCTCTTCTCATATTCTTATGAAATGTTGGTACATCTATAATAATATTTTTAAAAGAAATGCCTCCAAATGCAGTGTTTAGGTCATCAGCGACTGTAAAACATGTAACAGTGGTACCTTGGTTTACAAACTTAATCCGTTCTGGAAGTCTGTTCTAAAACAAAGCGTTCCCAAACCAAGGCACGCTTTCCCATAGAAAGTAATGCAAAATGGATTAATCTGTTCCAGACTTTACCGGTGTGGAATGGAATCAAAAAAGATCTTGAAGTTTGGGGAAGGATGAAACTTTCCTTCTGGGGTAGAATTTCAACGATCAAAATGAGTGTGCTTCCAAAGATGTTATTTTTTTTCAAATGATTCCTATAATTAAGGGGACAAAGACCTTCAGAGAGTGGCAAAGAATGATTTCAAGATATATCTGGCAGGGCAAAAAGCCAAGAATACAATTTAAGTTACTAACTGATGCGAAGGAAAGAGGTGGTTTTGCCCTGCCAGACCTGAAACTATACTATGAAGCGTCTTGTCTCTGTTGGCTAAAGGATTGGATAAAATTAAAAAACAATAAATTGTTAGATCTTGAAGGTTTTGATAACAGATTTGGATGGCACACTTATTTATGGCTGGAGAAGAAGAAAAGTCACAAAGGTTTTGAGAATCATATCTTCAGGAGTTCTATAATAGAAATTTGGGACAGGTATAAAAATATATTGGAACCTAAAGTCCCACACTGGTTGTCTACATTAGAGGTTATGAGTGTAAAGAAAACAAATATGAGAGGGAATTGGATTACTTATGGAGACTTAGTAATTAAAGAGGGGGAGAAATGGAAAATGAAGCCATATGAACAAGTTAAAGACTATGTGTATGATTGGTTGCATTATCTTCAGATAAATGAAATGTTCAAAAAGGATTTTAAAGAGAGGGGATATATAGAAAAAGAGTCAAAATTTCAAACAGAGATAATAAATAATGACTTTAAGACAATGTCAAAAATGTATAAAATGTTACTGGAATGGCAAACAAAGGATGAAGAGATTAAGTCGGTTATGATACATTGGGCCAAAGATTTTGGTTATAATATACAATTGGTTGATTGGGAAAAAGTATAGAATGAAAATATAAAATTTACTGCATGTACGGCGTTAAAGGAAAATATTATGAAAATGGTATGGCGTTAAAGGAAAATATTATGAAAATGGTATATAGATGGTATATCACACTGGTTAAGCTAGCAAAAATGTTTAAAACATGTAATAAGTGTTGGAAATGTAAAGAAAAAGAAGGATCCTTTTTCCATATGTGGTGGAAATGCAAGAAGGTTAAGGGTTTCTGGGAAATGATATATATCGAGTTGAAAAAGATGTTTAAATATACATTTGTAAAGAAACCAGAAGCCTTTTTGTTAGGAATAACAGGAAGACAGATTAATAGAAGTGATTACAAACTTTTTCAATATGCAGTAACAGCGGCAAGAATATTAATGGCCCAAAAATGGAAACAAGAGGAACTACCGACTCTGGAAGAGTGGAGAATGAAACTTATGGATTATGCAGAATTGGATAAAATGACTGGGAAAATCAGATACCAAAAAGATCACAAGTTCATCGAGGACTGGGGAAAGTTTACGAATTATCTGGAAAACATATGTGATGAACAGACAACGCTAGTCGGTTTTAAAGAGGCTTTGTGATGTCAAAGGTGTATTGTAAAAAGAAAGAGAGATGAAAGGATATTACTAACTGGCAATATAATATATTGAAAATGCGTAACAAATAGAAAATATGGATGATTGATGGAGGAGCTGGTGGAAGTTCAAAAATTGGAAATTTGAGAATATGGTTGTGTTGATTAATTTGTAAAAGAAAAATTTAATAAAAATTTATTTTAAAAAAAGATAAAAATAAAAATTTAAAAATTTTCTTACCTGCACTGATGATAGTCATTGCTTGGGGGGGGGGCTTTTATCCATTTCTGCAGTCACACAATCAATCAGTAGCTGAACTGGGATCCACACAGATCCGCCCCCCCAAGCTGCTGCAGGAAATGCTCCCTAGAGCGCGTGCCTCCTGCAGCGGCATGGGGGGAAGGGAGTTGCACGCCTGCAAACCAGCTGGCTGGCGGGCGCACAGCTTTCCTCCCTCGCAGCTGCAGAAATGCCTTGACAACCCCATTCTCTGTTGCCGGACAACGGAAGTGTGGCACTCAAAACGAAAGTGCACCCCCAACAGAGTACATTCATATACCAAAAAAAAACAAAACAAAAAAAACCCGCAAACCAGAACACTCATTTCCGCGTTTGAAGCGTTTGTAATCCAAAAAGTTCGTTAACTAGGTTGTTCGTAAACTGAGGTACCACTGTATAGGCACCCTTCAAGGCAATCCTCAGAGACAGGGAGAATCATGTGGGCTTTGAGGTAGGAGCTATTACCCTGTTAATGTTTATTGCATGGTTTCAGGCACTGGAAGGGCAGAACATTTTCTCCACATGTCAGAATGAGGACATCAAAGGAGAGGATCAAAGCTTGTGCACGAGGTTACCCTGAGATCTCATCAGCAGATCCATCACATGGCAGACTAAGAAGCAATTCCAAAACTGCACACACAACAAAGCAGGAAGCTAGCAAAGGAGTTTGGATTTGCTGTTTTTCACAGCTTGACATAAATACAGGCTGGTGATTGCTACATAAACATAGAAGAGAGGAGAAAGGGATGTGTTGGACTGTGAATGACATCCCACACATGTCTCTTTTTTCAGTTCTACTGGCAAAAGATAAAGGGGGGGAAGGGGAATAAAGACTTTAAACAAAATCCTAATCATGCCTTGGTTTCTTTGTACACATGCTATCAGATCAATAATGAATAAATCTGTCAAATTTATTGAGCCAAAAAAACAAAACCCAGCAATCCACAAATAGCAACAAGGTTGCCCATGGCACACAGAAATTTAAGGCCCTATTGAGTGACAGCTATGACCCTCAGCTTGAATATCCATTACTCAGTTTCTAGGGCACAGCAAAACACTGGGAAACAATTGTAAAACTTTGCTACAAATTTGGAGGGGAACATAGTTAATAAGCCTGAAATGTAATTCTGGAATCCAGCAGAGAAACCTTCCTGTGCATTGTTCCACAGGAGACTATCAGACTTTTTCCAAAGTCATCAGGATGCAAAATGGCAGCCTTAGTGTTATGGGCAGAAAGAGAGGGGTTTATCCAAGCACGCAAACACATATTGTTAGGGGAAAGGCCATAGCTCATAGGTAGAGCAGAAGGTCCCAGGTTCAATTGTTGGCCTCTCCAGGTAGGGCTGAAAATGTCCCCTATCTGAAACCCTGGAAGGCTACTGCTGGTCAGTCACTGTGGACAATACTGGGCCAGACAGACTTTGAATGAGGCAGCTTCCTAGGCTGCAACATCTTCCTCCCAAGAATTTTCATAGCGTGTACAAAAGGGACATACATTTTGCCTCCATAGAGAAAGAAGTAAAGCGACAAAATCATCTTAGCTACTCAAAATAATGGTTAGCTACCAAGCCCAGTGAAAATGTGTGAACCCTTGCAAGAAGCTGAATTATTTTATCTGTGTATCACAGCTGTGCAAGCTGGAGCTGATACGAGTTGTAGTCCAAAATGTCTGGAGGGCACCAGGTTGAGGAAGGCTGGCATAACACATTTGCACTTATTTGCCTACTTATAAAATCTCTTCTTCTTGGAAGAGGCAAAAGGCAGGACAATAAGGCCAACACTCTAATCTCCAGAAACCCACCACCCCTTCTGGCTTCTCAGATATTTGAGGTTAACAAGGAAGAAAAAACAGTATCAGGCAATGTACCTTGATGGCAAACTGTATGCAGGTCTTCTCATCCGGTTGGTAAGAAACACATAGCATCACTAGTCCCAATAAGGCCACCACGCAGACCTAAAAAAGGGAAAGCTAGACTGTAATTACATTTTAAGAACTGGGGGTGGGAATATGATAGGCACTATTACAGTGTTGCACTATCGTCTCCCTGACCATAATGGCTAGGGTGATCTTGAGATAGAGAATGAAATCAAGGAGGCACCAATAAAGGAAAACGCTGCAATAAAAGTGACACAATCAATGTCCCTCACATAGTCTGGGGACATGCATGTTCCACTTATGACAAAGAAGTATCCTAGAACAGTTAGGGGTGGCAGTCTTGGCCTTGGTGCAAGATGCTGAACAGTTGGGATCAGTGACCAGAGTGCTATCAAATTCAACATATAACTAAGTAGACGATTGCCAAGAAAATCCAACACATTTAACTTCAAATGAGGAAACTGCCAAAAAAAAGAGGGGATTTGTAAAAAAAAAAAAAAAGCTGAAAAGTAAAGAGGGCCACATCTCTTCAAAAAGTTTGGCAGTTGTCCAAAACCCAATAACAGAAACTCATCAGGAAACTCGTCACCAGGGCCAAGAGGATGCCAGCATGGTTAATGAGCAGTGTCAAAGAAGTTATGCTTTCCATATTATACAGGTCCATTAATCTCAGTGGTTCTGCTCTGAGTATGACTTAGCAGGATACAACCCCTCATCTATATTCATCCTTGACAGAGTTGCCAAGGGAAGTAACACCATTGTATTGTATTGTATTGAACTTTATTACGGCCAATGGCCCATCATACGACAGTTTCCCATACCAACATAATGTACTTAAACCTCCAAATTTAAAACCGCCAAAACTTGCAAAAAACAGACAGGAACCAAAGCAAAACAAAAACAAAAGACCAACATCATACATTACAATAAATTTGTAACATAAACATCGCCCTCTACTCATAAATTAGTAGAAGACATCAATGGTGATATCACCTAATTACATCCTAAAACATAGATCATAGTTTAGAGGGATTATCCGAGCCGCACAGGAGTCCGTTTCTCTTCTTTAGGGATAGAACGCTGATCAAGAATCTGGCAACCATGAGTGATCTTAGGGGGTCATCATCATTTAATAGATATCTCAGTTTGGCTTCATTCGTATCATCGGCAATTCCCTTTAGATATTGAGCAAGAAACTTGCTCCTGGCCGATGAGTGAAATGCACAATCAAAAATTATGTGATGCAACGATTCCGGTGCCCCACAATTACAATCACATAAGAGCGATATCTGTCCATTGGAGAATCTATTTCTCAGCACGTTCGATGGGAAGGTGTTGAATCTTGCCTTTACAAAGGCATATCTATGAGCCGAAGAAGTTAAGGAATTCAAATAGTTTGGGAGCCTTAAGAGGGGTAATAAACCAAGGTTTAGAGGTGAGCAGGTACCATTGCCCAAGACCATTTTCTGCTGCAAGTCCATCTCCTCTACAGGTTACTGTTCTTTTAGCTGGAACTATATCCTGCTCTAGTAATTTGGATGGGGAGATTCCCATTGCCGTAATTTTCAGTTGTAAATTTTTTACCCATGGGCTCTGGAAATCATCTCTCCACATGCATTGTATCAAGTACAGGTTTGGGAGATTGTGCCATAGAGATAACCAGTGACAAAGTATGTGCTTCCACAGAGCGTTTTCCAGGGATACAATATTAAGTTCCATGCGTAGCGCTGTATTACTTACACAGTTGGGCAGTTTCAATATCCCTCTTAAAAACTGATTTTGAACAACCTCTAGGTGGGATAAGTTGACAAAAGTCCCCCAAATTGAGATGGCATAAGCAATTGTCGGGATCACCTTGGCCTTGAAGACTTTCAACGCCGATGGGATATGAAGGGCCCCATCGGTGAAGAAAAATCGCAAGATCGCCAAGGAGATAGCTTTGGCTCTATTTGTAACATAGGCTACATGGGCCTTCCATCTAAGGTTATGTTGTAACCAAACTCCCAAGTATTGGAATCTATAGACTTGTTCGATGACTCTCCCATCAATTCTCCAATTATGGAGTTTCCGGCTCTTTGAAAAAATTAGAATTTTAGATTTCTCATAATTAATTGTAAGGGAATTTGCGTTACAATATGATCCAAAAAATTTTAAGGCCCTCATAAGACCTACTGCGTCATCCACATATAGTAACAAAGGGCAGCGATAAAGTGCTAGGCGGGGTGCATGAATCCTTTCTTGAGCCTCTATTAGGGGAGTCCTCATGTCGCTTATGAACAAATTAAACAGGAATGGAGCCAATATACAACCCTGTCGGACACCTCTGTTAATGGGAATTGAATTGGTGAGATCGCCCTCCGGGGTGAGTCTCACTCTAGCCGCTGAGTTCTCATGGAGTTTGATTATTAGCCAGAGAAGCCTTCTGTCGATGCCCCAGCGGGTGAGTTTTTCCCAGAGGATGCTCCTGGAGATACTATCGAATGCTGCCTTTAGGTCAATGAATGCCACACAGAGTTGGCCACCCTTTGGGGTGGAGTATTTCCAGGCAAGATGCTGTAAAATTAGAATATGATTTATTGTTGCCTGTTTTGGGCGGAATCCAGCTTGTTCGGGCCCAATTAATTTTTTCTCTTCGGCCCATTGAATAAGTCTGTTCAACAGGAAGCGGGCATACAGTTTACCCACTATTGAGAGCAGACTGATATTTCTGTAATTCCCCGGGTCATCTGGTGAGCCCTTTTTGTGGATTGGAACGATAACAGCATCCTTCCATACTTCCAGGATCATTCCAGAGTTGTTAACGGCATTGAAGATGGTTGCCAGGGCTTTGGCCCACCAGTCCGCGTGGTATTTTATAGCTTCAGCCGGGATCAGGTCTGGTCCAGGCACTTTCCCTGTTTTAAGTTTAACGATCAAGTCATAGATGTCTTCCGGATCGGTGGGGGGCCAGAGGGGAAGCTGATCTTGAGGTTCATCTCTTGTGTTAACAGTACAGTCAGTTGTGGCAAAGTAGTTTTTTAAGGAAGATTCCCAAACCGGAGCAGGAATAATAGTTAGAGGGTATCTTTTAGATCTTTTATTTACCAGGAGCCAAAATTGTCTGGAGTTCCGTGATGATGAGGCTTCTATGATTGCCCGCCATTGATTCACTTGCCATTCCTGTCTGGCTCCCTTTTGAATTTGCTTGTAGGCCGATTTTGCTTGGAAATATTCTTTTGGCAGGACCGTTGCCCCGGAGGCTTTGTATATGTTACCAAGAAGTTGTCTAGCCTGTTTACAAGCACTGTTGAACCACAGTGCACCTATCTTCCTTTGTGTTCGATTTATTTTATGCGTCGGGACAGAGAAAAAAGACGTTAGATCTTCCGACAGGTTCGAGAATAGTCTTAGAGTTTGATCATAATCATAATAATCCTCGATTAAGCCTGAGTATGCTTGTTTTAGTCGTTGTTGGAAATATGCTGAGTATTTTTGGGCCTGTAGTTCGGACCATTTTATACTTTTGATTTGCAATGCTGAGTTCGTAATCAAATGTGTTGGGTGTCTATCTCCATCTGGGGTCCAGTCTATAGTCATTGTGGCGACCAACGGTAGGTGGTCGCTCAGTTGAATATTTTCAACTTTAAAGTGGGGAAATTTGGGGAATATGTCATGAGATACTAACATATAATCCAGGACACTGTTTGCAGAGGAGCTTATGTAACACCATTGAAACATGGTCCTGCAGGGGTTCTCCTCAAATCTGCACAGTGCTTCTCAGGTTTAATCCTGTGTGTCCTTGTTCTTTACCATCTACATGAAGCCTTTAATTCAATTAACATGATCTGCCTAATGCTCATATCTTAGTGATATCATATACAACTATAGCCAAATAGTAAATAAACCTCAGGTACAGAAGCACCTGAAGAGCTGAGCAACGTATGAACCAGGTTGAAAACACTCTGGGCTGCATTACACACGGCTCTGTGGCACCACAGTCCCATACACAGAGAAGCCTAGGAGTCAGCCATGAGTAGGTGCACCTGTCCACCCTATTCAAAATTCATGTGACATGGAGTCCACATTTGCACAGGCCCATCCACATAATCCATCCAGAAACTGGCAAGGTCGTAGCCAACTACTGATTAATTTAACTGACAGAAATATTTAAAATCAGCCTTGCCTTCAGCAGTTTCCAAGATGTCTTACAATCTTGGAACAATAAAGGGATACCTGAAAATTGCATCTCTGCCCTATTCCACTCATGGATTCTTCTTGTCAGTTGACAGACACCATTGGATACCACTCAGTAAATATAAAGAAAATACAATAAAAAATAGCCTACAAAACAGCAGCAAAATATGAACCATAAAGCAGTCATTCCCCTCCATCAGCAGGGGAGACCCTCTAGTGCCACTGCTGAGTGCTGCTGCCCATGACCCAGCCTTCTGGAATACCCTCCCATAGTGGTATGTGTCAAGCCCTCAGGAGTGTCAGGCTCACATGCTGTGCATTCTATAATTTTCACCTGCTTGCAAACAAGGGTTTGACTCTGGTTTGCAGGCAAATGGTTTGCCCTTTCAGTCACAAACAAAGCTTAGAAGAGTGGAAAGTGGAAAGTTGCAGGCAAGCCCTCTTGGAAATGGCAAATATGGTTTAGTATTATATGTGAATGAGCCCTAAATGATAGAGAGAAGTTTCCAGACACACTATTCTTGCCCCTGATATAGAGTGGGGGGCGGGTGCAGGCATATTTTGGGGGGAAAGGTGGAGGACCATGCCAACATACACCTGCCATTTGAAGTGGCACTGCCTAGACACACTTTTACCACCAAAAGGCTTTGTCATCGCTCCTAGTCCACAAGTTTTTTTTAAAAAAATGTTTACTCTTTCCTTTTCACTGTTCAATTCCATGTCAAAAACCCAAAATTCTGCAATACCCTTATTTTGCCAGCAAGGAAGAAATGTGTTCAAATTGCTTCATTTATTCTGACATCAATCTTTTTTTAAAAAAATAATGGCAGTACCCTCAGTTCCACCACTTGTCCCCTCGCCCTCACAGTCCTATTTATGACCTTGAAAGCATAAAAAGGAAAGACAGTTAAACCATAAATTATCCCATATTTTATTCTCAAATTTTTGAATCTTATTACAGAAAGTCAAGATTTTTTAAAATGAGTAATGAATCCCAGTTCCAGTTTTTGCGTGTGGAGAACATTTGGCTCTTGTTGCTTCATTGGCTGAATCCCCCTTTATTCATACTAATGGACTAAAGCACTTGATTTTCAGCATGGAGCAGTATGACAGTTTTGCCACTAATAAAGCAAAGATCCCTTCAATAAATCAGGCTCTATTTAGCACATTAGAATTCTCCCTTCACTTTTCTGTCATAGCATGTTAGCAGCAGTCAGGAAGACAAAGTCACCCCTGAGGTAATCCCAACAGGGATGGGCTGAGCCTATTATGTGCAGCTAATTTTGCAGAAAAAAAGTATTGGTTTCAAAGTTCTTCTATGGTTGGCCAAGTGGAATGCTAATCAAATACTGGTGTGTGGGGTGGGGGTGCTGCAGCGAGGGGAGGGGGCAGAGCGCACTTGAGTGGGATGTTGCTAAAACAAGCATGCTGATATTTTAACCATGCTGCCTCTGTGTTCTGCTTCACTGCCAAGAAAGGAACCATTGCTCATTTCTGCCTTAATAAGCGGACGCCAGAGAGGAGCACAATCTGCTCTAGAATACATATTGTTTTCAGAGTCAGACATATGATATCTTAATTTTCCCCTTTGTAATGCTGCTTGTTTGGTCTTTTTGGTTTAAAAGTCAGTTAGCAAAATTAAGCAGGGTGCTTTCAGATACAAAGTATTTTCAGAATTTTGTTCCCTTATGCTGAAATCACAGATATGTCTGGAATCTAGTATGTCACTATCACAACATATACACATTTAACTTCTAGTTGCTTGGGGGATGGGGCTAAAACTAATTTTAGTACACATATGCACCATAATGTAGTAGTAGTAGTAGTAGTAGTAGTAGTAGTAATAGTAGTAGTAGTATGCACCCAAATTTCCCCAAGACAAAAACAGGACCAGGCTTTACCAAGGACAGGCATTAGAAAACACAGACAGCTAGAGGTGACAAGAGGCATGGAGGAGAACAGAGAGAGAGAGAGGTCAAGATTGTCAGAAAAGTTTGAAGATGTGGTCTTGGGTATATTCCCAATTAAATTAAATTGCTAAATGGCAGTACATTTCCAAAACTTTAGTCTTATCCAACCAAAAGGCACAGCTAGGGGAGCATGGCTTGGGCACCGAGTCTCAACTGAAAGTTGCCCAAGACCAAGTCCTGGTCTACATTTTGAGGGGAAAACTGGCTTAGAGGTTTGCCTGTCCATTTTGTTTCATAACTTTTCTTCTAGGAGAGCTAGATTCTCATTCTCTCTCTCTCTCTCTCTCTCTTTAAATGAAAGCTCAGCGCCTGGACAGCCCCTTGCATGCATTTGCACCATTATAATCCAGCCCTTTCTCATTTCTATTTCTCATTATACTCTACCTCACAGGCTTATAACAATGAACATTTCATGCAAAGATTACCATAATAAAGGACAAAAGTGGTAAGGACCTAACAGAAGCAGAAGACATCAAGAAGAGGTGGCAAGAATACACGGAGGAATTATACCAGAAAGATACGGATGGCTCGCACACCCCAGGTAGTGTGGTTGCTGACCTTGAGCCAGACATCCTGGAGAGTGAAGTCAAATGGGCCTTAGAAAGCACTGCTAATAACAAGGCCAGTGGAAGTGATGATATTTCAGCTGAACTATTTAAAATTTTAAAAGATGATACTATCAAGGTGCTACACTTAATATGCCAACAAGTTTGGAAAACTCAGCAGTGGCCAGAGGATTGGAGAAGATTAGTCTACATCCCAATCCCAAAGAAGGGCAGTGCCAAAGAATGCTCCAACTACCGCACAATTGCACTCATTACACACGCTAGCAAGTTTATGCTTAAAATTCTACAAGGCAGGCTTAAGCAGTATGTGGACCGAAAACTCCCAGAAGTGCAAGCTGGATTTCGAAGGGGCAGAGGAACCAGAGACCAAATTGCAAACATGCGCTGGATTATGGAGAAAGCTAGAGAGTTCCAGAAAGACATCTACTTCTGCTTCATTGACTATGCAAAAGCCTTTGACTGTGTCGACTGCAGCAAACTATGGCAAGTTCTTAAAGAAATGGGAGTGCCTGATCACCTCATCTGTCTCCTGAGAAATCTCTATGTGGGACAAGAAGCTACAGTTACAACTGGATATGGAATAACTGATTGGTTCAAAATTGGGAAAGGAGTACGACAAGGCTGTATATTGTCTCCCTGCTTATTTAACTTATATGCAGAATTCATCATGCGAAAGGCTGGGCTGGATGAATCTCAAGCCAGAATTAAGATTGCCGGAAGAAGTATTAACCACCTCAGATATGCAGATGACACAACCTTGATGGCAGAAAGTGAGGAGGAATTAAATAACCTTTTAATGAGGGTGAAAGAGGAGAGCGCAAAATATGGTCTGAAGCTCAAAATCAAAAAAAGGAAGATCATGGCCACTGGTCCCATCACCTCCTGCCAAATAGAAGGGGAAGAAATGGAGGCAGTGAGAGATTTTACTTTCTTGGGTTCCATGATCACTGCAGATGGTGACAGCAGTCACGAAATTAAAAGACGCCTGCTTCTTGGGAGAAAAGCAATGACAAACCAAGACAGCATCTTAAAAAGCAGAGACATCACCTTGCCAACAAAGGTCCATACAGTTAAAGCTATGGTTTTCCCAGTAGTGATATATGGAAGTGAGAGCTGGACCATAAAGAAAGCTGATTGCTGAAGAATTGAGGCTTTTGAATTCTGGTGCTGGAGGAGACTCTTGAGGCTCCCATGGACTGCAAGAAGATCAAACCTATCCATTCTTAAGGAAATCAGCCCTGGGTGCTCACTGGAATGACAGATCTTGAAGCTGAGGCTCCAATATTTTGGCCACCTCATGAGAAGAGAAGACTCCCTGGAAAAGACCCTGATGTTGGGAAAGATGGAGGGCACAAGGAGAAGGGGACGACAGAGGACGAGATGGTGGGACAGTGTTCTCGAAGCTACCAACATGAGTTTGACCAAACTGCAGGAGACAGTGGAAGACAGGAGTGCCTGGCGTGCTCTGGTCCATGGGGTCATGAAGAGTTGGACACTACTAAACAGCTAAACAACAACAATCCAGCTCTTTGAGCCAGTCATTATTTCTCATTATACTCTACCTCACAGGCTTTGAACAATGAAAGCAGGAGAGCCATGCAGCAAACCACCTTGAGCTCCTATAATTAAGATATAAATGTGACAACCAAATCAACCCATATATCCCCCCCCAGACAATTAGACAATTCACACACTCAGCTGTGAATCATCACATCTCAAGTAATCCAGTGACATACATGCAAGTATTCAAGTAACACAGCCTTGAATTTGGGTGATAATCTAATTCACTCCCTACTTCTGCTGGATCAAGAGTTCTTGATTGAAAATAGAAAACATTTGGATATTTTAACTAAAGAACTTATTGTACTCTGTTCAGAGACTGTAAAACCTAAATTGGCTAGGAAGTGGAATTGATTTTAAATGTCTATATTGCATCAGCAGCATTCACAATTGGCACAAATTGAGGAGAGGGGCTGAGGCATTTTCAGCATCATTTATAGGAAACAATATAAGAGCACAAGAGCCCTGTTAGAACAGATCACTGTCCCATCATAGAACCACAGAATTGTAGAGTTGGAAGGGACTCAGAGGGTCATCTAGTCCAACCCCTTGCAACACAGGAATGTCAGCTAAATCATACATGACCTCTGCTTAATAACCTCAAAGGAAGGAGAGCATCCTGTCAGTGGCGTAGCGTGGGTTGTCAGCACCTGGGGCAAGGCAAGTAATTTGCGCCCCCTAACCCGTGGATTTTAGCACTCGAGTGCGAGCGCGCCCCCCCCCACATGTTGCGCCCGATGCGGCCGGCCCCCCCTGCACCCCCACGCTACGCCACTGCATCCTGTTTTCAAAGTAGATCATGAAGGCAACAGAGCTCTTCCTACACTTTACACTAAGTCAGACCATGGTTGCATCTAGCTCTGTACTTTACACTGACTGCCGGAAGCTGACTAGGGTTTTGGATAAGGTTATTCCCCCACCCCACCCCACCAGGACCAGGAGATGTGAGGAAATGAACCTGGGACTCTCAGAAGCAAAGTACATATTCTGCAACTGAGTTACATCCTAGTCATAGAGATGGCACTGATTCAGTGTCCTTGCATTCACATAGTCTCACATCAACCAGATGTGGTGGATGGAGGGCTGAACATGGACAAGGCTGAAATTTGCACTCAGTCAGATTTGCCCTGTGATCTTGGGCAATCACAATTCCTCAGCTGAATCTGTTTCACAGAACTATTGCAAACATAATTAAAATGAGAAAGGGCAACCCAATCAGTAGATTGCATGGTTGCAGACTAAAACGTGGTATAGGAAGCAAGGAAGGGAAAGAGATGTGTGCAACTAAGTTTTACTCAAGGGTAGATCTATTGAAATCAATGGCCTTAACCATGTTCATGGGTATAATCTGAAAAAAACTTAACTGCATATCGCTGTGAGAGAGGCTGCATTGTGCCACCTTTTGCTCCTTGGAGGAAGGATAAGATTAAAAACATATACAGTGGTACCTCAGGTTAAGAACGGACCTCTGGAACGAATTAAGTACGTAACCAGAGGTACCACTGTACAACATGCCATTCTCCAACATAGCCAAGAATCAGGAAAAATGGGCAATATTGTACTGTTATGCAAACAGGATACGGCTGGGTTATCAGCTTCTCCCACTGAATTTCTGGCACAAAAGGAGTGCTGGGAAGAACAGGGCCACATTCAGGGCTCACTCTAATTTTGCCCAAGTTTATGCCCTTTATCTTTTCATTCATGCTTCCTGAGGGCCTAAGTGAGGCAACACCCTCCAAAATGGATGCAAGGGTGTGGATGGCACAAGCAGGGGGGCAGGCTGGAGGAAAGACGGGCACTCCACCCCACCCGCTGTTGCTCCACCATGGCAAATTTGGTGGGCCTTTAGCTAATATAAATAGTAAACTCAGTAGTATATGGCACATGGAGAATCCATTGAATTTTAAAACAATGTGAGCGTGGTGGGCCCTGCTGATCTATTTGTAAAATTCAGAATCATCAGCCCCCAGAATCTGGCAGGAACTCACTTGGAACGAGCACTGAACAAAACATTAAAAAATGCATCATACAGCAAAGCAGCTCAAGAGACAAGGCTTCACATGGCCTAATTCCCCCCTCTCTATTTCATTAACAGCAAATCAGCTCTGAAACACAACCCATGACTGGAATGAGCGCGCACGCCTTGGCTGGGTTCGCGCTGTCTGTCCCCGCGGACCACGTGTTTTACATGATCACAAATAGCCTTGTCAGTCTGCTACTGTCTGCTACAAGGTATGGCAAGGCAGCGTGTCGCTGGGCGAGTCCGAATTTCCGGGATTGCCGCGAATCCCCGTCCTTCCCCTCCCCCTAAACTCGCTTATTTGAATTTCAAATTTAACCCTTCGGCTCGGCAAGAGCCAAAGTGCCCTCGGCTGTGGCAAAGGAGGCTTGGGCGAAGCGCAAAACAGATCAGACAGTTCTTTAGAAAAGACCAACAACTCATCGCAGCGTGGAAGCAACAGGAGCATTCTGTCATTTCGGATCAAAACGTTAATTCTCGTCCCTTGCCTCTCATTCCCTTTCCCTTGGCAAGGGTACAGGCGTGCAGGTGCCAGAACCACATACAACCCCCACCTTTCAGCCATGGAGCAATCCTTGCACTGCAATCCAAATCTAGAAGTCTGCTAAACGATGCACGCAGCAAATCTAAGGGTGTTACTTCCCCGTCTTCCCAGCTTCCTATGATGTTTGCTCTAAAGTAACACGTTATTTCCACTTCCTTTTTTGCATGTAAAATGGATACAAACAACCACTGCACGGCAGCTGTTGCTGTTGTTAAAGGTTAGCTGAGCTCCAGCCCGACAGCGTCTCGAGGGCCGCGCAGGCAGCTGGTTAGTCGGGGCGTTAGGGCGCGTTTCGTGCGCGCGCGCGGGCCGAGGCGCTCCGAGGGGAGAAACAGACGGCGATGCTTACGAGGAGGCCCGCCCAGTACGGCGTGTCTCTGACCAGCAGCGACGAGCTGACGCCGGCCATGAGGAAGCCCAGCACCGCCACCGCGGCGCCCAGAGCCAGCTGCCCCAGAGCCGCCAGCAGCGGGAAGCGGCAGCCGCAGCACGGGCGCGGATCCCCGTGGCTCTCCTTCGCCTGCCGGGCTGCTCCTCCGCGCTCGCCGCTTCCCTCCGGCCCGGCCGGCCGAGGGGCCGCCCCGGCCGCCGTCTCTTCTTTGCCCATGCTGCTCAGCTGCCGGGAGGACTCCAAAGAACCAGGCCGGCGGCGGGCGGGCAGGCGCGCCTCTCCTTCGGGTCTGCCGGCCGACGCGTCTCTGGCATTTGACTCGCGGAGGCTGCACAAATATGGAAAACATTGGGAGCTTCCAGGCGCCACATATAGCCCGGAGAAGAGGGGGGATCCGAGGGGGTAGCGGACTGCCAACCGACCGCGCCAGCCGACCGACCGCCGGCTCCGACGTGCCCGAGGGAGCTTTGCACGTGAGAATGGAGGCGACTTCCTGGGGGGCGTCGCTCTGCTAGGAATTGTTCTGGGATGACTATTACCGCCCACGTTGTAAAGTATGAACGGGAAAAGGAGGGTGAGATTTGGAAAGAGCAAGGGTCAAAGTACTGCATGTATTTTATATTTTTATTTTGGTTTTTTTATGCTGTGAACCGCCCTGAGATCTTTGGATTAAGGGTAGTATACAAATTTAATTAATAATAATAAAAAAATAAAATGTGTTTTATGAAATACTAAAATTTGAGAAAGAGGAAGCTGTAATGCCTTTTTAAAGTTTCATTGTAATTTAGTAGCAATATTAACATGGTATTTCTAAAATAATTACGGCACAGATGTTTGGGTTGTCCCATTGCCTGCCCCCAACCCATGACATCAATATCAGCCTAATGCAAACATTTAAATGAGGGAGAGCTTTGGCCTGTATGTCCAGGAAAGCTCTTTCTTATCCAAGCTCTGTGGGTGTTTGTTGTGGGAATTGATGCTCCACATGCACATTTTTTGAAACATATGCACAATGTCACTGGCATCAACAGGCCGGCCTGTGTCCCCTCCCCCATTAAAGAAACAACAGCTGTTGCAAAGGACTCATTAACACCCTGCATGTTGGACTATTCAGGAACATTAATTCATTTCAAATATTTATTTATTTACTTGACCTTGCCCATCACTGGACAAAGAAGGTGGACATAATAAACCGTATTAGAACAGTAGGGTGGCCTATTTGGCAAATGTGCTACAAGTCAAGCTCAGAGCACAAAAGGAGTAGTTCCAATGTAACTGCAGTTATGTCTGCTGTGGAAGGGACCTGACAAACTGCATAGCACTGAATACTCAGTATGTTAGTGACACCACGTAATGCATGCGGAGTTGAGAGGGGAAAGAAATCCCAAGAACACTTTACTGAGGAAACTGAACAGAAAATGTATAATCTGAGGAGAAAAGGAACAGAGGGGCTTTGTCCTTACTTCAGGCCTTGTACATAGCAGGGAGACATTTAACTAAACAGAGAGAGAGAAAACTTCTGAAGACCTACAAAAGCAATCAGGACAGGTGCTACTTCTGCAAACATCATTCCACTCTGCCTGGTTGCTAAGCAACACAATCCACCCCCTCCATTTGACTTCAACACTGACATAGTTAACCCTTTAGTTGCACATGGAATGATCTCTGCTGTTGCACTTCCAATGCAGGAATGCTGCCACAGGTAGATCCACATGGCAGTGTACCATGAAGAATGGGTTTTAAAATATTCTGAATAAATACAATTGTTTGAGCTTTTACAATAATTATGTAGCCTATGTGAGAGGCCAAAGTCATGGTCTTCACGTGTTGGCATGCTGAAATTGCAACAAGTCTTTCTGACATATTGGCAATACTTTGTGAGAAACTATGCTATTTCCAGCTCTTGATGCTGCTTAACTACAATGAAGGATGCCTTTGGTATTAATAAATTACTGTGTCAATTTGTTTTATGGCTTAAGCAATATCCTCTTCAGTCATTTATATTTCATATGGAAACAAGAAAACTGGAAACAAGGTGATTTCAAATGCTTTTCATTCACTTAACTTCAGTTAGATCTTCATATTTTCTGAAATATAGAAAGCTTTTTTTGCAGGTAGTGAGGAGTACTGTGAAAAAACAAGAGACTAAAATATGAGAAAATATCCATCAACCCATGAGGGATGTGGACTGTTTCACAGTGTTTCATAAATATTTAACACTTAGGAATTCCTTCCTGGGATATTGAAGTGGTGCCATCTCTCTTGCTGCTTTCCCCAGTCAACCCCCCCCCCAAAGCCATTTATATGGTGAAACATTTGCCTTAACATAGATCCCTTGTTAGCATGGTTTAGCCCATCTCCACTCTCCCTATAGTTTCTCCCCACTGCCAGACTTTAAAGTGTAAGCCGCACGGGGTAGGGTGCACGGTTTCCTTAATTTTTTTACTGTAATTCTATGAAGGGTACATGGGGTGGTAGGGGAGAGGTTGGGGAGAGGGAGAGAGGTGGGGAACACGTCATGCTCCTTCTGAGGTAGTTTGTTCACCTTTCATCCCCACCCTCTAAAGGTAAAGTAAAGGTACCCCTGCCCGTTCGGGCCAGTGTTGCCAGACTCTAGGGTTGTGTGCTCATCTCACTCTATAGGCCGGGAGCCAGCACTGTCCGCAGAAACTTCCGGGTCACGTGGCCAGCGTGACAAGCTGCATCTGGCGAGCCAGTGCAGCACACAGAATGCCATTTACCTTCCCGCTGATAAGCGGTCCCTATTTATCTACTTAAAGGAACAACTGGCAAGTTTGGCCTTGGAGTACAAAATGAAGCAGGGTAAAGGCTAATAGAGTTCTGCCAAGAGAACAAGCTGGTCATCACAAACACTCTTTTCCAACAACACAAGAGATGACTCTACACATGGACATCACCAGATGGGAAGCATCAAAATCAGATTGATTATATTCTCTGCAGCCAAAGATGGAGAAGCTCTATACAGTCAGCAGAAACAAGACCTGGAGCTGACTGTGGCTCAGATCATCAACTTCTTATAGCAAAATTCAAGCTTAAACTGAAGAAAGTAGGAAAAACCACTGGGCCGGTAAGATACAATCTAAGTCAAATCCCTTATGAATACACAGTGGAAGTGAGGAACAGGTTTAAGGATTTAGATTTGGTGGACAGAGTGCCTGAAGAACTATGGATGGAGGCTCGTAACATTATACAAGAGGCAACAACCAAAACCATCCCAATGAAAAGGAAATGCAAGAAAGCAAAGTGGCTGTCCAACGAGGCCTTACAAATAGCGGGGGAGAGAAGGCAAGCAAAGTGCGAGGGAGATACAGGAAACTGAATGCAGATTTCCAAAAAATAGCAAGGAGAGACAAGAAGGCCTTCTTAAACGAGCAATGCAGAGAAATAGAGGAAAACAATAGAATGAGAAAAACCAGAGATGTGTTCAAGAAAATTGGAGATATGAAAGGAACATTTCGTACAAAAATTTCCATAATAAAAGACAAAAGTGGAAAGGACCTAACAGAAGCAGAAGACATCAAGAAGAGGTGGCAAGAATACACAGAGGAACTATACCAGAAAGATATGGATGTCTCGTATACCCCAGGTAGTGTGGTTGCTGACCTTGAGCCAGACATCCTGGAGAGTGAAGTCAAATGGGCCTTAGAAAGCACTGCAAATAACAAGGCCAGTGGAAGTGATGGTATTCCAGCTGAACTATTTAAAATTTTAAAAGATGATGCTGTTAAGGTGCTACACTCAATATGCCAGCAAATTTGGAAAACTCAGCAGTGGCCAGAGGATTGGAGAAGATCAGTCTACATCCCAATTTCAAAGAAGGGCAGTGCCAAAGAATGCTCCAACTACCGCACAATTGCACTCATTACACACGCTAGCAAGGTTATGCTTAAAATTCTACAAGGCAGGCTTAAGCAGTATGTGGACCGAGAACTCCCAGAAGTGCAAGCTGGATTTAGAAGAGGCAGAGGAACCAGAGACCAAATTGCAAACATGCGCTGGATTATGGAGAAAGCTAGAGAGTTCCAGAAAGACATCTACTTCTGCTTCATTGACTATGCAAAAGCCTTTGACTGTGCCGACCACAGCAAACTATGGCAAGTTCTTAAAGAAATGGGAGTGCCTGATCACCTCATCTGTCTCCTGAGAAATCTCTATGTGGGACAAGAAGCTACAGTTACAACTGGATATGGAACAACTGATTGGTTCAAAATTGGGAAAGGAGTACGGCAAGGCTGTATATTTCCCCCCTGCTTATTTAACTTATATGCAGAATTCATCATGCAAAAGGCTGGGCTGGATGAATCCCAAGCCGGAATAAAGATCGCTGGAAGAAATATCAACAACCTCAGATATGCAGATGACACAACCTTGATGGCAGAAAGTGAGGAGGAATTAAAGAACCTTTTAATGAGGGTGAAAGAGGAGAGCGCAAAATATGCTCAAAATCAAAAAAACGAAGATCATGGCCACTGGTCCCATCACCTCCTGGCAAATAGATGGGGAAGAAATGGAGGCAGTGAGAGATTTTACTTTCTTGGGCTCCATGATCACTGCAGATGGTGACAGCAGTCACAAAATTAAAAGACGCCTGCTCCTTGGGAGAAAGGCAATGGCAAACCTAGACACCATCTTAAAAAGCAGAGACATCACCTTGCCAACAAAGGTCCGTATTGTTAAAGCTATGGTTTTCCCAGTAGTAATGTATGGAAGTGAGAGCTGGACCATAAAGAAGGCTGATCGCCGAAGAATTTATGCTTTTTAACTATGGTGCTGGAGGAGACTCTTGAGAGTCCCATCTTTCTGTGGAAGGATAGCAGCTATTAAAATGAGTGTTCTACCTAAGATGCTCTTTTTATTCCAAACCATTCCGATTGTTACAGGACAAGGCCAATTTAAAGAATGGCAAAAAATGATTTCTAGGTTTGTATGGCAGGGGAAGAAGCCTAGAATAAAGTATAAACTCTTAACGGATAAAAAGGAAAGAGAGGCTTTTCACTACCGGATCTTAAAATATACTATGAAGCCACATGTATAACATGGCTGAAAGAATGGTTTAGTCTGGAAAACACAGACATATTAGATCTGGAGGACAGATATATATTAGATCTGGAGGACAGACATATTAGATCTGGAAACAGATATGCATGGCATGCATACCTCTGGTATGACAAGGTAAAAGTGCATCGAGACTTCCTAAATCATATTATAAAACGACCACTATATGAAGTTTGGATGAGATACAAAGAATGGTTTGAAAGGAAGACACCATAGTGGCTGTCACCACAAGAAGCCTTCTCAGTGAAAACATTAAACATGAAAGGTGAATGGTTAACTTATAGAGACATGTTGCTGGAAGAAAATAATGTAATTAAGATTAGACCTTATGAGGAATTAAAAGATAAATTGTCAAGCTGGATGGAATACCACCAAATGAATGACATCTTTTTGAAAGATTAAAAAATAATAGGCTTTGAACAAACAAAATCAATATTAGAAATTGCAGTACTGCAGAAAAAAAATACTATCTAAGGTTTATGAATTTCTACTAAAATGGCACACAAAAGATGAAGAAATTAAGAGTGTCATGATTAAATGGGCAATGGATATTGGCCACAATATTGAATATGAGAAGTGGATAAAATTACGGAACACTGGGTTAAAATTTACAGCATGTGCATCGTTAAAAGAAAATCTGTTAAAAATGATGTATAGATGGTACCTCATGCCAACTAAATTGTCAAAGATGTAGAAAACAGGAAACAAGAATTGCTGGAAGTGTGGGGTGAAAGAAGGTGGGGTTTTTCCACATGTGGTGGTCATGCGATAAGGTAAAAACTTTTTGGGAAAGTATATACAATGAATTAAAGAAGATCTTTAGGTACACATTTCTGAAAAAACCAGAGGCATTCTTGTTGGGAATGGTGGGAGAGGATATTGATAAGTAGGATCATAAATTGTTCCTATACGCAACAACAGCGGTGAGGTTACTGCTGGCTCAGGTGTGGAAACAACAACAATTGCCAACAGTAGAAGAGTGGCATACAAGGTCACGGAATATGCAGAAATAGCCAAATTAACAGGGAAAATTCGACAACAGGGCGATGAAACATTTCAAAAAGAATAGGAAAAATTTATGTTATACATAGGATAAGGTGAAATAGTGAAATCGGTAGAATGGAAATAAACCTCATAATGGGAAATTAAAATAAACTTTATTGGATGTTAAATGACAATATGAATTAAAATGTAAAATACAACCAAGGTAACTAATTGTATCTGTAAATGAATATAGACAAACAACAAGACGTGTATATACAGAAAGATTTCTTTATATATAGACACTGTACAGATAAAGTTGAATATACAAAATCGATAAAGACAATGCAAAAAACTTAGAGACGACATAAAAAAGCCAGAAGAAGGAAGGAGGGAAGTCAACTCTTAGGAGTAAATGTAAATGTAAAGTAATGTGTATATGTATAGTATGTAATCATAAAATCAATAAAAATTATCTTAAAAAAAAGAAACATTTCAAAAGGATGAACAGAAAGGTTTATCCACAGAACTCTCAAGATTAGAGAAAGATTTAATACATTTAATAAGAAAACGATCTCTAATATGTATAAACTCCTTCTTGACTGGGAGGTCAAGGAGGAAGAAGTGAAATCTGTTACGATGCAATGGGCTAGGGACTTTGGCTACAACATCCAGATGGAATCATGGGAGAGGCTGTGGAGGGAGGACCGAAAATTTACAGCATGCTATGATTTGAAGAACTGCATGAAGATGCTCTGCAGATGGTATTTAACACCTGTAAAACTTGCTAAAATGCATAAAGCTAGATCAAACATCTGTTGGAGATGTGGGGAGGCGGAAGACACCATGATCCACATGTGGTGGAACTGTAAAAACTGTAAAAGTAGGAATTTTTAGGAAATAATTTGCAATCAACTTAAAAAATGTTTAAATGCTCCTTCCCAAAATAGCCTGAAACCTTCCTACTAGGCATAATGAATAATGAAATCCCAAAAAGATTAAGGAAAATATTCATGTATTATCGCATGACCACCACATGTGGGGAAAAAACACCTTCTTTCACCCCACACTTCCAGCAATTCTTGTTTCTCCTTTTCTGCTCATTCTCAGAGCGTTTCGTTTCCTTTGGGGGGTGGTATTCTGCAGTACCTCCAGAAGCGCTGGGTATATTTCCATTAAAAAACCCAACAACTTTAAAAACGCTCTAAAGCATCCTTCCTCAGCAGCTAGAAAAGAGAGCAAGGTTGACTATACCGAGTCATTTGCATGTCAGCGTTGCTTATGCGCCAGACCTTTTAGGCATCCCCGGATGATAGTAACAGCTGCTGAGCAACTCCCGATCCTACGCACGCTTACTTGCATGCAAGCCTCCCTGGGGCTTAGAGCGGGGAGCGTTTCGCTGGGTTATAGATCAAGCTGCAAACTATGCGCCCCCCCCCCAGTGCAGCTCCGTTCGGCTGCCCCGCAGCTGCCCGCCTGGGCCCACGTTGCGGCTCTCCTGCCGGGGAACGAGGCCGGCGCTCTCCTCCTGGGCTGCGGAGAGACCAGATTCCTCCACCAGAAAACTGTAAGCACTCCTTATGGGAGCCCCTCATGTCCTGTAGCGAGGCCATTGTGAGTGTGTGCGCGCAAGAAGGAAGGAAGGAAGGAAGGAAGGAAGGAAGGAAGGAAGGAAGAAAGAAAGAAAGAAAGAAAGAAAGAAAGAAAGAAAGAAAGAAAGAAAGAAAGAAAGAAAGAAAGAAATTGCGGACTGTATGCTCTGCAGTCACGTGCATGCTTTCGTGGGAGTTCGCCTCGATTCAACCTGGGTTGAGCTCGGGATGCTGCTTTCCGGGCGATGGTTCCCTATTCAAAGCTCAGGAAATGCATCTTAGGCACGAAGGGGAATGTGGTGCCCAAGCAGGCGCTTGCTTCTCCCCCGCGTTTCGGGCATGGGGTGTGGATCTCGCGTGTACGCGCACACTTCGCCACCTGTGAGTCCAGCAAGGCTGAGTCTCCAGAGGAGCAGAACTCGGTCTCTGGACCAGAAGGCGCAGAAGCAACAGAGCAGCCGCCGCCGCCGCCCCCTTTCCCATTCGCTTCATTTTGGGGGTGAGTTGAGGTGAAGACCTTGCCGCGCCCCGCCCCCCGCCCCCCGCTTTCCAGATGCTCCTCAGGCTCCAGCTCGGGGCCCGAGGGCTTGGATCCAGGGCTAGCACATTATTAGCAAACCCAGGCGAGCTTCGCCGCGTCTCCCGCGCCCCACGGAGGGACCGCTCGGCGCGGCTGCGTTTGCGCCGCTCTGCAGGAAAGCGGCTGCCGCGCGCGGAGCTCCCTTCGCAGTGCGGCGGCGGCAGGAGGCGGCGGCCGGATCACGTTGCTCGCCTTGTGCTCGTACCAGTTTGAGATGGGATTAAAGAGGAGGGCGCTCCGGCTCGCTCCGGCTTTTCTTTTTTTCATGGGCCAGCAGCCGGAGCAAACGTGGACTTGCACGAGCCCCAGTCCGCCCTCGCCAGCGGCAGGCTAGGCCAGGGGTCTGGAGCAGCGGGCGAGGGGGGGGGGCAGACGCCACACGGGGCTGCAGTTCCCTCGCACGAGGCCCGCTTCACCACCCCCCTCCTGGGACACCGCTTCCCGCTCTCCCTCTCCTGCCCCGGCTAATGCCCACGCGCCTCGCCAGCCTCCTGAGGAAGCCCTGCTTGGCAGGAGGACCTTTTCTATGACTCCCCCCTCCATCGGGGAGGCTCTAAGTCCCCCCAAGCCACCCCTCGCCTTGACACTGAGGAATAGGCGAGACGCGCTCCTTGCGAGAAGCTCCCGAGTCTCCCCCCGCCCCGGTGCCCGTGGTCCCGTTTGAGCAGAGGATGCTTCCTTAGGCCAAGTTGGGCTCCCCCCCGCCCCCGCCCCCGCCCCCGCCCCTCCTCCTGGCGCGCGCCCCCCATCCCGGAGCCGGGAGGTTGCGTGGTACGTTCTGCACGTGAGCTGGGTGCTGGTCTGCCTGGCAAGCGCGTGCCCGGTGGCCAAACAAGCAAGCAGGAACGGCAAGTAGCAGCGCGCCCGGAGCCAGAGGGGAAGAGACGGGGCGAGGAAAAGGAGAAGCAGAAAGAGGGGGAGCTGCTTTCCCACCCGGACGGCAGCGCAAGAAAAGACCAGGCTGCCGGGGCGACGGTGGGGCTTTGTTGCCCGAAGGTCTCCCAAGACTCTGCACCACCTCACGGGAGCCAGCCAAAGCGGCGACCACCCCCAAAAAGCTGCTGCCAAACATGGATGAAGGGATCTCTCCTTTGCCCGAAAGGCAGTTATTGGAGCATCGGGAATTCATAGGGTCAGATGACAGGGACTTCTGCATTATTGTTGTTATTTTAATTTGGGGGGGGGACCCTGGTTTTTCTTATTATTATTTTCCTTTCTGCAAAAGGAAAGGGGAGATAAAGAGATGGGTTAACTCTGGTTCTTTGGCTGGCCAGCCTTAAGCATGCACGTGCCCCCCTCCATCCCTTTTTTTAAAAAAAAATATATTAAAGATTTTCTTGGTTTACAAAAGTACATGAATTGTCTCTTTTTCAGGTTATAGTGTATTTTCTGCAGATCAGTTACATTTGATGTGAGACATTAGTTTTGTATGCACCACTTTTGTGAGATTTCTTGCAAAGTAGTAGCTAATGAGACCACTATGTATGTTAAAGGCAATGGGTCTCTCTTTCACTTTTCTGTTCCTGCAGACTGGGTTATCCATCCTTGTATATGTGCAAGCCCAAGAGAGGTATGAAGAGGGACGAGAGCAAGGTAAGAGAATAAGCTTTTTTGATGCTCTCCAGCACCTGCACAATACTTAGCAGGGGCTTCTGATAAATGGGAGCCCAACTTTATGCAGAAGTTCTCTTCTTTTCCTCTTTCACTTCCTTTCTGTTATCTGTAGTGGGCAGTTTTGTTTTAGTTATGTTGACAAAGAACAGTTCTGGAGGGAGAGGGGAGATGCCTAAGCCAGTAGATACTCTTGAAATGGGAAAGAAGGGTAGGTGGCAAGACAGTTGCTTAGGTACTGGTTGGCATTATAGTGAAACAAGTGTTTGTCCTTTTTCTTCCTGAATAGGAAACATACAAACTGCCACATAGATTGATAGAGAAGAAAAGAAGAGACCGGATTAATGAGTGCATTGCTCAGTTGAAAGATTTATTGCCTGAGCATCTGAAACTGACAGTAAGTCCAGTCTGTGTGAGTCCGTGTGTATATGCTTGCCTGTACATCTATCTAGGTATTTTTGCAACACCATAAACTCTTAGTGAAGTGTTTACTACTCAGGCTGTAATCCTATGCACACTTACTTCAGTGTAAACTCATTTGGCACAGTGGGACTTACTTCAGATTTAGCCTGGATATGGTTGCACTGTAAAAGATGCACATATTAGAAAAAAGTGTGATTATTTTTGTTGACTTAGAACTAAGTCACTGAGTTCAGTAGTGCTTAACCCGCACTACTTCTTCTTCTTCTTCTTCTTCTTCTTCTTCTTCTTCTTCTTCTTCTTCTTCTTCTACCACCGCCCTATACCCAGAGGTCTCAGGGTGGTTCCCATAAAACTTTCTAGAGTATATCTTTTAAAACTGGGTTGAATTAAATGTGATTTTTAGGATTCCAACACATCCAGAAGTCTAATATAAATTCCTTATATGACAGCGCTTCTGTAGAACCACCATTAGCCTTATTTGTGAAGTTTCAAAATGGGTGTGATTTATCAGAATGGTAATATCACCAATTCGAGCAAGGGCAGTAATAAAACAATATTTCTTCCAAAGTGAGCTTAGTGAAGTTTTGGAAAATAGGATATAAGATTTTGTTTGATTGTGTGTCCCTTTCCCTCCCTTTGCAGACACTAGGGCATCTGGAGAAAGCTGTAGTTTTGGAATTAACTTTGAAACACTTAAAAGCTTTAACAGCCTTAACAGAGCAGCAGCATCAGAAGATAATTGCTTTACAGAATGGTAAGTAAATGCCCAGTGCAGAAGCACAATATAGGACATTGTGTATCTCTATCTCTATCTCTCTCAAAGATTATGAAGGACACATCTGGTTATTGACAAAGTCTTAGCAGTTGGTGAACTGTTAGCTAACTCCACAGTTAAGTTGCCAAATTGAAATCTATAGAACTGCTTCAGAGTCAGTGACCTGTACGGTCATGTTTACTTAAACTTTAGTCCCCTTAAATTTAGTGGGCCTTAACTCCTATGTAAATGTGGAAAGGACTGCAGCTGTGCAGTCTGACCATATCTACCGTATATACACATATATCCATGCATTGCAGAGGGTTGGACTAGATGACCCTTGGGGTCCCTTCCAACTCTACAATTCTATTATTTACTTGGAAATAGGTCCCATTTTGTTTGAGGCTTACTCCCAAATAAGTAAGTCTAGTATTACAGCCTTAACATGTTATCTCTTGAGATACCTTAACCTTTTCCAACTGATTTCATAAATCAGAGTCCTAGATTGATAATTTTGCACTAGAAGATTAGTACATTTAACACAAAGCAATTACATTATAGAGGAATTTTGTTAATAAAACAGTCAGATTCTGTGTAACACTAGATCTAATGCAAGTGGTATTACTAATGCCTGTTATTTTGCTTCCCTTCCTCCCCCTTCTCCCCCCCCCCCTTTGCAGGGGAGAGATCTTTGAAGTCTCCTCTGCAATCTGACCTGGATGCTTTCCATTCAGGATTCCAGACATGCACCAAAGAAGTCATGCAGTACCTCTCCAGATTTGAAAGATGGACTCCAAGAGAGCAGAGATGTGCCCAGCTCATCAACCACCTGCACTCTGTTTGCACACGGTTCCTCCCCAGCCCCCAGCTCCTGACTCCAAAGATTTGTGCAGGCAAAGGACCCTGCCCCACCTCCTCCGCCTCTTCCTGTGTGCAGCGAGATCACACTGGCCCAAAGCTGGAGAGGCAGCCAAATTGTGTGCCAGTCATTCAGAGGACTCAGAATGCGAGTAGCAAGCATAAATTCAGCCACCATCCAATGGGTCGTGTGGAGCTTGGTGGGGAGAATGACACGGATACAGATAGTGGCTATGGCGGTGAGTGCGAGGGAAGACCAGAAGGGGACAAAAGGCAAGGCAACCTGATGATCAAGCAGGAGCCCTCTGGGGATGAGGCACCTCCAGCAGCCAAAAGGCTGAAGATGGATTGCAGCAGCACCTCTTCGGCAGTGTTGAGCCCAGACCAAGCAGCAGCTGGTTCAGCCCTTCTCAGCTCCCTGGTGGCTTTTGGAGGTCTGGGGGGAGGAGGATCTCCCTTTGCCCAACAACCTGCTGCTCCCTTCTGCCTGCCTCTCTGCTTCATCTCCCCCTCAGCAGCAGCTGCCTACATGCAGCCCTTCCTGGACAAGAGCAACCTGGATAAATACTTTTACCCAGCAGCAGCAGTCGCTGCTGCTGCTACTCCAATTCCTTGGATCTACCCAGGGATTCCAGCTCAGGCTGCAGCTGCTGCTGCGGCTGCGGCCTTCCCCTGTTTCTCCTCAGTATTGGTACCAGGAGAGAAAAACAGCTTGGCCTCAGCAACGTCTACCGATGTGGCTTCTTCTGGCCAGCACCTCCCCCATCCATTTACCTGCAACCCAGGTGGGCTCCATGGGGACATGGACCTCCCTTCCCAAGAGGAGCATTTGCAGTCTGCAGAGGAAAATCCTTGAGTGATGCGACATCATTTCTAAAGGAAACCACACAGTTCATGCTTCCTACTTGACAGGAAGGATCCATCATTCCCAAGAATGAGAAGCAACCCTCACCCCACCCCTGTTTCTTTGTGTGCTTAAGGGAAAGCTTACTAGGCTGACAGTTTATTCTTTTTCTTTTATTAAAAGATTAGGTTCTCCCTCTCCCACAAATATTTTTGGAGAGCTCCTTGTCCCCCCCCCCAATGCTGTGTGTGTGTTTAAAATTTTATTTACACAAATGTTGTGATGTTGCAGAATTCCATCCCCCAGTTGAACTGAAACAAAAGCAAATGGAAAAGACTCCCTTAGGGGTGGAGGAAATGGCTCTTTCTTCGTAAGAGAAGTTTGCTTAACAATTCAGAAGGCCTAAAGAAAAGGGCAGGGGCTGCAGCATCTGGAACTGGGGAGTCAGGATGCGAGATATACCGTATACTGTACCAGACCATACCATAACTGCAGGCACTTTAATAATGATTATGTATAGACTGTAATGGAACTTACTCAAGTGGGCATAACGAAGCAGGAAGCTCTGCACAAGCCCCAGTGAAATAAGCAGGAACTACTTTAAAGTGCTCTTGAATTTTAGTGGGGTTTGCAAAGGAAAGTTCCATAGTAGATTGTGCTCCTGGCAGGGCAAGCTTCAGCATAAAATGCTTCCTGGTCCAGAAATCCAGGAATCGGTTTCCTGGTAGTAACCAAGTCAACAAACAGGCAAACTGCTTACTTAAGAACGGCCCAACTGAAGCCCGTGTCACTACTCTGGATGAGAGAAAGTTGTCTTGAGAATGGTAGCCTAAGAATTACAGAGAATTTGCTTCTCTATTACTGACTTCTTAATTGGTGGCTCCATACAAGAATCATTGGGCAGAAGCCAGTAAAATTTAAGTGCAATGCAACTGCATTGAAATCACTGGAGTTGCCATCTGATTCTGCCAGATAGCAACTTTATTTTACCTTTATTCAGAGCTTAGGAACCATTTATTTCAATGGGCTATATTTTACCTTTGCCACATGCAATGCTTGGAGGAGTTTGGTTAGTTAGGAGTTTGTGGAAATGGGGTTTGGGAGAAAAAATGAAGGTAAGCTAGCACTTTATTGAGAAACAGATCATGAACAGACCTTGTTCATGTATTTTTATTGTCTTGCATTTTTAGAGCTACCCCTGGCATTTGCTCAAGGGACGGAAGAACTGTCCCATTATGTAGTTTCTTATTTGCTAAAGCAAGTGCATTTTCCTACATCTTAATGCTTAGTTTTGCTGTGTTCCTGATATTAAATTACCTTGTTGTATGTGAAGGAACATCACTGCACTGGACTAACAAGAAAAAAGACACCCCACACCATTAACAGTACAATCCTATTTACTCAGAAATAAGTCTCGCTGTCTTCAGTGGGGCCTACTCCCAGGTAAGTGTGCATAGGAATGCAGCACAATCTAGCCTTAGATTGTATCCTGAAGGAAGAAATAAGTTTACTGTCCTGATCTTGTGCCTTTAACCGTGGCCTAAACACAAAAGCCCCAAGCAAGCAGTCCTAGAGAGGAGTATGCCTTCCCATAAGCAGTAAAAGACACAGCCAGTCCATACAGTGGTCCCAGAAGACCATCATGCTGTGAATAAGAACAGCGAAATTGGAATCTCCAGCAGTTCAGTGTGTGGTTCTTCCTTGGTAGATTGGGGTGAAAGAAAGTGCTGCTTTTCCTGGCATGGAGATAAAAGCTAACTGCAAAGCTTCACTTGCATAATATATGTGCATGAGGCCACCGTTGAAAGGCACAGCCACTAACATAAGCTAAAAGAGGTTACAAATCATAATTAAAAATGGTGTGTTGGTAACTGGGTAAAAGTGGGATAAGGTTTCCTTGCAAGGTTTTTCTGTCTCCAGATATCCCAATTTCCCTTTCTGGAGACTGTTGCCAGACACCAGATAATCACACAGCTAAAGCTTTGTTAATAAGGTTTAAGCCAAGAACCTTGCCTAGATATTTTTAGTTTGTTGCCAAGGTAGCACTGTGAGAAATCTCACTTGAATGTTATGTAAGAGGTGAGACACAACAGTCTATGAGTGAATATGCCTGGGTCTGTTAGTCATTTTGAGTGAATTTGCTGCTATTGCTGTTGCTACTGTTTGCCTCAAACACTGTTTTTAAACAATGTTGGTCCTTTTTTCTTTTCTTTTTTTAAATCTTACTAGCCTACAGAGTGTCTGTATGTAAATAGTTAATACATTCAATTAATGATGTCCGACATGCTATTTTTGTAGGAAGAAGATTGAGTAATGATAATTGAGTTTAAATATATCCCTTTTGATGAGGAATTGCTGAAAAACAAAGTTGCACTTTTGTTACAATGCTTAATGCTTGGTACAAGCTTATGCTGTCTTAAATTATTTAAAAAATAAAATAAATACTGTCTGCAAGAAACCAGCTGTTTAAAGAACACTTTAAGTATGAGAGATAATAGGAATCAATCTTTATATTCGTTCTTTTCCAGCACTCCATGAATTCTACTATAAAAAATATTTCCACAATATTTTGTGATTTAAACAAAAAAATATTCTTACTAAAGAATAAATTTTTTAAATACAAAGTATGGGTTGTCTAGTAATTAAAGCTCTTAAAAGCCTCAAAACTCATTCGTCAAATATGCCAAGTGAGCTATGATGTCTTCACAGGACTTTAGGCAAGGCTGTTGGAATTTCTTTGCTTTTGAATAGTTATTCGAGTCTCTACAAACACCTTTGTTTGCGTGGTGACAGCAGCCCTATGACAGAAGGCTTCCACACATAACCACAGCTTCACAAATCTTGTTTTGAAAAAACACCACTTCCACATGAGCCCCCTCAGGGATGCCAGTAAATAGAAGGCACCCTTATTTGCACCATCACACATTTACATCTGATTCTTCTTTATTTAAGTGCAAGTAGATAAATAGGTACCGCTGTATAGCGGGAAGGTAAACGGCGTTTCTGTGTGCTGCTCTGGTGCCGGTTCACCGGAGCAGCTTCGTCACGCTGGCCACGTGACCCGGAAGTGTCTGCGGACAGCGCTGGCTCCCGGCCTCTAGAGTGAGATGAGCGCACAACCCTAGAGTCTGTCAAGACTGGCCCATACGGGCAGGGGTACCTTTACCTTTACCTTCTTTATTTATTTGCTCATACAGATATTGTCACTTCTTTCAGAACAGCTCTCACTTCCCTGCATGAGAATACACCACTTGAGTCAATTCAATTATTAAATTGGTTAATGGATGTGCTACTCTCTTTCACTGTGGCAAAGGTAGGCAGACCCTTAATGAAATTGGCAAGTCCCATTTCCTTAACCCATTTTAGTCAAATCATGCCCCTCTGTCGCCTCCTGAAAACAAGAGCTATGGGGCTGCCCCCAAAGGTCACAAGTTCAGGCACCAACCTACCACCCCCCTGCTAATTTGAGTGCTGATACTTCCTTCAAATACTGCCTTTGGCCTGTGCTGCTTCAGTTTTTAGTGTGCATGGTAAACAAATGTTAGAGAAACCCTTTAGGGACCCAAGCTGCCAAGCACACCCATCACACAACTATCATTAACGCTGATTTGTGTGTTGGATTGCTCTTATTGGTGTGTATGACCTACAGATATGACTGGACACTGTTCAGTAGCAGAACCTAAGTTGTGCCATGGACCTTGTGGGGGAGGGGGTGGCTTTGCGCATGCCCAGTCCCCTGCATGTCAGAGAGGTCTGTCAAGTAGATTTCATGTGGGGGTGAAGGGGGAACAGAATACTGCTCCTGACCCAGCTGGACCCAAAGCCCCTTTTGGTGGCCCTTAATTCTGGGCCAACACAACCAGAATTCTGGGCCAATGCAACCTAGCCAGGTTGGTTGGCTAGGATCTGCAAAAAATAAATAAAAAGAGTATGACTTTTGGAGTGATTTTTTTTATCAGACCTAACTGCAACTTGAAAATAAATCACCCTTTACCCAAAAATGTCCTGCAGCTTATGGAAGGAATGCTTATCCAAAAATATGGTTCTGGGCTCCCCCTGCTGTCTCATTGGTTTCAGTTGCCCAATTTCGTAAGGACACTGATGTGATGAAAATGGAGCTATAGGAGAAATTGGACACTGAAATATCAGGGTGCTTTCTGTCCCAGTGATGGAGGCTCATCCTTCAGCATGGTGCAGCCACAGCCAACGTGCACACAGGCCATGTGTCTGGCCCTGCATGGAGGTTACAAACCACTGATGTGCAAGAAAAAGGCCCAAGGCCAGACGTAGTATGAACCTTTTAAACATTGCATCAGCAGCATGACGTTTCTTAATTGTATTTAGTTTAAATTGGGCCTTTGCACTAGTTCACTAAATTGCCAGTATGAGAGACTGGATAACAAGTAGCATAAAGATGTACCAACCGAAATTGCTTTGTGATAGCTTAGTGTAGGGCTGCCATATGTCTGGAATTTCCTGGGCATTGCTGGGATTTGGCTGCCGGAAACAGCGCCCAGGTGGAAATCGCTTAAATGTCCAGGAAAATCCGTATGTATGGCAGTCTATACCTATGGCAGCTCAACAACTTTCCCAAAAAAGCTCAACAAAATGGCAACACTATCTTAGTGGCAGAGTCTTGCTTATGCTACAGGCTTTATTGACCATATATTTGGGTTAAGGAAGGAATGGTGTCTACCTGCTCTTGTCAGATACATTTGCAATCCCTTTTCTGCTAATACGTTTTTATTGCTTTTCAATTTTTTAAAACAAATTAACATCAAATTAATTCAAATTTAATACAAAATTTACTTCCTACCCTGCTGCTATGATGTTTCTCTTTGCTTCCTTACTCTCTGCTCATTGTAATGTATATTTCCTAATTCCATTTCAATGCTTAATAATGACAAAATGATAAAATATTTCATTTTCCCCCTTCTTCATTTCCCATCAACTGCACATATTTCAATTCCTGCTTAGACTTTTATTTACAGTAACTATAACAGGGGTCAGCATACTTACCGTGCCTCGGGCCGGTGCCTCCAGCGCCGATCATGCAGCAGGCCGGAGGGCGGGAGAGCTATTTCTGGTGTTCCTCCGACCCGGAAGTGGGCAGCTGCACAGCGCAGCGCTGGTAAGAGTGGGCAGTGGCAGCGGGCAGCGGGGATTGCCGTGAGTCAGATAAATGAGTCCCTTGGGCCTTATCTGGCCCGCGGACCTTAGTTTGGGGACCCCTGAACTATAACATACTCCCAAATCTCAAGTTGAGTTACTCTTCACTTTGTCAGCCCACAGAAATTATTAGTTCTAAATCAATAGTCCACAGATACAACTTATCCCTTCCGCTGTTCTACATGCGCAAAAGTCTGACTGGCGGTGGTAAATTAGATATCCTCTTCAGTCACTGCATTCCAATCCTGCTCCACAGAGGTAAGCAAACTCCAAGGTTTCCAGATGCTCATTGTTATGCAGTAAAACAATCCTTGGTGGTATCAAGTTTCCCAGGCATCAGGGTCTGGTCTCTTCTCTGTCCATGTTACCTCTGTCGTCACCAAGAACTTTGTTCCCACAGAGTTATATATAAAAGAATTAACATTAATGCTTTCCTCTCCCCCATGTACAGCAAAGACCATAGAAACCATTTTTTATCCTTCACAGTTCCAGATTCATTTTTCTTTGCAAGATATATCCAATTTCATAAAATCACAACAGCTTGGGTTTCATTAGTATTGCAAAATAATACTTCATCTTGCCTCTCTGAGTGCGTTGGTCTGTCATCTCTAACTCCAGCTTTAATCCTCAGTCTCCATTACATTCTCTCCATTCTTCCACCCCCGAGCTCTGGAGAGCCCAGGAGAGTGACTTTCCAAGTTCACTACTGGAAAGGAAAGTAGGTACATTTGCAACCTTGAAGGATTTGATGCTTCCCAGTTCAATTTATGCCTTTGTTTGTTTGTGATAATAATCTGGAGTCATTTAATTGCCCATGTGGTGCATGTACCTGCTCTTTGCTTGTAAGCAGACTGTCATCTGGATTTTGCTGTAGGGATGGAGTGGTTGGGTAAATGGTCCTGCCTTTGGGAGAAAGTTGTACCAGCTGATCTTTTGATCTTTCCCAGCTCTTGGAGCCAGCGTTTGTCCGCAGACAGCTTCCGGGTCATGTGGCCAGCATGACTAAGCAGCTTCTGGCGAACCAGAGCAGTGCACGGAAATGCTGTTTACCTTCCTGCCGGAGCGGTACCTTTTTATCTGCTTGCACTTTGACGTGCTTTCAAACTGCTAGGTTGGCAGGAGCTGGGACAGAGCAACAGGAGCTCACCCCGTCACGGGGATTCAAACCGCCGATCTTCCAATAGGCTTATAAAGTGCAACAAATGTGATGCAGTGTTATTATTTACTAATATAAAATAAATAAAACAATATTTTGCTATACTCCTGAACTTATTGTACTCTTAGCCTAGGGCACACTATTGTTAAGAATAGTGTGAATACTTTAAATCAGGGGACTTGCCAGCCCAACAGTGGATAGGCAAGGCACAATTCCCTAGCACCTCCTGCAGCACAACAAATTCATTTTGTCATTTCTTCTAATTAATGGAAGTGAACCCCAAGGATTTCCCAAGTCCTGGACTGGGTTATGTTATCTGCAAGGATGCTCCTCACCTTTGTACCTGGACCCAGCCAGCATGTGGTTGCTCATGTAGATAGATCAGATTAGAGTTAAATTCTTGCAGGTATGCATCATTGAAGACCACAGGATTGGACGAGGCATGATGCTAAACGGGGCATCATTAAGGAACAGAAAGGCTTTGTGTGGGGATGGAATAAGCCACTGGATCTTGCTGAAGCAACAAGATTTGGAAGAGGCTGGTGTTATGTATTGAAGTTCTCACCCTGGCCACCAGGAGTATCATGTATATAGTTTTCACTCAGGTCCACGTAAGTTACTTTAGGCGGGAAACCCTGGGTTGTTGTTGCTACAATGTTGACAGCCGGCTGCTTATAAAAGCAGGCCAGCTGAGCTATTTGCTGTTCAGTTCTGTTCCAGCTTACAAATAAAGAGCTGCTTTGGAGAAATCGCTGTGTCGTCTGCTATGTCTACCCCACTATTCAACAGCTGGTGAGTGTTATTTGGTTTCCTAGCAGTGAATCTTTCTCCTCCCAAGCTAGTTCAAAGTACAGGGCTTGCAGCAGAGGCAAGAGGGAACTGCCGCGGCGGCAGCAGCAGCAGCAAGGCCTATCACATGGCTTCGTATGTGACTGACTGCTTGGCTGCTCCAAGTCAGCAAACTCTTGACAGGCCTGTTCCTCTGCTGCTGGGGATAGTGGGTGGGGATGGAAGAGATGAGCATAGGAAAGAGCCGTGGTTTCCGCTTGGAGAAGAGAGTGAGAAAGGAAAACGAAGTGAGAATTAAATCCTTCCACAGCTGCATAGTAAGAATAAACCAACAGTTAGAAGGTTTTTCCCTTTCTGGCATGGAAAGTTGCACCTGCTGAATTTCTGCTAGTTGTTAAAAAGCACAGGGGACACCTCACATGTTTAGTAAGTGAAGGAGCCAGTTTGGGCCTGAAATATTGCTAAGTTCACTCCCCTCACCACTGTCTCATCCAGAAGCAGAGTTTTCAATTTGTTTTGTAATTTCAGGACAGGAAGAAATGGAATAAGATCATATCCTCTACTGCTAGGAAAGAATCACCTGTTGAATGCTTGCCTGTCATGCAACTGCCACAGGCACAGAGCTTTCTTCTGAGCCAAATGCTCATGTGGTTTATATCACACCTCAGATATGAACAGCTTTGTTTAGTCTTAGAAGACCATGCTGGGCACTTTGAGTACCATTGCCTGGAGCAGGACTGCTGTCTTTAAATAATGTTTTAGATTCAAGGCAGGCAACATTTCAAAGCAAGCTATTAAAATCCAGCATATGAAACATTTTTTTAAAAAATCTGCCTTTAGCAAAAAAACCATCCCATCTTATGCCAAGCAAATAGCATTAATTTCAGACCTTCAGATTAGAGGAAGGACTCTTCAAATCTCTGAATCCAGTGCTTCTGGCACCTTTGTAGGCTTCCCAGTATTATAATGTCCATATACCACCAGGCATGGACAGAAACCTGGGAGGCTGCACTAAGCTTGTGTGGAAACTTCATAGAGTGCTAGAGTTAGAAGGGTTCCCCAGAGTCATCTAGTCCAACCTCCTGCACTGCTGTGGCATGAGATGCCTAGCAAGGCCAGCAGGACAAATAAAAGCTTTAATCCCAGCAGAAATATTAACTTACTGTGATTTTGAAGAAGTCCTGTTTCTGGATCAGCCCTGTATTTTTTAGGGAACTCAAAACTACCATTATTGATGCTACTAGAAGCTATCTCCTGAAACATAATATTCTGGTACTTGGATGGGGCCCCAGAGCTGGAGTGCAGCAGAGTCAAAGCACAATGTGAAAAGGTGCTGCTCAAACCATCATCTTACTCTAAAATGTACAAATTTCCCATGTGGTTGCAAGCTTCTGGCTCCCAAAATCAATACAGCTTCTGTATACGATACTGTGGTGATATTATAAGAGTGGTTTATGGGAATGGGTTAGAACCTGAGAAACAATTAGCTACAATCAGTCTACTGAGATTTCAGTGTAAGCATTTATGTTAATTAGCTGGATAAGTTAGTGTTTGTTGTTTTCTTACCTTCTGAGCTATTTTAATCTATATAACTATTTGAGTTTTTCTTTCTTGTAGAGTTTTGTTTTAGTCTGTATTTTTTTATGAAAAACAGAGGACAAACAGGCTGTAGCCTGGGAGAACTCCTGGATTCCAACTGGTGCTTAGACTGCTTTGTCAGCTGCAGCCACTGCTGCCCTGGGGTAGCCTGGCCTCAGTTGCCCCTGCTCTGGTGAAGTCCCACCTGGACTAATGCAATGTTGTCTATGTGAGACTGCCATGGAAGGTGCTTTTGGAAGAAAGCTCAGCTATAAATGTAATAAATATGTGATGTCTTTAAATGAGCAAGGGAGGAATGGAAGTCTCCGTCTCAGCCATCTGCTAAAGGGAAGTTGTCTTGCATATCACAAGGCACTTAAACACCATTTTGGTACCAGGGGAGCTTATGCATATATGGAGCAGCTGTACAGCAGCAATGCCTCCCAAGTACAGAAGCCTCTTGCTGCCCTCTTGTGTTAACTACACTGCACTTCGCCTTTGCCAAATCTGAGCCTCAGCAACTTCTGCACATTTTTTCCTTAGCACTTGACAGACCAACATAATTTTGTTTATCCTAGTGCAACGTCCCAGAAAGCTTGTCCCGCTGGAACCTCTTGTTCGTTGCCTTAGTTTGACAAACACCAATGCTGAAGAAACAGCACCAGAGCAGTCCCTGGAACACTTGTACACTCAGGGACGTGGGTGGTGCTGTAGTCTAAGCCAATGAGCCTCTTGCGCTTGCCCATCAGAAGGTTGGCCATTTGAATCCCCACAACGGAGTGAGCTCCCGCTGCTCTGTCCCATCTCCTGCCAACCTAGCAGTTCAAAAGCACACCTGTGCAAGTAGATAAATAGGTACCGCTGTAACAGGAAGGTAAACAGCGTTTCCGTGCACTCTTCTGTGCACCCAACTGTCTTCTTCTACCTCCTTTTCTTAACTTTATTCTCAACAACAAAGCCCCAAGTGTGGTCGGTCGCACATGACCCACTCACCAACAGGGAAATGACACAAGCAGAAGGAAATGGCACTGCCACACAAAACACACAGTCATAGGATTTTTCTGTAACCTTTTTTGCAGCTGTGTGGTGTAGAGCCTGCTCAAGTTTAAGTGTGCCTGTGAGGAATCTGCTGAAGAGGAATCAACTTTACTTCGAAGTTCAAAGCAAAATCGTGCACAGTTCTATTGTTGTGAAGCATTAATGCTAGTTTTAACATTAAAAATGTTAGTTTTATTTTGATACCTGTATAAATACACAATTAAATGGAGTCGTTTTTAAATTTGCTACTGTATTGGCAATGAAAACTTTATTTCCAAAAGTAAAGCAGCAAAAATACTGAATAAATAAATTGACAGAATGGTTTGTTTTGTCATCTCCATATAACTGACAGCCTTCAAACAAATTAAAATATTGTAATGAATAGAATAAACCAATGGTCTTAAAAAAAGGCTAGGATATAAAAAAGTAACACTTTTTGACATAAAAAATACAGAACAGAACTAAAATAAATCTGAATACAGTTTTTTCTATTTACATGGATAATTAAGGCCCAATTAACATATGGCAAAGCACATTTGGAATTCATGTAAATTTGAGAGTTGGGGCAGGGGTGGTGATGAGAAAGTATTATTCATTCTACCACCCCATAAACGTACAATATTGCAGCTACAAGGTACAAACCATGTTACCAACCTAAACCTCCTCATATTACATACTAGAGACATAAAGGTTCTTTTGAAAGCTGCTGTTCTTAAGATTCATGTGAATGAGCAGACCCATGAACGATGAACATTTGTCTTCAGGTCTCATACATATGTAGGGCAATGGTCACACTTTGAGCCGGCCCCCTGAAATCAATGGACTTTAGTCATTTGCTTTTATTTCAATGGGTCTAACTCAAAATACAGCTAACAGTTTCACCCATAATCTCAAGCTTTATATTTGCAAATATTCTCAGACACGAGTGCCTCATACCAAGTGTCACCATCTCTTTAGAAATATAAATATTTCTTCTCTGAAAACCTGTGTTTATTCACAAAGCAAAATGTCTATTTGAGGGCACGCTTTAACAAACATAATACTGACTGAGGTAATGCGAATCTTCCCAGAGGCCCTTTACAATGACCCTGAGATCAATAGGATCAGCTGCTAAATTATGTCCCTAACACCCTTGGAAATATTTGTGGTTAATTTCAAGGCAAGGGTGCTGCTTCTTTGTTTTTTAAGTTGGGGGGTGAGCCTGGACCAAGTCTATTTGCACCCCTGGGCCAAACACAGGCTCCTGGACAGACTTCTCCAGGTCCCTCAGTTGTCAACGCAGTGGCAAAGGGAGGACACCAGTTGCCCCCAAGGAACTTTGCCAGGGGTCACTTTCCAGGTGGGGCTTCCCACACACAGGTTATGGACCTGGCACTCATTCCCTTTTCCAAGGAGTCCTCCACCCCCAATGCTGCCACAAATGCTGACTTAAACTCAAAAAATTAAGTTTGCTCTTGTATAGACTTGACAAGAAATGCATATATGCTCAAGAAAAATTGGCTACCACACCACTCTGTTGATTTTGTGTCTCATGCTTGACTATTTTTCTCCTTCCATGTTAATGCCAATTTGAGGACTCCAAACCACCCAGGGCTTAGTTGTTCTGACTAGTGAAACAGTAGATTAATGCAGTCTATTGTCTCATTTGTTGACAGGGGGGAAAGGAAAAATAGTCTCTTCTACGGACTTTTTTATTTTAAGAAATATATTTTATATTTTCACAGGTTTATTTGAAGAGTAACATTTCTAGTGATAACCATGAAAATCAAACACATTTCTGTGTATTTTCATATATTTGTTTCAGTTTGAAATGCATCTTTATTTATTTTTAGAATATAGCAATGAATGAGGAGCATTCTTAAATGGAAATGGAAGCTTGATTTAAATTTTGGTTTGCTTATTAAATTAATCAAGCTATTGGTTTCTATAAACTATTTTATTTTTAAAGGACTTTAGAGATATATCCCTTAAATGTTTTGCTTTGTGAATAAATAGGTGTCTGCATACGATGCACTGACTTCTGGACATTCTTTGAAGTAAGAAAGAAGCCTGTCCTGCAATGAAGGGTCTGAATAGACTGTGTGTGACCTAGGGGCATGATCCATATAAAACAGTCCCCTTAAATCCCAATGAAATGAATGAGATTTAAGCATTTAATTGTATGCTAAAGTCCCAATTCAATGAGATTCCAATTTCTGGAAACTTTAAGGCTAGCATTTGTCTTAAAAATGATTCCTGAACTTATGGGTAAATGAGTGCCAAACTGTCTGCAGGAGCAATCCTAGAATGTTGCCAAGAAAGTCAAAGAGCCCTTTATGAATCTGATGATACTAGTTGTTGTTCACGCAAACTGAAAAATAGGTGAGGTCTGGATTCTAGTATGTACCTTGTAATCTCTTGAAATACCCAGAAATAATTATGATCTTACAGTTCTGTTTCAATACATGAGTCAAATAATCATAGATCCAGTTATCAAAACAAAACTTGCCACGCACAAGGATTTTTATGCACTTATTCATCTATTTCGCTTGCACATGCACTTTTCTTCTCTACACCTACCTCTATTGTTCTTGGTTTCATAAATGAATGAGTTCCCATTTTAAAAGAGGACAATTTCATTGGAGTCTTTTTTGCATTGTAACAAAGGAGCAGAAAAGTTTGGGGTTTTTTTTGCACTTTTACAGAACTTAAAAAAGGAATACTGTTTGGTTATTTAAGCAAGCCATTAGACTGGACCTGCACAATAGCTGATCTCTCTCTTCCCACCCACCTTGCTGGAAGCTGAACACCAGCTGTGTGTGGCAAACACCATCATGTGGCTTGATAAATCTCTTGGTTTTGCTGCCTATCTGGTACTGCAGAAACAGGAGGGTTTTCAAACATCTGCCTGGCTCAGTGAGTCAAAAGTAGCACATGACAGCATTATACTGAGTTATTGTGTCTTTTTGGACGAGCAAGGCCTATGACTATACAAGAATGCTGTAAGTAGGGGGGAAATACTATAGTGGAAAAAATGCTAGACAAAAAAACCAAAACAGTGATAGACTCCTTTGGCATGACTAAAGATGTCTCATAGTGTTTTGTACTTAAGTGTATTTATTGTGGCAAAATATTTCAAAAATAAATTTAATAAAAAAATCTACCTAGAAGATCTTCACATACTGAACCCCTCCTTATGAAGTGAGGATTAAGTCCCATGGAATAAGTCACTGTAAAAATCCTGCAATGATTCCAACATAACATTATTTGCAACAGAGAAAAAATATCAGAGGCTATTTTAAAGATTCTGCATCTTTCTCCCCTAACAACATTCTGTCATTGTGAATCACTGTAGTCTGTTTTCATTCTAAACTCATGCACGTGCAAATTCTCTCCCTCTTCTACACATAAACACCCTTTCAGGCTGCAAACACCCTTTGAGAATGGAATTACAAATTAAGCCTGGCACAGGGCTTCCTCTGAAAAGGGCCCCCTGTGTTGCATTCTCCCCTGTAGCGTGCAAGATTCCTTATTCCAGGTTGTGACATTAAACTGAATGTGGGAATGGATGTGATTCTACAAGCATGAGTGGAGATGGGGAGTAATGAATATGGAGTGCTGTTTAAGGCAGCAGTCCTGGGTTGGGCTTAATATGTAGTCCTGCTCTTAGGCAAGAAGTGTTCCTATGTCATGGCAACATTCACACATCCACTGATCAAATGGAATAAATTAAACCCCAGTTTCTTGCACTACAACCAGCCATTTATGCTGTTAAGAAATAATACTTCTCTAAATGCTTCCAAAATAGCAATTAAAAAAGATAGGTATTTGCACTATAACTATTTTGCACCATTGCTGAAGTGCTCCTCCACAGTCCCTTTTGTTCTTCATTGTCATCAGCGCTTGGGGCAGGATTCCAAGTTTATTGTAGATCTGGTTTTGTAAAAAAAACAGCACTCACAACAATGCTTGGCAGCTTCTGAAAGGAAGTTTTTCTCTCCCCACACATCTCTGGGAGGAGAGATGCAAGAGGGAAGTGCATATGGCCCACAGTACCTGTCTAGGTCCTTTCCAGCAGGGATATCTACTGTTATACATAAATGCCCTCTGGGTTAAAACCAGAGGACAGTGGATTCTGCAGGATCCGAAGATTGCTAGGAAGCTGTCTAGATGAACCAGGGCGCTTCAGGGATCCAGTCTGAAAAGTTGTTTCTGTGAGAGAAGAAGATATCTGTTAGCACAAAGGACAGATGAAAGACATCTGCATCAGCTGCTCTCCCAAGTCCATTGTGATCTTGCCTAACTTTCCATGGACTAGAATCCTCCAATGCTGACATATTCACGATGATGATAATTTTATTATTTGTACTCTGCCCATCTGATTGGGTTGCCCCACAAATGTACACACGTGTGCAGAAAAGAAGGTGCTTCTTTTCTCCCCCCCGCCCCCCATGAAGGGGAGAAGGTGGTGTGTGATTTTGTATTTTTATTTCTTTTCTTTTTGATTAGGAAGGGAAAGTGGATGAGATAGGCTTATTTCGCAATTCCTACAACATACCCCTCTCAAGCTCTGTTTGGGAAGTCTCCAATTCAGTAGGTTCTGCTGGTAGCACAGTGACCTTTGTCCCTGTTTGCTGGATAAACTGCTGGAGGTTGACTTGCCGTAGCTCCTTTGTCAGCTGCTCTAGTTCTTGTTCTCTTTCCTAAAAAAAAGATGTAAACAAGCTTATTCACACATACCCAGAAACCAGGAGGGTATGTTTCACTTTAAAACAGAAAAAAACCATGGGTGGTGTTAAAGATTTGCAATATCTGTTTTCGAGATCCTTATTTGGAATTTGCCATTTCCTCACAAAACAATTATATTACGATGAACTTTATACCGTATGTGCACATACTTCACCACAGCCCAGCACTCAAGGACCCTCAAGTCTTCTTTAGTGATAATCAAATGGTTCTTTCAGAAACTTCATGTGTATAATGTAAATGCCAACTCATGCACTGACATTCTGCCCTTACCTTGCCCTGGAAGCCACATTAAGGTATTTTTAAGATTCCACGTCTGTGAGTTATGGAAGCATTAGCTTGCACACACAGAGAGGGACTGAAGGGAATGTGCAGCTCATTAAGAGAAGGGAGCACATTATGCATCAAGAGGTGAAGTAGAATTTGGTTCATCATATTGCCTCAGATTTAACCCAAATCTATCAAAGCAGTCAAATTCCATCACCTGAAAAGATTGTGGAAAAACTGAAGAAATGGAGAAAATGTACATAGTGAAAATGGTTCCAAAGCTGATGTGCTGACGATTCTTAAGGTTATAGTATCTGTATTGCAATAGGGGCAGACGTTTCCTTCTCCAGTGGTAATGCTACCTATAGCACTATGAAGACTAAGATTGTGCCATTTACCTTCCCGCCGGAGCGGTACCTATTGATCTACTTGCACTTTGATGTGCTTTCGAACTGCTAGGTTGGCAGGAACAGGGACCGAGCAACGGGAGCTCACCCTGTCACGGGGATTTGAACCACCAACCTTCTGATCGGCAAGTCCTAGGCTCTGTGGTTTAACCCACAGCGCCACCCGCGTCCCAGTAGTGGCCAGTAGCCAGGTGCAAAATGTGCCTGGCTAATTTAGAGCAACACCCACCCACCCACACAGCTATCTCCTCAGTTGATGTAAGGGGTTGGTGCTGCCAAAACTAGCAGAGATAAAGCTCCAGGCGCACAGCCATGTTCTGCTTTGAAGATTTATTTACAAAGTTCAAACGGTTACAAGAGCTTCAAAGGCACGTCCTGTCTCAATCAGATGCCTTGAATGGCGTTCTTTTGCTCCTCCTCCCCCAGCAGGCCCATCGTCAAAAGGACTATTTCTGGGCTCTGGCTCCGAGTCAGATGAGAGGCTGCTAATTAGCTCTTTCGGCTCTCTATAAGTGCTTGTCTCCCCCCTCGGCTCTCTAGCCGTTTGCATTTCCCTGACAGTTGATCACCAGGGAGGGGGTGCTTTGCATTTCTGCCCACCACAGCTCAGGGTCTACTTTGATTTTCTCTCTCTTTGCTGCTATCAAAAGCGGGGTCCTTGGCATGAAACATACACTGAGGGGAGGGGGGCTGGATTAGGTCCCTTAACTGGGAGTAAGCCAGTAGGGTTTATGATGCCATGCCATCCTCTCTAGAAGTCAAACATTTACTGGCCAGAAATATGATGTAACATGTGATACAGTATTTCCTCCATTGGGGTGGGAGGAGAAAGAAATGTGTGAAATCAGTACACATCTATGATATGCACTCCATGCATTGAGTTCCCTGCTGCATCATGTGTGGGATACAATGTCACCCCCCACACTTAGAACATCTGCAGGATTCTTACTCGTGTATTTGATCCAGACTATAATTCTTTCCACCAACATTTAAAAATCTTGTCTCTAGAATGATGGGATCTTGAAACATAAAACAGAATTAAATGGAATTCGCAGGATTTTAGCAAAGCCTAGAACATACACAAGAGATCTTTCATGTCATATAAGAAATGTTGGATTTATTTGTTCTAACTATATAACCTTGGGTAGCATCTTGACATTTTCAGCAATTCTGTTTCCATGTAAGAATGCAGTATTTATGAAAGATATGAGATATGGCTGCCAAATCCATACAAATATTTCTAAATCATTTTTTATCAGCAGCAGAAGTATCACTAGGTTTAATTTTATGGACTCCCAGGACTCCCAAGAGTTATTTGCTTGGTGGTAAAGGTAAAAACCCAAGCGACTAAGTAATTCTCCCTCAAGAATGTGCACAGACTATTATGACCTCCCCACATACATCTTGGACCAATGGCTTGCTTGCCCCCCCATTTGTTTTTCTATGCCATTTTAAAATTATATGCAAGAGCTCGAGTGTGTCGAAGGTTACATTACATTACATTACAATTACCAGAGCTTAAACTCTTGCCACTTTTGCATTCTTCTGTCCCCACACAGGGAGAGGAACTGAAGCAAGGAAGTACAAAGTTATGTAGAAAAAATGATTGATATATCATGCCTGCTTCAGAGGGAACCATGGGATGAGGAATGTGAGGCCCTCCAAATGTGGCTGGCCCACCATCAACTCTGACCATCCTCCAATAACACCTGCAGGGACAGGTTCCCCACAGCTGACCTACATAGTTTGTAATAAACCATTCACCTTTACTCAAACATTAGACACAGTCTACTATTCCGTATATGACATGGTTGAAATCATGTCACATTGAATAATTTAGCCGACATCAAGAATTAAACCTGGTCCACGTGAGATGGACCCACTCACCTGTAACCGCTTGGTGGCTTGGCCCAGAGACCTTTCAACAGCTTTAATGCCGTTTTCCAGCCTGAGACTTTGCTGTCCCTGAATATCGATTTCACCCTTCACTTTTTCAATCTTCTCTTTGACTTCTTCTTCGTTTACTTTTAACTCCTGCACTTCCCGGTGCAACGTTTCTGCCTCAAGGCCACTTTCCATGCTATGGATCTGGGCCACATATTCCTTCAGCTTGCTTTCACAGTCCAAAATCCTGTGCCTGATCTCCTGGAGCTGCTCCTTCAGTTGCTTCTCATTTTCTTGCTCGATCTGGAGTTCATTTTCCCAGAATTCCTCCTCTTCAATCTCTACCTCATTCCTTTTAATCTTCTGCTCCAGTTTGACAATTTCATCTTCCAGGCTGTAATTAAACTTGTGCTCCCAGTACTTGACTTCAGCATCATTTGAATCCAGCTGTTTCTCAATGGACTGCAGCTTCTCTGTCTGGAAATGAATCAGCTTCTTCAGCTCATCAACCGTTGCCTTGCAGTTGAGAACTTTCTGTTTGAACTCAGACTCTTTGCCTTTGCCAAAAATGTCCATTAATCCTTTTGCCCCTCCTGTGAAAGTCAACGATTTCCTTTTTGGCTCCCTCCTTTTTATCAACTTATCATTCTGAGGCCTTAACTTAGCCAATGGAGGTAAGCTCTGGCGGTATAAAGTTCTTTCTGGTATCCGAGCAACACTGTCTGAAGTTGGCCTCTCGCTGAGAGATGGCCCAGTACGCCGCAATACTAACTGCACATCACTTGCATATTGCCCCCATTTGTTCAAGGAAATGATAGGATTCTCATGAGGTGCCAGATGTCTCTCTGTGTCTCTCCATTTTTCTATCAAGGTATACCTTCCTGTACGGCCTAGAAAAGAAAATACAATGATGTCTGAAACTTTGGGTAAAATATCTAGAACAGTCCAGTAGAGGGTGCCATTGCACAATGAGAGTCATAGGCAGTCAGTAAACCAGTGTTTTTTTTCTAGAAAAATAGGCTGGTTCTCGCCATGAAGTTTTTACAGTAAGTGCCACACTTTTTAACAAAAAAGAGGTGCTAGTACTGCATACCATTGAGTACCCCCTGAAAAAAGGACTGAGTCAAACCATATTATCAATGTAGGCTGAACCCGCATAACCACCTATTTATGGAAGCTAAGGAAAACACCATCTTTAACTGCACTGCAGCCAGCTTATTGGGTCACAAGTATTGTGAGCTTTTTAAAAGGCGAAAGATTTATACGATCTGAAGAGAAACCAGAGTATACTATTGTGAGCTTTTTAACATATTGTTCCATTACAGTGGTACCTTGGTTCTCAAACTCCCAAAACCCGGAAGTAAGTGTTCTGGTTTTTGAACGTTTTTCAGAAGCTGAATGTCTGATGTGGCTGTCAGCTATTGTTTCTGGGGCACCTGCACCAATCAGAAGCTGCACAATGGTTTTCGAACATTTCGGAAGTCAAACGGACTCCCGGAATGGATTAAGTTTGGCACTTTTGTTTTTGCTATTTATTTTGCTGTTTTTGTTTTTGAGGCTCTTTTGGTTAATTTGTTTTTGTGACTGTGTGGGAACCCAGTTCAGCTACTGATTGATTGACTGACTGTGTGACTGCGGAAATGGATAAAAGCCCCCCATCCAAACAATGACTATCATCAATGCAGGTAAGAAAATAATAGTACAGTACATTGATTATTGCTTTCATTTTATGGGTCAATGGTATCATTACATAGTAAAATTCATGTTAAAATCTGCTTTAGGGGTTGTTTTTAAAAGTCTGGAACAGATTAATCCGTTTTGCATTACTTTCTATGGGAAAGCACGCCTTGGTTTTGGAACGCTTTGGTTTTGGAACAGACTTCCAGAACGGATTACATTTAAGAACCAAGGGAACACTGTACTTTTTAAACTGACTTTCCCCACTTGAGCTATGACAATCTTCATAAAAATTTGAAGAGGGTTGGAAGTCTTGTTTCTTCTTCATGAAAATGCAAGCTTAATAATGAACAGAGCATGAATTTGGAGCCAAAAATACTGTGGGTTATTTGTAGTGGGGCAGTTCTCTTCATTGCTTTCTAGTGGCACGTCCCATTTACGTTTGAACTCTTGATAGTAACCAACTGTCATGGATAGCAGCTGAAATGTATATGAAACAAACATAGAAAGAGGAATACATATAAGCACTAAAGGAAAAGTGCACGGGTGCAGGTGCAATGAAATACGTTTTTTTCACGGCAGCGCTAAGATAAGGTTACCAGATTTTTTTCAGTGAATCCAGGGACACTTTTTAACTTCCTACTAAATAGATGGATTTTGTCAGGGGACTGATTTGTGGAAACGGGGACATCTGTATCACATACAAATACCATCTGTAGAATACCAGCAAATGTGGTGGTAACTACTGTTACTACTAGTAAGATTACTATTAGGAAAATACCCTATTATATATTCAATATTTTATTGTTATTAGATCCTATAGGGCCTGTTTTTATGGTTCAGCATTATATGCACTCATCTTGGTCTCAGTGTTGCAGTGTGCTTTTTACTGTTAAATTCTCACATTCCAATAGCTAAGCAAACTCTAAGCTGCTGTGTTAACTAGAATGTGCAAGATTACCCATAAAGAATGTGGAACTGTTATTTCCTGTTGGTCTTGGTAGGTGTTGTACTAACACTGAAGATAATCAAGTTACGTGAGAGGATTTTATATATAAAAAAAGATTACTTCCAAGTATCAAAAATATTTACATAACAAGAAATGACACGAAAATATAGAACACATGCAAAAAACAACCACCATAGCTGTAATAAGCACAAGTACATTTCAAAAGCGTTATAAGAATTTTAAGATGCTGGAAATGGCCTTTCTTGGAGAAGTCTTACCCAATGATTTCTCTGACTTGTCCCAATGGAGAAGAAGAAAAGCCTTCCTGATACAAGTCATAGAGATTAAGATGGCTGAACCCAACACTGACTTTTCTGCCTAATGTTTATACCCTGAAACTTAGGAACATTGCTAGTAATATCCAACTTAGAAGGCTCTCAGATAATCAGGAACAATTGAGTTATTTAGTTTCAGGTTATGAAATATTATGTGATTATATTAACCAGTTTGAACTGGGAAAAGAAGAACATAGAGCATCACGTAAACATATGCTGGAATGGAAAACTATTATTTATGAAACAAAGCAATGTAAAGAAATAATAATTGAGATTTGATTTGACAGTGAGATTGCTTTGTACTGAAGTGTTTTCCTTCTTGGCTCTTAAATTTATGATAAAATTAGAAATATATCAAGCTAAGACTGTAAACACTCAAAGATAGGTCTGCTCTGAATTAGTAGTGCCAATACTATTTATTCTATACAGTGGTACCTCAGGTTACATACTCTTCAGGTTACAGACTCCACTAACCCAGAAATAATACCTTGGGTTAAGAACTTTGCTTCAGGATGAGAACAGAAATCTACTCAGAACAAAGAGCTAAATTGATTGTAAATAATATATTGACAGAAGAAGTTAAGATACGAAAAGTTACCAGACAGGGATGTCCTCTATCACCACTGTTATTTATAACGGTCCTGGAGGTCCTTTTGTGTTCAATCAGGAATAATGAAATAATAAAAGGAGTGTCAGTCGGTCAAAATGAATATAAAGTTAAAGCCTTTGCTGATGATCTAGTAATAACGATTGAAGACCCAAAAAATAGTTTAAATGAGGTATTAAATGAGATTGACCAATTTGGCAGACTGGCTGGATTTATGTTAAATAAGAGAAAAACCAAAATAATGGCCAAGAATATGGATCAGAGGCTGATAGAAGAAATGCAAAGAGACTCAGGGATTGAAGTGGCCAAAAAGATAAAATATTTGGGAATTTGGTTGACCCCCAAAAATATTGATTTATATCAGAACAACTATATACCGGTGTGGAACGGAATTAAGAAAGATTTAGAAACATGGAGCAGATTGAAACTTTCTTTTTGGGGCAGAATATCAACGATCAAAATGTGTGTGCTACCAAAGATGTTATTTTTGTTTCAAATGATCCCTATAATCAGGGGAACAAGCGTGTTCAAAGAGTGGCAAAGAATGATTTCAAGATATATCTGGCAGGGCAAAAAGCCAAGAATACAATTTAAGCTATTAACAGATGCTAAGGAAAGAGGCGGTTTTGCCCTGCCAGACCTGAAACTATATTATGAAGCGTCTTGTCTCTGTTGGTTAAGGGAGTGGATAAAATTAAAAAATAACAAATTATTAGATTTAGAAGGTTTTGATAATAGATTTGGTTGGCACGCCTATTTATGGTTGGAGAAGAAGAAAAGTCACAAAGGTTTTGATAATCATATCTTTAGGAGCTCCATAATGGAAATATGGGAGAGGTATAAAAATATATTAGAACCCAAAGTTCCGCATTGGTTGTCACCACTAGAGGTAATGAGTGTAAAGAAAATTAATATGAGAGAGAACTGGATAACTTATGGAGAGCTAGTAACTAAAGAAGGGGGGAAATGGAAAATGAAGCCATATGAACAAGTTAAAGAGCATGTTTATGATTGGTTACACTACCTTCAAGTAAACGAAAGGTTCAAAAAGGACCTTAAAGAGAGGGGATATACAGAGAAAGAATCGAAATTTCAAACAGAAATAATTGACAATGATGTTAAGACAATGTCAAAAATGTATAAAATACTTTTGGAATGGCAAACAAAGGATGAGGAGATAAAGTCGGTTATGATACACTGGGCCAGAGATTTTGGTTATAATATACAATTGGACGACTGGGAAAAGGTATGGAATGAAAATATGAAATTTACTGCATCTACGACGTTAAAAGAGAATGTTATGAAAATGGTATATAGATGGTACATTACACCTGTAAAGTTAGCAAAAATGTATAAGACATGTAATAAGTGTTGGAAATGTAAAGAAAAAGAAGGTTCATTTTTTCATATGTGGTGGGAATGTAAGAAGGTAAAGGGTTTCTGGGAAATGATTTACAATGAATTGAAAAAGATGTTTAAATATACATTTGTTAAAAAACCAGAAGCCTTTCTGCTAGGAATAACAGGAAGAGAGATAAATAGAAGCGATTATAAACTTTTTCAGTATGCAGTAACAGTGGCAAGAACACTGATGGCTCAAAAATGGAAACAAGAGGAACTACCGACATTGAATGAGTGGAGAATGAAACTTATGGACTATGCAGAACTGGATAAAATGACTGGGAAAATTAGATACCAAAAAGATCACAAATTCATCGAGGACTGGGGAAAGTTTACGGATTATCTGAAAACTATATGTGATGAACAGATAACGCTAGTGGGTTTTAAGGAGGCTTTGTGAGAATACAAGGTATATTGTAAAAAAGAAATAGATATGGAAGGTTAATACTAAATTGGCAATATTATACAGAAAATGCGGGAAGATAAGAAAAATGGATGATTGAGGGAGGTGCCGATGGAAGTTCAAAAAACAGTAAATATGTAATTATGGTTGTACAAATTATTTGTAAAAGAAAAACTTAATAAAAATTTATATATATATAAAAAAAAGAGAACAGAAATTGTGCTCCGGCGGCACAGCAGCAGCAGGAGGCCCCATTAGCTAAAGTGCTGCTTCAGGTTAAGTCTAGAGTATATATGCTCACAATAACACTTTATGAGGCTGACACTGAATTGTGTTTTAATATTTATTGGAATTGCAAAATATTGGCTGTTAAGGGTTACTATGATGTATGGTGCCATGCATCATTATGTATTGTTTGTTTGTTCTTACCAGAGAACAATTGCAACCTATATATTATTTGTTAATATTAATAATCTAACTGAATCTAACAATAAACCTAACTGAAATTATTGAGTCACATGCAGAGCCAAGATGTAGACTGGAATCAGCATACACTTTGGGAAGCTAAAACATCTATTTGTGGGTTGCAATGAACAATGTACTTGTGGTAAAAAGCAGCCTATCCTGGTAAGGTAAAGGGACCCCTGACCGTTAGGTCCAGTCATGGCCAACTCTGGGGTTGCGGCGCTCATCTCGCTTTACTGGCCGAGAGAGCCGGCGTACAGCTTCCAGGTCATGTGGCCAGCAGGACTAAGCCGCTTCTGGCAAACCAGAGCAGCACACGGAAACGCCGTTTACCTTTCCACCGGAGCAGTACCTATTTATCTACCTGCACTTTGACGTGCTTTCGAACTGCTAGGTTGGCAGGAGCAGGGACCGAGCAACGGGAGCTCACCCCGTCGCTGGGATTTGAACCACCGACCTTCTTGATCAGCAAGTCCTAGGCTCTGTGGTTTAACCCACATGTGGTAAATGCAGCCTATCCTGGCAATTTAAGCATCTCTTTAAAAATTAAGGAGGGAAACAATAAAGCAGCGTTGGTGATGTTCAGGGGGTGGGGGGATGGGGAAACTATGATCCAACACAGTTAATTAAGGTCCAGAGCTTTTAGACTATTTAATAATGCTATTAAAGACTTCTTGTGCCAGCCAGAGAGAGATTTAACTGTAAGCTGTGTTTCAAATCAAGCCAACTGCTTAGCATAGTCTGCAATTTCAGGTTGGTTTGTTGTTAAAAACTATTACAGTGCTAAAACCTAAAAATGAAGAAAAACAAGGGGTAACACCTACATTTGCAAAATAATCAAGAACTTAAGTAAAGTGCAGAACAAATAAGCAGCTGTTCATGACTGGGATTATAGTTTGAGAGCTTTGAGTTTTCGTAAGAAACTTGTTTCTACTTTGCAGAATTAAATAATTAGAGCTGGTCTATAAGTGACATTCACCATAGATTCAGGTCATTTCCTTCCCCACGCAGTCCCAAGTCCTACTGCACTCCCTTTGGAGCTGGAGGTAGTGATTTTGCACAACTCTGCCATTTCTTCTGATGGTTATAAACATGCTAAGTCTCCAACTCTATGCATGGTTATTAATATTCATGGTAAGCAATACATGAAAAAGCTTTGAAAATACCATGGTTTCATGATAGCTTTCCTCTTTTCTAGTTCTGTAGTGGCTCAATGTGCTTTTGAAACCACTGTGTTGGGACTGCTGAGATGTGTGAACTGCAGTTAAGTTAGCTGAAACACTGGATGTAGGAGTGAAAGACGCAACAGTGGCAGCTCAGAGTTTTTGGACACTATAATAATAATAATAATAATAATAATAATAATAATAATAATAATAATAATTTATTTATACCCCACCCATCTGGCTTATGAAGAGAAGATCAACACTGGTGAGGACTCATCATCGAGCCTACCTAGTGGCAGAGAAGACTGCAAAGAAGGACTACTTTGCTGCCCCCATTGCATCCTGATTGTGCCGTCCAGCAGACCTTTACCGGGTAGTGTGGGGCATGTTACAGTCTGGCCTGAAGGAGGTGGAAGAACCAACAGCAGCTTGCTGTGACTTGTTTGCAAAACATTTTGAGGAAAAATTCACTTGCATCCATTGGGATCTCGCATCCGCTGTTACAGCGTATGAATCTCATGGGGTGTGCAGAGCACTGCCTAGTCCTGTTTTGTTGGATGAATTTCAGTTGGTAAGGCTTGAGAATGCGGACAAGGTGCTTGGATCAGTCAGGACAACCATCCCGGACTCTTGCCTCTCGTGGCTGATAAATGCTAGCAGGATCCGCCGTGCGCTGACAGAAGCAACAAAACCCGAAGAATAGGAGCGCACGGATCCCATCTGGAGATCTTTCCTCCGCTGCCGCTTGCATTCCTTGTCGTTCTGCGCTGGCACCCCATGCTGGGAGTGTGCGCTGAAAGCGGAAAAGCCAGCAAACGAACTCAGCTTGCGCACGCAACAGGATGTGTTGCGCAGCGCCCATGTTACAGGGCGCTACGGGCGCTGTGCGCGCAGCCGAAACAGTTAGCCGCCATGCAGCGGAGGGAGGGGGGAGGCAGCAGGCGGACAGCGTGGCGACTGTGCCATGTGACATTTTGTCCCCCCTCAGCATGGAACCCACACCCACCTTCGTACACCCCTGTGTGTGGGGCGCTGGCACCCCTGTTGTTTGGCGCTGTGAGTCCCTGCGTCCCGCAAGCTTTCTAAAGGTAAACATTTTCTTTAAAAAGGGGTCCCCCCCCTAAGAAAAGGTTGAGAACTCTGGGCAACCTGGGGGCGCTGGGCGGATCTTTGCCAACAGAAGGATGAGGAAGTTTTTCTTCTCCTAAGGGTTTGCACTTACAAGTCTGCTGGATTCTTCTTCCTATGAAAGTCTACCATGACCAAATTGACTTTGAGCATATTTGCAACTCTGTTCCATTTCTTCTTTTCATTTCATTTTGGTCTGTCAAGTTGCTGCTGTTGCTTAAAAGGCTGCAGTTCTCTCTCAGTCACAAGGCTTGAAATAGCAGTTTGGTAAGGATACACAAAAGTAAATTTACTCCATCCCTTCTAAAAGTTTTATCAAGGAGGAAAAGGGGGAAACTGTTCATTTAACTACCACACCACAGACACGAGTTCTTAGCTGATATACAGTTCAGAATAAAATCTGTATGTAAAACTAAGAATGCACAGTAAATGATGATTTAGCACTTAACGCTGAATAATGTAGCCTCAGATATCAGATGTTTGCTCCCTCATTTTCTATTTATTTGGTGAAAGTAGAAAGAATGTAAGAGACTTGACACCATGATACACCATTAAAAATGTTCGCAACTCTCCCCCTTACTATGCAAAATTCCTATAATTCTCATGTAAGTATTACAAAGCATTACCTAAGGATTTCAAAGTGAAAACAGTCGAAGTATTGCATATGCAAATTTCAGAAAGCTTATCAGAATAGCTATTTGAATTTTGTCTGAATCTGCACAGCATGAAACAGGATTTTAAGCACAATTTCCCATTAAAACAGAGATACTGACATATTTTAAATCACATTATGGATATAGCAGCTTGAATGCTGCAAAGACTTCCATAGGTAAAAAAGGTACACAAATACATATCCAATTTATGTCAGAATAGATATGAAAATTAAATTGTTCAGGATGCATAACCTGATAGCATTCATTCTCTCTGGAGGAAGATATATTAAAGAAATTAAATTCTAGATTTAAATCCCTCCACCCAAATCTCTTCTTAAAAAGATTGATAAAAGAAAAAGAAATTGCAAAATTAAACAGCTACTTTCAGCCAATTAGTGTAGCAGTGGTAATAGGTTCACAATAGCAAAGGAATTGAAAGTCTCATTTGTCAGTGTGGGAATATTAATAGTAAATAGAGCTTCAAGGATCATAATCTGCAGCACACAGAATACAGAGTTGTTAAGTACTGAAGCAGTGCAAAGCCGAGACTTCCGGTGCAGCGCGACTCTCTCCGCAAGCGGGGATTTTACCGCGAGGTGAATCCTGAGCTATTTTGGATAAAAAGGGGTGCTACAGGGCGCAGTGGCCCCCAATATTAACCTCTGAGGGATACCAGAGGGTCAGGTTCCCAGCGAAGCCAGGAGCAACTCGCACGGCCGTCAGGTAACCCCAAAAGGGGCGAAGAGAATGGCGGAGCGGGCAGCAGGCTAAGGGAAGCCATTTTCTATATCCAAATAGCGAAGCCCCGAGCTTGCAAGAGGAGCGCTACATTCTCAAAATATAAGGACTCCGAGCCTAATTGGATTATAATTTGGCATAAATCGGCTAAGGAAGGTATCGGAGATTAAATAAAAAACTGTGGAGTTCGGCTGTCATCTGGAATCAACACGGACGCAGTGCAGCGTGCAGAGCTGGAAAGAGAAAGTGAGTTGCCGCTTGCGGTTACTGTTTCCCTTCTCTCCCAAAGTTTTTAAAAAGTAACTTTCTTGGAAGCTACAAGTGTTACATGCTTGTGGAGTTAAAAAAGGGAGAGCAGATGGTGATGATTTGAACTTTTTTAGACCTCGATAACACCGAAAAGTAAACAGAGGGAAGGAGAGATTTGATACTTTCACTTTCCAAGAACAAATAACAAAGGCTTTGGAGACAAAAGGGAACTTCAGACGCCATTGTTAGTTTCTGACTACGCAGCAGCAGAATATTGAGGGGGACAAAGAGACTGAAATTTTTTTTTTGCTGACCCCTTTTATTATCAAAAAGGAACTTGGTTATCCTGTCACCTAAGTCATATAATATTGGATCCCCCCCCCCCTTTTTACTCTTTCTTTTTTTTTATAAATTGGACTCTGTAATACGACAAATCACACAAACTCTAGTGGCGGGAAGGAGATATTACACTTTGTTTTTCAAGTCTTTTTTTTTTCTTTCTTCCTTTTTTATGAGGAATATTTGAAAGGGATAAGTGCCTCTGAAGCTCAAATAACTGTGCCTATAGTTTTCATATAACTAAAAACTTTTATCTCCTATTTTTTGTGACAATTTTGATTTATACTTGATGGAAAACTTTAATTATTAATTGGAGCCAATCCCCGGAAATTTTCGAAGCTGGATTAAAATTCACCCTCCTTTGGTACTCCTGTTTTTTCTGGGAGGACTGGATGTGACTTTTGCTATTTTCTTTTCCTTTTCCTTCAAACTCATAAATACAATCTGGAATTAGCCTAATTGGTGGCAAGAAGATTAAAAGCTCATCAGAGAACTCTGTTTGCAATATAATGGACGTACCCCTTCTCCCCCTTGGTGGAATAGCCTAATTGGTGGCAAGAAGTTTAATTTGTGTCTTATAGGATTTTCTTTCTCTTACCAATTTTGTTCACTATTTGGTATACTTAGCTTATTGAAGTTCGGACTGTTAATGTTGATATCTGATTTAAGGTGTACTAAGTGAGTGAAATATATAAGTGAAAATGTCACATTCAGTAAAGAAGGGAGGAGATGGGGGGATGCCAGCAGAGAGGAAAGGGTCTAAACAAGAAACAGAGTTCAAAGCAGAAATCTTAAAGATGTTTGCAGAAATAAAACAAGTGAAAAAAATTTAGAATCAAAATTAGAATCTGTGGATAACAAGATTGGAAAAATGGATAAAAAAATTGACGAGACAGTTAATGAACTGAAAGGGCAAATAAAAGAAGTATCTAAGAGAACCCATACATTGGAGGAAGGATTTAAGAAGACGAAACAAGAAATGAAGGAAGTGAAGCGAGAAGAAGAAAGAATTAGAGTGGAGGTGATGGAATTAAACAAATCCCAAGAAGAAATTAAAGATTTGATTGCAATGAATGAACTTAGACAACGGAAAGTTAATTTGAGGCTGAGAGCCGTTCCGGAGATACAGAATGAGAATATTAAAGAAAGACTGGTCTCTGAGTTAGCCCAATGGTTGGAGTTACCAATAGAAGAGGTAGCTAAGACAGTCCGAAACGCCTTCAGAATGAGGGTAAAAACACTTAAAACAAAGAAATTTCCAGGGGATTGTCTAATTACCTTTAAGGATAGAGAGATGAGGAATTTGGTCTTACAGAAGAACAGAGAGAAAAGACTGTACATAGATGGAAGCTACATCATCATTTTTAAAGATATACCAATAAGAATATTGAAACGAAGAGACCCATATAAACCATTGGTACAGATTCTGAAGAATAATAATATTGAATTTAGGTGGGAATTTCCGGAGGGAATCTCCTTTTTCTACAAAACCAAAAAACGAAGATTGACAAGTCCAGAAGAAACAGGGAAATTTCTGAGGAGGTATAAAGAACTTAAAACAGAGGAAGAGGCACTGGAAGAAGTCAAAGGCGCAGGAAGAGGTGCAAGTGCTAAGGATGAACTGGAAGAAGAGAAAGAAGACAAGATGGAAGAGGAAGAGGAGGAAGAAAGAGAGGATGAAGAAGAATTGGCGGAATTATAAAAGACTTGAAAGACAAATAAATTTTATTTAATCGAAAATCAAAATGGCACTAAAGTTGTGGAGTTGGAATATTAATGGGATAAACGAGAAAAAAAAACGGAATAAAATTGAACAAATCTTAAAAAAGAAAAAACTGGACATTATATGCCTACAAGAGACACACGTTGCGAAGAAACACAGGAAAATTTTGATCAATAAGAGATTAGGAGACGAATTCATATCATCAGATAAAGAGAAAAAAAGAGGAGTAGTTTTATACATCCAAAACAAAATTGAAGCGCAGCAAATCTTTAAAGACGAAGAAGGAAGAATTATAGCAGTTAGGATCAAATGGCAAGGCGAAAATTTGATAATAGTCGGGATCTATGCACCTAATGGAAATAAGACTGATTTCTATAACAAATTGGAAGAAATGTTATTTGAATATATGGATCAGAAAATTATTGTAATGGGAGATATGAATGCGGTGGTTTCATTGGAGATGGATAGGCTTAGAGATGGTATGAGTAAAGAAGGAAAATTACCAAAAACCTTTTTCTCAATGGTTAAAAACTGCAATCTGATAGACATTTGGAGACTCAGACACCCATTGGACAAACAGTTCACTTATTTTTCGGAACCAAATCAGTCGTTGTCAAGAATAGATCAAATATGGGTCTCGAACGACTTGACTCCAAGAATTCTACAAATTGAGATACAACCAAGAGTAATTTCGGACCACAATCCAATAAAAATGGAATTGAAAGGGTTTGAGGAAAGAACCTTTAGATGGAGAATTAATGACTATCTTTTAGATGATCAAAAAATTGTTGAAAAAGCACGAAAGAAGTTAACGGACTACTTTGTGGATAATTGTAACAAAGGAACGAAGATGAGCGTAGTCTGGGACGCAAGCAAGGCAATGTTTTTTCATCCAACAGAATGCATTGAAGAATAAGAATAGAGAAAAAGGGAAAAAAGAAATCTTAAAGCAAATAATGGACAATGAACAAAAACTTATTAAAAAACCAAACAACACAAAAACAAGACAGGAGATTAAGGTTTTACAATCACAGTTTGCAATGATCATAAATAAAGAAATAGAACTGAATATTAAAAGACTAAGACAAAAGAACTTTGAATTTGCAAATAAATCTGGCAAATGGCTTGCGTGGCAAATCAAAAAAAGGAAAGACCAAAATACGATTAATAAAATCGTGATAAATGGAGAAGAAGTGGACAATCCGAAGGGAATCAGGAAAGGATTCACGGACTATTATAGACAATTATATAAAAACAGAGAAAGAAATAATATGAGGAAAATAGAACGTTTTTTGAAAGAAAAAAAAGGTGCAAAAGATCCCGACAGAAAAGAAAGACCAACTGAATGCCCCAATAGGAGAGGAGGAGTTAAAAGAAGTCATAAAGGAATTGAAGAGAGGGAAAGCCCCAGGTCCAGATGGATTTACAGCAGGTTACTATAAAGAAATGAGAGAGGTTTTAATGTCGCCACTGAAATAAGTTATGAATAATATCTTAAAGGAAAGAGACATCCCAGAGACTTGGAAAGAAGCATATATTACGTTGATTCCCAAACAGGACTCAGACTTAACACAAGTTAAAAATTACAGGCCTATCTCTCTACTTAATGTAGATTATAAAATATTCGCAGGGATTTTAGCGAATAGATTGAAAAAAATACTGCAAGAAATTATCCATAAAGATCAAGCGGGTTTTCTACCAGGCAGGCAGTTGAAAGATAATATAAGGAATGTAATAAATATTTTGGAATATCTGTCTGCCAGGAATGAAAAACAAGCTATGTTAATGTTCGTTGACGCAGAAAAGGCCTTCGATAACATTGCTTGGGACTTTATGTTGAAAAACTTAGAGTTTATGGATGTGGGAATTGAGTTCTGTAATGGGATAAAGGCAATCTATACAGAGCAGAAAGCAAAGTTAATCATAAATAATGTAACTACAGAAGATATAAAAATAACAAAAGGAACTAGACAGGGATGTCCACTCTCTCCACTACTATTTATAATGGTCCTGGAGGTTTTCTTGAGTTCAATAAGACAAAATAAATTAATAAAAGGGATAACAGTTGGTCAGAATGAATACAAAGTCAAGGCCTTTGCAGACGATCTGGTAATTACAACTGAAGAACCATTAGAAAGCGTGAAAGAGGTTTTGGATGAGATTGAGAAGTTTGGCAATTTGGCAGGGTTTAGACTAAATAAGAAGAAAACAAAAATAATTACAAAAAATATGGATCGAAGTATGATAGAAATAATGCAACAAAGTACAGAGATAGAGGTGACAAAAAAGGTTAAATATTTAGGAATTTGGCTAACTCCTAAAAATATTGATTTGTATCAGAACAATTATATACCTGTCTGGAATGGAATAAGGAAAGATCTTGAAGTGTGGAGAAGAATGAAATTATCTTTTTGGGGAAGAATTTCCACGATAAAGATGAGTGTTCTCCCGAAGATGCTGTTTTTGTTCCAAACTATCCCCATATTAAAGGGGGTAACAATCTTTAGTGAGTGGCAAAGAGTGCTTTCAAGATATATCTGGCAGGGCAAGAAGCCGAGAATTAAATACAAGTTGTTAACGGATGCAAAGGAGAGAGGCGGCTTTGCCCTGCCGGACCTGAAATTGTATTACGAAGCAGCAGGTCTTTGCTGGTTGAGAGAATGGATAAAATTAGAGAACAGTCAGCTACTAGATCTAGAAGGTTTTGACAACAGATTCGGGTGGCACGCGTATTTATGGTGTGAAAAGAGGAAAATTCATAAAGGTTTTGAGAATCATATATTTAGGGGTTCATTATTGGAAATATGGGACAGGTACAAAAATCTGTTAGAGCCAAAAGTTCCACATTGGTTGTCACCACTAGAGGTAATGACTGTAAAGAAAATAAATATGAGAGGTAATTGGATTACATATGGTGAATTGATAATTAAGGAAGGAGGAAAATGGAAATTAAGGCCATATGAACAAGTTAAGGAACACGTTTATGATTGGTTGCACTATTTTCAAGTTAATGAGATGTTTAAAAAAGATGTCAAAGAAAGGGGCTATCTAGAAAAAGATTCAAGGTTTCAAATAGAGGTGATAAATAATGAGTGCAAAATTTTATCGAAAATGTATAAAATTTTGTTAGAATGGAATTTGAAAGATGAAGAAGTCAAATCAGTGATGATACAATGGGCCAGGGATTTTGGGTATAATATACAGTTTGAAGATTGGGAAAAACTGTGGAATCAGAGCTTAAAATTCACCGCATGTACAGTACTAAAAGAAAATGTAATGAAAATGTTTTACAGATGGTACATCACTCCGGTAAAACTTGCAAAAATGTATAAGACGTGCAATAAGTGCTGGAAGTGCAAAGAAAAAGAAGGCACGTTCTATCACATGTGGTGGGAATGTAGGAAAGTGAAGGGTTTTTGGGAGATGATTTACAACGAAATGAAAAAGATGTTAAAATATACGTTTGTTAAAAAACCAGAGACCTTCCTTTTAGGAATTACAGGAAATGAAATAAGAAGGAAAGACTGTAAACTTTTTCAATATGCGGTTATAGCAGCAAGAACTCTACTGGCCCAGAAATGGAAACAAGAAGAAATTCCGACGTTAGAAGAATGGAGACTGAAGTTGACAGATTATTCAGAATTGGACAGATTAACTGAAAAAATTAGATACTTTAAAGACCAAAAGTTTATCGAGGATTGGGGGAAATTTGTTGAATATCTGAAAAGAATATGTGATGTGCAAACAACGCTGGCGGGGTTTCAAGAAGCACTGTAAAAGTCGAGATATATTGTTAAAAAGCAATTGAGGTGGGAGGGAAGATAAATGGCAATATAAATAGAGAAATGCGTATATGAGATGTAAATACGGATGCTTATCAGAGAAGTTGAAGGAAGTCAAAAAGGAATCAAATGTATGGAAATTTGTGTAATTTGTATTATTGTTTTGGAAAATGAATAAAAATATATTTTTTTAAAAAAGAAGCAGTGCAAAGCCACTTACTCTGAGTTTTTGTTTTATCACAGAGATTGTGTGGGCTGATAAACAAGCAGCAGTGGTACATCTACTTTTTCTTCTTGGAGATCTGAACTATTTTAGCTAGCATAGATCACATTCACAACTGGTTAAAATGGGTTAGAACTATGTGGGTGAACCTGAATAAACCAGAGAAAAGCACCAGGCTCACTCTTCCCTTTTCCCTTTTCTTCCTTCCACATGGCCAGGAAGAGAACGTGAAAGAATCCTGGCTTAGTGTTTATTTGAACCAAGGATTCTGATTTAAAATGAATTTTATAAGTTTCATTAACAAGCCATCTTCAAATTGTAGGCTAGGAATATGGTTTGCTAAACTATCTAGAGTTTCACCTAAAGCAGGGTTCCTCGTTTGAACAAAATAAAAAACTAGGATTCTTTTAAAGTAAAATAAATCAAAGTCCTCTTCACGACCACAAGGGAGAGGATAGGAAAAGTACCGGTACATGTGAAAGAAGAAAGAGGTTGTTCAGTTTCCAGTAATTGTAAGCAAAGTGTATATAAAGTGGCCACTGCCACAGTGTCCTTTCTCTTGGCAGATCAAGATGAGCAGGTGACAGCAAAGGTTGCAAGGTTTTTAGCTGGGGCAATTAGAATAAGATCCACTATTTGACTAATTTGATTCAAAACCCTAAAATGTATTTTACATAATTGACTTTTTATTTCTATTCTTTGTATATCGTATTGTTGTTTTATTGCTATGGCTGATGCAAATAATATGAGTCATTCATTCATTCAAAATGGTCAGAACTCATTGGTGACTGAATCTTAAATTCTAGGAAGCTTCTTATCCATTGCAATCCAAGTGCAAATCTACAGTAAGAAGCCCCATAGAATAAATCCTCTTATAAGGAAACCAACCTTTCTCTTGGCAGTGGAGGCCAATGAGAACAGAACATGGTGTTTTATGAAAGGTAATGTATCAAGTGGGGAACCTGTGGCCCTCCAGATGCTGCTGCACTGCAACTCCCATCACCCTGACCGTTGGTGATGCTGGCTGGGTCTGACATCTGGAGGACCAAAGGTTCCCCACCCCTACAGCAGATTAACGTATACCCTTCAAAGCCTTGCAATGTACACTCCAGTGACCTCTGCTCCACCTCCATGTACCCCATTAGAGGGATGATAATAAAGGGAAACATCTTGAATGGTTTTGGTTTTGGTGCTTCAAGTATATACTGAAGCAACAAGTTGCTTGCATTACTGAAGAGTCAAACAAATGGGTTTTAGCATTCCAAGAATGTTCATTTGTTCAATCAAGTCAAGTCAACAGAATCAGGTTCCATGGAGAAGCAGCAAACGGGCAGGGACCTTTTCAAGCTTTCCTCAATAGCCATGTGGTAAGAAAATACAGAAGTCATTGAAATGCAAGCATACCTGGACAGTTGTCTGCAACAGAAAAAGTGCCCCCAACCCCCACTCATCTATGCACATGGAACACAAGGAGATTATTTCACTTACCTATTGCCTGAGCAAGAGCTATAACAACTTCCTGGCAAGTTGTAATTTCTGTGACACCACAAACGATCCTCTGGACTCCATCCACCCATACTTTCAGCTCCATGATTTACCAGGTCACCCAACAGCCATGGATGCAATTGAGATGACAAGTCACGTTTACAGCTATGCCAGATAGTGTCAACATTCTGGTGGGAATTATCTGGAAAATAAAATAAAAACTCTGCTTATGATGGCCTAGAGAGACAAAAGGACTTCTCTCCTAGGTTAAACAATTTATATTTAAAATGAAATGTAACTGGTAAAAAAAGAAAAGAAATGTAAGTAGTAAAACTTCCATTATTCAACGAAGTTTATCTTTTGAAGGCAGAACTTTCTATCCTCCTCCCAACGCCCTTCGAAACAACAGAAAGGGTAATTAACTCATTTTATTATTTGATTAGGTACACATTCCTATTACTAAAGATGAAGCAACATATACAGTAAGGCTTAAAGTAAGACATGCTATTGCATAATTTAAAAAAGCAAGATTTCTCTATATTTATACAGTTTTTGAAATTAACCTCCATTTACAATTTGCTTCTAAAAAGGCCAGATTTCATTTTGTTATCGCAACAAAAAATATGACTAGAAATTAGTTCCATTATTTGTACAACATAACCATTGTCAGCACTTGTTCAGTTATTTATTAGGCCTCATATGAGTATGGACAGACCTTTAACATGTCTTGGATCCTTCCTGAGATAGTCTAATTCAGCTTGATTTTGCAGAACTTTCAAGCACTATGAATGACATACAGTGTCTACCACAACAGTCTTCTGGTTGCAGGAAAGGCAAATTCAGGACCAATTAAGCAGCTATGCTACCTTAGGTTTTCCCATGTTTATAAAATAGGACACACATATTATAATACAGAAGTGACCCAGAACAATCCATCTGCATATCACTGGGTGAAATGTACCCCTATCCATTTATTTATTTATTACATTAGCATCTTGACTTTTTTGTTTGTACCTAGAATCATAGAATCATAGAGTTGGAAGAGACCACAAGGGCCATCGAGTCCAACCCCCTGCCAAGCAGGAAACACCATCAGTGCACTCCTGACATATGGTTGTCAAGCCTCTGCTTAAAGACCTCCAAAGAAGGAGACTCCACCACACTCCTTGGCAGCAAATTCCACTGTCAAACAGCTCTTACTGTCAGGAAGTTCTTCCTAATGTTTAGGTGGAATCTTCTTTCTTGTAGTTTGGATCCATTGCTCCGTGTCCGCTTCTCTGGAGCAGCAGAAAACAACCTTTCTCCCTCCTCTATGTGACATCCTTTTATATATTTGAACATGGCTATCATATCACCCCTTAACCTCCTCTTCTCCAGGCTAAACATGCCCAGCTCCCTTAGCCGTTCCTCATAAGGCATCGTTTCCAGGCCTTTGACCATTTTGGTTGCCCTCCTCTGGACACGTTCCAGTTTGTCAGTGTCCTTCTTGAACTGTGGTGCCCAGAACTGGACACAGTACTCCAGGTGAGGTCTGAACAGAGCAGAATACAGTGGCGCTATTACTTCCCTTGATCTAGATGCTATACTCCTATTGATGCAGCCCAGAATTGCATTGGCTTTTTTAGCTGCCGCGTCACACTGCTGGCTCATGTCAAGTTTGTGGTAAACCAAGATTCCTAGACACTTTTCACATGTACTGCTCTCAAGCCAGGTGTCACCCATCTTGTATTTGTGCCTCTCGTTTTTTTTGCCCAAGTGCAATACTTTACATTTCTCCCTGTTAAAATTCATCTTGTTTGTTTTGGCCCAGTTCTCTAATCTGTCAAGGTCGTTTTGAAGTGTGATCCTGTCCTCTGGGGTGTTAGCCACCCCTCCCAGTTTGGTGTCATCTGCAAATTTGATCAGGATGCCCTTGAGTCCATCATCCAAGTCGTTGATAAAGATGTTGAATAAGACCGGGCCCAAGACAGAACCCTGTGGCACCCCACTAGTCACTCTTCTCCAGGATGAAGAGGAACCATTGATGAGCACCCTTTGGGTTCGGTCAGCCAGCCAGTTACAAATCCACTGAGTGGTAGCATAGTCAAGACCGCATTTTACCAGCTTCTTTACAAGAATATCATGGGGCACCTTGTCAAATGCCTTGCTGAAATCAAGGTAGGCTACATCCACTGCGTTCCCTTCATCTACCAGGCTTGTAATTCTGTCAAAAAACGAGATCAGGTTAGTCTGACATGACTTATTTTTCAGAAATCCATGCTGACTATTGGTGATCACAGCATTCCTTTCTAGGTGCTCACAGACTGTTTGCTTAATGATCTGCTCCAGAATCTTCCCTGGTATTGATGTCAGACTGACTGGGCGGTAATTATTGGGGTCCTCTCTTTTCCCCTTTTTGAAAATAGGGACAACATTTGCTCTCCTCCAGTCTGCCGGGACTTCGCCTGTTCTCCAGGAATTCTCAAAGATGACTGCCAGTGGTTCTGAGATCACATCTGCCAGTTCTTTTAATACTCTTGGATGCAGTTCATCTGGCCCTGGAGACTTGAATACATCTAAACTAGCCAAGTATTCTTGTACTATCTCCTTAGTTATTCTGGGCTGTGTTTCCTCTGCTGAATCATTCTTCAGGTTGGGCATTGTTTTCTTTATCGGAGAAGACTGGGGCAAAGAAGGCATTGAGGAGTTCAGCCCTTTCTGTGTCCCCTGTTTGCATTTCACCATCTTCTCCTCTGAGTTACCCCACTGTTTCTTTCTTCTTCCGTTTGCTACAAACATACCCATAAAAGCCTTTTTTGTTGCTTTTAACCTCTCTAGCAAGCCTGAGTTCATTCTGTGCTTTAGCTTATCTGACTTTGTGTCTACATGTGCTGGCTATTTGTTTGAATTCCTCTTTGATGGTTTCCCCCCTTTTCCATTTTTTGTACACATCCTTTTTTAATCTTAACTCAGTTAAAAGTTCTTTAGATAGCCACCCTGGCTTCTTTAGGCACCTTCCATGTTTCCGTCTCATTGGTATTGCCTGAAGTTGTGCTTTTACTATCTCCCTCTTAACAAACTCCCAGCCATCATGAACTCCCTTTCCTTTTAGTATTACTGTCCATGGGATCTCACCCAGCACTTCCCTAAGTTTTATGAAGTCGGCTTTCTTAAAGTCAAGAAATTGAGTCCTAATATGCTTGGCTGCTCCTTTCCGCTGTATAGTAAACTTCAGAAGAGCATGATCACTCGCGCCTAATGATCCTTCCACTTCTACCCCACTAACCAGGTCATCAACATTGGTTAGGACCAGATCTAAAATGGCTGTTCCTCTTGTTGCTTCTCCCACTTTCTGGACAATGAAGTTGTCTGCAAGGCCAGTGAGGAATCTGTTTGACCTTATGCTCTTGGCTGAGTTTGACATCCAACAAATAATTGAAGTCCCCCATTACTACTATCTCCCTTCCTTTTGCATGCTTGGCCATCTGTTTCAGGAAGGCATCGTCTATGTCCTCCGTTTGGCTTGGGGATCTATAGTAAACTCCCACAATGAGGTCACTGTTATTCTTCTCTCCCTTAATTTCACACAGAGAGAGTAGGAGGAGACTAGGCGTCAAAGAGCTTCTTTGCTGGAAGAAGTTTAAGAAACGCCCACTGACGGATTCTGCCAGCGATTGAGTCAGCCACCAATGAGTGGCTGTCCGGACAGAAAAGGTTCACTTTGGCAACCCACACAGGTGTTTGCACCCAGCCGGGGAGATAGACACCTGCTTACGCACGAGCAACCCCTAGAACCATTACAATCTGTTTCCTGCATATAACCAATGTTGGATGGACATCACTCCTATGCTTTCCTCATCTTCATCGGTAGCCTAGAGAGCTAAACAACATGTCTTATTTTATTTTCTTTCTAGCAGCAATGGTAGGCAATCCACTGATTTCCTCTCTCATGAATAGCTAGCTGGTAGAGGTGAGCAAATCCGTTCATTTCACAATCTGAAGTGAAGTGATCCAATTTGCTGGCCCTAGACATATATGCGGTTTGGAACACAGCTATAAATTGGATTACACATTCTGTGGTGCTGTTTCAGTTTTTAAAATTGCACAAATATAAATCTCATATGGATTGAAGATGGATTGGACCACATGAAAAATGTGCATGGGGGGGGCAAATACATATTGTCAGCGCCGTCCAAGGTCCCAGCTCACACAAGACCAACGCTGCTTCTTCCTCAAGTAAAAAGGTCTTTATTGAAGTTCAGTTTCATTTCCAGACGCGCAGCGCGCAACGCTACGTCTATGCCTTAGACCGTAGAAGTTCCATCTGAATCTCTTCCCCCCTGACACATATGCATACAATTGAAATGCCGTGTGTGTGTGTGTGTGTGTGTGTGTGTGTGTGTGTTTAATGGAACAAAATGAACTTATGATTCAGCACAGGTGAAATTGACTCAGAACAGAAATACATTGATCCATCCATACCTACTGGCTACAGCACTTTGTTTGGCACCAGTTCAAGGTCCAGCACTTTCCCATCCTGAGGAGTATTAAAGAAGAGACAGGTAGGTCTCTAGATGCCAAAGCATCCAAAAAGGATCCTCACAATCTTACCTTCTTTCAGAACATATATTCCTTTCAACCCATCCTGGAGCATTTCAAAAGCTGTTTGGCTCATCACACTGGTCGGTACCTCAGGACACCCCAAATCATTACAATTCAGAAGAAAAGGAAAAGGAAACCCCAGACGGCAAACTAATGGAGCAGATGGCTCATTTAATTCAATTTTTTAAAATGCCACTCTTAGGCTTAAAGTCTTAGCACAGAATGCCCAGTGCCTACCAGCTTAATCCAGGAAAAATGTGAAGTTTAGGGTTAAATGTTCCCTCTGAAGCGAAGATGCAATCGGAAAAGCCTAACTGATCAACCACATTCTGTAGAACTCTGGCACAAAGGGAAGAATGTTCTGGCCATAACTGGACTCGTACAGGCAGCAGCACTCAAGGCAAGAGGGACTTTGGTTTCAACATACATTATCATGGCCCAGACATTACTAGAGAGGAATCCTGAGCATCTACCCTGTCACCTCATTATGGAAATAGGCGAGAGTAACACATGTTCTTAACACCATCTGATTTTAAGTGAAGTATCTGCTTGACATTCATGATCCAACTCTATTTTTTCAAGAGTATTGGGAAGAATTAATGTTTTCTATTGTAGTTTCAGGAAACCACCAGATTCACACAAACAGGGTACTGATCAGATACTACTTTCTTCCTATGTGGTGTGATTGTGGGGAGGTTCCAATTGTATTTAGGAAGAATTTTGGCTCTGATGTCTGAACAGGCTTTCATACTTTTTTTATTTACAGTTCTGAAATGGAACTATAAAAAGCAATGAAAAAGTGTCAACCTCACAATGAAGCCATAGATGTCAGAATCGAAAAGCAACCAGATGCTGGATTCTTGCTTCACACTAGGGTGTACCCTACATTTTTGGTCTAAGTAACACGCTTTTGTTGTACAAAACATGAAGTCCTATCAAAATAATAGCCAGCTCAATGATAATTGCCTGGCTAACTCACATGGAAAGAAAAACATTCACACAGCAAAAGGAATGGTCAGATCAGCTTTTATTAGACCATGTTGTTGAGTACTAAAGACTCATTCTCAAGTCCAGAATAACAGCATTACCCTTGCTTATGCAGTAACAACATTTTGAGCTCTGACGGCCTTGCCAGATTTCTTGCCCTTCCCCCTCCTGGTTGATGCGGTGGACTTAGTCTTGGGCAGGGTGTTCCCCTGGGGGAAGGTGATCCCTCCAAGCAGAGAGTGGAGCTCAGCATCATCACTGATGGCTCTCTGTAAGTGCCGGGGGGCAATTCGGCGCTTGTGGTCATTTTTAGCAATGTTCCCAGCTATATCCATAATGTCATAGGTCAGGTACTGAAGCACTGCAGCCATGTACACAGACGATCCTGATCCAATGCGCTCTGCGTAGTCTCCCTTCCGGAGGAATCTTTCAATGCGGCTTACAGGGAATACCAGCCCAGCCCGGCAAGAACGAGATGTTTTCGGCTTCCTCGCATGGCAGGATGGCTCAGGTTCTTCCAAGCTTTCTGTATCACACAGATCATCAGACATGTCGCAGTCCAGCTTGCCACAGCCGCCAACACTTGTTGATCTGGTCCAACTCTTCAAGGTGCTTACCTTGCTCTGGCAATTCTTACCTTGTTGGATTTTTGCTGTTTTGGAGGGGTTTTTTGGCTGTTCTGCTTTGCTTGCTTCAGTTTTCCTACCCTGCCCTTTTTGGATTTCTTCCTGGCCTTGCAGGTTAAGCTATCATTTGAAAGGCTGCCACAATTTAAAAAATACTGTGCGCAGAGTTTTCCATAGCCTCTTTGCAGTGAAAATAGTGAGTGCTAAATTTGGCTCCTGATAGGCTGGGGTGCTGGCCAATAGGATGCTGTGAGCATTGTTAAATCATTTCTATTATCCCAATGTTTGAGCTGAAATGTCACCCTGTTCATCACACTTCCCTCCCTGAAAATCTCTGTTGCCCTTCTCCATGTGCCTCCCCTATGAGAGGTCCAGAGGGTGGCAACATAAGAACGAGTCTTTTCTGCAGTGGCTCCCTGTTTGTGCAATGCTCCTCCTAAGGAGGTTCAACTGGCACCTTCACTATACACCTTTAGGTGCCAGGTGAAAGTGTTCCTCTTTAGAAGGGGACAAACTGAGATTGCAGAGTTTTGAGAAATTAAAAGAGAAGGTGAGAGATTGGTTGCACTATCACCAAATAAATGAAGTGTTTAAATTGGACAGTAAAATTGGCTTCCAGGTGGAAAAATCAAAATTGGAGACTGAATTGTTAGAATCTAGTACTAAGAATCTGTCAAAAATGTACAATTTGCTGCTGAAATGGAATACACAAGATGAAACGGTTAAATCAACTATGATTAAATGGGCTCAGGACATTGGTCATAATATTTTGTTTGCTGACTGGGAAAAGTTGTGGACCACCGGGATGAAATTCACGGCATGTAATGCCTTAAGAGAAAACATTATGAAAATGATTTATAGGTGGTACATAACCCCAGTCAAGCTTGCAAAGATTTACCATTTGCCTGATAATAAATGTTGGAAATGTAAAGAAAAGGAAGGTACATTTTTTCACCTTTGGTGGACGTGCCCGAAGATTAAGGCATTCTGGGAAATGATCTATAATGAACTTTAAAAGGTATTTAAATATACCTTCACTAAGAAACCAGAGGCCTTTCTCTTGGGCATTGTCGGTCAAGGGGTGTTAAAGACGGATATAACTTTCTTTATGTACGCTACAACAGCAGCTAGAATACTCATTGCAAAGTACTGGAAGACACAGGATTTACCCACACTGGAAGAATGGCAGATGAAGGTGATGGACTACATGGGCCTGGCAGAAATGACGAGCAGAATCCGAAACCAGGGAAGAGAAGCGGCGGAAGAAGAATGGAAAAAGTTTAAGGACTATCTAAAGAAATATTACAAAATTAATGAAAGCTAGAATGATGTTGGACTGGAAAGTAAATGGTTACTATTAGTAATGGTTAAGACAAGGAGAATAAGGAAGATTAACTTAAATTCAAAGTAAAATAAGGGAAGATTTGCTGAGTAATTGATTAGAATTTGGAATACAGAAAAGGGAGGCATGAGGAAGTCGAGGAAGAAAGGTTTAAGAAATTAGGATATGAAATGGTACTTGTTTTTTTTTTTTTTGTTTTTTTTTTTGTTATTGTTTGTTTATGTATTTGTTGTTGTCATGTATTGTTTGTGTGATTATAAAATCTGTTTAATAAAAATATTATAAAAAAAAAAGAAAGTGTTCCTCTTTAACCAGGCCTTTGGCCAATTGACATCCAATGTTGTGGGAGGGAGGGATTATTGGTTTGGTTTTGCTCATTTTTTATTATGTATTTCAAGCTTTTATATTCTAATTATTATGTTGTAAACTACTCTGAGATCTATGGATGAAGTGCAGTATGCAAATTTAACAAGAAAATTTTTGGTTACTAAATCAAGTTTGCAAACATTTGACATAGTGAAGAAGGCCAAAGTTGATATGTTCAGCATACAACTTTCAGTCTGATGAGAAGATACCTAGAAAATTGGCCCCAGCTTTATACTCCCTCTCAAAAATTGAAGGTTTATAGGAAAAACCATAAAGGGGAAAAACCTTGAATCTTCAATGAGTCTCACTGCAAAGTTATAAGCAACATTAGATGCATTTCATATACTCAGAACAAGGTAAAAAAATCCAGCTGCTGTGCATGATGCAGTGAGCCAAACTGTCCTAGTGAGACTACACAAACATGTAGGATTCCAGAGAGGAGCTCACAGCGCTTTGCTGCTCCATAGTACCTTTGAGTGCCATACCTCACTGAGGTTTGGCTTAGCGTATTGTCCAAAATACAACTCATGTGTACCCTTTATCCTCATGAGGGAGGAGCACCTGAGGAGCAAACTGGCTGTAAAGCTCCCCTCCAGAAGCACATGCAGTCTCACTAAGCCATACCTTGGTTTACTGAGTAACACAGACCTGACAAATAGAAAGGGATTGACATCTATATCAACCACCTCACATATCTAGCTTCAATTTTAAAGCTTGTTATTATAAACTACTACTGCCAGCCCCATCCTATTTCCTCCTTTGTGTATTTCCTTAAGATTGTAACCTTTCAGGCAAGGGGTTTGTCGTCAGAATTCAGGGGAAAACATTTTGATTATTTTAAGCATTAAACAACAATAAGATCAATTAAAATAGTAAAAAGGAGGTGAGTGAGAGGTTTTATCTTAGCAGCAGGGTTAGGAAGGAGGCCTAGTGGAATTGTCTAGGGAGGAAATTCCACAAGGTGAATACTCAAAAACAAACAAACAAACAAACAAACAAACAAACACCCTGCCTCAAGAACATAAGAAGAGCCTGCTGGATCAGGCCAATAGCCCATCTAATCCAGCATCCTGTTCTCAAAGGGCCCAGCAGATGCTTGTGGAAAACCTTCAAACAGGATTCAAGCATAAGAGCCCTCTCCTCTCCTGTCTTTTCCAGCAGCTGGTATTCAGAAGCACTGACACTTCCAAACTGCAAAAGAAGAGTGCAGAACAAGGAAGAATGGGCAAGAAAACATACTGGAACAGTTCTAAGATAACCCTTTAAAGGTAACTGCCATAATCTTGAATTGGGTCTGAAAGGAAACACCAATCCAGGTGAGCCAGAACTGGAGCAACGTGCGCTACAGAATTCTGTGTCAGTTGCAGCTAATGGAAGCAAATTCCCTTTTAAGAGAGGGTTAATCTTGTGATACTAAAAGAGAAGATCAAATGAAAACATAAGCAGTTTGGAGAATGTGCAGCAATGCTTTAAAGGGAATAGCTAGCTAAATGACTTGGGGGGTAACATCTGAATTGACACATCATGGATTTGATAGCAGTCTGCAAACCATGGTTTGCAAGCCATCTACAGTTTGCTGTGACGTCTAGACTGGTAGACTTGCTTCACTGGAAGATTAAAGGTCAAGAATATGGTTAGCAAGCATGGCTGGGTCAGTGGAACAAGAGACCAAGCCAAGTTTTGAAATGCAGTCTGGAGAGTCATCTGTCTGTTATGGTTCAGGAGAGATAGCTCTGTTATTAGTAATTTATGACTGAGGGACCGGCCACTAGAAGAATACAAGAAAGCATTCAAGGATTGGCAGCTGTTCCTCCCATCTTGCCCAATGGTGCCTGACACATCCTTTCCTCCCCTCACCCCCCCCCACCCCGCTGGACAGACCAGGCCCTTAAAGCGAGATAGAATAGTACTGGTGAAAATCGCCTGTTCACTGAGTCAGAGCATATCTGTGGTGGATGTGGCCAGGGACAGAGTGTACCCTTTAGGCATCATCTGCGGAGGTATGTTCAGCTGACTAATTTCTTTCCTCATCACTTGGCCCTCACACTGTTGACATCATACCTTCCTTTTTACAAAACGGCATGGGGCAGCCTCATGAGGACAACCTGCTTTTCTTCTATAGAAAAGCCACAAATAATTACCGCCCAGTCAGTCTGACATCAATACCAGGGAAGATTCTGGAGCAGATCATTAAGCAAACAGTCTGTGAGCACCTAGAAAGGAATGCTGTGATCACCAATAGTCAGCATGGATTTCTGAAAAATAAGTCATGTCAGACTAACCTGATCTCGTTTTTTGACAGAATTACAAGCCTGGTAGATGAAGGGAACGCAGTGGATGTAGCCTACCTTGATTTCAGCAAGGCATTTGACAAGGTGCCCCATGATATTCTTGTAAAGAAGCTGGTAAAATGCGGTCTTGACTATGCTACCACTCAGAGGATTTGTAACTGGCTGGCTGACCGAACCCAAAGGGTGCTCATCAATGGTTCCTCTTCATCCTGGAGAAGAGTGACTAGTGGGGTGCCACAGGGTTCTGTCTTGGGCCCGGTCTTATTCAACATCTTTATCAACGACTTGGATGATGGACTCAAGGGCATCCTGATCAAATTTGCAGATGACACCAAACTGGGAGGGGTGGCTAACACCCCAGAGGACAGGATCACACTTCAAAACGACCTTGACAGATTAGAGAACTGGGCCAAAACAAACAAGATGAATTTTAACAGGGAGAAATGTAAAGTATTGCACTTGGGCAAAAAAAACGAGAGGCACAAATACAAGATGGGTGACACCTGGCTTGAGAGCAGTACATGTGAAAAGTGTCTAGGAATCTTGGTTTACCACAAACTTGACATGAGCCAGCAGTGTGACGCGGCAGCTAAAAAAGCCAATGCAATTCTGGGCTGCATCAATAGGAGTATAGCATCTAGATCAAGGGAAGTAATAGCGCCACTGTATTCTGCTCTGTTCAGACCTCACCTGGAGTACTGTGTCCAGTTCTGGGCACCACAGTTCAAGAAGGACACTGACAAACTGGAACGTGTCCAGAGGAGGGCAACCAAAATGGTCAAAGGCCTGGAAACGATGCCTTATGAGGAACGGCTAAGGGAGCTGGGCATGTTTAGCCTGGAGAAGAGGAGGTTAAGGGGTGATATGATAGCCATGTTCAAATATATAAAAGGATGTCACATAGAGGAGGGAGAAAGGTTGTTTTCTGCTGCTCCAGAGAAGCGGACACGGAGCAATGGATCCAAACTACAAGAAAGAAGATTCCACCTAAACATTAGGAAGAACTTCCTGACAGTAAGAGCTGTTTGACAGTGGAATTTGCTGCCAAGGAGTGTGGTGGAGTCTCCTTCTTTGGAGGTCTTTAAGCAGAGGCTTGACAACCATATGTCAGGAGTGCACTGATGGTGTTTCCTGCTTGGCAGGGGGTTGGACTCGATGGCCCTTGTGGTCTCTTCCAACTCTATGATTCTATGATTCTATGATCTAAATACTTTTTGTACATCCCCAATATATGTAATATTTTGCAGAAGGGTGAACGCTGGCACACACAAAAACCAGGCTTTCCAAAACACAAGATTATTTGCATCAAAATTTGTTCACCTTATAACTAACATCTATTCTCTGCATCTAGATATAAAAATCGTTTCTAGCCAAGAACTTTATGAAAACAATGATGTTTTCTTAGCTGGGTTTACAAATTATGTAGAAATGTCAGGCAATGTTATTTTATTCTTAGTGTGTAATACCCCCCCTCCCAATGTAAAAATGCTTACAATGTTAGGCAGCAACTTGATTGAAGACATTTTGGACTGTTTTTCCTCTGAAACACTAATGAATGGATCTGCTTTGCTTTAGCAACAAGCAATTTAACTCTTCTTTCTCTGAAGCCAAAATTTATCTTTGCTTTCTCATTCAGGAAACCTGCCAAAAGTCTTAGCTATATTACAGTTTTGAGTTCAAATGCTAAAGGAAAAAAGTTACCACCTGCCAAAACTAACTAACCCCCAAACAAGCCAGCAAGCTTGAAAACAATGTTTTGTTTTGCACAAAAAAGACAGTATAGTCATTTCAGAAACCAAAGATTTTAAACAAAGGATAACCCACCTAAGCCCAATTCTCCTTAACAAAATATATTTCTACACAAAATATATCCAAAACCTTTGAGAACAGTGGATAAAGAAGTAAAGAAGTAGACCCTAACATAAGCCATGTTATTTCAGGTTAATCAATACAGGAAAAAGTAATAAAATCAATGCACATTTTTAAAAGTATTAGGGAGGTGACTTCAAAATGTAAAACCAATTTAACACAGTGGTTTACAAGCTTTGCACATGTGGCCTTAGTGAGAAAATATGCAGTGTGCAACAATGAAACAAGTGTGGTTTACAGACCAGAAATCATCGACTTCCGGGTTAGCGCCATCGGCGTATGGCGGATTCCCTCCGAGCTCCGGAGGGAATCGGCTCCGCAGGATTTGGGTCTTCCCGCTGCGGCGACGCGGGGACCCTTAAAAATCACAGGCGGTGAAGCCTGTGAACCTGATGACTCGGCGGGCACCATTTGCGCCCCCGACCTGCGAAGGAGCCTTTTTAAAGGCTTCGGAACGGGGGACGGGGTGAGCGGCACGGTGCTGAGAGTCGACTGCTTCTGCTGCGGAGTGAAGCTGCATTGCCATGGCCGGAGAGCGCTGACTTCTTCTTGTGAGTAATTGGACTTTAAAGCAACAACCCGTGAGTAGTACGGAAATTGGATTTGCAAAGAAAAATTTTTTTTGAATTAGGCACGATCGGGGAAGGCGCAAACAGGAAGTCCGTCTCCCCGTCTTGTAAATAATCTAAAGCAAGGACCTGCTAACTAAGGTCGAGAGAATCTTTTCTTTTTTATTGGGTAAAAGACATTAATTTCACGATTTGGCAGTATAGGAAATCTTACTGGAGGATAAGAGCTAATTTTGGGAGCTGAAGTGCCGCCACCCCGGACCCAGGAGTGATCCGTGAGAGAGCCTGTTGAAGAGGTATTGAAGAGTTTGACAGCTGTCAAATTAGCTGTCAAGACTGAAAAAGAGAGCTTTGTTTCTGTTGTCTCTGCTGGTTATATTTGTTACAATTTGGTTATAATTTGTTGAAAACAAGGAAGAACTGATACAAACTAACTTGACTTTTGGATTTGAACTGGAAGGAATATTAAGTAACCAAAATCCCTCTAGAGGGGGTTTTGGGACATTACAAGAATGGCTGAAGGAGGGAAAATACAAGCTAAATTGGACAGAGTTTTTGTTCTCTTGGGAAAGTTACAAGGCCAAATTGATGTTTTGGCTACAAATGTTGCAACTCTGGATTTAACAGTAAATAAACTCATTGAATTTGATAAGGACTTGACTCAGGAAGTCCATGCAGCTGGACAAGAAGAGAAACTTGAGAGCTTTGAGAGTGTGGAGTGTGGAGAAAGAGATATATGTTGTTCCTGAGGCCTGACATGATGGCTACAAAGGAAAATAAGAACTTGATGTCGAAAATCTGGTTTGAATTGGAGATTGAAGAATGGAGAGATCTCCTTATGTGGAGATCTGAAGATCCAAGGATTACAAATCTGATTAAGGTGGAAGTTGGAGCTTTGGGGACATTTGGACTTGAAAGGAGTAAGAAACAAGATTCAGGCTCCACTTTTAAGTATGGAGGTCTGGCTGGAAGAAACATGGATCCCATTGGGCTAGAGCTTCTCTGAGATCTGGTGTTTAATATTAAGGACCATCAAAAAAACCGGCAGAGAGGAATTGAGAGAGAATTAAGAGCCTCGGACGTGAGATCTCCAGGCTGATAGTAGATTAAGACTGATGGACATTTGTTGGGGATTGAAACCGGGAAAGGGGGGGTGGAGTTTGGGAATCCAAAGGGTGCATAATTATAATCTGTTTTTGTTTTTATTCTGTTTTGTTATTTGTATGAAGATCGTGGAAGGGAATTTGGGTCGACTTTAGAAAAAGGTTTTAAGAATGAGTACTGATGTATAAATATTGATGTTTATAAGGTAAAATTGGCTTTTTAAAAATGAACTAAATAGAAAAAGGTAAAAAATTAGGGATAAGAACTTGCTGAACTAACAATTTGAATTGGAATATAAGAAGGGGAGGTGTGGGGAAGTCAGGGAAATATGTTATAGAAAAATAAGGATTGTGAACTCTATGTGTTTTTAAACTTTTTTGTTTTTCTTTTTTGATTTTTTTAATGTATTAAAGTGGAAAATTTCAATAAATATCTTAAAAAAAAAATACAGACCAGAAATCCTCAACTCAGAATTTCACTTTATTTAAAGAAAGTGCAGCAAAATTCTGCCATAAGAAGGTGTTTAGTCAGGAAGATGATCCTCAAAAAGTGCTTCCTCATCTTGTCTAGGCTACAGCAGCCCCCTTCACCAATATTTTCCTTCAAACTTTACAGTGCAAAGCTCAGAACACATGCTGCCTGATAAACAGCTCTGAGGAACTTGAAAGCTAGGATACTCTTGCGTTAAAAACCAGTTCAACCACTTTAAAGCCTGGCATATGGAAATGCTGAGGGATTTAAAGAAGTTCTAAAAAAAGAACCCACATCCAAATTTAGTTATTATTCTCAGTCTAAAAATATATATGCTGCAGGGCAAACAATGAAGCCTATGCACTTCCACTGAAGGGGAAGGGGAAGAGACAAACATAATTAATTTTCATTTTATTATGAGTTGTAGAATACAAGAATCTGATTGACAGTTATGCTCAGATGTGGTATAACATTTGCTGCACATACCTTGGAAATACACTTTTATTGTGATTTATTGCCAAGCTTTTAAAACTACACCTGATGAAGTACTCACAGTAATAAGGTTTTAAAATGGCAATCATGCATACATGTTACAGATTAGCTTTAGTATAGGTACCTTATTTTTATACAGAAGGAAATTTATCTCAAGAGCTGCAATCATTTTTACACAATAAAGAGGAAATTGCATACATGTGATACTCTTCTTTCAAATAAGAGGCATGTGTATCATTTAGATAATCATTTTTTAAAAATAGATTTATCCTAACTTTAGTAACACTATTAATCCTCAACTACTAAACTGGAAGGGGGGCTAATTTTTTGTTTCTCAAGCATCGTAAGTTTATGTTTACCCTAATCCGTACGTTATACTTTCCAGGCTATAGTTTCAAATGTTTAATTAAACAGAACATGAAAAGGGAGGGTGCCCACATTATCCTAACCTACAGTTCACTCTTGGTACATATTTTTCAGTTAAATGCTATCAATGCAAGAAAAATTTAGCTATGTAGTGTTCTACATCAGCTGCCATTAAGTAACAACGTGAGCATACAGCTTGATCATGCTAGAAATCAATGGCCAAGGCTGACACCAGAAGGTCAAGCATGCACAGCTGGCTGAAACTGGCGACATGGCAGTTCACACAGGTAAGTTCTTCTTGCATATTGTCATTTTAAAATCAGGTCTGTGCAGAGTCATGTCAGTGGTGCATCTTACTCAGCATTTCTGCTTGCACCGGCTACGGCTCTCCAGAACATCCTTTTCATGTATAGATGCCAATGAGGGAAACCTGTGGCTTCCTATGGGTGAAGTATGTGCTCAACCGCTCCTCTCCTTTAGAACACTTTTGAAACTCTCATTCTTGGCAGTTTGCCTGAAGTGTTGTTGTTTGGTGTCAAGAACTATTTGGCTCAGAAATAGAAGACACCACAGGACTTAAAACATCTTGTTGTGTAAATGAGGAAAAATATAGAATATTACGTACAATTATTATTTTTTTGCATGAGTGACGCCAAGCAAAGCTTTTCACATCAGCATTATTAACTGTACTAAAGTATACCAATGTGCTACTTTACCAAGAGAAAGGCAAAAAGTTAGCACTCTAGCTTGGCTACAATCCTGCTCTTTGTTCTGCAAGTTTCCTTTCTAATGTTAATCTTTGAAAGTATGTTTTGACAGAGTACTGCTGGTATTGTGCAGCCGACAGAAAATTACGATACTGTTTGTTCGGGATTGAGAAATCTAGTATTAGATTGCTAGTTGTCAGCAAACGACAGGATATACCACATGGTGTTTTTGCACTATATGACACCAGGCCCAGACCTGGAATACAGATAAAGCAACACTGTTTTATCAAACTTTTACATTCCTAGTACCATACATAAACACTCTGTTCCCCACTCATTTTGAACTCAGGTTTGTACTGAAAACAGAGAAATGTTATGCTGTGCACTTTGGGCAGGATTCATTGCTCTGCTGAATTTCCCCATTTTAATAAGTTTAATATGCAAAGTACAGCTACTACAATCAACATACAGAAGAATAACCACCTTTCAGGAACACCTCCCCAGACACAATACAAAAAATAACCATGCCCTTTCAAGTCCTTTCCCCATAATGGTACAATTGGCACCCCTGGTTCATTATTTTTTAAAGAATGATGAAGCATACACAGGGAACAGGGACACAGAATGAGAGGTACTAGCAGCCATGTTTTTAGTTAAAGTCCACCCCCCACAAAACTGCAGTCCACCACCCAATTGGGGGGGGGGTTGCTGTTTTTAAAGTCAACAATTGCCATTTCCACCACTGTCAGATTTCAAAGTACTAGTGCCAGACCTTTGGCAAAACTACAGAAAGCTGAAATCATGCTTGCCAAAAACCAATCAGCAAGCACTCTTGGAATATAGCTGTGCTGTCCACATTGCTGCTAAGGCATTGCTATTATGTAATTAACTAGAAATTGAATTAAAATTGTAGTTCCACAAAGTAATTATAGTACTATATTCCCCACTGCAATCTTATGCCTCTCTCTCCCCATGTACTTATAACCACTGGGATTCAGGGGTGCTAAGACAAACACATCTTCCTGCCAGTGTTCGAAATTAGCCAGGTGTGTTTTGTGACTGGGGCAGGTCCAATTGTGACCAAGTGGAGATCTCTGGGTGCCAGGCTGGCGACTGGAGAAAGCAAAATGTCGCTTAGAGAAGGATCTGAAATATTTTCCTTGAATCTTGAATCGGTTGTATTCTGAATTGTTTGACTGATGTTTTAGTGTAAAACACTTTGAGATTTGTTCTTTAAAATATAAAGTGATATAGAAACAGAATGAATAATGATGATGATGATGATGATGATGATGATGCCATCGGGGGACGGTGCCTAGACATTCCATTGTGGTGACCGCAGCCTAGATTTAAGGTGCCATTTGGTGATTAGATTATATATCTGAGTTTCTAACAACATTTTGTAGATCAGGCCAAAGCCCTATCTGATCTAACATCCAAGGACTTAGCTACATTAATCAAAACAAAACAAAACAAATGAAACAAAACACTGTTATAAATGTGTTATAGCACTGTGACACCAGATGGCACTGTAGAGCTGAAACCAGAACATATGAAATTTTCCATTGTGAGCTTTAAAATGCTTTTCTTCAGAGTCTTTTTTTATAGCTGTGTAGATGCAGCCCTAGTGTCAAGGTGCCCAACCAGATGCTCACAGGAGTACCTGAGCACAACAGCACTCTCCAGATCTGCAATTCCTAGAAACTGACATTAAGAGACACACTGCCTCCAAGAGGGGCGGTCGAACATAGTCTTATCCTCCAACAATCCTGCAAGGCTGACTTGTCCAAGGCAACAAACTGCATTCAAGAGAAAAACCTGCCCCCTAATTAATGGCAGCAACCCGTCTATCTCTGTTCTAAATTTTATTTTTTATTAATGGAATTGAGCTTTACCACTAACATAAGAAAGAAAGCTCCCCACCCTTGAAGCGAACAAGGGTGTGAAGTGCTTTTGCCAGCAAGCCAGGCCTTCCACCGCTCCTCTTGACCACCAACACAAGCACCTTCCTGCCAAGAGCCCCTTCCCATTGCTGTGCCCTTCCTGCTCCTGCCTGCCTTTCTCCTCCCTCCCTCCCCAGCCCAGGGCTGGTTTAGGGTGCTGGTTCTGGCTTTGTTGGGAGGGAGGAGAGGAAGAAAGGCCTGTGTGGCAGCTTTCATCCTCCCCCCTCAGTCATCTATGCACCATAACTGGAAAGCAACTTACAATTTCCTTTTGAACATCAACAGCAATTTGAATTGTGCACCCATTTGTAAGTATAGACTATATAAAACTTCATTTTTTTGCTGTTATCAGATTTCAGACAATACCAATATGTATTTGCCACACTCCTAATGATGTCAATCCAGATATATGCCCATCTTGGTAGAGAAATCCAGTCAATCCAGTCTGTGTACTTAAGTTCTGCATTTTCTCCACAAAAATATGCTGAAGCTCAAATTGCCTTTCAATAGCTAATTTTGCATGCTAACTTCATTTTGCCAACTACCTTTATTTAATTTGCCAGGGTTCCAGCCTTCTGTCAATTTCCACTTTTTAATAGCTTTGTCTTCCAAGCTTTGCTTCCCTCTCTTTAGCTTAAGTCCAACTTCTCAAAGAGTGGAATAAACTCTGGCAGTGATCTACTGCTGATAAGAGAACTAGCAATAGCTTCCTCTCCTCTGTGGAAGGAAACAGTGCAAGCTGCTGCATCATAGAGGGAGAGGAGAAAAAATAGATGTAGTTCTGTTAAAATAATCTTAATTAGAGGAACTGAATTCACACTAAGGCAATTGTTCTATGGGGTGGGTGGATTGCTCCTGACCCTCGCAGAGGCATTTGGGGGAGGGCACAGGGAAGGAGAAGAGGGCAAGCCCTGCTGCACAACCAAAAGTCATTGTGCAGAGGTTCTACTGAAGGGTAGTTGAATCCTAGCCAAAATATCCTTCCACCCAATCCACATATATTTTTGAAAAGCAGCAGAATGTATGCAAAGGACAACAACAACAACAACAACAACAACAACAACAACAACAACAACAACAACATTTATACCCCGCCCCTCTGGCTGGGTTTCCCCAGCCACTCTGGGCAGCTCCCAGTAGAATATTAAAAACAAGATAAAACATCAAACATTAAAAACTTCCCTAAACAGGGTTGCCTTCAGGTGTCTTCTAAAAGTCGGGTAGTTGTTTATTCCTTGTCATCTGATGGGAGGGCGTTCAACAGGGCGGATGCCACCACCGAGAAGGCCCTCTGCCTGGTTCCCTGTAACTTGGCTTCTAACAGTGAGGGAACTGCCAGAAGGCCCTTGGTGCTGGACCTCAGTGTCTGGGCAGAACAATGGGGGTGGAGACGCTCCTTCAGGGATACTGGGCCGAGGCCGTTGAGGACTTTCAGGGTCAGCACCAACACTTTGAATTGTGCTCGGAAATGTACTGGGAGCCAATGTAGGTTTTCAGGACCGGTGTTGTCACTGGGCACTAGGATTGGGCATGCGAGAGTCCTGGAAAAGGCAACAAGTTTAGAAGGGGAGCCCAAGTCAAAAGAGTCTGAGAACAATGCCTTAAAATGCAAAAGGAAATTACTTTCACCCTTACCATAGTTCCCACAAAGCCTGTCATTAACCATAAAAGTATCATGGTGTTAAAAGGTAAAGATTCCAAAAGCACAATTTGCTCTTTTGACACAAACTAGCCAGTCACCAGATGTGAAAACTTCCAAGACCTGATGGTGAAATCATTGTGTGGAAACATAAACAAAGCCTGCCAGTTTTGAATAATTTACTGTCAGCATACTGTTTTCCCATTCTCTGAAATCTGTCAAGTAAGCATAACCTTCCTCTTACCTAATGAGAGAAAATTAATCAAACTAGGCTTAATAATATATAAGCAGATAAGGCCAAGTGGGGGACGCAGTTCTTACAATCTGTACAAATCCTTTAATGGAATGACGAAACCAACATAATGAAAACCAAACAAAGACTGAAAAAAGTAAACATCACAAATACTTAAATTCTCCTGGTAGTTAGAAACAGCTTCTCCAAGCATATAGGTGCTGAATTCATTCCTCCTTATCTGAATTTGATTGTCAGTTACAAACCAGTTTAAAATACTTTCTTCTGGGATGGCTTCTACTCCCTACTTGGAAGGCTCCCCATATATCACTTGTAATAAAGACATAAAACACTGTGGAACTAGTAAACAAAGGTCTAAATGAAATGCTTCCGCCTCTTCCCAACAGTGGGGGAAAGGGCGGGGACAGGCTTTTTAAAATAACAACTATCTTTTCCATAATAAAACTTTATTTCTAGCACATGTTATTTAATGACCCATCTAGACCAGCATCCAGTTCCCACAGTGGCTAATGGGTTGCCTGCAGAAAAACAAGAGCCCTCTCCCTTCCTGCGGTTTCCAGCAACTGGTATTCAGAGGCATCGCTGCCTCCATCTGTGGAGGCAGAACAAAGTCATCAGGTTTGGTAGCCTTCTCCTCCTCCATAAATTTGTCCTACCCTCTTTTAAAGCCATCTTGGTTGGTGGGCATCACAGCCTCTGGTGGGAGCCAATGCCATCGTTTAAGGATGTGCTGTGTGAAGAAATAACTTTATCTGTCCTGAATCCATTCAGCTTCACTGGATGTCCATGAGTGTTATGAGTGAAGGGGGACGGACGGACTTCATTTTATAAACTTATACCATGCCACCTCTTACTTGCCTTTTCTCTAAACTAACAAGTCCCAAACACTGCAGTCCTCCTTCCTAGGGGAGTTGCTCCATTCCCTTTCAGAACTATTTCCAACTCTACAATATCCCTTTTAACATGATAATGTAATAGGATCTGGTTGCATCAACCCACAGAGTCAGTCTAGCATGGGAAAATTGATCCAATTTTTTTTTTACGAGACATTATATTCCATATCTTTCTAACTGATACAATTGTTTCAAGAGAACCCCAAGTTCTAACATATTTTGATCCTATTGGTGTCCACCCAACCGAAGGAGCTGCATATGCATAGTGTAAAATTGCCCAGGTCAGAAAATTTACACTGGTTTTAGATTTCCAATACAGTGGTACCTCGGTTTAAGAACAGCCCTGTTTACGAATGATTCGGTTTACGAACTCCACAAAACCGGAAGCAGTGTCCTGGTTTGTGAACTTTACGTTGGTCTAAGGATGGAAGCCGAAAGGTGGAAGGGCACCGGTGGCGGGAGACCTCTTTAGGGAAAGCGCGCCTCAGTTTAAGAACAGACTTCCGTAATGGATTAAGTTTGTAAACCGAGGTACCACTGTATTTAGCATTTGATATTAATTAAGCTTGGTAATATAGTTCCAAATTTGGAATATCAAATCATCGTCCTCCTTTAATTTGTACTTGCATTTTCAATAAAGATATTCTTGGAATTGAAGAATCCCATAGACACTTCCTATTTTATCCAACTTAATGTAACACAATGTCCTAGAAAAACAAGTGCACTTCATCATTCAAGTGGCAATTTGATAAGGAACTCCCCCCCCCCCCGATGTAGAAGCTATTCATTTGTATGAATTTGAAAAAGACCATTTGTTGAAGTGGATATTTTACTGTGACTTTAATGTTATTTAGCATTTCTCTATATGGTTGAAAACTCATTAGTAAAATAAAAGTACCATTTAGAGATTTCTTTTCTATGTTGTGTAGACTTCATTATGCAGCTCTCACAGATGATACTTATTGTGAGGGGAAGACAAAAAAGTTTGCAAAACTTAGTACTGGTGAGAAAAGTTATTCTCACTGTACAGAATGTTCCCTGAAGCCATGGGAGAAGCATCTGAATGATTCTGTATGGGTTTCTAGATTCCTGTAGACTCTTTCATATTCCTACCCTATTATGGGAGAATCCTCATTGATTCCATTTTTCACACCAGTCCAAACCCTCAGCTGCATTTGAGCAGTCACAATGCCAAAGTTCTACTATTCTATAAAAAAGTGGAAAAAGAGTATTGCAAACGAATGCAATAATCAACCATAAATGTAGGTGTTAACAAGGCTATTAGTCTGGAAAACACAGTTTGAAACAGAAGCTTTAAACATAATCACTTTAAATCTATAAACTATGCATTGTCTCACTGGACTGAACAAATGCAAGGTCATTATAAAAGCTACAGCACAGATTGCGCAGGAACAAGCACCACATTGTTTCACAATAAACTTTTTGAAATCAGGAAGAGAGTAAAGAGAGATCACAAACTCACATTCCTGAATAACATAGCAAGAGTTCACTTCCCAAGATAACATCATCCATTTTTCTTCTATATTAGGAGATTTAAAAGGAAAACAATGTACATGTGAAATTTGAATGGTTTTGATAGGTAAAAAAGGTAAAGGTAAAGGCATAAGGTAAAGGTAAAGGTAAAGGTAGTTAAGTCTAGTCAAATTCAACTACGAGATGAGATGCTCATCTCACTTTTCAGGCCGAGGGAGCCGGCGTTTGTCCACAGACAGCTTTCCAGGTCATGTGGCCTGCAGGAGTAAACTGCGCAAGAGAACACCATGACAGAAGCCAGAGGGCATGGAAACGCTGTTTACCTTCCCTCCGCAGTGGTACTTATTTATCTACTTGCACTGGTATGCTTTCAAACTGCTAGGTTGTCAGGAGCTGGAACAGAGCAATGGGAGCTCACCCCGTCGCGGGGATTCAAACCGCTGACCTTATAATTGGCAAGCCCAAGAGGCTCAGTGGCTTAGACTACAGTGCTACCCACGTCCTTATGGTTTTTATACAAGCACTTGAGCTGACTTTTTTAAATATGCCAGGCAGACTTGAAGTTCATGGGGTTTTTTACATTAAGGAACCTTCAAATACAAAAACACAAACATTTTCTAAAGTAGTACAGACCAAGAATCACTCTACTACCTGATTGTACTTAGTTTGCAGCTCAGCTCCAAGTCAAGCTGGACAGATAGTAACAGGTCCAAAAAGAAATACAAAGAATAACTGATCTGATGGCTGAAAACTGAACAAAGAGCTTTCAAAGTATTGTTTTAACACAGACAAGCAAAGTTTTGATAGTAAGAAAGATCACACATGAAAATTGTTACACCACCTTGCTACTACATTCTCTCTGCTTACTGACAGTGAAGGGTAAAAACCAACTGCTGGTGCCAAAACTGAGTGCAAAAAATGTGTCGTTAATCCCATAATCCTAATTCCCCATTCTTTCTTTAGCCCCTGAGGTAACTTAATATCCAATTTCCTGGACTGTGATCTTGTCAGCTTTCCAACAACTTAAATAGGACAGGACCTGGTTAATAGGTGTTCTCCCATCCAAATGCAGCGACTGCAGGAAGTATTGGTGTCTCAACAGAAGGCTGCCATAATGCTGAGACAGTTTCAAACACGATGCTTCTCTCTACCACAGAGTGCACCTTCTGATCGGCAAGCTCTAGGGCTCTGTGGTTTAACCCACAGCAAAACCTACTCCTTTACCTTTTTTCTATGCACACTGCCTCATAAACAACGTCAATGTTCTCTGACTGACTGAAAATAATAGAAACACACGAAGTAACATAAACAACAATTAAAGGGGGGGGCTAGATAAACACAAACACAAACCCAAGAAATCTAAAAAAGATTTTTAAAAGACACATAGGCCCACATTTACTCAAGTTACTTAAAAGGCCTGGGTGAACAGAACGTTCTTTACCTGGAGCTGGAAGGTCCACAAAGACAGCAGCAAGTGAGCCTTCTTGAATGCCACTACTGAAAAATCCTTCTCCTGGTACTTGAGAGTGACCATCTGGCAAGGGCACCCAGAGCAGGGCCTTCAAAGAGGCTTTTAAGGCTTGAGTAGCTGCTTGTGAGACAGGATTGTCTTTTGATAGTCTGGTCACAAGATTTTAAAAGGTTTAAGCCAGCACTTTAAATTGGGCCCCCCAAAATTGCAAGCCACTGGCACTGATAAAACAGACATAGTATGGACTAACAATAATATTTCATCCAGGTTTCCCCCAGAAAGGTGATCCAGCTATGCTGATGATTTGTTGAGGTATATGGAGTCTATGGCAATGCAAGCGTTTTAGTGCTTTAGTTATCAGTCAATTGAGTCATAGAGGCAAGTCCCCAAAAGTTGGCCTATAGAGACCTAAGAAACAGATTAGTGGAAAGTGGAATTGCAGCACATTAAATATCAAATGCATGCAGCATCTGTGCACATACAGGGCTTCTTTCACTCACAAAATGTGAAGACTCTGCAACCTAAGTGTCAAGCTTTTGATAACAGTGGTGATGGGCTAGCTAAACACATAAAAGTGAAAATTATGTGGGGGGCCACCAGGTGGCGCATTGGAAGATGGCCGACAATAACATCTCTCCGACCCACACGAGGTAATTAAGAGGATGCTATGGGAAGTATGCAGCCATCCCGCGCCCCCCCCCAAGGAGATGGGGGGGACTGCCTTGCCAGCGGTGTCCATAACGCACCCCCGGATTCGAAAGAAGGGGGTGCCCGGTCACTTGGCACAAGCCCTCGGTGAAGTCGGCTCTTCCTGACGCTGTCTCCAATCAGCACCCGGGTTTGCTTTAGCTCGAAAATATAATTGGAAACATATAATTGGAAAGAAGCTAAAGCACATACTTCAGGCGAAGTTCGGGAGATAAGACTGCTGATTAATGGATCTCTGTGACCGGAGTGACGGATGGGACAAATAAATCAAGTGATGAACTACCATTAAGAGACTGGTATGTTTGGAGTGAAACGGAAGGGGGGTGGAGGAAAAAACTTTTCTTTTCTTTGCCTTATGTGAGTATTAATAACCCTCCACCCCAGAAAGAAGATCGTTGCATTTTATTAATCACAAGCAGGAATTCAAGAACTGTGTGGAGTGAATTATAGATCAAAGAGATGATTGGTAAACAACGGAGAATGGAGGAAAATTTTATGACGCAGTTTTAAATGGCGTCTTGCTAAGACAGGCTTGTCTAAGAAAGATGGGGGGGGGGAGGACCAGGATCATCGGAATGTGAATTATGATTGGAATGTGATGTAAACCTGGCAGAGCCCTCCTGATATACTTGGCAAGCCTGGGAAAATTAAAGGACAGACCGAGGATAAATTCTTTACGGAAGTGTGGAATGGCGGCTGTTCCTAAGAGATATGATTTTTGGAGAGTGTAAAACCCACACAGAGGATGTTTGTTTGTTTCCAACCCGCTTGTGAAGATTATCAGAGATCGCAAAGAAAGGAATATATGATAACAACAAGTAGATGAAGAAAGTAATAAAGAGACTATCTGGACAGAACTGGATAGAACTGTTTAATTAAAGCAGCAATATAAGTGATGCTTGGACCCCCAACAAAATTTAAAAATTTGGCTGTATAATTTGGAACTAATGTGATTTGGAAATAATGTGATTTGATTGGCCTGTTAATAAAAATTATGTTAAAAAAGAAGAAGAAAATTATGTGTGAACGTAGTATCATTGAGCGGTATTTTGGCTACAAGACCATTTTCTTTCACTTCCACTGAAGAAAAATCGTATATACACATTGGGATAGATAAATTGTATAAGTTGAAGGCAATGTATACCCAAAATGATCCCATAGAGAAAGGGTCCAAGAAACGGTATGTCCATTTACAAATTCAGTAATGATTGTGGGCTAGTTTCCAGGATATTTTCTGACAAGTTAAGTGGAAATAATTAGTGTTGTTTCCTGAAACTCAGGAACATGTCCAAAAGGAATTGAACAAAACATCTCTAGATTCCTCCAGTGACAATAAACAAGCATTCTCCTACTCCTAACATAAATGGGGAATCTAAAGTAGCAAAGTAAGATTCAAGAGTGCTTGCATAATCACTCAAAAATCCTTTGTGTTATTTTTCAATCAATACAATTGCTTTAAGCTTAGCATCCAAAGAGAGCCCTGAACCTTAAAACCACCACAAAACAACAATCATTGGGTAAAACTGCAATTATATAGCAGAAAGCAAGTAGAGTCAGCAAAGCCTATCAAAAGTCCCCGAGCTACATTATTTAACCCAGAGTACCCTTGGGGCTAACTGTATTTATTTTTTTTAAAAAAAAGGTACTGGGTTTTCCCATTTTTCAGCACATTGAAGAAGTTGGCGATTCAGCATTACTATGCCAACACTCTTTTTACAGGCTATCAGGGAATGCCGTTTCACCAAGCCATCTTCTAGCTCAGTCCTCATTTTTTTTGACAGAATTCTGGACACCCAATATCCTGAGCTTCTAACTGGCCTCACTGTGGAGCACCCTCCCCGCTATATTATCTTTCAGGTACTTGCTTAAAACATTATATCTGACATTTTAAGACTTCATATTTTATACCATTGTCTAACAAACCCAGAAGTAAATGTTCCGGTTTGCAAACTTCCTTTTGGAAGCCAAACATCCAACATGGCTTCTGATTGAGTGCAGGAAGTTCCTGCAGCCAATCAAAAGCCACACCTTGGTTTTCAAACATTTTCAGAAGTCAAACAGACTTCTGGAACGGATTCTGTTTGAGAACCAAACTACGACTGTATACGATATGAAGAGAAACCAGAGTTTGCACCAAAGTGAAAAGAAGCAGAAGTCCCAGCAAAGGAAAAATGGCTACAAAAACTTATTGAATATGCAGAAATGGCAAAACTTACCAGAATAATAAGAAATCAAGATAACAACCTTTTATAAAAGAATGGAAATAGTTTATTGAATATTTACAGATAATTTGCAAACCGATAAAAACATTGGCAGGATTATTGCAATAACCTGCAGTTTCATAAGAGTATATATTTAAAGTAATTAAATGAGCAAAAATGAATTTGGATATGCAGAAGATAATAAAAAATAAATTTAAGGAACCGCAGAAAGAGGGGGAAGGAAGTCAAACTTTGAAGTGTTAAACTTATTGTAAATCTAATGAAATGTATGAACTTGAAAAGTATAAATAAAAACTAAAAAAATAAAATAAATGGAACAAGCTGCTGTGAGGTCTCCTGCTGTTGGGCCACCCCCACATTTGCTGGGTGGGAGGGGAGTGCCAGACTGTGTGATGCGTCACTCAGAGTGGCAGTCCCCATTTCACCCAGAAAATGTCAATGGGCGCCAGTGGAAGGCTGGCTCAGCTGGGGGCAGAGGCACAACTCCACTCTGTCAGGATATCTAGAAATGTTGTGACCTCTTTGCTGTGACTGGGTGTCCTTCGGGAAAGCTGGAGCTGAGAAACATTAGTGACTAAGTTGAGAACTACAGATGAAGGCAAATTAAGATCTTTGCATGGGATAATAGTTCTCACCAATTGGTGCCTTAGCTCCCTGAAAATATCATCTGAATATGCTACTGTTTTACACAACCCTACATGAAACCTGCCCCTAAGTTTTTAATTTTCTAGCATGGTGCAGTGCCTGGGATATTAGGCTTTAACAGAAACATGGAAGACTCCAGTTTAAAACTCTTTGGCTAGGAAGCGCATTGGGTGGGGCCTTGGGCAAGTTGCTCTATCTCAGCTTCACCTACATGAAACAGGTTTGCTACTAGGCCTGTGCAATGTATTGCTACATCGTTCAGTACAAGTATGAAGTCTGCATTGTGGTAAGCATTTCATTCAATTTGACCTGGCAACATATTGCAAACCGTGTTCAAAATTCCAGGGGGCAGTATAATTGTGGGCAATTTGAGTGGTCCCGTCCCTGTATATGGTGATTGCTGGCTGCTGCCTTCCAAGGGGCAGGAAGGGGAGGAGAGCAGGAGGAGCCAAACCAACTGGGTTCCATTGGAGCTGGTTCCCTCTGGATGGCTGCCCTCTCGGCTCCCTTTCCCCTCCCTTCTCCCGTTGATGGCAGTCTAGTGTCCCAATCCCTGCTGTGCCTTCCTTGTGGTTCGTGTCAGCCAATGGCAGAACAGTTCCAGGCTCAGCGCTTTGCCATAACTGCTGTGTTTCCTCTCCCCACTCTGGCTGCTTCGTCGCAGTTCAGCCAGTTGTCAGGCACAGAACTGCCCAGCACCTCCTTTTCCTCTGCCTGCCCCACTTTCCTTGCTTGACAGGCTGCTCCCATTTTCACACTGGCTGCCCCTGCTCCTTCACCCACTCACCCCATCTCCCCCACCCACAGATCTCCACGGCTGCTCCATCGCCCAATCTTCACTCAAACCCTACATAGTTCCATGTTTCAGACACTGTGATATCTTGCTATATCGCAATGTTTAGCTGTCATGATGTTGAAAACCAAATTATCGCCCAGCCCTACTTGCTGCAACACACTATCTAATTTTTGGAGGAAGAGTGATTCAAATGCAACCCAAAACCTATGAAAGAAACTTACCCCATGGACCATTACTGAACTCCTCAAGAATAGGGCAGCTACCATGTTTTAAGACTGGTATAGCACTAGGTGTAGAGAATTATTTAGATTCAATGCAGCTTTTATAACGTAAGCATTTACTCATGATTTACAGTTCACCTAAACCTAATGGGATTGTAACAGGTAACAGCCGCTGTGTATTAAAAGATTAGCCCCTGCCCTTGAACAATGCGCTGAATTATACAGGCCAGGGAGAAACTAAAGAACCGAAACTCAGGGAGAAACAAGGTCAGCTGCAGGTTTTTCAGTGTTAGATGCAGCTGATAATGAATCTTCACTAGCCATGCCAGTCATTTCCTTTTTAAAAGCAAAGGTAGTAAAATCTAGGGGGAGGGGACCTGCAATGCTTTTCAGACTGTTTTACCACATAAATTCTTCTCCCCTTTTGTTCTTCTCTTCCTCCTCCATGACTCTACACTTTCCGGTAATTGACTCTTTGTTAACTGTTGTATACAAAATGTATAATAGTTGGAAGCCTGAGTTTAATGTGGATACAGTATAAATATCTGCTATAGTTATATTTATACAAAAACATAAATAAAAAGCATTTTCAGGGAAAGCAAAACACATTTTAAAAAATTGAAATATTCTAATTTTAGCTGTTTCACACACAAGCAACACACAAATATTGGAATAAATTTTGTTCACAAGGTCACAGCAACAGCACAGTGTGGAGCTATGCTTCTTCAGCACTGGATGGCTCTCAGTAATAATGACCTCTAATTTAACTTTTCCCGGCAATAAAATGTCTATCTGGTGGAGCTGAGGTCCAACTCATCAGGGCCCAACATGTAGATGACTGCTATTTTAAATCTTTGACATTAGTTTAGAAAGGTCAAATTATTTACATTTTTATGTGCTTGAAAGCCTGACTATGTTGCCATAGACACCGCGCTGTGTCTACAGTGTTTCTGTTCCACCACTTAATGGCCAGCCGTGCCCAATAAGAAAGCACCATTTTTACTCTCAACAGTCCATTAAGTTTACAATTAAAACAACAAAAGACCCAGTAGCCTACATATTGCAAGCTACCACAGCTTTCATTGGCTTTAACAAGAATGTAACTGAAAGCCTCATGATATTTCCCTGTTCTATGAAAACCTATGCCTGGTTTGCCCAAGTACAACATCTGAAATGTCAAGGTTACCCAGAGCATTTCCAATGGGAAGATTTCTGACCCATGCAGACCAAGTGACCTGTAAGAAATTGGTGAAGACTTATGTGGCAACAGCTGTTGGAAATGGCACATTTTAGAGAGACACAATCTTCACCTCTGGATCTTAATGCTTTGTGTAATGCAATGAGTCACTTGCTGGAGACGGGAATGTCACACCAGCGCGAAAGGAGGAAAAAACTTAAAACACATAGCAGAGTTTCCAAAAAATTGACCAGAGGCAATTGTACTTCATCCAGCAGAGCTTTACTGGTGCTGAAGGCAAATGAGCATAATGGTCACAAATCCAATACATTTAGGATTGGCATAGTCCTAATATCCCAGTTGCAGCGCTTACAATAAAACTTACAAAACCTATACTAAGTCTAAACCATAACACTACTGTATAGCATACAGAACACTAGAACAAAGAGAGATAGAAAACAAAAAGTGAGTGGAATCCAGGCTCCCCCTGGCCTTACAGTGGTGCCCCGCAAGACGAACGCCTCGCAAAACGAAAAACTCGCAAGACGAAAGAGTTTTCCGTTTTGGAGGTGCTTCGCAAAACGAATTTCCCTATGGGCTTGCTTCGCAAGAAGAAAGCCCATAGGGAAATCTCCGCCGGCCTTCAGAAGAGGTCCTGGACCTTTTCTGAAGGCCGGCGGGGGCAAAAGTCTTTGCTCCCCCCCCCCGCCTGCCTTCCCGGGATAGCGGAGAAGCGCAGCGCGTTTCTCCGCTATCCCGATGGCTTTTGAAGGCAGGCGGGGCGGAGCAAAGACTTTGGCCCACCGCCGGCCTTCAGAAGAGGTCCTGGACCTCTTCTGAAGGCCGGCGGGGGGCAAAAGTCTTTGCTCCCCCCGCCTGCCTTCCCGGGACAACGGAGACTTCTCCGCTGTCCCGGGGCAATCTGAAAATGCTGGCGGGGGGCAGCGAACGCTGCGCTGCCGCCGGCCAGCATTTTCAGATCGCCCCGGGACAGCGGAGAAGTCTCCGCTGTCCCGGGAGCTTTTAAAATGCTGGAGGGCGGCAGCGAAGCGTTCGCTGCCGCCGGCCAGCATTTTCAAATCGCCCGGGACAGTGGAGAAGTCTCCGCTGTCCGGGGGCTTTTAAAATCCTGGCGGGCGGCAGCGCAGCGTTCGCTGCCGCCCGCCAGCATTTTCAGATCGCCCCGGGACAGCGGAGAAGTCCTTGCCCCCCCCCAGCCTTCAGAAGAGGTCGGGGGACAGACTGTCCCTGGACCTGGTCTGAAGGCGGTTTCCCTAGGAACGCATTGATTGATTTTCAATGCATTCCTATGGGAAACCGTGCTTCGCAAGAAGAAAAACTCGCAAGAAGAAAAAACTTGCGGAACGAATTAATTTCGTCTTGCGAGGCACCACTGTACTATTATAGTCAGTACGACCTTGACAGAAACATAACTGAACCAGTTTAAACCAGCTGTACTCAGCTTCCCAGAGAAATAACCCAAAAATCAAAAACTTTCTTCCTGTTTATTGCACATAGAAAGAAACGTTTCACAAAGAGAAGAAACCTTCTAGAAGCCTCTTGAACTAATCAGAATAGGAAAGATCTCTACACATCAGATCAATACTTTCTGTGCTAAGAAATGCAGGGATTGCCAGGCAATACAGGAATATCATATTGGCAATCAAGTGATGCCATAGGAAAAAAATAGTGCCAATGACTAGGCCATCCCTCTGGACTCCTATCCTGCCTGCTACCCCAGAAACCTGCTCTCTCTCACCTGCCATGGGGACTACAGTAGACCCCAATCAGCTGTAGGACCTGGAGGCCTGGCCAGGTGCACCTACTGTTTCTCTATGTATTATAGCAAAGACAACCAAAGTGAATGAATTTTAATAAGAACAAATGTAAGGCAGGAATCATCAGATGCACAATAAAGGATGGATGACACTTGGCTTGACAGCAGGACATGTGAAAAGAATCTTAGTAGAGCACAAGCTTAACATGAGTCAACAGGGTGATGCAGCAGCAAAACAAAAAGCTAATGAAATTCTAGGTTGCATCAACAGAAGTGTAGTGTTCAGCTCCAGGAAGTGATAATATTGTTCTATTCTGCTTTGGTCAAACTCCATCTTGAGTACTATGTCCAGTTTCGGGCATCACAGTTTAAGAAGGATATTGACAAACTAGAATGTGTGTAGAGGAGGACAACCAAGATGATTAAGGGTCCAGAAACCAAGCCTCATGAGGAACGATTGAGTGAGTTGGGTATGTTAGCCATCTTCAAAAATTTAAAGAAGCTGTCATATGGATGATGGAGGAAGCTTTTTTCTGGTGCTCTGGAGGGGAGGACCCAAACCAATGGAATAAATGACAAGAAAGGAGATTCCTCCTAACCATTGGGAAGAACTTTGGGACATTAAGAGTGGTTTGACAGTGGAATGGACCACCTCAGAAGGTGATAAGACACTCTTTCATTGGAGATTTCCAAACACGTTGGACGGTCATCTGTGGCCCCAGGGATCTTTTAGCTGTGATTCCTGCATTGCAGGGGTTTGGACTAGATTACCCTTTGGGTCCCTTCCAATTCTATGATTCTTTGGCCCCTGGTCACCCTAGCAGGGATTGGCGGTTGCTGGAGTACAACATCTGGAGAATACCACACCGGCTACGTCCATACTAGAGACACAACTACTGTATCCTTCACTCAAACTTCCAGCCACCACTACTGAAATGGAAGAAAGTAAAGGACAGAGCAGAGAACAGGAGTCCCTTGGGGTTGCAGACTGTGCTGAAGGAACAAAAAGGAGTAGCAGGATTTTCACCAAAGCAGATGAAAAATAATAAACTGTGAAGTTGGTCAAGGTAGGTTGGAGTGGGGAAAAGTGGCATACATTTAAGCAACTGTTGGGAGAATGTGAAGGGGCAGCAGGACACACCACTGCTGAAGAGAAGTGGAAGCCCCACTGAGGGGCGGAAACAACTCTTTCCCCCCAAATGTACCCAAATTGCTTCTTTTGTTTCTTATATATTGTATTTTATTGTATTACATTTTGAATTCCATAAAATTATACTCATTTTAAGCCTTGTGAAATTCCCCATGAGGTTTAATTCCTCCTTTTTGCCCTTCATGCCTCAATTCCCCCCTCCTACCCTACCTTCTTTCTTGCCTGGGGCTCCCTGTCCATTAGCTTCTGTACTGGGTTTTGTGAAGATTTTTTGAGTGTTCTTATTTGGCAGCCTTTTCATTTTCACTTGATTGAGACTTTATACTTATGGATATATGATTTATTTTCCCCCACCCCCGGGGAAAAATGGGAAAATAAGATGCAAATGCCTGCCAGTCAAGGCGAGGGTTAAACTGCTTGCCTCTCCCCGCCCTTTTTGGAGCCCTTAAGATCAGAGAGAAATGCAAAACCAAACAGGCAGGCACTGCTGCTATACTGCTCTCTCTCACAAACACAACAAGCACAGCAGACATGCAGTTGCTGCTCATGCTACCAATTTCTTGCAACAAAGCCTGTTCCTCTGGCAGGTTCAATGAAGACTTTGTTTAGTCCTGGGAGTTCCTCCTGGACTGTCAGCAGGCTCTGCATAATTAGCTGAGCTCTAAGTGGAAATATACTGGTGAAGCTGAAAGAGTTTGCTGGTTTGTGTGAGAGCTTATCATTTCTTATTGGTTATGAGGGAGGAGGAAGAGAGCAAACAAAGCTGGAGACACCTGCCTGCAAATTATCTGTAAAGTATCAGTGCAGCTGAGCTACCCCCTGGGAAGCTGTCAAGTCTCCACCTTTTGCTCACTGCATGTTGCCTTGTTGAAACACTTATCACTTTGTTATTTCAATACCAGTATTGATATGGTGATTTATCGCACAGCCCTAGCTCCCACCAGGCAGCTCCCCAAGACCATGCAGCTCTGTTGGGTGGGAGGCGCATCCGCTCGGAGTTTCACACCGTCCCCCTTTGCTTCTTGTCCAACACCCAAGCAGTCTTTCCAAAGCAAGCAAGGCAGGGCTCAGGTGGTGCTGAGGGAGGTTGGGAAAAGAAAGAAGTTCCTCCACTTCTCACAGACTGGCTCAGGCACAAAGCAAGCGACCGGAAATCTTGCCTTGGTCGTGTTTGAGCAGTTCCCAGGTGTGGAATGCACCTGATGAATGGGTAATTTCAAATGCTGCTCTTAACTCTAAAGTCACATTTTTAAAACAGTATCTTCCCATTGAAAACAAGGCTTTAGGAACAGCAACAGACTCCAAGGAGTGTTCATTAAGCTTCCTGTATGCGCCCACCTATACAGTGGTACCTCGGGTTAAGGACTTAATTCGTTCTGGAGGTCTGCTCTTAACCTGAGTCCCTGGAACACAATAATTTAAATAAAAGTGAGTGGTTCAGGACCATCACTCTCCAGCCAATCCACCTCAGTACTTAAAATCTTTGAACTTTAATCGTTTATGCACCAGCATGTGAACAATCTGTTGACAGCAGAACCAACTCTGGAAGTCTGCAGAGGGCTTATCCATAAAATATTTTAAAGAAATAGCAACTTGAACAGTCACTCAAGTTTTAAAAATGCAGATAAATGTTCAGAATTCAAGGAAGAATGAAGGGGAGGGAACAACTGAGGATATAGCTGAAAGACAAGAAAGAAGTAGAAAAGCAATAAGACTCATAATTAACTAATTAGAAATAATAAAATTTTAAAATAAATTAGAATGATGAATTTAAGAATATTAACCTGGAATGTAAATGGCCTTAACAAAAAGGTAAAAAGATATAAGATAGAACGCATGATACAAAAACAGAATTTAGATATAATATACTTACAGGAGATACATGTTGCAAGAGTCTTTATAACTAAAAGACTTGGATTGGAATTTGTAATATCAGATAAATCTAAGAAGAGAGTAGTATTATATATATAACCTAAACTGGAACCGAAACAATTATTTAAGATGAGAAGGGCAGAATGACCGCAGTACAAATAACATCACAAGGTGAAAAAATCATTTAATTAGAATTTATGCACTGAATGAGAAAAAATTAGAATTTTTAAAAATATTGGAATATACTGACAAGAAGATAATTTTAATGGGAGACACAAATGGGGTAGTTTCCCTAGAAATGAACAGAACAATAAGAAAAACAGAAACAAAACAAGGGAGGCTACCCGCAACTTTTTAAAAACTGGTCGAGAATTTTGACTCAACAGATATTTGGAGATTTAAATACCCACTGCATAGGGAATACACATTCTTCTCAGAACCACATCAGTCCAGTGGAAGAATCAACTAGGCGTGGCTCTCGAGAGAATTATCTATACAGGCCAAAAAGGTAGAGATACAACCAAGAACACTTTTGGATCACAGTTCAATAATATTAGAACTAAAAGGAGAAAAAGAATACCCTGTTTAGATGGAGATTAAATGAGGAACTTGTAGATAATCAGAAAATCTTACAAAAAACAGAAAAACCCTGTGAGATTATTTTGAATTAAATTTAAATCAAGAAACAGGTAAAAAAAAGTGGTCTAGGATGCCAGTAAAGCAGTAATGAGAGGTTTTTTTCATCCAACAAAATGCTTATCAGAATAAAATTAGAGAAGGAAGAAAAGAAAGAAAGAAGTATTGGATGAATTGATTAAAAAAGAAAGAGTTGGTTAATAACCCGGGGAATGAAGCAATAAAACAAACAATAAAGATGTTACAAACTGTTATGTTTCCAAGGGGTTGCTCGAGAGCAATCAGGCAAATGCCACCCTGGTTGGCTGTAAAGCCTCGTTATTGGTGCCAAAAACCCTTCACCATGCAGAGCGCCACTATTCCGTGGCTCGCTCATTCACTGGCAGAATCCATGAGTGGGCGGGGCTTAAACTTTCCCCAGCAAAGTAATTTCTTGACGCCCAGTCTGCGCCTCCCCTCTCTGCGCGAAACCTTACTGTGCAAGTAGGGCATGGGTAACGGTGGACCTCTCCCCTCCGCGCTTTGTCCAGGCAAGGTGTCCTGGCAACACCTCGCCTCCTCCGAACCCTGCAGCTTCTCTCCACTACCTTTGGGGACTCTCTGTAATCCATCCGGCTTTTCCTCTCTCCCTCCTGCACCGATGGCAGTTCCCTGACACAAACACAATACTCAATGATGTTAAATCAGGAAATAGAATTGAAAATAAAAAGGATGAAACAGAATTTTTTTGAATATGCTATCAAACCAGGCAAATTGCTGGCATGGCACTTAAGGAGAAAACAGGGCATAAATTTAATAAATAAATTAAATGTAGAGGGGAAAGTAACAGATAATCTGAAAGATACACAAAGGCAAATTGTAGAATACTATACAGAACTGTACTAAGCGGATCCTGAAAACAAAGAGAATTTTTTTAAAAAAAGAATATTTATTAAATTTTCCAATTTTAAAACAAACAAACAAAAACAGAACAAACAAAAACATTAAAAAAGACATAAAGTTCATAAACCATACTTTTAAATAACGAATTTCTCAGACCTCCTCATACTTCTCCTCCTTATATCCCAATTAAAATTCTTTGTTCAGCAAATCCTTCATTTAAAGCATTACAGCTTATAACATTACCTCATTTTTCAAACCCTTTCCCCCCCATCTATGTTCCTTTATATCATTACAGCTAGAAACCCCTCAATTTTAATCCAACACCATTTAACTCTCCTTAGTTTTACAGTGTTTCTGTAAATAGTCCTTAAATTTTTTCCAATCTTCTTCAGCCGACTCTTCTCCCTGGTCACGGATTCTGCCCGTCAATTCTGCCAGTCCCATACAGTCAATCAGCTTCATCTGCCATTCTTCCAGAGTGGGTAGATCTTGCGTCTTCCAATACTTTGCAATGAGTATTCTTGCTGCTGTTGTAGCATACATAAAAAAAGTTCTATCCTTCTTTGGCACCACTTGGCCAGCCATGCCCAAGAGAAAGGCCTCTGGTTTCTTCAAGAAGGTATATTTAAATACCTTTTTCAATTCGTTATATATCATTTCCCAGAAAGCCTTAATCCTGGGACACGTCCACCAAAGGTGAAAGAATGTACCTTCATTTTCCTTACATTTCCAACATTTGTTGTCGGGCAAATGGTAGATTTTTGCAAGCTTGACTGGGGTCATGTACCACCTATATATCATTTTCATAATATTCTCTCTAAAGGCATTACATGCCGTAAATTTAATCCCGGTGGTCCACAACTGTTCCCAGTCAGCAAACATGATATTATGTCCAACGTCTTGTGCCCATTTAATCATTACAGATTTAACCGTCTCATCCTGAGTATTCCATTTCAGCAGCAAGTTATACATTTTTGACAAAGTCTTAGTTTTGGATTCTAGCAATTCTGTTTCCAATTTAGATTTCTCCACCTGGAAACCAACTTTCTTGTCCAAATTATAAAACTCCATTATCTGATAATAGTGAAGCCAATCTCGCACTTTATCTTTCAGTTTTTCAAAACTCTGCAGTTTCAGTCTGTCCCCTTCTTGTTCCAAAATTTCCCAATATTTTGGCCATTTGGCCTCCATGTTAAGTTTTCTCTGAGCCTTAGCCTCCATTGGTGACAACCACCTTGGAGTTTTATTTTCCAATAGATCTTTGTATCTAGTCCAAACATTAAACAGTGCTCTCCTGACAATATGATTTTTAAAAGCCTTGTGTGCTTTCACCTTGTCGTACCACAAATATGCATGCCACCCAAAAACATTGTTAAAACCTTCAAGATCCAAAATGTCTGTGTTCTCAAGAAGCAGCCAGTCTTTCAACCAGCAAAATGCTGCTGATTCATAATAGAGTTTAAAGTCTGGCAGGGCAAATCCACCTCTTTCCTTTACATCAGTTAATATTTTAAATTTTATTCTAGGCTTCTTACCCTGCCAGACAAATTTAGAAATATCTTTCTGCCACTTCTTGAAACAATCCATCTTGTCCAAAATTTGCAAAGTTTGAACAAAAACAACATTTTAGGCAATACATTCATCTTTATAGCTGCTATTCGACCCAACAAGGAAAGCTTCAAATTTGACCAAATTTCTAAATCTTTTTTCACTTCAGCCCAACATTTTTCATAATTATCTTTAAACAAATTCCCATTTTTAGCTGTCATAATAATCCCCAAATATTTCACTTTCTTAACCACAGTCAGGCCTGTTTCATTCTGGAACTTTTCTCTCTCTATCGGTGTTAAATTTTTCTCAAGAACTTTAGTTTTTAACTTATTCAATTTAAATCCTGCAACCTGACCAAATCCTTGAATTAATTCTAAAACTCTTTTAGTACTAGATTCTGGCTCCTGTAGTGTCAAAACTAGATCATCTGCAAACGCTCTTAGTTTAAACTGTTTGGCTCCGACCTGTATACCTTTAACCCTTCTAATCATGTTCAGCAAAACCTCCAGGACCGAAATAAAAAGCAGGGGGGAGATTGGGCATCCCTGTCGTGTCCCTTTTTCTATCTTGAACTGTTCTGTAACCACATTACTTACAATTAGTTTAGCCATTTGTTCTGAATATATTGCACCAATACCATTCTCAAAACCATGGCCTACCCCCATACCCTGTAGGTTCTTTTTCATAAAGCTCCAAGAAATGTTGTCAAAAGCTTTCTCCGCGGCCACAAATATCAAAACTGCCTTAGTGTTTATGTTCACTTCTAACTTCTCCAAAATGTCAATTATATTCCTTAAATTGTCCGACAGATGTCTACCCGGGAGAAAGCCCGCCTGGTCCTTATGAATCTCCTCAATCAGTACTTTTTTCAATCTCTTAGCTAAAATGTCAGCAAAGATTTTGTAATCCACATTTAATAAGGATATGGGACGGTAGTTCCTAAGTTGAGTCTTTTCAGTCTCTGTTTTTGGTATTAGTGTAATGTAGGCCTCTTTCCACGATTCTGGTGCCCTTTTCCCCTCCAAAATTTCATTACAAACTTCCTTCAATGGTTGCAATAGCCACTCTTTCAAAAGTCTGTCGTAGCAGGAAGACAACCCATCCGGTCCTGGAGACTTGCCCACTTGCATACTTAGAATGGCACCTTCTACCTCCTGGTCGGTTATCTTACCGTTCAGCATAAGCTTACTTTCTTGTGAAATTTTTTGTAATCCATTTATCTTCAAAAATGATCTATGTCCATTTCGTTCTGTGGCCCTTGTGCATAGAGTTGTTTGAAATATTTCTGGAAGCAGTTTCTAATCTCAATTGGGTTATGTATATCTTTTCCTTCCACTTCCATATTTGTAATTGTATTTAGTTTTTGTCTTCTTTTCAATTGCCATGCTAATAGTTTCCCGCATTTATTTGCTGATTCAAATGTCTTCTGTCTCATTTGTTTAATTTTCCATTCTATTTCCTGGTTCATCAATTCCATATATTGTACCTGAAATAGCTTTATTTCTTTCAAAATCTCCTGTGACTTTGGCTTTGCTCTCAGTTTCTTCTCTCCTTCTTTTATTTTCTCCAGAATTTTATCCTTTTTCTCATTTCGACTTCTCTTCTTTATTGCATTCTGTTGAATCAGAAACCCTCTCATCACGGCTTTACTAGCATCCCAAATTACTCTTTTTTCAACATTAGTAGCCAAATTTACTTCAAAATAGTCTCTCAAAGTTTTTTGGGCCTTTTTGTATACTTCTTCATCTCTAAATAAGGTGTCATTCATCCTCCATCTGAAGGAACCGGGTGTTATTTGCTTCATATCCATCTTTACAGCATTATGGTCAGAGCAAGTTTTAGGGCAGATTTCTATCTTTTTTATCTTTGGTGCCATTCCTCTAGTAATCCAAATTTGGTCGATTCTAGTCCAGGTCATTTTTGCTTCAGAGAAAAAAGTTCCCTCTCTCTCTAGAGGGTTCTTAGTTCTCCAAATGTCAATCAGGTCCATATTGTCAGTCAGTTCAAAAAAAGTCTTTAGTAATTTCCCATCTTTGATGATTACTTGTCTTTGTGCCTTGTCCATATTTGTAGAAACAACTCCATTCATATCTCCCATTAAAATTATATTGTAATCCATATAGTCCAAGAGAACCTCATGCAACTTCTTAAAAAATTCAGATTTCCCCTCATTCGGTGCATAGACCCCTACAATCAAGAATTTTTCTCCTTGAAGTTGAATTTCAATAGCCAAATATCTTCCTTGTTCATCTTTAAAAATTTGTTTCGGTAAAAGTTTCTCCTTTGCATATATCACAACTCCTCTTTTTTTAACCTTGTCAGATGAAATAAATTCTTGTCCCAATCTCTTATTGATAAGCAACTTCCTGTGTGACCTCATTACATGTGTTTCCTGTAAACAAATCAAATCCAATTGCTCTTTTCTTAATATATGAAAAACACTTTTCCTCTTTTGAGGGGAATTGATCCCATTACAATTCCAGCTTAGAAGTTGCAGAGCTACTTCTAAACTACCAAAAATTCCAAAAGAGAAAATGGCTTTTCTAAAAGCACCCATTTCAACAAAGGAGGTGCAAGAGGCAATTAAACAAGCTAAAATAGGTAAAACGCCAGGGCCAAATGCATTATCAGCAAAGTATAAAAAATGGCAAGACTTTCTGGTACAACCACTTAAAGAGTTAATGGATGAGATATTAGGGACGGGGAAAGTACCAGAATCCTGGAAAGAGGCCTATATGACATTGATTCCAAAGCAGAATGCTGACCCACTTTTAGTTAAAAATTATAGGCCAATTTCTCTATTAAACAGTGATTATAAATTATTTGCCAACATACTAGCTAACTGAATGAAGAGGGTTTTAGTCAATTTAATTCATCAAACGCAGATTACCGTAAATTTCGCTCCATAACACGCAGATTTTTCCTCCTAGAAAGTAAGGGGAAATGTCTGTGCGTGTTATGGAGCGAATGCCTACAGATGGCGGGGGAAACTGCTGCAGTTGTGAGCAGTCCGTGGCTCGCTTTGAAACAGCAAAGCGGGTGTAAGCGGCTCCTGTCAGCTAGCGGAGCCGGGGAGGAGGGAGAGAAGCAGAGCGGGGTTGGCTGCTTTAAAACAACCCCGTCCTCTATGTTCCTCTCTCCTCCCCACTGAGCTGCTAAGTAGCAGCAAAGCTTTTCAGCCAGCCTAGCCGGGAGGAGGGAGAGAAGCAGAGCAGGGTTGGCTGCTTTAAAACAACCCCGTGCTCTCTGTCCCTGCCTGCAGTTTTTTGCTGTCCGATTTTGGATTAGCCACTGTAGGGGCTGTGTGTGTGTGTGTGTGCTTGAGCTATCGTTCTCCTCCTCCTGCTTCCCTTTCACTCTCCCTGCGCCCCTGCGCTCTCCCTCCGACTTTAGGATTGACACTCTGTGTGTCTGTGTGTGTGTGTGAGAGGGCTCCTTCTCCTTCTCTTGCTTCAGTTCACTCTCCCTGCGCCCCTGCGACTTTAGGATTGACACTCTGTGTGTCTCTGTGTGTGAGAGGGCTCCTTCTCCTTCTCTTGCTTCCGTTCACTCTCCCTGCGCCCCTGCGACTTTAGGATTGACACTCTGTGTGTCTGTGTGTGTGAGAGGGCTCCTTCTCCTTCTCTTGCTTCCGTTCACTCTCCCTGTGCCCCTGCGACTTTAGGATTGACACTCTGTGTGTCTGTGTGTGTGTGTGAGGGCTCCTTCTCCTTCTCTTGCTTCAGTTCACTCTCCCTGCACCCCTCCGACTTTAGGATTGACACTCTGTGTGTCTGTGTGTGTGTGAGAGGGCTCCTTCTCCTTCTCCCCATTCACTCTCCCTGCGCCCCTGCACTCTCCCTGCCCCCCTGCGACTTTAGAATTGACACTCTGTGTGTCTGTGTGTGTGTGTGAGGGCTCCTTCTCCTTCTCTTGCTTCAGTTCACTCTCCCTGCGCCCCTGCGACTTTAGGATTGACACTCTGTGTGTCTGTGTGTGTGAGAGGGCTCCTTCTCCTTCTCTTGCTTCCGTTCACTCTCCCTGTGCCCCTGCGACTTTAGGATTGACACTCTGTGTGTCTGTGTGTGTGTGTGAGGGCTCCTTCTCCTTCTCTTGCTTCAGTTCACTCTCCCTGCACCCCTCCGACTTTAGGATTGACACTCTGTGTGTCTGTGTGTGTGTGAGAGGGCTCCTTCTCCTTCTCCCCATTCACTCTCCCTGCGCCCCTGCACTCTCCCTGCCCCCCTGCGACTTTAGGATTGACACTCTGTGTGTCTGTGTGTGTGAGAGAGGGCTCCTTCTCCTTCTCTTGCTTCAGTTCACTCTCCCTGCGCCCCTGTGACTTTAGAATTGACACTCTGTGTGTCTCTCTGTGTGTGAGGGCTCCTTCTCCTTCTCTTGCTTCCCGTTCACTCTCCCTGCGCCCCTGCGCTCTCCCTGCGCCCCTGCGACTTTAGAATTGACACTCTGTGTGTCTGTGTCTATGTGAGGGCTCCTTCTCCTTCTCTTGCTTCCGTTCACTCTCCCTGCGCCCCTGCGACTTTAGAATGACACTCTGTGTGTCTCTCTCTGTGTGTGAGGGCTCCTTCTCCTTCTCTTGCTTCCCGTTCGCTCTCCCTGCGCCCCTGCGCTCTCCCTGCGCCCCTGCGACTTTAGAATTGACACTCTGTGTGTCTGTGTCTATGTGAGGGCTCCTTCTCCTTCTCTTGCTTCCGTTCACTCTCCCTGCGCCCCTGCGACTTTAGAATGACACTCTGTGTGTCTCTCTCTGTGTGTGAGGGCTCCTTCTCCTTCTCTTGCTTCCCGTTCGCTCTCCCTGCGCCCCTGCGCTCTCCCTGCGCCCCTGCGACTTTAGAATTGACACTCTGTGTGTCTGTGTCTATGTGAGGGCTCCTTCTCCTTCTCTTGCTTCCGTTCACTCTCCCTGCGCCCCTGCGACTTTAGAATGACACTCTGTGTGTCTCTCTCTGTGTGTGAGGGCTCCTTCTCCTTCTCTTGCTTCCCGTTCACTCCCCCAGCACCCCTGCGACTTTAGGGCCAGTTCTCTCTCTGCGTGTGTGTGTGTGCTTTGACCTCACTGCGCTTGTTGGGGGAGAGTGTTGGTCGCAATTTTTCTTGATTTGTCTCAGAGTGGTTACTATCATGGTTTCCTTGCCGGGGAGGAGGGAGAGACGCAGTGCCTGCTTGTTCTAAAGGAGCAAAGCCAGAGAGGAGCCTCTCCTGCATTATTAGCAGCATCCTTCTCCACACACCCCACGCGTGCTCCTTGTCCCTTGAGTTCTTTTCCTTCCCTCCCCATTTAAAACGTGGTTACAAAGCACGGATCCACATGGATCCTCAGGATTTTTGCACTAGGTCACCCCAAATTCACCATCAGATCACATAGCATATCCATGGCTACAGCCTGCACCAAAAAACACACGCACCCACTGTTTCATGCGGCCGCAATGGCGCAAAAACATGGTTACAAAGCATGGATCCACATGGATCCTCAGGATTTTTGCATTGGGCTACCCCAAACTCACCGTCAGATCACATGTCTGTGGCCACAGCATGAACCACAAAAATCATACATCCACTGTTTCGTTTAGAATATTTTTTTCTTGTTTTCCTCCTCTAAAAACTATGTGCGTGTTATGGTCAGGTGCGTGTTATAGAGCGAAAAATACGGTAAATGTTCAGAATTCAAGGTAGAATGAAAAGTACAAAAAGTTGTCAACTAGTAAAGGAGTTACAAAAAGATAGTATTAGTGCAGAGAAAAATCTACCTTAGTCCATGCTTGTTGTTTTTTTTTAAAAAATACACCTCTGAAAACTCCCCCACTGGTCTTAAAATTGTTGAAAGCTACTAAAAAAGTTATAAGAAGGGAAGCAGGCACCCCATCTCTGAAAGAAGAACAAAAAGTGATATTACACCTGTCCTTTATCAACTTTTCATATATGGTCTTTTAAGCTTGCAGATCTTCCTCCAACTTGTTTTTATGAGAATATTATTCTTTAAAATTATCCTTTTTTTAAAAAAAGTTTTGCTTCTTGTCCACTGGAAAACAATACTAAACTACACAATGGAAGTTCAGATGGAAGAATGCCTAGCATCCCAACTTCATTCAGCTTCAGATAAATAGTTCTAAGCCACCAACCATAGATGAGCAGACACTTTAGAAAAACTTTCCCCCAAAGAATCTCAGTACCTTAAGCAATGACAGCAGAGAAATGTATCGCAAGTATTATTTAACTTAAGATCATGTTATTTCTCTCTAAGTCACATCTTTAGAGTGAGCAGATCCTTCTATATTCTTTGCACACCACAGAAGCAACCAAAAGCAAGAAAAAGCAACGTATCTTGGTTTCTGGATTCTCTGCTCCTTTCCTTCCATAATTCAGAAGATTTTAAATAGCCTACTAATTAAAATACACACTCTGAGATTCATTTGCTGCCAAGCAGAAGTTGAAAGATGCAATTTGGACTCAAGTACTTTCTGTCCTTGTAACACAATGTAGTCAGTCATTTACAGAAAACAGCAACAACTCCAATATTCCGCTACAGAATTCAAATGACTCATTCTAGCCTTTTGGGGACAGACAGATTATGTGCTTCCTTTCTCCTCAAAGAATCAAATGGGGTTTTAAAGTAATGAATCTATTTAAAAGAATCCAAGCCAACAAGCTTACAGGAAAAGAGCAGCATATCCCACTGCACTGCTGTTACAAGGAACTACAAATTTATAAGACAGTGGTGCACAAAATTCCTGAACCCCCACCCCCCAAAATAGCATCATAACAATTGAACACTGGAAGAATCAGCCTACCTTTGAGAATTGTTAACCATATTTCTGTTGCTTAAGTTGCATGCTAGGCAAATTTCTGAACTTTAGTGCAATAAGCTTCTTGAAAAGCAAAGCACACATACAAAGGCAAAAAACACTTGAAATCTTGAACTAGCTGAACTATAGGTGAACTGGAAACATTTATTGCCTTCTAATTCAGCTGTTTTAAAAACATGTTTTATAAAGTTATGGAGTTAAATTCTTGCAGACTGATAATTTATTGTATCATATATATATTTTTAAAAAATGAAGGCAGGTGCTGCCAGAAGCAGTACAGTACTACCTTTTGCCTAAAATTAACCCGCTGTCAATTTCACTAGAGAGGAAATCTCTATAAACATACACACTCATCTCTCTTTCTCTATTAATCTTAATTCCCACCTTTCATGCATCTCACTAGCTGTTGCTTCCACATACCTAGTTAAACAGAACCACACACAGATTTTTCTGAATTATAGGTAATAGCTTTTATAGGTATAGGTATAGCTTGTAAGTAGGTATGAAGTAGGTTTGAATGCTCCTCATTCTTATGAGAGAAAAATTCTCCATTCATACGGCAAACTAGCATACTCGGGAGTTGGCCAGCCTGCATCTCTATCTTGACATACTACATTCCCTAAGTTCAGTGATGAAGCCTTTCTGATGTGGGATAATTTAAATTATAGGAAGGCCATAACTCATTAGCAGAGCACATGGTTTGCATGCAAGAGGTCCCAGGTTCAATCCTAGCATCTCCTGGTGGTACTGGGAAAACCTTTGGGGCTGGGAGAGCTGCTACCAGCCAGTGTAGACAATGTTGGCTTACTGTAGTGGCAGCTTCCTCTGCCACTAAAAAAAGAAATCCTATCTTCTGGTTCCCGTCCTGAGCGACGGCGGCTCTCTCAACACTGGAGAGGGGTGATGGGGAAGGGAATGAAAGGGGTTAAATCATTCCTTTAAACCTCCCAGGGTCCAGGAGAGCAGGCTGACCCACAGTCGCCTCAAGGGCTCCTCCTGGGCGGATCAGCACAGGGGCACACAGAGCTGCTAAGTCCCAAGCACCTTTGCCATGATGCAACCCCCCCTGGACCGCCATCAAAAGCAGAGGTTCTCCTAACAATTCAGTCATAACTGGCATTGAGAAAAGGTTCCTGCTGGAGAAGGACTATCCAGCAGCATGGAAGTGAGGTTTGAAATCGGGAGAAGATTTTATTCTGTGCTGGTAGTGCTGGGTGGAAGAGAGGGGGGTGCTCTGCTATATTTTATATTATGCAAGTCCCTAGGTTTATGATTCGGCAACCCTCTCCAAATATAAGAATGGTATTTTGTTTTGTTTTGCTATTTTGATAGAAGTTGTTGGAGACAAGCCCCCCCTTCCCAGACCTTTCCCTTCCCAGACCGAGGAAGAAAATGGTGAATCTTTGAAACTTGTTGATCTAGTCAACCAAAGGAAAGGGGAGAAATGATGTTTATCTGGAATTTCCTGAGTATTATAGGATGAAAGGGATGAGCTGAGCTGAGGAGGGAGTTACCCTTGAGACTTCTGCTCCACCCCAAAGCACACTGGAACAACATTGGGGGAAGAATGTAGCCCAATGCCGCCATAGGAAAAAACAGCAGCAGCAGATACATAAGGCCAAATAAGTCAACAACTGGATTTATCCATACCAAGTTCAGATAGCTATGGGTACAAATAACCACAAACCTCAAAAAACTATACCCTCACAATTACAACCCCTTGTGGCGACAAATTAACAAAGACTTGAGGAGATGGAACAACACCAACAACACTCTCAGACAAAATAGCCATGATCAAAATGATCACCCTCCCAAAATTAACCTACCTATTCCAAACCCTCCCAATCTGGGTACCCCCAGCCCAACTCTGCAAAGGGCAGAAAAAATTATACTCGTTTATCTTCTCACACAAAAAAACAAGAATAAACCCAAATACCTACACCTCCCCTCCTCAGAATCCGCAACACAGAACTATGCTACATTGCGAACCAAGTGCGCCACATAATCCCATACATTCTAGAAGATGAGACAAAACAATGGGTACACCTGGAGAGAGACATAATCGAAAATACCCCCATCACGGCACACCCATTCCTCCCAAACAAACTAAGGAAAATCCGCACAACACTACAGTGGTACCTCGGGTTACAGACGCTTCAGGTTACAGACTCCACTAACCCAGAAATAGTACTTTGGGTTAAGAACTTTGCTTCAGGATGAGAACAGAAATCGTGCTCCGGCAACACGGCAGCAGCAGGAGGCCCCATTAGCTAAAGTGGTGCTTCAGGTTAAGAACAATTTCAGGTTAAGAACAGACGTCCAGAATGAATTAAGTTCTTAACCCGAGGTACCACTGTAAACAGGTTAACACAGACCATGCTTAAAAATGGAAGAAAGAAGCAGGCAAACTGTCCCCAACTCCATCCCCACTAAACCCCCTGGGCTCACCACCTACTATTCCACCACGCAGCACAAAACTTCCAGGTAAAAACCTGACAAGCTAAAGGCTTATCCCACCTAGCAGACTTCTACAAAAATAACAAACCCATATTGACACAAGAAATACAAGACAAACAAGGGGACACCCAAATGCCCTGGCTAACACACTGCCAATTACATGCCTTCTTAAACTAGTAAAACCAGCAGCAACCAGGCCCTTGACAACCTTAGAAAACCTCCTCCTCACCACAGAGGGACACAGCAATGGGGTGGCATCTACAATATACAAAACACTGCTCCAAAACCCCACAATCCCCCTTGACGTACCGTATTTTTCATCCCATAGGACGCTCCGTCTCATAGGACGCACCTAGTTTTTTTGGGGGGGAAATAAAGGAAAAATTTTTTCCCTTTATTTCCCCCCAAAAAAAAACCAGGTCGGGGAACAGCGAGGTGGCGGTGCTGCGCCTCCCCGCTGTCCCCCGAGCTTGTGGGGCTGGCCGATGTCTGCCCGGCGCGTGGGGCGCTCTGGGCGGCAGGCTGCTATCCGCAGCCTAGGGAGCCCTGCGGGAACTCCCGCGGGCTCCCCAGGCTTGCTGGTGGCTTCCTGAAGCCTGGAGAGCAAGAGGGGTCGGAGCGCACCGACCCCTCTCGCTCTCCAAGCTTCAGCGAAAGCCTGTATTCGCCCCATAGGACGCACACAGATTTCCCCTTCATTTTTGGAGGGGAAAAAGTGCGTCCTATAGGGCGAAAAATACGGTAATAAAAAAACAATGGGAGGACGACATAGGCTATTAAAAAACCCCACCCAACAGACTAGAATGTGGTCTTAACCTCCCTTTGAATCCATCTCAGCTAAAAGAAAAGAACTCACTCTGAAACTCACTTATAGATGGTACCTAACACCACGGAAACTAGTGCTGATATGCCCAGGAGCCTCACCAAAATGCTGGGGAGGATGCACCTCCACAGGCACATACCTCCACATGTGGTGAGAATGTCCCAAAATCCAACTCTTCTGGACACCAGTCATACAAGAAATATGCAAAATAACTAAACAAGTACAGTGGTACCTCGGGTTACATACGCTTCAGGTTACATATGCTTCAGGTTAAAGACTCTGCTAACCCAGAAATAGTGCTTCAGGTTAAGAACTTTGCTTCAGGATGAGAACAGAAATCGTGCTCCGGCGGCGCAGCGGCAGCAGGAGGACCCATTAGCTAAAGTGGTGCTTCAGGTTAAGAACAGTTTCAGGTTAAGAACAGACCTCTGGAACGAATTAAGTACTTAACCCGAGGTACCACTGTATTAGGAGTCATCCCAGAACAGATCCTACTCAACATCTTCCAAGATAGTAATGCCAGCTCATAACCCACCTACCCTCAAGCAGCCAGAAGAATCAAACCCAGACACTCGAGTCATCTGCCAGGAGTAAACATGGACCAATGGTATCAAATAGTATGGGAAACAGCCTTACTCGAAAAACTAACCAATAAACTGAAACTGACACAGGGACAAAGAGAAGAAGACGCCTTCACCCCAGTATGGCTCCCCTTTATCACATACATAGCCCAACAAGAAAATAACAAGAATCCACCGGCAGCATGCAAATCAATATGGCTATCCTGACCCAAAAACTCACCCCCTCACACACACAAAACAGATCTCACTACAGCCAACCAAAGACAACCAACCACACCCAACCTCTCTCACCACCAAGGAAATATACAGCGGTACCTCCGGTTACGAACTTAATTCATTCCGGAAGTCCGTTCTTAACCCGAAACCGTTCTTAACCCAAAACCGTTCTTAATCTGAGGCGTCCATTCGCTAATGGGGCCTCCTGCTGCCACTGCGCCACCAGCATGTGACTTCCGATCGCATCCTGGGGCAAAGTTGGCTACCAGGCGCAACTGCTTCTGGGTTAACAGAGCTTGTTACCCGAAGCGTTCATAAGGACGGCACGTAACCCGAGGTTCCACTGTAACAAGCAAATAGAAAGAGAAGCCACACAAGTGACACTGACCCCACACATACACTGAGGAGAAAAATAGAAGCATTGCCACCCCACCCAACTCACCATTCCCCCTCTTTCCCCCTTTTCTTCCCAACCTTATACTGTATGCAGCGCTAATGAAACTGATCTGTAGAAAGCACAATTTGAAAAAAGAGACAATGCACGTATTTTTGTAAACTAAAAATCTTTAATAAAAATATTTTTAAAAAACAGCAACTGGATTTATCAGAACCTACATACACAGTCTGGGGGACGCGGGTGGCGCTGTGGGTAAAAGCCTCAGCGCCTAGGGCTTGCCGATCGAAAGGTCGGCGGTTCGAATCCCCGCGGCGGGGTGCGCTCCCGTTGCTCGGTCCCAGCGCCTGCCAACCTAGCAGTTTGAAAGCACCTCTGGGTGCAAGTAGATAAATAGGGACCGCTTTCTAGCGGGAAGGTAAACGGCGTTTCCGTGTGCGGCTCTGGCTCGCCAGAGCAGCGATGTCACGCTGGCCACGTGACCCGGAAGTGTCTCCGGACAGCGCTGGCCCCTGGCCTCTTAAGTGAGATGGGCGCACAACCCCAGAGTCTGTCAAGACTGACCCGTACGGGCAGGGGTACCTTTACCTTTACACACACAGTCTGAAAAGAAAAGAACTGTTGTTCTTCACTTGACATTTTATGAAAGGTTAAATATAATAATACGAATAGAAATCATTAGGAGTACAGCTGTCGACTAAGTGATAATTTTGTAAAATGGAATGTTTTTGTTGTTTAGTCGTTTAGTCGTGTCCGACTCTTCGTGACCCCATGGACCAGAGCATGCCAGGCACTTCTGTCTTCCACTGCCTCCCGCAGTTTGGTCAAACTCAAAATGGAATGTAACTAGAAGTAAATAAGAATATGAAATGCAGTAACATCAGATGACAAGGACGTGTCAAGAATGGCACACGGGAAACCACTTAAACAAAATTGTATTAATATAGAAGTAATCTGTATAACTGGAGGCAGTGAGAGATTTTACTTTCTTGGGCTCCATAATCACTGCAGATGGTAACAGCAGTCACGAAATTAAAAGATGCCTGCTTCTTGGGAGAAAAGCAATGACAAACCTAGACAGCATCTTAAAAAGCAGAGACATCACCTTGCCAACAAAGGTCCGTATAGTAAAAGCTATGGTTTTCCCAGTAGTGATGTATGGAAGTGAAAGCTGGACCATAAAGAAGGCTGATCGCCGAAGAATTGAGGCTTTTGAATTCTGGTGCTGGAGGAGACTCTTGAGAGTCCCATGGACTGCAAGAAGATCAAACCTCTCCATTCTGAAGGAAATCAGCCCTGACTGCGCACTGGAAGGACAGATCCTGAAGCTGAGACTCCCAAGATTTTGGCCACCTCATGAGAAGAGAAGACTCCCTGGAAAAGACCCTGATGTTGGGAAAGATGGAGGGCACAAGGAGAAGGGGACGACAGAGGACGAGATAGTGGGACAGTGTTCTCGAAGCTACCAGCATGAGTTTGACCAAACTGCGAGAGGCAGTGGAAGACAGAAGTGCATGGCGTGCTCTGGTCCATGGGGTCACGAAGAGTCAGACACGACTAAATGACTAAACAACAAACAACAACAACAACAAAGAAATAGGCAGATGTTGCATCAGTAAGCTGAGCTGCCATTCCTGCTCCATCTCTAGCTCTGAAGCTGGGAGGAAGGCTGGGCGTTGGGTCAAACCAGGAAAGAGACCTGCTCTTTTTCCCTACACCAGAACCGGGGGTGGCTGAGGAGACTCACCTGGGCACTGCTGCTTAAGGGCACTTGGGACACTTCCTGCCCTCCCCACAGGGGTGGGTGACTTAACCACAAGATGTGACAAGGGTTGCCATATTTCAAAATGTGAAAATCCAGACAGAAAAGTTGTTGGACAACACTGTCGACATGGGCTGCCATATGCATGCATTTTCCCAGACATAACCAATTTCTGCTCTTGAGGGTGCATTATTCCGTATATGTTTGGGAAATTTCAAATAAATGGAAACCTATATGTGACTAATGCTAGAATATTTGCCAAGGCCAGTAAAAATATCACAGGAAGCCCCCCCCCCCGCTCCTAAATCACTCCTATATTCATAGGGATAGAAATAACAAAATATTGAACAAAATTGTGCCAATCAGCATTATCTGTATGGCTGCATAATTCAGAATCTAAATTGTCTGGACACAGAACCTCAGGCTGTGGTGTACATGAAGCAAGAGGGTAACTAGCAAGTTTCTATTGGGGGGAAGAAGCATACTTTTGACACAATTATCAAATACTTTTTCTAGGGGTTGCATTTTCTGTGTCAAAGACTTCCCACCATCACAAGTACACGTTTGAGCTGGCCTGGCCCCAGACTGAAAATAAACATAAAGAATATATATAATAGAGCAAGCTTGTAGCTCATTTGAAAAACAGTGTATATTTTCCCCCGTTAAGAATAATTAATGTGCAAAATCCCACCTTTCACAGACCTTATTGAAGGTTTCAGTGCATACCAAAACATCTAAATCACTTTTTATTAATATAGTTTATTTCCTCTAAATTTGAGGAAAATTCTTCAAAATCTTTCCCCATCTTGGTTAGGTTTATGAAAGCAATGCCAGACTATCTTTAGCAGACTAAGAACCTATTTCAAATTAATGACATGAATGAACCCCCTTTTTTCACTTCATTTCCAATCCAACCTCATTCAGAAAGCATTTTTACCTTAGGGATATTATCTAAGGGAAAATGTTAAGGAATTAGTATGCAACTGAAGATTCATTTTCAAAACTGTTTATCAAGTTTTAAAGTCCTGGGCTTCTTTGGGAGGAAGGGATGGGATATAAATTAAATAAAATTAAATGCAACAAACCTAATGCACACTTTCTCTCTTTACACACACACACACACACACACACACACACACACACACACTTTGCAGAAACATTTCCCCCCACAAGTAATCAACAAAATACATACAATAGCATCAAACTACAAAAAGTGGAGTAAAGTAGATCTTCCAGTGGAGAAGGTGCAAAGTAAACGTAATTCACTCTGTACTGTTAATTCACTTTACTACTGTTAAGTAAAACTACATTAGCCAAAAATAGTAATACATGCATATTCTCCAATTTTTTAAACACTTTGTCCACCTCCAAACAGTTACATAACCTCACAATGCATTAACTAACTACGAACTGCAACAGACATAGAAGTGTTTACTGGCTGTTGCTATTTTACTCATGGGAAGTGGTCATATTTCAGCTACAATCCTTTACCTAAATAAAGTTAGAATACCTCGACAGTAATGAAAACTTTATTAAGCCCCACAGAGTAATAAGAACATTACCTTATAGCTTTATATGGCATATTAGCTGGAGGCATATTCAGCTGCAGTGCTAGAGTATTTTTCATTACACAGAAAGGGACAAAATAAATTGCCATTCTCCCCAAGTGGTACCTTGGCATTTATGCACTAGTTTTCTGAAATATAGATAAAGGTAAAGGGACCCCTGACCATTAGGTCCAGTCGTGTCTGACTCTGGGGTTGCGGTGCTCATCTCGCTTTATTGGCCGAGGGAGCCGGCGTACAGCTTCCGGGTCATGTGGCCAGCATGACTAAGCTGCTTCTGGCGAACCAGAGCAGCGCACAGAAAAGCCGTTTACCTTCCCGCCAGAGCGGTACCTATTTATCTACTTGCGCTTTGAGGTGCTTTCAAACTGCTAGGTGGCAGGAGCCGGGACCGAGCAACGGGAGCTCACCCCGCTGTGGGGATTCGAACCGCCGACCTTCTGATCGGCAAGTCCTAGGCTCTTTGGTTTAACCCACAGCGCCACCTGTGTCCCTTTTCTGAAATATACTTTAGTATAGAATACTATAACATATAAAAAGTAAAAGTAAAAAGAGGAAGCATATTATGCTGTCTTACTTGCCCAATACAGGGCTCTTTAGATAAGACAATCCCTCAAAACCATTTTCTGGATTACTAAATTTCTCTAAAAACAAGTCCACCTGCTAATCTCTTTCAGGAAAAGCCCTTCTACATAACAAAACATTATTTCAATCTGTATTGTGTTCTAGCACTGCTTAAATCATACCTCTTATGGACAAAAAAATTATCTGGTAGCTGCTAAGGGACTGATTAGTCGGACAGAACTTCTATGAAGATATATGAATATTTCTGGGAATTCTGGATAAAATTGACAACCATCTGCAGTTCAAGCTGCAGAATACTAGATGGCAAAAAACAGTTTGTGGATTTTCTGTTGCACACAATACTAGTTTTGAAAGCTGACATTTGTTGGACATATGTAGACATGTCCTGTACTTCTTGGGGTTGTGGTTCACAATGAAGACTAGACAGAAGCAGTGGTGGAAATAGAAGCGTTGTTGTTGTCTGGCTGTCTCAAGAGACAATGGAGTGTGCTTCCGGGAGTGAAATTAAACCGCTGCATTAGCAGTGCCGCAGTGACCTCACCAGGGCTGTGTGTCTTGAGGTCCTGGGCTGTCCAGATGTCAAAACCCCATCCCCCTCTTGGCCTTGCTGATGTAGTCATATGTTCGGCACCAGCTCTGTTGCAGGAGCTGCCAGAAGGAGGCCTACAAGGTTGCATCCAACTGTCTGAGATTCCACTCCGGAGCTGTGTAGGGTTTACTCCTCAGCTTTTTCTTCTCCTGAAGATATCTTGCAAGGCAGCAGAGGTTTAGGATCAGAGCTTTCCTTCTAGGGATGGGCTACCTTCCCAGGTGGACAAGCCCCATCTGCCCTCTGCGTTACGTGCAGAAACTGCCTTCTTGACCACTGGACCTACTCTTGGTCTCGTCCTCTCAATTTGCCAGAGCCTGTCTTCACTGCAAAGGCCAAGCTAAAGATGAATTAGTAATCTCAGGACAGCAGCACCGTGCGCAAGAGCAAGCCCAACTTCAGCTGCATCCTCAGCGCCAGCCCCACGAGCTTGCCAAAGCCACCGGACCCCTTGCTGCTGCCTCCCATGTTGCTCTCTGCTCAGCCCCCCGCTGCTGTGGGAGCCATGGGAGGCTGCATGTCGGTGGTGGCTTTATGAATGAAAGGCTGCATCGGAGTTTACCTCAGTGCGGCACAGGGACTGACCAATCAGTCCCTGTGCCACTGAAAAGCTGCATTGGAGATGCTTGCTGCCCCACACCACGTTGAGGTAAACACTGACACAGCCTTTTGGCCTTGGACAATTGGCGAGTTTTCAAATGGTTGTGTGGGCCACATTCGTGATCCTCTGCTGACCCACAAGGCAGAGGTTAAACACTATACCATCCTAGACAACAACTTGAAGATGAAGAAGGGTGGGGGAAGGAGGGCGACTACACTGGCTTTTCCCCAGATCAAAGTGGGGACAGATGCCCTGTCCCAGTTTCAATCAGACATTGCTAACAAAGGGATTCAGATTGCTCAGTCACCCTGGAGTCTGGCTACGTTTACATGAAAAGGAAGTGTTTCATATATTCATCATGGGCCTCTGAATAAACTGAGAGATGACATTGTCCAAAATCCAGACTAGAGCAGCCAGGGCCCCCACAGAACAGTAATTTGCTCTCTCTCTGAACTGGCAGCAGGAAGTGCTTTCCCCCCAAACCCTGGAGGTGGGGATTAAGAGAGAGAGAGAGAGAGCGCAAAAGGCCACTTCTTTCCACCAGCCTTCTCTTTACCCTGCTTCAGTCCATCTGCAAGCCTATGAGTGTTAACAAGCCCACATAAGCACCTTGCTTTGCTTAAACTGAAGATTATTCATCTCTTTGTTAAAAGATAGTCATCACAGAGCCTAATAGGACCAGAAATTCGAACTGTGTAGTAAGTGCAGTATAGAGCTGGTTGTTATCAGAAATACCCAAAGTTGTTATCCTGAATTGAGATCCTCTTCTTAGACAAGCTTGAAACAGCAAGGCTGTTTTTTAAAGCCACGTGTAAAAAGTTGGGCAAAGAAAGCTACCTGGTTACTCCCAAGTAGGCCTGCACAACTCGTAGCCCATCAACACAGCCATGTATTATAGTCTGCTAGGTGGTCTACTGGGGACGCGGGTGGTGCTGTGGTCTAAACCACTGAGCCTCTTGGGCTTGCTGACCCGAAGGTTGGCGGTTCGAATCCCTGCAAAGGGGTGAGCTCCCGTTGGGTCTGCTGGCTGAAGCTGAGGAGAGTTCCAACAGCCAGAAAGCTAGCTTGCTATAAGCCTAGATAAGCCTACCTACCTATAAGCCTACCTACCTATAAGCCTACCTACTACTACAGAAAAAGTTTACTGCAAAAACACACACACACACACACAAAAACCCCACTCTCGCTATATGGTTATCTTAATACTTATTATGAAGTGGTTAGGAAAAACCAGCAAATCAACGCTACTGGATTTTCACATTTGCTAACCCCACATGCCACAACTTCTGCTTTAAAAACAATGTTTTTAGTATTGTCTTCATTCAAGTACAACATTCTAGTTGACATTTGAAAAAAATTGCATCTCATAAATTAAATTTCTCCCAGAAAACCTAGAGGTGATGGTTGTAGTATGTGCATGCATGGGTGTTTATATACAGTATTAAGTGGTATAAATCAGCATGGGCTGTGAAAGTATGTCCACTCCCAGGTTCACCAGAAACTATGAATTAATTGAAAAACCCAATTTACAAGGGGATTTAGTAAACTGATTATTTAATAGGAATTACTATTTACAAGTGTCCAAACAATATCATGCATGTTCTGCTGTTGTTTAGTCGTGTCCGACTCTTCGTGACCCAATGGACCAGAGCACGCCAGGCACTCCTGTCTTCCACTGCCTCCCGCAGTTTGGTCAAACTCATGCTGGTAGCTTCGAGAACACTATCCAACCATCTTGTCCTTTGTCGTCCCCTCCTCCTTGTGCCCTCCATCTTTCCCAACATCAGGGTCTTTTCTAGGGAGTCTTCTCTTCTCATGAGGTGGCCAAAGTATTGAAGGCTCAGCTTCACAATCTGTCCTTCCAGTGCGCAGTCAGGGCTGATTTCCTTCAGAATAGAGAGGTTTGATTTTCTGGCAGTCCATGGGACTCTCAAGAGTCTCCTCCAGCACCAGAATTCAAAAGCCTCAATTCTTCGGCGATCAGCCTTCTTTATGGTCCAGCTTTCACTTCCATACATCACTACTGGGAAAACCATGGCTTTTACTATACGGACCTTTGTTGGCAAGGTGATGTCTCTGCTTTTTAAGATGCTGCCTAGGTTTGTCACTGCTTTTCTCCCAAAAAGCAGGTGTCTTTTAATTTTGTAGCTGCTGTTTTCTTCCCCTTCTATTTGCCAGGAGGTGATGGGACCAGTGGCCATGATCTTCGTTTTTTTTTTGATGTTGAGCTTCAGACCATATTTTGCGCTCTCCTCTTTCACCCTCAATAAAAGGTTCTTTAATTCCTCCTCACTTTCTGCCATCAAGGTTATGTCATCTGCATATCTGAGGTTGTTGATATTTCTTCCGGCGATCTTAATTCCGGCTTGGGATTCATCCAGCCCAGCCTTTCGCATGATGAATTCTGCATATAAGTTAAATAAGCAGGGAGACAATATACAGCCTTGCCGTACTCCTTTCCCAATTTTGAACCAGTCAGTTGTTCCATATCCAGTTCTAACTGTAGCTTCTTGTCCCACATAGAGATTTCTCAGGAGACAGATCAGGCACTCCCATTTCTTTAAGAACTTGCCATAGTTTGCTGTGGTTGACACAGTCAAAGGCTTTTGCATAGTCAATGAAGCAGAAGTAGATGTCTTTCTGGAACTCTCTAGCTTTCTCCATAATCCAGCGCATGTTTGCAATTTGGTCTCTGGTTCCTCTGCCTCTTCTAAATCCAGCTTGCACTTCTGGGAGTTCTCAGTCCACATACTGCTTGAGCCTTCCTTGTAGAATTTTAAGCATAACCTTGCTAGCGTGTGAAATGAGTGCAATTGTGCGGTAGTTGGAGCATTCTTTCGCACTGCCTTTCTTTGGGATTGGGATGTAGTCTGGTCTTCTCCAATCCTCTGGCCACTGCTGAGTTTTCCAAACTTGCTGGCATATTGAGTGCAGCACCTTAACAGCATCATCTTTTAAAATTTTAAATAGTTCAGCTGGAATACCATCACTTCCACTGGCCTTGTTATTTGCAGTGCTTTCTAAGGCCCATTTGACTTCACTCTCCAGGATGTCTGGTTCAAGGTCAGTAACCACACTACCTGGGGTATACGAGACATCCATATCTTTCTGGTATAATTCCTCTGTGTATTCTTGCCACCTCTTCTTGATGTCTTCTGCTTCTGTTAGGTCCTTACCACTTTTGTCCTTTATTATGGTAATCTTTGTATGAAATGTCCCTTTCATATCTCCAATTTTCTTGAACAGATCTCTGGTTCTTCCCATTCTGTTGTTTTCCTCTATTTCTTTGCACTGCTCGTTTAAGAAGGCCTTCTTGTCTCTCCTTACTATTTTTTGGAAATCTGCATTCAATTTCCTGTATCTTTCACTATCTCCCTCGCATTTTGCTTGCCTTCTCTCCCCCGCTATTTGTAAGGCCTCGTTGGACAGCCACTTTGCTTTCTTGCATTTCCTTTCCATTGGGATGGTTTTCGTTGCTGCCTCCTGTATGATGTTGCGAGCCTCCATCCATAGTTCTTCAGGCACTCTGTCCAGCAAATCTAAATCCTTAAACCTGTCCCTCACGTCCACTGTGTATTCATAAGGGATTTGACTTAGATTGTATCTTACCGGCCCCAGTGGTTTTTCCTACTTTCTTCAGTTTAAGCTTGAATTTTGCTATAAGAAGCTGATGATCTGAGCCACAGTCAGCTCCAGGTCTTGTTTTTGCTGACTGTATAGAGCTTCTCCATCTTTGGCTGCAGAGAATATAATCAATATGGTTTCGATGCTGCCCATCTGGTGATGTCCACGTGTAGAGTCATCTCTTGTGTTGTTGGAAAAGCGTGTTTGTGATGACCAGCTTGTTCTCTTGACAGAACTCTATTAGCCTTTGCCCTGCTTCGTTTTGATCTCCAAGGCCAAACTTGTCAGTTGTTCCTTTTATGGATCACTGCCTTGCTGTGGCGAAGGGGCTTGAATTAACTCAGAGAAGCTATGGACTATGCCGAGCAGGGCACCCAAGATGAACAGGTCATAGTGGAGAGTTTTGACCAAACCTGATCCACCTGGAGCAGGAACTGGCAAGCCACTCCAGTATCCCTGCCAAGAAAACTCCATAGACAAAGACAAAAGGCATATAAAAGTTATGATGCTGGAAGATGAGCCCCTCAGGTCGGAAGGCGTCCAACATGCTACTGAGGAAGAGCGGAGGACAAGTACAAGTAGATTCAGAGCTGATGAAGCGGCTGGGCCAAAGCCGAAAGGACGCTCAGTTGCGGATATGCCTGGAAGCGAAAGGAAAGTCCAATGCTGTAAAGAAAAATATTGCATAGGAACCTAGAATGTAAGAACCATGAACCTGGGTAAGTTGGATGTGGTCAAAAATGAGATGGCAAGAATAAACATTGACATCCTGGGCATCAGTGAACTAAAATGGATGGGAATGGGCGACTTCAGTTTGGATGACCATCATATCTACTACTGTGGGCAAGAAACCCATAAAAGAAATGGAGTGGCCCTCATAGTCAACAAGGTTCTGCTACTTTGGAAATAATGTCGACATACATTACTCTTACATGAGCAGAGGAAAAACTTTGGTTGAGCACACCACTATCCATAGCAAATACAGTGGTACCTTGGTTTTCAAACATAATCCATTCTGGAAGACCATTCAACTTCCGTAATGTTCGAAAACCGAGGTGCAAAGAGCAGTCTGCAAATTCAATGGAGAAAATTAAAAAAAAAAACTCAGCAGAAGCTGTTAGACTTCCAATGCATGTTCAAAAACCGAGGTTCCACTGTAATATTAAAAACATGTAGAATTGCACCCCATCCCCCTCCCAAGAAAAACTTCACTACTGTCACAGAGGAGAGCCACTAACATGAAAGGAAACATTCCACTTTATTCTACTCCATAATGTTGGCAAGGTGATGTCTCTGCTTTTTAAACCTCTGCTGTCTAGGTTTGTCATTGCTTTTCTCCCAAAAAGCAGGTGTCTTTTAATTTCGTGGCTGCTGTCACCATCTGCAGTGATCATGGACCCCAAGAAAGTAAAATTTCTCACTGCCTCCATTTCTTCCCCTTTTATTTGCCACAAGGTGATGGGACCAGTGGCCATGATCTTCGTTTTTTTGATGTTGAGCTTCAGACCATATTTTGCGCTCTCCTCTTTCACCCTCAATAAAAGGTTCTTTAATTCCTCCTCACTTTCTGTCATCAAGGTTGCCCTAACAACTTAAGAAAACATATTTCAGATTTCAACTGCCTATGCTCATGGATATAGAGGTGCACTGTGAAAGAAGAGTTATCTATTTTTAAAAATCTCATCACACTACAGAGCGAACTTTAAAACATTGTTTTTCAACATAGGATCACAATGCAAGTCCATAGTTTTAAGTACACAAGTGAAAGATAAATGGAAATAGCATTTTTTAAGTAAGTCATGGCTGATGGGCAGTATTCTAATGCAAAATCTTTTAAATACATGCCTAAGACCACTTGCTTGATTCTACCAAAAAAACCAAGTGCCTTCAAGAAATATCAAAGCTTTAAGAGTATCAGTGCTTTCTATGCATAATCTCTCTTTTCTCCCCTACCCCCCAATGACTGGTACAGTTTCCATGGGGTTTGTGTAGGAGAATTTCCCAGCAGATTGTGTCAGACAGATCAAATCTGTCTGCTTCCTACTGTGGCACTCTCAACTTTGTCCAAATTTGATATATCTTGCACAAACTCCCACAATGGCCTTAGAGCCTGGACAGTACATCTCAAGCACCAGGAGAGCTCAGAGTATGTGCAGTAAAATGTATATTTATCCACATGCACAATCTCTGTGTTATAGCATTAATTACTTTAGTAAACAGGAAAGAACATGAATTCCTCCTCCTCCTGAACTGTTGCAACCTGTCATATGACAACCATGAGCCTTTAAAGAGAGATTATAATAGCTGCCTCGCAACACAGACTCATTCACCCATAAACCAAAGTTCTGCTAAATTTCTACAATTAATGCCTCTCATGCACAGAAAGGTTTAATCATTAATCATTTAATCTAGCAGTGCTAGAAACTGAGATATGAAAGCTAGGAGCTAAATGGCACCTTAAAGCTAGGTTATGGGTGCAACAACAGAATGCCTAGGCACACTTTTTTAATAACAAGAATACAAAGCTGAAAATGAATGAACTGCAGCTACAATATTATGTTCACTTTTTTACATGGTCTGGTCCTTCCCCTGCCCTCCACCCCCCGGCCCAGTATTCTCAAGAGAGTCTCTTCTCCAGTCTTCAGAGAGTAGCTGGAAGTGGCGAGGCAGAAAAAATGTCCTTCTTTCCTTCCACTCTGCAGTTATAATCCGAAATCTTAGGCGCAGTACTGCAACCAGAGCTTGGAAACTGCTTGCACTAATGAAATTCCCGTTGCTAAATGTGCCTAGAACAATGGGAGTTTCAAACATTGCACCAAAGTTAAGGTCACAACAAGAAGCCCTGCTACATATTTCCTTGCCATGTTAACAATCACATTTGCATGGCAATAGTCATCCTATGGTCACTCCCTGTGCAGTCTCCCTGCAGAAGATACTTTATTATGGCCTCTTTTCTTTGCTCTTTAAATAAGCATGAGTAAGTCTATTTCCGCTATTAACTGCACATCAGAATGCAGTTGTGTTCAACAACCTTAATCCTAAAAACATTTACTTAGGAAAGTGTGATAGTTACTTTCCAACAGCCTCCAAATACTTCTGTCAACTGCAAGGGGAAAGTTGCAACCTGTAAAATCTGCAGCTAAAGGTACAAATCCAGCTGTCCTATTCCAGGCTAGGAGCCACGGCAAATGCACAAGCCAGCTGCTGCCGATAACACCTGGGATAGCTTTCTCAGCCTCCAGGCTTTTCCGTGTCTCAGAGCTTAGGGACTTAACTATTTAGGCTGGGAGATGAGGCTTCAAGTTGTGGTGTAGCCATTTGTGACCTGACCCATGATCCGAGAGTACAAGCAATACATGCTAAATATTGCATTCTATAAAAATGACAGTTCCCTCCACCCCCATACATCGTAGACCTTGATAGCTCTGGCAGCTCAAGCCCCATGGCAAAAAGGTTTCAAAAACTTGTTTCCATTGAAATGGGCTTTGAAAGTGAAAGTGAAATCTACTTTTAAAATAAATATGCCACTTTTTAAATAAATATGCTACTTTTAAAATAAATATGACTTCCGCTTTGCCGCTGATTGCTCTCGGACGCTCATCTCGGGAGTTCCGAGGGGTGAGCACTCACCAAAGGGGTGAAGGAGGGGGTTGCTAGGCTTCACAACCCCCTAAAGATCCAGGAGGGCTTCCTGCATCTAAAAGGACACGCTGAGGCGTTGGAGGGGTCTTCGGAGTTGAAGGAGACCACAGATGCCCACAACAGCGTTCCCTCCCCATGGAGAGAAAGCCTGACTTCGGGAGTGACCCTGCGGCAGATGCTCCAAAGAAAAGAGGTGTCTGGTATCTGCAAGCACGGTTGGTTCCCCGGAAAAAGCTATCAAAACATAGGTAATTAAGCATAAACCATACGGCAGCTAGAGGCTTCTTTGAGCTGGAAAGCTGTACAAAGGACTGGGAGTTCAACCGAAGTGAATGGAAAGATAGCTGAGATTAACCAGACACTTAATTAACGCAAGAGAAAGAGGAGGTCAAACCCATAGCATTTTGAAATACAATCCAGGAAAAAACAAGGTGGAGAAGAGAATTACAATTATATTGTTTTACAACAGCTTGCATGGACTGCTGTAATATCAAATCAAGAAAGAAATATGGGGGGGGGGGGAGACTAAAAGATGACCTATCCCTTTAATATATTTGAGAAAGTCTGAGGCATTATGGACGATATGGAGGAAAGGAATGAATGGGTCTGAAGACTTAAAGACCTACCCAAACCCCAGTGCTAAATTAATGGAGTGATTAAAAATGTTCTGCTGAGAGATCTTATGTGTGAGAGACATTTGATATACAGGCTCCGGCTTTTACTCAGCGCAAAGCCTTTCTCCCTTTTGTTAAAAAATTCCAGACAGTTATTTGAATTGATGGTCGTTATGACGGAAAGAGATGAACGCATCTGAGGTTCTATAGATCATCCCAAATCCTAGTGCTGTACTCCACAGAGCAAGTAAGGATTCTTGGTGGAGGAAAGAGCTAAAGGTGCTTTGGACTTCTGGACTTGATTCTTATGGAGCCAGCTCTTTCTTAGACGAATGAGAGAGACAATAGACATTCAAGCTCCGTTTTTTTGTGTAGTATGGAGGCCTGACTCCTTTGTGTTAAAATCTGCGGAAGTCACACCAGTTTTGCTGATTTATTTCATACTATTCTTGACTGTTGAAGGGGGTGCGGGAAATTTTTTTTTTGTGGTGAGAAGAGCCTGGGGAAGCCAAGAGAAGATTTTAAAGAACTGTGTTAAGTAAAAAAGCCCCTCCCGACAGGGTGGGGGGGTTTACTGGGCTCCCCTCTATTGGTGCCAAGAGGAAATAACTCTGCAAGTAACAGAAGAGTTATACTTCTGGCTGGTTACATGTGTAGGGAAATGGACAAGGGGATTTCTAACAACTAGTGGGCAAAACTAGTAACTGAGTAAAAATTCATTTTTATTTTTCTCTTTCTCCTTTTCCCTGTTAAATGTTATTATTGTTATGTTATTATTATCGTCGATGAGTCATTGTGCATTAGAGGTGTAATATAGAAGTATTATAAAACACAATTTGTCATCAAAAGAAGTAGTTACAGGTACTAACGGATTATAAAACAATTGGTTATGTCAAACGTGAATAAAAAATTTATGAATCCAGCGGCAGCGGTGTTAACTGCAAATCCTAACAGGAGAAACTCAAATCAAGACATAGAAATGAATTCGGAAATGAGAGATCTTCTCCTGGGACTGAAAAAAGACATTTCAGAGATGAAGAGATGAACGACAGTATAAGATCAACAGATCAAAAGTTGGATAAGATGGGGTAAAAAATAGAGGAAAATGCAAAAATGGTGTCAGAAATGATGGTTAAAATCAATGATCTGGTGGTTAAAAATTTGGAAATAACAGACTGTACAAGAATTAAAAGGGAAAACAATAAGTTTGGAGGAAGGGCTAAGAAAAGTACAGAAGGAGAACAGAGAAAAAAAGGGGGAAACAGAAAAAACTAAGGAAGAGCTGGCAGATATGAAAGAAACCCATGAGGCAGTCCTAGATGCAATCTCTATGATTGAAATGCACAGAAGAGAAAAAACATTTAGATTTAGATCTATTCCAGAAGAACCAAATGAAGTGATAGAGCAAAAAATATCATCAGAATTAGCCAAATGGATTGGAATAGAAGAGCAGGAAATGAGAAACAAAATTGAGAGAACCTTTAGAATCAGATCAAGAATTGCAAGAGCTAATAATTGACCTGGGGACTGTCTGGTAACTTTTGTGAATATGGATATTAGAGATAAAATACTACAAATGAGCAGTAAGACAAAACTTAAAATTCAGGAAACAGACATAATCATTCATAAAATTGTTCCATCAAGGCTTTTAAGAAAAAGGGAAAAATATAAACAGTTGGTGGAAGCACTAAATAAAAAATCAATTGTGCACAGATGGAAATTTCCTTTTTTTACAAAGGGAAAAGGAGATTTGTTACTTGGGAGGATGCTGACAAATTTTAGATAACATATAGAGAGGAGTTAGGAGGTAGAAGACAGCTGGAGGAGGGGTGGACGATCTTAAAAAACAATCAGAGGAGGACGAATCTTAAGCATTAAGGACAAGGGACTTTTCTGAATTTTGTTTTGTTTTGTTAAGAAGTTGAATCACTGTGTAGTAAATAATGGAATTAAGGATTGTTACCTGGAATGTTAATGGTTTAAATGATAAAAAGAAAATAAATAAGGTGGAATTTATACTCAGCAAACAGAAATTGGATTTGATATGTTTGCAAGAAACTCATCACAAAACAACACACAAGAATTTTATCCAATAAGAAACTGGGACTTGATTTTGTTTCTTCAGATAACTCTAAGAAGAACGGAGTTGTAATATACGCAAAAAAGCATTTGGAGCCGAAATTGATCTATAAAGATTCACAAGGAAGGGTCGTTGTGATAGAAATAATAGTCCAGGGGGAGAGAATTAAAGTTATCGGCTTTTACGCGCCGAATGAAAAAAAAAGTGAATTTTATCAAAAGTTGGAAAGAGAGTTGGGGAAGTTTATTGGAGAGAAAATTATATTTTTAGGTGACCAAAATGACGTGGTAAATCCTGATTTAGACAGATCCAAAAAGACTACTAAAAAACAGCAAATAAAACTCTCCAAAACCTTTTTTCAGTTAGTAGATTTGTTAAGTTTAGAGGACGCATGGAGAATACAAAATCCGACAGTGAAAGAATACACTTTTTTCTCCTACCCTAATGACTCGGTAGGAAGAATTGATGCCATCTGGCTAACAAAAGATTTGACAGTCAAAATATGTAAATCAGAAATTCAACCAAAGACAAAAGCTGATCATAATGCAGTACAAGTACTGATGACTTGGGGAAAGAGGAAATCTGTAAGATGGAGATTAAATGAAACTTTATTGAGAGATGAAATAATAATAGAAAAAGCAAAAAAGACCTTAAAGGAATTTTTTGAATTGAATTTAAATAAGGGCACCGATTTAAAGATAGTCTGGGATGCTAGTAAAGCTGTCTTAAGAGGTTTCTTTATTCAACAAAACGTAATTCAAAGAAAACAAAAGGGGAAAAAACAAGAAATCCTAGAGGAGATTAGAAAAAGCGAGCTGGAATTATACAAAAAAACCAAATAGTGTAGAATTAAAAAGAAATATTAAGATCCTACAATCTCAATATTTAATGTTAATAAATACAGAAATGGAATGGAAACTAAGATTATTGAAACAAAAAACCTTTGAACATGCTAATAAACCAGGAAGGTTATTAGCATGACAATTAAAGAAGAGAGAGGCAGAAAGGCTTATAAATAGAGTTAAGTGTGAAGGCAAAATAATAAATAACCCTAAAGAAATAGAGAAACGATTTGTTGAATTCTTTAGAGAATTCTATAAGGAAGGAAATGAAACAAAGGAAGAAGTTAAAGAATATTTAGAACAGAACGGTCTTCCAAACTTACTAAAGAACAAAAAGAACTGTTGAATGCCCCTATTACATTGTACGAAATTCAAAGAGCAATTAAGGAAGCAAAGATAGGAAAGCCACCAGGGCCTGATGGCCTACCGGCAATATATTATAAAAAATTTGAGGACATACTGACTGACCCATTAAGAAGTATCATGAACAACATCTTAAAAGATGGAACCATGCCAGACTCATGGAAAGACAGCCTTATTGCATTAATTGCAAAACAGGGAACGGACAATCTACTTATTAACAACTATAGGCCTATCGCACTCCTAAATAACGATTATAAATTATATGCAAATATTTTAGCCGAAAGATAAAAAAAAAGTCTTCCAGATGATTATACACAATGACCAAGCTGGCTTTTTGCCCGGGAGGCACATTTATAGCAACACTAGAAACATTATAAACTTATTAGAGTATTTAGACTTAAGAATAGAAAAGAAGGCAGTCTTAATGGACATAGATGCTGAAAAAGCTTTCGAAAGGGTCTCCTGGAAATTTATGAAAGGTCTATTAGACCATATGGATTTTGGTATACAGTATATAAAAGGTATTGAAGCAATATATTCAAAACAAAAAACAAAAATCATAATAAATGGAAATTTTAGATCTAGAAGGTTATGACACCCATTTTGGATGGCATGGCTATCTTAATTATGGGAAAATAAAGGCACACCAGAGTTTTTCAAATCATATAATTTGTTGTTGTTTAGTTGTTCAGTCGTGTCCGACTCTTCGTGACCCCATGGACCAGAGCACGCCAGGCACTTATAATAAGAAATGCTATATATAAGGTGTGGGAAAAATACAAAAGATATTTGGAAACAGAAAACCCCAAGATGGAACTCCCCATTAGAAGCAATCGCTGCTAAAAAAACAACAACATCAAAGAGAACTGGATAACGTATAACACAATATTAAGGGAGGAGGAAGGTCAACTAATATTGATAAGTTATGAGAAAATAAAAGATCACTTTTCTAGTTGGCTAGATTACTTCCAGGTGAGTGAAATGTTCAGACAGGATAAGCAGATAGGTTTTGAAAAGGAGCCTTCAAGATTTGAAAGAGAATTACTGAATAGTAAAACTAAAATAATCGCAAAAATGTATAGACTTCTTTTAGACTACGAAGTAATGGATGAGGAGGTTAAGGCTTCAGTGATAAAGTGGGCCCAAGATGTGGGCCGTCCAATTATGCTAAAAGATTGGGAAAACTTATGGAAGGTAAATTTGAAATTTACAGCCAGCTATAATATAAGAGAGAACATGATGAAAATGGCTCATAGGTGGTACCTCACTCCTTCCAGATTATCAAGAATGTATAAAAAATTGGCTAATGCTTGTTGGAGATGTGGAGGAAATAATGGTGACATGATCCACATGTGGTGGACGTGTGAAAAGATTAAGATTTTTTTGGGGGGGAAATATACGATGAATTAAAAAAGATGATGGAGATAACTTTTACTAAAAAACCGGGGGCATTTCTATTAAGTATTATAAAGAGATCCCAAAAAATCTAAGAGAGTTACTCTTGCATGCAACCGCAGCGGCTCGTATAGTGTATACTTATGGCCAAGGGATGGAAAGATCATGAGACTCCAAAAATAACAGATTGGCAAATCAAATTACAGGAATTGGTGGAGACGGCTCAATTGACTAGTAAACTCAGAGGTAACTCAAAGCAAAAATTTGCTGAAAAATGGGATGGTTATAGAAGATATGTTCAAAAATACAATAATAGTTTTGACTCCTTGCTAGCATTCGAGTGATAAAGGAACTAAAAGGAGGTGGATAACAATTAAGGATTTATTATGTTTTCAGAATGTATTAGAAAAAATATATAGAAAGGTTTATTGTTTTGTGTACATTCAAATGTAAGATAAAATATATGCAAAGGGACTTGACAGGAAGTCAAAGTTGAAGAAAACTTTTTGGAAGATAAAAGGGGAAAAAATATTTACTTTCATTATTATCATTTTGTGTGCGGGTGTGGGTATGTGGGTGTCTGCACATATGTGTGTTGTTGTATGCAATGTTTGGGAGGAAATAAGACGGTAAATAACAAACAACAAACTAAATATTGTATGTAATTTTTATTTCTTAATTATATTTAGTGGTAGTATGGCTGTATTGTTTTTTGTAACATAAAATCATTCAATAAAAATTAAAATAAATAAATAAATAAATAAATAAATAAATAAATAAATAAATATGCCATGCAAATAGATCCAACCACTGAGCAACAAATATGGTTACCAGTAGCACCCGTCAATTTAATTCTGGCAGCCATTGGCAAAAGTCTCTTATTACTCTCCATTATATGAGCAATAATTCATCAGCAATGTAAGGGTCTTTTCCAAAATGGTGCCAGGCAGCATCTTGTGCCAAACTGCAGCCACAATGTTCTGGACTGAAGGGAAAAAGCTTGTCACAATTTACTGTCCCCAACCCCTCCCCTGTAAAACTCAACACAGATCCAGGAAAAAGTGCACTTTCTGTGCCTCTGCAGAGCAAGAAATGAGAAAGCCAAACCATATTTGTCTGCTAGTTGGTCACCTTTTGCGGATCCAAAAAGACTTGGGTGAGGGAAAAACCTTCATGGATCCAGCACATTTCTGCTAGGGAAGAAACAACAACCATGAAGATTGACTGCTAGATCACAAGGACTCAAGGTCCCTATCGCCATTGTCATCATTTCCCTTTTTCTCACACCAAAGTCTCTCTTTATCAAAACATTGAGTAGATGTTACATTGGTTCTGATGCTGTCCTGTAAGCCAATGACATTTTGAAGTGGCACACCTGCAAGAATACCTTGAACTACAGAGATCCTTACCGATTCTACATACTCATTTTCTTAACCAAACAGGGTATCTTTCCATTTTAAATGCCAGCAGATATTCTGCTTCCTCCTCCTTATCCTTTTCACCCTAACTAATAAGGACATTCAAAACAGTTACCCAAGATACCAGCCATGTAGAACATTTTGTCTAGAAAGTCAGATAGACTGAAATAGGCTGAAATAGTCTAGAACTCATTCTTATAAACACATCACATCTTAAATTCTATTTCTACTGACCCAAGGTTGCTAACAGAAACAGAAATAGTGAATAATAATCAGCATGTTGATTTTTCTTTCCTCCCAGGGAACTCCCAAAAACTTTTTCAAGTAACAGCCAATTGTATCCAACTAAGTTCTACTCAGAGCAGACCTACAGAAATTAATAAACCTAAGTTAGTAATGTAACACTAATGGTCTACTCTGAGCAGTGTCGGGCCAGCCGTTACAAATGGCGCTTATTTTAGCATAAAATAAAGACGCAGAGAGCTAGCTTATTTCCTTGTACTGATGAAGCAGCTCTTTCAGACATCTTCTCCTCTCCAGTCCGGTCACTTTATTACCCTTTGTTCTCTCCAGCCGCATGGCTGCTTGCCAGTGTCTCATGTTACCTCATCTGGCCAAGCTTAAACCCACCCACACCATATAGGGTCAACACTGCCCAGAGGAAACACAACTCCTTTTAAGGTCAATACAATTCTAATACATTGTAAATACATTGTAAGGCACAGACATGCTGGTCACTGGGTCAGCAAGACACCAGGTGGCACTACAAACCTTTGCCAGGGCTTTCTGGCTCCCACATGCCCTCTTTCTTTATATTTTAATCATAATCATATATATCAGTACCAATGGCTTTGTCGAGCGAGATAAGCGACTCTTTTGACACCGGAAGCGGGCCGTGGACTGGAGAACCATGCAGTACATACAGAAATTAAGAAAGGATACATTGTATATAGCAACACAAAATAATGCAAATAACTACTATAATAATCACTATAATTAATAAATGTCGAAGCCAACTTCCATCCGGAAGCTAAGAATGTAAGAATTCTGATTCCATGCTGCATGGTAGGCTTCTTTTCTAGTTTATTAGCCATGCACTGGTGTCACTTCTATAGCACTGAGATTGGTCACTGTATGTTCCTGTAAGAGAACAAGAGCTATTAACATGAATTTCAATGTATATTGACAGTTTGGATATATGCCCCATGATTCTTTCCCTCTTTAATTTGAAAATAAATGGGGGCAGGCATACATACCCAACATTTAGAAGCATGCAATAAACTAGTAAACTTAATCATAACTTGTACAAAAATATTATTCCTCCATATCTTATGATAATTTTCACCCGTAAAAGTCTTATTCAACAACACTGTCCTTCTAGTTCGAGAGTGGCTGAGCCATGAATACTGCCAGCCAGTGTAGGATTCTGATGACAGCTGCTTGCCAGCCAATAAGGTGAAATATGGTGGTTTCAACTAGACCGTGTAGTCTGCTTCTCTTCCTTGTATAATGGTGCAGCAAAAGATGGCAAGGCAAATGGTTAGGAAGCACTTCCGCAGTTGAAGGGACTTGCCATGGCTGCACGCATCGAGCTAGAACCCATAAAGGCTTGTCCTCGACGTCCACTGCCACGTACCCTCGTCCCCACGTGATTAGCGGGACAGGTCCATGCCATGCGGGATCAGGCAAGCGTCTGTACACCACCAAGGGGCGAGGGAGTGCCTCCTCCTTCCTAAAATGCAATTCCGCAGGAGTATGGGTCCTAGTATGTGGATATAAAGATGGTTAAACACAAAAAGAACTTGGTGAACAGCTGAAGGAATGAGTGCTGTTCGGCCGCCAAGCTGTTTTAGCAATAGTGTTTTGAACGTCAGGTGCGCCCTTTCCACTATCGCTTGCCCTATGGAGTTAAAGTGTATACCATGAGTTAATTTCACATTCCACAACATACAAAATTCTGAAAATGTTTTAGAAATATATGCTGGACCATTATCAGTTTTGATACGCGTAGGTTTACCCATGACTTAGAAACAGCGGATAGTGTGCTGAAGTAAGGCTTGCAGGGCAAGAAACAAGGAAAACAAGTCAGAATCCAAGGAAGGAGTTATATAAGATATTGGTAAAATAGCAAAAAGCGATATACATACTGAGTATCCACAATAAGATTGAAAGAATGAGTAGGAAAGGATTGAAAGGCAAGAATCACAGCCGCTAGCTCTGCTCGCTGGGCAGAAGTCTGTGGAGAGGTAAATAACTTTTCCATTTTCCTCCCTCCTCCCACGTCACCACCCCCCTACTTTTCGTTCCATCCGTGAAAAGGGTTAGTGCAGAGGGGAGAGGTGTGAGAGAAATGATGACCTATAAAATCAGCCAAAACAATTTGCACGGCAGCATTTGTGATCAATAAATGCTGCTGTTCAGTCTGTGAAAATGGCATATAAATTGATGCAACATCAAAACTGCTCAAAGTTATTGCACGTGAACGTCCTTTGATAACAATGTTGTGGATTCAATTACAGAATAAATGTTCTTCAAAGGGGTATGAGGTAAATGTAAGCATTCTATAATGCAGATAGTCTTCTTCTTGTCCGTCTGAGCATATAAATTTCCTGTTGGCAACAATGGTGTAGCAAATACTGCCAGATGCAGCTTGTGTTCAGCACCTCTAGGTGGCGCATGCGGAAAGGTTTCAATGCTTCATTCACAAAATTTTGGCAAAGTGTAGGGGAGTTCCGCATGCTGTTGTGGCAGAACAATCCACTGATATCACTGGGTGGATTGCAAATTGTTATATACTGGCAATGTAAAAGCAAACTGTTCCTGTCTGCTGGATCCAGTGGGATAGAAATGTTCAATGTGGCCAAAGTTAATTGTTCAGAAATAAGCTGTTCAGAAACGAGATGGTGCCATTGCTGCAGTTTTTTCTTTTGGTGGAGGCCACTGTTCCACCCACACTGAGGTATCAGTGATCTTGGTTTGCCATGCTGGAAATGTTGTATTCATGGCTACAGGCTGCTTTTTATTTTGCGCTGCTGCCAGTAATTGAGCCTTGTGGGTGGCTGTACCAACAGACTGACCAATGCGTAGCATCGTAGCTGTATCAATGGCAGGAAGGTGTATTATCGGGCGCAACGCAACCTTACAATCCTCATTGGCATTTTCAAAGGCCAATTGTTTGATAATTATTTGTTTGGCTTCAGGATTTTCAATTTGGCTACTCACTGCTGTAATCAGCCTGTCCATAAAGGAAGAATATGATTCTCTAGGTTCTGGGATTTTTCTCATTGCTTGTTTAGCAGCAAGAGCAGTATCCCTCAATAAGATCTGCAGCAGTGTGGCTTGTACTGAAGCCTGAGCATAGGGCTCACGCCCCATCATAGCATCTATGACATCTGCGAGGGTAAGATTAGGATTATTTCCTCTGATTTGTTGCAGTAAAGCAGGAGCATAAACACCACAGGCAATTTCCCATTCGTGAGCAAACAATACACCAGCTGATGGGGGTAAAACTGTACGTGCCAAAGGCTTGAATTTATCTGGAACCAAAAGCTGGGCTTCAGTTCCTGCTGGATCACCAGCAGTGGACACAATAACAGGGAATGCCATAGTATCCTGAGTTAAGTTACAGGCAAATACTGCACGTTGCAAAGGGGTTGCTGGTTTTGCTGCTGCTGAAAGAGCAGGATCATTTCCAGCCAGACCACGGTATTTTTGCAGGATTGGGTCCTCTGGTGAGGAACTGCAGTCTGGAGGTTTGGGATCTGGGGCTGCAGGCAAAGCAAGGGCTGGAACACATGGCAGGACAGCAGGCTGAATTAAAGAAGCTGAAGCTTGTGTTGGCAATGCAGCTATGGAGATATTTTTTGGTGATAAAGAATCCATAGCATATCGAACTTTGCACCATGCATTTAAATTCCGAACATCAATGCTGGGAAGCCCATGAAAATGTGTTCCAATTTTGTCCCAATGTTTTAATTCCAAAGTTCCTTCTGCAGGAAACCAGGGGCAATGTTCATCAATTGCCAGAATGAGCTGTATCAAATTAAAAGAACTGGCAGATGTGATTTCAGAACCACTGGCAGTCATCTTTGAGAATTCCTGGAGAACAGGTGAAGTCCCAGCAGACTGGAGGAGGGCAAATGTTGTCCCTATTTTCAAAAAGGGGAAAAGAGAGGACCCAAATAATTACCGCCCAGTCAGTCTGACATCAATACCAGGGAAGATTCTGGAGCAGATCATTAAGCAAACAGTCTGTGAGCACCTGGAAAGGAATGCTGTGATCACCAATAGTCAGCATGGATTTCTGAAAAATAAGTCATGTCAGACTAACCTGATCTCGTTTTTTGACAGAATTACAAGCCTGGTAGATGAAGGGAACGCAGTGGATGTAGCCTACCTTGATTTCAGCAAGGCATTTGACAAGGTGCCCCATGATATTCTTGTAAAGAAGCTGGTAAAATGCGGTCTTGACTATGCTACCACTCAGTGGATTTGTAACTGGCTGGCTGACCGAACCCAAAGGGTGCTCATCAATGGTTCCTCTTCATCCTGGAGAAGAGTGACTAGTGGGGTGCCACAGGGTTCTGTCTTGGGCCCGGTCTTATTCAACATCTTTATCAACGACTTGGATGATGGACTCAAGGGCATCCTGATCAAATTTGCAGATGACACCAAACTGGGAGGGGTGGCTAACACCCCAGAGGACAGGAACACACTTCAAAACGACCTTGACAGATTAGAGAACTGGGCCAAAACAAACAAGATGAATTTTAACAGGGAGAAATGTAAAGTATTGCACTTGGGCAAAAAAAATGAGAGGCACAAATACAAGATGGGTGACACCTGGCTTGAGAGCACTACATGTGAAAAGGATCTAGGAGTCTTGGTTGACCACAAACTTGACATGAGCCAACAGTGTGACGCGGCAGCTAAAAAAGCCAATGCAATTCTGGGCTGCATCAATAGGAGTATAGCATCTAGATCAAGGGAAGTAATAGTGCCACTGTATTCTGCTCTGGTCAGACCTCACCTGGAGTACTGTGTCCAGTTCTGGGCACCACAGTTCAAGAAGGACATTGACAAACTGGAACGTGTCCAGAGGAGGGCAACCAAAATGGTCAAAGGCCTGGAAACGATGCCTTATGAGGAACGGCTAAGGGAGCTGGGCATGTTTAGCCTGGAGAAGAGGAGGTTAAGGGGTGATATGATAGCCATGTTCAAATATATAAAAGGATGTCACATAGAGGAGGGAGAAAGGTTGTTTTCTGCTGCTCCAGAGAAGCGGACACGGAGCAATGGATCCAAACTACAAGAAAGAAGATTCCACCTAAACATTAGGAAGAACTTCCTGACAGTAAGAGCTGTTCGACAGTGGAATTTGCTGCCAAGGAGTGTGGTGGAGTCTCCTTCTTTGGAGGTCTTTAAGCAGAGGCTTGACAACCATATGTCAGGAGTGCTCTGATGGTGTTTCCTGCTTGGCAGGGGGTTGGACTCGATGGCCCTTGTGGTCTCTTCCAACTCTATGATTCTATGATTCTATGATTCTATGAAATCTCCCTCAGGAACTTCCAATTTGTTGCAGGAGAGGAGAAATTTTAAGTCTTTTAAAAATTTCTGTTGGGGAGTAGTCAAAGAGCTGCCCATTTTTCTAAAATCAATATTTAAGGGATCGACTAACCTTGGATCCGTAGATGAATAGCGCTTGAAACCTTTTCCAGGCGAGGTAAGTCGATGAATATCCACTGCTTGGATCAAAAATCTTCTCACAGTCTTGCCGCAGACTGTTTGCTTCAATCTTGCTTCTTAGCTCTCTTTTAAAAACCTCAGTCGTATCTTTTATTCAGCCTCACACGGGGCACCACTTGTCGGGCCAGCCGTTACAAATGGCGCTTATTTTAGCATAAAATAAAGACGCAGAGAGCTAGCTTATTTCCTTGTACTGATGAAGCAGCTCTTTCAGACATCTTCTCCTCTCCAGTCCGGTCACTTTATTACCCTTTGTTCTCTCCAGCCGCATGGCTGCTTGCCAGTGTCTCATGTTACCTCATCTGGCCAAGCTTAAACCCACCCACACCATATAGGGTCAACACTGCCCAGAGGAAACACAACTCCTTTTAAGGTCAATACAATTCTAATACATTGTAAATACATTGTAAGGCACAGACATGCTGGTCACTGGGTCAGCAAGACACCAGGTGGCACTACAAACCTTTGCCAGGGCTTTCTGGCTCCCACAGAGCAGGATTAGCACTGAATACATCTCAATATGATAGGTGTACGTGCATTAATATGTTGACATTATTTCGAAAAGGATGAAAAGGTGGTGCTTTCAGCTGCATGGAGCAACAGCCGCCCATAGTGTATAGACCTCCATCATGAACACAAATCCTTATGTTTCCATACGAATTTTAGGAAAACTCATAAAGGGCCTCATCCTATCCTATCCTTCCCTATGGATATTAACTCAAAGGGCACAATCCAGGCTTCTGCAGATGCAACAGCCACTTGCAGAAGATCCTGATCAGGAATAGCGAAGAGACTATTTTGCTGTCTGTGCAAAAGGAGTGGCTGTTAGGGTGAATGGATGTGGGAGTGCAGCATGGATGGCACTTGTTGTTTAATATAACACCTTTCATCAATATATCCCAGGGCGGTTCATAGAATCAGTTGTTGTTCTTGGAACCCAGCTATCTCAGGCTGTTGTTGGAATCCTCCTGTCTTGGGAAACAGTGGAGGAATGCGCCTTTGGGGGTGAAGTCAAACTGCTGGAAGGTTGTATCACCTGCTATGGCTGTAGAGGTCAATATGGGAGACATGTTTTGTTGCAGGTGTGGCAGATGAAGGTGTCCGGTTGTGCTGCTGCAGGTGCACCATGGCGTTTCTTCTCTGCGCTCCTCTCAGCGGCCATTCCTCCTCTGGTCACTGTTATAGATGCACCACCTGTCTGTCTCCAGGCACTGTGCTCATCTGCAAGGGATTCCCATATAACAGGGTTAATGTAGCCAGCCTTCATGTCTCACCTGCAGGTCTCTTTGTAACGCAGAACTGATCTGCCGATGGGCCTGGTACCTGAAGCCAGTTTCCTGTAGATCATGTCCTTGGGGATCCTGCCATCTTCCATTCTGCGGACATGACTAGAGTGCCAACATGCTGGGAATGTGGACTTGGGAGAGCACATCTTTCTCTGAGACTGTCCTGCCGCGTGACGCCCCAAATCTTCCTGACACAGTGCATGTTGGAAGCATCACTCCTGGCAGTTGTAAGTTGCCTAAAACTCACTTCCATAAAGCAGCGTGCTCAACATGCAAGCCTGATGCTTTTTATATATCTATCCAGTTCTTCCTTTTACTCAGCTGCCCATGTGTAGGCAGGGAGAAAAATAAAGCTCATTATTAGGGCCCTCTGCACTGAGTTGCCAGCTTTAAAATGGCTACTCAAATACAAGTCATCATTCTTTGTAAAAATACAACAAATAGTATTCACTCACAGGAATGGTAGCAGGTTTTGTTACTAACACTAAAGAGCATACAATAACTGAGGCTATGTCTGAGGGCCCTGCTTGGTTTGTTTTACTGATGTACCGCATGCAGCAGATCATAATTTCTAAAACACTGTGGCCAATCTGATCTTCTCTCTCATTCTATAAATTAGCAGTCAGGAATTCTTATTTCGGACTCCTTATACCACTCAATATACATGAGATAAATTGTATATTGTTGCTGGAGAAAATACCATTCACCCTAGGAGTCAATTCTCTGCACGCTTACATGGGAGTACCACTGAATTAAGTGACACTTGATTCTCCATGTTTATAGGATTACACTACACAAAAATTGCAGAAAAATATCCCTGAAGAGCATGGTCAGAAGTAATGAATACACAATCCCACCAACTGCCTATCTATACGGACAATTTAAAGCAAAAACTGCTTCTCTATCTCAGCATAGTGTTGTTAGGTTTCTCATTATGATGAACAACAGAACTGCACATTTAGAGGCTACAAAAATACTAGCTACCTTTGCATCATCTGCCCACAAAGCTAATGCTTGCCTCTCCCTATAATTTAAAATGTCTATTTTATCAAAGGGGTATATGGGGTGTTAGGGGAGTGGGTAGTATCTTTGGTGGGGGACACGTCATGCTCCTTCTGCAGTGCTTTGTACACCTTTGGTTCCCCCCCCCCTGCACTGCTGCAATATTAGGATCAGCCAAGAAAAACCTGACATGATTGCCTCACTAACCCCAGCACCACTCATTTGTTCAAGAGACAGAGCTGTGCACTCACCTGAAATCACGCCTCCTTCCTATCTGCACTTCCATCAGGGCTACTCTTCTCATTTTGAAAAGCACAGCTCAAGAGTTTATCCACACATACCTTCCATTTCTAGGATTACATACATGCTAAGACTGGTGCCACTTGCTAGCCAACTCAAATTTCAAAATGAATGGGGTTTGGGACACTAGCTTTTAGGTGCCTCCCCCATCTACCTGGGCTCTAACTCTAAAGCAGTGTTTTCCAACCTGTGGATTATGGACATGTGGGTTGTGAAGCCTGTGCAAGTAGGTCAGGGCCTTTATAAGTAAACCCCAAATAATTATTGCTTGTGATCCTTAGCTGGCATGATCCTCTTACAACATATTGTTTTGTTGGCATACTATAATGCTGCGTTAACACTTGTAACTAAATGTCAGAAAGGCTCAAGTCTTACATTTTCATACTCAAGAACTGCTGAGGATGGCAGGATTGAAGACCTATAGTCCAAAATTAATGTGACAATAAATCAATCTGTCACCATACCAGATAAATTTGGGCTTGTGGGTCACCATACCAAAATGGTTGGGAAACCACTGCTTTAGGGGATATTTATTCTGCCCCTTTTCCCACCATGTCAACCTATGCATTCCTGACTTGAGGCAAGCTATTTTTGTTTCAGCAGTTAGGGACATGCACTTGTGTATGTTACTGGCCACTCCATTTAAAATGCTTGTCATTTGGTTTGATACAACTCCGGCTTGCCTCTGGTCAAAGTTTTTGACCCCAAGGAAAAGTACCATATTTTTCGCTCCATAAGACACACCTGACCATAAGCCGCACCTAGTTTTTAGACGAGGAAAACAAGAAAATAAATATTCTGAACGAAACAGTGGATGTATGATTTTTGTGGTTCATGCTGTGGCCACAGACATGTGATTTGATGGTGAGTCTGGGGTAGCCGAATGCAAAAATCCTGAGAATCCGTGTGGATCCGTGCTTTGTAACCATGTTTTTGCGCCATTGCAGCCCCATGAAACAGTGGATGTATGGGTTTTTTGGTGCAGGCTGTAGCCATGAACATGCTATGTGATCTGATGGTGAATTTGGGGTGACCCAATGCAAAAATCCTGAGGATCCATGGGCTTTTACCTCCCCCTCCCAGGCAGCCTCCTTTATCGCTAGCCTCCCTTATCTCCCTCCCAATCCCTTACCGATCAGCTGCTTCCTTTCAACACTCCCTTCCCTCTTGTTTGCCTTAGTGTCTTTTCCTTAACTAGAGCAGTTTTTGCTCCTCCTTTTCTTCTAATTTTTCTTCTCATTGCTGTCTTTCCCTCCCCCCTCCCAGGCAGCCTCCTTTATCTCTAGCATCCCTTATCTCACTCCCGATTGGCAAACAATCAGTGGCTTTGTTTCAACACCCACTTCCCTCTTTCAAAAAAAAAAAAAAGCATGATCTGCTTTTTGTCCCTAGACAATTCGGCTCCAGGGACCACGCACTCGCTCCACAGACATTTTCCCTTACTTTTTAGGAAGAAAAAAGTGTGTGTTATGGAGCGAAAAATACAGTAAGTTCACTTTGTGCCCTGGAAGACAGAGGTATCAACACAGTTTCAACTGCTGAGTAGGTAACAGATACATCACAAAAACAATTTTACAATTACTTGCCAAAGTTGAAACTTAGAACAAGTCTTGATATCAAGGAAACAAACGCAGTAATCACCATGAAAAAACAGGAAGAATGCTGAACTGCATGCAAGTTATGTATTACTCTAAGATTGGTGACAATGCGAGAGAACAACAAACTCAGCAAGATTCACCAATGCAGCAGACTGTTCTTATTGCCCCATCTTCAGATGATCAGATTTTGTTACAGTGCTTTAATACCTTTATGAATTAACCATCTGTTCAACAACATGAGAAAGCCAGACTAAGATGAATAAAAACCCTCCCCATACAAAGTATTTTCTTTTAATATAAAACATGAGCAGAGAAAAGAAATGTAAGGCTTTTAACAGCAGCTTTATTTTATCTGATAAGCACAATGAGGAGAAAATAATGGTTTTCCTGTCCGTTGCTTACTTTTAAAAAAGTCAGTTCATGGAGATGGAAACTACCTAGCAAAAGAAACACATCCATATACCGTAAACAAAAATCTGTAAGACTCAAGATGGCACAGACGTTTAAGATGGGGCTTTTTCTTGTCCTATAAAAATCCCAATGGAACAGCTGTGGGAAAGATTTAAAGTTGTTAATCTAGCTTCAGTTTTAAGAAGATTTCAAAAAATAATACAACCTGTACAACTGTTTTAATGCAACTGCCACTGTAAAGGGAGAGACACATTTTAGATTACAAAAAATACACATGAGGGAAAGATAGCATAAGGTACAACAAATGCAATAAAAACTTCAAAATACATAAGAGCTTGAAAACATATTGATTCTCAGTTTGAAGAGGAAGGAGCAATCAAAGATCAGTAAGTATTTATAGCAACAGTAATTATATAGTCTGTCTTAATAAATACTTTTAATCATGTAATCTGCTTCAGAGAAACATGCCATTAGGTCACTATGCAAATTTACTGGTAGTTGTCTGTCAGACACAATAATTTAACTATAAGCAATCAAACCAGACTTACTTTGAAAAAGGGCACAATAAATCATTATAACTTAAACAAGTCAACTTCACAATTTTGTCTTAAAACTACACAGGACCGATTCTCCCCCCCCCCCCCAATTTTCTCTCTACAGTTCACATATTATGGCCACCTTGCACAATATTTCACCCCCTATATCTGTGCAGGAAAACCTTACTGACTTGGAGAGGATCTGCAAAGAGGAGTGGGACAAAATGCCTCCTGAGATGTGTGCAAGCCTGGTGGCCACCTACAAGAAACGTCTGACCTCTGTAATTTGCCAACAAGGGTTTTGCCACCAAGTACTAAGTCATCTTTTGCAAAGGGATCTAGTACTTATTTCACTCATTATAATGCACATCAATCTCTGACTTTTGTCTTCTGGGTTTCTGGGGGTTTTCCTGTTGTTATTCTGTCTCTCACAGCTACAATAAACCTACCATTAAAATTATGGACTAGTCATTTCTTCGCTAGAGGGCAAACGGGCAAATTTAGCAGGGGATCAAATACTTTCCCCCCTCACTGTAGGCCAACAAAAGGGCCTCTGGGGATTATGCTTGCCTTATGTTTGTCATATTATATGCAGATTTTCGATGGGATTAAGGTCTGGAGACTGGCTAGGCCACTCCAGGACCTTAATGTGCTTCTTCTTCAGCCACTCCTTTGCTGCCTTGGCCGTGTGTTTTGGGTCATTGTCATGCTGGAATACCCATCCTCGACCCATTTTCAATGCCCTGGCTGAGGGAAGGAGGCGCTCACCCAAGATTTGACGATACATATGGTCCCATCCATCGTCCCTTCAATGCAGTGAAGGTGTCCTGTCCCCTTAGCAGAAAAACACCCACAAAGCATAGTATGTCCACCTCCATGTTTGACAGTGGGGATTGTATTCTTGGGATCGTAGGCAGCATTCCTCCTCCTCCAAACACGGCGAGTTGAGTTGATGCCAAAGGGCTTGATTTTGGTATCATCTGACCACAACACTTTCACCCAGTTCTCCTCTAGGTCATTCAGGTGTGCACTGGCAAACTGCAGACGGGCCTGAACATGTGCTGTCTTGAGCAAGGGGACCTTGCGGGCTCTGCAAGATCTCAGTCCTTCATGACATAGTGTGTTACCAACTGTTTTCATGGTGACTATGGTCCCAGCTGCCCGGAGATCAATGACAAGTTCCCCCCATGTAGTTCTGGGCTGCTTCATCACCGTTCTCCTGGTCATTGCAACTCCATGAGAAGAGATCTTGCATGGAGCCCCAGACCAAGGGAGGTTGACAGCTGCATAAACTCAAACAGGGGATCGTTTAAACTCTGCTAAATTATATAAACATTCCCACAATTTTGTGTTTCTTCCATTTGCGAATTATTGCACCAACTGTTGTCATCTTCTCACCAAGCTGCTTGGCAATAGTCTTGTAGCCCAGTCCAGCCTTGTGCAGGTCTACAATCTTGTCCCTGACATCCTTGGACAGCTCTTTGGTCTTGGTCATGGTGGCTAGTTTGGAATCTGCTGGATTGATTGCTTCTGTCAACAGGTGTCTTCTGTACAGGTAACTGTAAGGAGCTGGGATTACGGGTAAAACCTCTCCATTACAGCGGGTGCTTCTAATCTCAGCTCATTACATACAGTGAAGATACCAGGTAGCCTGACATCTCGCTGGTTGATAGGAGATCAAATACTTATTTCACTCATTATAATGTACATCAATCTCTGACTTTTGTCTTCTGGGTTTCTGGGGTTTTTCCTGTTGTTGTTCTGTCTCTCACAGCTACAATAAACCTACCATTAAAATTATGGACTGGTCATTTCTTCATCAGATGGCAAATGGGCAAATTTAGCAGGGGATCAAATACTTTTCCCCCTCCCTGTACTAGCATCACAATAATAACAACAACAGTATAGAGCAGAGACACCATCAACACCACTCCAAACCATGGTTCGACAAGGACTGCATCAGTGCTAAAAAAAAAGTTCTCATAAACTCATATCAAGTATTTGACTCCAATGCATTTCCATTAGACCCTCCTCCATCACAAAAAGCACTATAAGCAATTGTTGGCTTGAAAGAAAAAGGAAGCAGCAAGAAATGACTGGACATGGGTTATCCAGGCAGCCCAGTAATCTTTCAACTTTCAAACTTGCTGGTAGTACAAGTTTTATAATGAAGTCTTAAGGTACTGTGGGCTGACATTATGAAATAAAAATGTCATGTACAGACATTTCATCAGAGACACAAAAGTGTTAACTTCAGCTAGCACAGAAACAGAGGAATGACGGGGTTTCTTTTTTCTTTTTACATTTCATGATCATTTGACTATTTGTTCACAATTTGTGACACGTGTGCAAAGATTGTTATTTGATTCAACTCTCAGATTCACATGACAACAACAGGGACTAGGGGGAATGTAATTGAACTTTAAACAAGAATCTGGAAGTCCACAAATTTATTGTTGTGACGTGGGGTTTGTGATTTCAGCTCTCTTGACATAATATGCTGGAGACAGTTCTGTAGTAACACTTCTTTATTAAAGCAAACAAGACTGAGAACCGAGGAGGGGAGAGCTACATTTATAGGGACAGGGAACTAGCTAGAAGGGATACATTTTGGAGGGAACAATATCAGGCAATCACAGTCCTGCCTTTTGGAGGAAACCAATAAGACAGAGGATCCAAATACAGCAGCTTAAATGAACCAATAGTAGCTGTACCCTCTGGAACCAAAAGGCAGTTACTTTACCCTAATGCAAATACAGACAATAATAATACAGATATAAAATCCTTTGACTCAATACACAACATTTATGATTCACATGAACTAAACCCCTTTTTAAAACACATTTTCCCCAGGCAGTCCAGCATTCCTAAAACTTTTTCAAAAGCTGGTACAGGGGTAAGCTACAATTTATGAAGTTGCAGTACATGCTGAACATTTACCTACAGCTTACGTGGATTTGGCAACTCAGAGAAACAAAATCCTATGCTTTAGTCCACTAATGCTCCTCAACCTAGCGGTTTCAAGATAAAAGTGAATCTGTTTTTCCTCAGTGCAGACAATCTCTTAATTATTCTATACAAATATAGAGGGATGGAAACCCCTGCAAAAACTTTTCCTCTCAGATGCCACTTTACCCTAAAGTCATTTTGAAGTCAACTAAAGCACTACAAAACAAAAAAAGTACCAGTAACTATCAGTCTAAAGAAGTGTCACTAAGGATCACATGAAAAATTGTTTTAGAGTAGTGGATAATTATTTCTTATAATGAAGATTAGCCAGGAATAGTTGCTTAATCGAATTCAGCTCACAAACATGCTTGAATGACAGAACCAATAAACATATTTCCCTAAATCTGCCTAGATGTCATTTTTCAAAATGAACTCCAGTAAAAGGCATTTTTATGTGATATTTTTAAAGTGGTTTTATGTTGTTTTAATTACATCTGTAAGGCACCTTGGGAGGATTTCCCTGAAAGGCAGCATACACATTTCTTAAATAAAATTCAATGCAAGTCAAAAAAAACAAACAACTCTTAGACACAATTGTGAGAACTCACACAAATAATTACAATGGAATCCTACAATGCTCAAAACCAAGTCCCACTACGATCAATGAGACTCAGGCGTGCAGAGGGTTACAAACTTAGTGACAAAATTCTCTTGTACAATTATTTATTGTAAAACCAGAGTATCTTCTATGGAATTTCCATAAGAAGGGAACCTGAAATTCTAACATTAAAAGCTGCCATTTTTAAAGCCACTCTCTTCTTCGGAAATCAACAGCCTTAGAGTCTGTCTTATGGCTTTAACTAGACTGACATTCACATGAATGGCTCCTGAACTACTTTGAAAAAAATGTTTTTTGAAAATAGCACTGCATGAAGAAAATTAAATGCACTGACACCTGAAAAGTGGAGTAATTGGTCAAGGTAAATATGTGGGTGAACCACGATCCTTCCGTTACACACAAAAAACTCCATTGCTCATCCCCTTGCTAATTCTTCCGCCTCTTCCTAATGCTGGCTCTCTAGACCAGGGGTCAGCAACCTAAGGCCCATGGGCCACAAGCGGCCCACGGGGGTCATTTTACCAGCCCACGAGCTGCCCCCAAACCGAGCCACCAGCTGAGTCCCCGCACGCTGCCCTAAACCAGCGCAATGTGGGGAGTCGCATGCGCAGACGCCGAAAATCGCTCATGCGTGCCCGCAATCTGGCCCACAGAGGGGGCTCCACAGCAGTGAATCCCCCAGGCAAGGTCAGCCTTGCCGACCCCTGCTCTAGACAGAAGCCCCCCCCTCCCCCAGCAGAGAAGCATTTTGTACCCCAACAGGAAGAGGTGGCAATGACAGAGTGGGGAGCCAACAGCTTAGTATATAGAGTGCAAAATTCATTATAGGCACACATTTAAGTTTTTTTAATAAAACAGCTCAAAACTCATTCTCAGCATTGAGAATTTCTTTATTCTTGTGCATTTGCCTCAATGCTTTAAAGGATTTTCTCATTAGGAAAATCAGGGTTGGTTTACACAGGTGAGCTGCCTCTGTGCAATCCCTTCTGCCAACTCCTAAGTACACAGATTATACAGATACTATACTATACTATACAATACATTATAGTATACTATACATTATAGTATACTATACATTAACACACCATGCATACATTACTGCTGCACTTTTTGGAAATGGCACAATAATGGAAACTGTGGGCACCCACCTTAGGGCTTGCATATTTCAGCCTCCCCCCTCCCCCAATCCAGGCAGCCTACTTGCATAAAATGCATAGTTACAACAGCCAACTCCCGGGACTATAGAAGGAGCAGCTGAAGGAACTTTGCTTCCCCTGGCTCCCATTGCCAGCTGTCTTGGTACTGAAGAAGTGAAGGAAGCAGAGTGTGACCTCTCCCCACCAGTCAGAGGCATGTGGGCTGCAGGGTCACTGTGGCACTTTTATCCCAGAAAAATCACCAGCAGGATACGAATGCCTGTAGCAAGTCACCACTTTATTTTAGCCTTGTCAAACCGATCTCCCTCCCGGACCTTTTCACTTCTGTGTCATATTATTTTTAGTTTGTAAGTCTGAAGGCAAGGCCTGCCTTTTATTTTAAAAAATTGTGAGCCAAATTGAGATATATTTGCCTGAAAATAAAAGGGTAACAGGCACAGCACCTGGAACTGGTCATCCTCGCATTGTTTCATCCTATTATATTAAAAGTATTCAATAATATACTGTTCAAGCATGATCAATACTGTGCTAAGTGAGATTCAACATCTAGTATCTAAGTAATTTCCAAAGGCCTGGGAAGCAGACATATACTATCAACCCCCCCCCCCCGCCCCCCTATTCTGTCACCACTACTGCAGAAAGCCAGGAACCACAGACCTCCAGCTATCTAAGAGGCCCGGGGGGGGGCCTAACTGTGAGACTGCTTTCCAGACATGATCAGAAATTGGAGCAAAGCACCTTTCTATTATTTATAAAACTTGTTCATTGTGTGTTCTGTGTACACAGAAATATTTCAAATAAAGAAATACTAAGTTGGTTACAGTGCAGTGTAGTTGTTAAGAGTGTCAGACAAGGACCTGGGGACCAAGGGTCAAATTCCCACTTTGCCATGAAGCTCCGCAGGGGCCCTTGGGCCAATCAATGCCTCTCAGTCAAACCCAGCTCACAGTTGTGGTGGGATTAAATGAGAAGGGAGAGAACCAAGTCCGCCAGCCTGTGCGAAAAAGGTTTGATAGGAATGCAATGATTAGATTAATAATAGCATAATTACATTCCACAAGATATATGGAAATTAGGCAGAAATGTATAATCCTTTGTCATTTTCCCATTCAAATGATTGCTGATTTGCCTATATGTTTAGAGAACTTTCTTTGCTAGTTGAAGCTGAAGCGGTGAAGGCTCCAGCTGCAATGTCCAACAATATCCACACAAAAACCAGACAGTAGTAAGTCTCAAATTATACCTGGTGCTCTAAAGAAGAGAAATAAAAAGATTAGGTTTCCTAATCTGTCCACATCCACAAAAGATAACATCTTAGCAGAGCCATAACAAGTAGCTGTTTACATTTCCCCCTCTTTTCAGGTATCTGATGTGTGCATATTATTCTAGGCCTTTTCAGCTTAAATGAAGGTTACAGAATTTTTAAAGTGTCTTAGGAAACGTGTATGTGCACATTCGCATAACACATAGATTTGAGAACATCACAGACTGAAGTAAACCAACACCCAAGACTATTCAGTCATAGACAAGATGCTTGTTCATACACACAACAGTCTATCTTGTGGGGGGGCGGGAATCAAACATAAATAGTAGCCTTTATCATACAACCAGCTAAATAGTCAAAATTCTGAGCAAGTTGAGTAAAGCTATTTGCTCTTCAGGCTGGATATTAAGTGAACACACCCAGGAGGAGTGGGGTGGGTATGTATATTGAAGTTTATGGTACATTTGAAGCTAGGACACACTGCACCATACACTAGTTTTGTCATAAAAGCAAAATAATTCATTAGTGACTCGTTGCTGTCTTTAAGCAGTCTTTAAAAAGAAAAAAAGAGCAGCCATCCTACAAGAATAATAAAATGCAGATCAACACTGTCACCCAGAATTGAGTCTAGACTCACAAGAGCAGCCAAGACTAGCGCCCATTGGGACAGAAGGCAATAGGTGAAAGCAGATTCAGCTGCAGGTGCAACCAACTAGTCCTGTTTTGCCATATTTTCCTCCTTCCTGAATTCTGCAGAGAACATAGACACTGAGGATGAGGAAGCTGAGAACCAGGGCTACCCCATCCCCACCCTGGACTGGTTGTAAGCAGCAGGGTAGTGAGAGTTGCTGGCATCTGGTGTGGGCAAGCTGCTGGTGCTGCCGGAGCGCTCCCCTACTGGAGCCCAGCGGGGCCATGCTGTGTAGGGTGGCAGCCTGAGGGGGAGGCAGTGGGCAGACGCCAGCCCCATGCTGCCATTTTAGGCAGCGCAGAGCCTGCAGGCACCTGAGCCACTGTATCACTCCTGGGAGAGATGTGTGTCTCGGGTGCACCGCAGGCCCCGCGGTAAGTGCCACCCACCGTGGTGTGGCACCCAGGGCCCCCCGCTCCCCTAGCTACACCTCTATTCCTGATGCCTATGGAGAAGAGCACCAAGCTGGGCTGCACTGGGGTTGCCCCCTGCCCACCTCCCTCCGTCTGTGCCTGCTCACTGTAGGCCAGGGCTGTTCTGCTGCCTTCGCTGGGGCGGGGAACCCCAATGACAGAAACCAGAGTGCACGGAAACGCTGTTTACCTTCCCGCCGCAGAGGTACCTATTTATCTACTTGCACTGGCGTGCTTTCTAACTGCTAGGTTGGCAGGAGCAGGGACCGAGCAACAGGAGCCCATCAAGGAAGCCTTCAACAAGGCAAAGACTTTCTGCCAGATGAGAGGGGTGAAGCGCCTCCCTGAGCTGAAGAGATAGTCAACAGGAGACAAAAGGCAGATTTGCAGGAGGGAGGGGCAGATCTGAAGTGGGCAGTGGTGTAAGCTGAAGGAGAAATAGTTGTGTTTAGCAAGCAGTTTACAAGCTGGAGAAAGAGGGAATCAGAGCATCATGGGGCTGGCAGTTTTGCATCCAATGTTGCAGCCATGAGAGAGACGGAACCAGCTTTGAGTGTAATGCTTTGAACCCCTCTGCATTAAGCTCAGGTTGTAAATACAGTCAAATGGAATCCGTTCTGGAAATCCATTTGACTTCCAAAACCAGGGGACCTCAAACTACAGCCAGCGGGCTGCATCTAGCCTGCCAGGCTCTTAAATCTGGCCCTCCAGTCGAAACACAGAGCCAGGTTTACGTCAGCGCGCAGGGACTGACTGAACGGGCGGCAAGGCTTCTGTGGCTTCCGACTAGCTGCAGGAAGTTCCTGCAGCCAATCAGAAGCCTCACCACCTGCTCAGTCAGTCCCCACGCGGTAAGGTAAACCCAGCGCAGCGTTTCCGTTGAAAAGAACGCAGGTGTGCACTTAGTCCCTTCGGCCCGTTGCCTTTCATGCACGCATGCGTGCCCACTGCAGTGGTGAGGTCGGGATGCGGAAGTAGCCTAAAAATGTAAAAGTATAGAGAACAATCTCATTAATTCAGTTTAATGGATACAACACCCACTGCTAATTAGAAGAATTCCATTTATACACATGAATAAATGAACTAAGTGATGACCAATGGGTAAAAAAAATAAAATCTTACTCAACAGGTACAATTTTGTTTGTAACTGTTGTATAGTGTTGCAGAATCATCTATGTTATCCGTGATTTTGAGTGCTGTTATACTGCCAGTGTTTATGCCAGTGTATATGCAGTTGGGTAAATCTCCAGGGCCGGATGGCTTTTTTTTTTTTAATATACTTTTTATTAAGAAATTTTTTATAACCACAAAAACATAACAATACAACACAATAAACACAACAAACAAACAAACAAAAACAAAAACAAGTACAATTTCAAATCTTATTTTCTTATACCTTTCTTCTCCGACTTCCTCATACCTCCCTTTTCTGTATTCCAATTTCTAATCAATTTTTCAGCAAATCTTCCCTTATTTTAATTTAATTTACTCTTCCTTATTCTCCTTGTCTTATCCATTACTAATAGTAACCATTTATTTTCTACTCCAACATCATTCTAACTTTCATTGATTTTATAATATTTCTTTAAATAGTCCTTGAATTTTTTCCATTCTTCTTCCGCTGCTTCTCTTCCCTGGTTTCGGATTCTGCTCGTCATTTCTGCTAAACCCATGTAATCAATCACCTTCATCTGCCATTCTTCCAAGGTGGGTAACTCTTGTGTCTTCCAGTACTTCGCAATGAGTATTCTTGCTGCTGTTGTAGCATACATAAAAAAAGTTTTATCCGTCTTTAACACCCCTTGGCCGACAATACCCAAGAGAAAGGCCTCTGGTTTCTTAGGGAAGGTATATTTAAATACCTTTTTCAGTTCATTATAGATCATTTCCCAGAATGCCTTAATCTTCGGGCACGTCCACCAGAGGTGGAAAAATGTACCTTCCTTTTCCTTACATTTCCAACATTTATTATCAGGCAAATGGTAAATCTTTGCTAGCTTGACTGGGGTTATGTACCACCTATAGATCATCTTCATAATATTTTCTCTTAAGGCATTACATGCCGTAAATTTCATCCCGGTGGTCCACAACTTCTCCCAGTCAGCAAACATAATGTTATGACCAATGTCCTGAGCCCATTTAATCATGCTTGATTTGACCATTTCATCCTGTGTATTCCATTTCAGCAGCAAATTATACATTTTTGACAAATTTTTAGTGCTGGATTCTAACAGTTCAGTCTCCAATTTTGATTTTTCCACCTGGAAGCCAATTTTACTGTCCATTTTAAACACTTCATTTATTTGATGATAGTGCAGCCAATCTCTCACTTTCCCTTTTAATTTCTCAAAACTCTGCAATCTCAGTCTGTCCCCTTCCTTTTCCAGAATTTCTCAATATCTTGGCCATTTAGACTCCATATTTAACTTTTTAACTGCCTTAGCTTCCATTGGCGACAACCACCTTGGGGTTTTGTTTTCCAACAAATCTTTATATCTAATCCAGACATTTAATAGTGCTTTTCTGACAATATGGTTTTTAAAACCTTTGTGTGCTTTAACCTTGTCATACCACAAATATGCATGCCACCCAAAGATATTATTAAAACCTTCTAAGTCCAAAATATCTGTATTTTCAAGAAGCAGCCAATCTCTTAACCAGCAGAAAGCTGCCGCTTCATAGTACAGTTTAAAGTCTGGCAGGGCAAATCCCCCTCTTTCCTTTGCATCCGTTAGTATCTTAAACTTTATTCTGGGCTTTTTGCAGGGCCGGATGGCTTAACCTCAAAATACTATAGATCTTTGAAAGATTGGTTAATTCAACCACTAAAGGAGGTTTGTAATGAAATTTTGGAGGGGGGAAAAGCACCAGAGTCGTGGAAGGAAGCCTACATTACACTTATACCGAAAACGGAGTCTGAAAAGACACAACAAGAACTACCGCCCCATATCCCTGCTCAATGTGGATTACAAAATTTTTGCTGATATTTTGGCTAATAGATTAAAAAAAGTATTAGTGGAAGAGATACATAAGGACCAAGCTGGCTTTCTCCCAGGTAGACACTTGTCTGACAACACGAGGAACATAATCAACATATTGGAGAAGTTGCAAGTGAACATTAATACTAAAGCAGTTTTAATTTTTATAGATGCGGAGAAATCCTTTGACAATATTTCTTGGACTTTTATGAAGAAAAATCTTCGGGGGATGGGGGTGGGTCAAGGGTTTGAAAATGGTATAAGTACAATTTATTCAGAATAAAAGGCTAAGCTAATAGTCAATAATGTGATGACAGAGGAATTTAAGATAGAGAAAGGGACACGACAAGGCTGCCCAATTTCCCCATTGCTTTTTATTTCGGTCCTGGAGGTTTTGTTAAATATGATTAAAGGTATCCAGGTCGGAGCCAAACAATACAAATTGAAAGCTTTTGCAGATGACCTAGTTTTGGCGTTACAGGAGCCAGAATCTAGTACGAAAAGAGTATTAGAACTAATTCAAGAATTTGGTCATGTGGCAGGATTTAAGCTGAACAAGTCAAAAACTAAAGTTCTTGAGAAAAATTTAACATCAACTGAGAAAGATAGGTTTCAGAAGGAGACAGGTTTAACATTAGTTAAGAAAGTAAAATATCTGGGGGTTAATATGACGGCTAAGAACTTAAATTTATTTAAAGATAATTATGAGAAATGTTGGACAGAAGTGAAAAAAGACTTAGTAATATGGTCAAATTTGAAGCTTTCCTTGTTGGGTCGAATTGCGGCTATAAAGATGAATGTATTGCCAAAAATGTTATTTTTGTTTCAATCATTGCAAATTTTGGACAAGATGGACTGTTTCAAGAAGTGGCAGAGAGATATTTCTAGATTTGTCTGGCAGGGCAAGAAGCCCAGAATAAAATTTAAAATATTAACTGATGCAAAGGAAAGAGGCGGATTTGCCCTGCCAGACCTTACACTTTACTATGAATCAGCAGCATTCTGCTGGTTGAAAGACTGGCTACTTCTTGAGAACACGGACATTTTGGACCTAGAAGGTTTTAACAATGTTTTTGGGTGGCATGCATATTTGTGGTACGACTAGGTTAAAGCACATAAAGCATTTAAAAACCATATTGTCAGGAAAGCATTGTTCAATGTCTGGATAAGATATAAAGACTTACTGGAAAATAAAACCCCAAGGTGGTTGTCACCAATGGAAGCGAAGGCTCAGAAAAAGCTCAATATGGAGGCCAAATGTCCGAAATATTGGGAAATATTGGAACAAGAAGGAGATAAATTGAAATTGCAGAGTTTTGAGAAATTAAAAGATAAAGTGCGAGACTGGCTTCATTATTATCAAATAAGAGAGGCCTATAATTTGGACAAAAAAATTGGCTTCCAGGTGGAAAAATCAAAATTGGAAACAGAATTGTTAGATCCCAAAACTAAGATACTTTCAAGAATGTATAACTTGCTGTTAAAATGGAATACGCAGGATGAAACGGTTAAATCTGCTATGATTAAATGGGCACAAGATATTGGTCATAACATTATGTTTGCTGACTGGGAACACTTGTGGAGCACCGGTATGAAATTTACGGCATGTAATGCCTTAAGAGAGAATATTATGAAAATGATATACAGGTGGTACATGACACCAGTCAAGCTTGCAAAAATATATCATTTGCCCGATAACAAATGTTGGAAATGTAAAGAAAATGAAGGTACATTCTTTCACCTTTGGTGGACGTGCCCAAAGATTAAGGCTTTCTGGGAGATGATCTATAATGAAATGAAAAAGGTATTTAAATATACCTTCCTGAAGAAACCAGAGGCCTTTCTCCTGGGCATAGTCGGCCAATTGGTGCCAAAGAAGGATAGAACTTTCTTCATGTATGCAACAACAGCAGCAAGAATACTCATTGCAAAGTATTGGAAGACACAAGATTTACCCACCCTGGAAGAGTGGCAGATGAAGGTGATGGACTATATCGAATTAGCGGAAATGACTGGCAGAATCCGAGACCTGGGAGAAGAGTTGGTGGAAGAAGATTGGAAGAAATTTAAAGACTATCTTCAGAAACACTGTAAAATTAATGAATGTTAAAAATGATGTTGGATTGAAAATGGCATTAGCAACAAAATTAATGAGAATATGCAAAAATGAGTTGATAATGGATGAAAATATAGAGTTATAATATGTTAAGATATAGAGTTAAGATAAACGAAAGAGGGTAAGGATTTGCTGATTTGATTATTTAAATGGGAATACAAAAAGGGGAGGTGTGAGGAAGTCAAGGAAACAAGCTAATGAGTTTAAAGTTACAAAAAATGGATTTGTTTTTAACTCTTTTGTATCTATTCGTTTTTTGTACTTTGTATTTTTATTCTTCTTTTTTCTTTTCTATGTATTTTTGTATGTTTTCTTTTTTTATCTTTTTTTTTTCTTATTTCTTTTATGTTTTTGTAAAATTTCAATAAGTATTATACCAAATATATATATATATATATATATATATATATACACCTACTGCCAGTGTTTAAACTGGGAAGGAACCATTATGGAGATCTAGTAAAATACCTACATTCACCGCTGAATTTAACAAGACTGACAAGGAACCTATAACTGTGGTTCTTTGAGTGGTCATCTGTGCCGTCATGAGTATGAGTTTTGTGCCTGCAGTGTCAGGTTCAAAACGTTATTGAGCTAAGCAGTAAAAATTTGTCAAAATCCTGCTCACAAACTTCACAATAAAGACCTAGGAGTATGGTTCCAGCCTTACTACCTGTGCAGGACAGTATCAATAGCAACTTTCACTTGGCACTGCTTCTGAGGAAAGCCTCTTTTTCTCGTCATCTTTTTTTCATTCTGTATACTTTCTCTTTCTTTGCATTTTAAAATTTTTGATCATTACTACACCTAGTAAACTGGCTAAAATGTATAAGGAAATTTCTAATAATTGTTGGAAATGCCAACAAGCAGATGAACCCTTTTTCAAATGTGGTGCAATTGTAGGAAAGCAAGGGCATTTGGGGAAATGATATATGGTAAGATTAAAAAGATGTTTAAAGTGATGATACTAACCCTATATGAAGCTTTCCTTTTAGAGATTATAGGGACAGAAAGTCCCAAAATGGTTAATTAAATTGTTTACACTTCCAGAGTTAATGCTAGATACATTACTTGTATTAAATGAGTCACCATAGCCGCTAGAGGGCCATGAAAATGTGTGTCCCAGGCTTTTTAGACTCAGTCTACCCATATACTATCTGAAACCAATGGGGCACTTGGGTTGTCAGATGTGAAATATATTGGCATCATTTTCAGCTCTCCTGCCCACTGCATAGACATAATTGCTTTTAACATTCCTAATGCTGTGACTACAGAAACACCTGCTTGAAAAGCAGCTCACTTATGTCACTCACACCCCTTGTTCAAGGGAACACCTCCGATCTGCAGATACAAAAAAATTCTGAGTAACCAATTGTTTTCCTGTTTCCATATATCATGCCTTTGAATACTGCTGCTACTACTAATACTAATACTACTAATCACGTAACTCCTCCTTAGGCTATGTACCCATTAGCAGCTTAAAACGCAACTAGGTTGTTCTCTCCCCACTTTGCATTTCAAGATTTATTTGTGCCTTGCTGTGCACACCAGAGAGGGGGCAAGGTTGTCTTCAACCAGTGCATGTTACCGTATTTTTCGTCCCATAGGACGCACCTAGTTTTTTGGGGGGGAAATAAAGGGAAAAAATGTTCCCTTTATTCCCCCCCCCCCAAAACCAGGTCGGGGAACAGCGGTATGGGGGCGCTGCGCCTCCCCGCTGTCCCCCGAGCTTGTGGGGCTGGCCGATGTCTGCCCGGCGCGCGGGGCGCTCTGCTTCAGGGTGCCCCGCATGCCGGGCAGCAGGCTGCTATCCGCAGCATAGGGAGCCCTGCGGGAACTCCCGTAGGGCTCCCCACGCTGCGGGTGTCTGCCCGGCATGCAGGGCGCTCTGCTTCAGGGCGGCAGGCTGCTATCTGCAGCGTAGGGAGCCCTGTGGGAACTCCTGCAGGGCTCCCCACGCTGCGGATGTCTGCCCGGTGCGAGGGGCGCTCTGCTTCAGGGCGCCCTGCGCACCGGGCGGCAGGCTGCTATCCGCAGCCTAGGGAGCCCTGCGGGAACTCCCGCGGGCTCCCCAGGCTTGCTGATAGCTTCCTGAAGCCTGGAGAGCGAGAGGGGTCGGTGCGCACCGACCCCTCTCGCTCTCCAAGCTTCAGCGAAAGCCTGAATTCGCCCCATAGGACGCACACAGATTTCCCCTTCATTTTTGGAGGGGAAAAAGTGTGTCCTATAGGGCGAAAAATACGGTACCTGTTTTTCTTCTCACACCCTGCCCCACATAGCCATTGAGGAGTTCTAGGAGGGGGTTGTCTCAAATGTACATGTTTAGCTTAAGTTTTCCAGTTGAACTGAAGCTGGCTGGAGGAAAAGTGCATCAAACAGTTGTACTTTGCAAGAAACGACACCACTGACATGCATTGCGGCTGCAGCTTCAAAAACTAACAGTGGGAGTGCAAATGGCAATGTATACAGGGCCTAATATTAAAATAACTTCCTCCAAAATAGTTCAAATTAATGATGATCAAAATGATCATTAAAATGATAAAAAAATTGACTGTTCAACTACTTTAATTCACTTCAAATTATAACAAGGACTGTAGGGATGCTGTGAAGACCAGACTCTTATGAAGAACATCTTCCCTTCTAAACGTAAGCACTTCTCAGTAAAGCACATCTCAACTTTTAAAATTTTGCTTCTGTTTTATACTAGTCCTATTCATTCAACGAGGCTGAACAACCACAGACATTTGTTCATTAAAAACAAAGTAACTTCAAGACGCTGGAGATCTTTCAACTAGGATATTTTGGAAGTTTGGATCTCAAAAGGCATGGGGCTTGATACATGTGACAAACCACCTTAAAATGTGAACACTGTATAGGAAAGAGGAGCACCACCTTTTCTGTAACATGGTTTGATTTTATTCAATATGCACAATCCATCGAATACGGCTTTTGCCAACCAAGAACACACAGAACACTGTGGAATGGTACTTTCAATTAATCACTTTATTGATTAAGAGACATCACCTTGCCAACAAAGGTCCGTATAGTTAAAGCTATGGTTTTCCCAGTAGTGATGTATGGAAGTGAGAGCTGGACCAAAAAGAAGGCTGATCGCCGAAGAATTGATGCTTTTGAATTCTGGTGCTGGAGGAGACTCTTTAGAGTCCCATGGACTGCAAGAAGATCAAACCTCTCCATTCTGAAGGAAATCAGCCCTGAGTGCTCACTGGAAGGACAGATCCTGAAGCTGAGGCTCCAAGACTTTGGCCACCTCATGAGAAGAGAAGACTCCCTGGAAAAGACCCTGATGTTGGGAAAGATGGAGGGCGCAAGGAGAAGGAGACGACAGAGGACGAGATGGTTGGATAGTGTTCTCGAAGCTACCAGCATGAGTTTGACCAAACTGCGGGAGGCAATGGAAGAAAGGAGTGCATGGCGTGCTCTGGTCCATGGGGTCATGAAGAGTCAGACATGACTAAACAACAACAGAAAACTGAAAAGCCTGGGAGAATGGCACAGGGATTATTAAATGAAAGGTTAAATAAAAGGTATTTGCTACTCAAGTTTTCCATGAATCAAATGTAACACTTTTCTTTCAGCATAGATAAAGTAACACACACGGTTCTATGTGCAATTTCATATTTCCTTTTCAAACGCAGAATGTGTTGGGGTGGTGTATAATATTAAAAATACATTCTCAGGGTTTCTCAAGTCTAGTGACGGCCCTTAAGTTTGAAGTTCATAAGCAGAATCTTAGAGCCAAATTTGAACTCATGTTTGACACACAGGCCAGAGGTTCCCCCTCCTGATCTAGACCTGCACATTTCTAAATCTTGCCATGCATATTTTTAACACAACCACACTTGTACTCCATCCTTCCTACAATGTGGATTTATTTTCCATAATAGTTTTCTTCATCAACTTTGATAAATGTGATACAATGTGTATCTAACTTTAGATGTAGCATTTTCATGCTGCTGAATACGTAGGACAATATTCATACATCTGAATGGACCAACCAATATATATACTTATCCCTCACAGACTCAGCAGCAAAACTCCCTTCCCTAAGCACATGCTTGAGTGGTATGTGTGCAACCCCACTCACCCCACCATGCAACCGACTATTTGAAACTGCTAACACAAGAATAATGTCACAGCAAGTCTAAAGGTTAACCAGCTGACGAGCTTGCTGAGTATCAGCTTCAAAAACGGGCATGTACAAATTTACCTCTCACCTTTAACTCATTTTTGTAAAGAGTGCACTTTTTGCCAATGATCATTACACTAAGCAGCAAATACTTTTTTTGTTTTGTTTCAAGGTTCTGAAACTTGAGGTGCACATTAGACTTGAGTAAATACGGCAACCCTCCTCCAATGGTTGAGACATCCTGAAAACCTCAGCAAACAGGTGGATCCAAATGGGTGAAGGCCCCATACCAGTTGGGGTTTTATAGGCCAATGTCAGCAGTTTCAACTGTGCTCAGAGCAAACTCAAATTAAGTGCATATCTTTAATTTGCCTTATTGGATTAGGTGTTTGGACTCTGAATAGAGAAAGAGGCGGCAGCAAACACTCAAACCCCAAGTCCAATACTCCTGTACACACTGGCTCCTCTTCCATCTTTGCATGCTGAACATGAAGATCTGAAGGTAGATTCTAACAGTCTTCAACTGACAATCCTCCTACTGTAGAAGCCTATTTAGAACTAAGCCAGACCATGGCTTCAAGCAAATGCATGCACTCTCAGGGAGGAGATTGCAACTGCTTCACTTCGCCCCCATCATGTTCTTCTGCATCATGTTGAGCTAAACCATGGCTTTGCTTAGCATGTTGCCAAAACCTAGGCTTGTGGTTTAGCTCTCTCCAGACTAACCACGAGCTGTAAAACAAACCCTGGCTTAGTGTAACATGTGAAGCAGGCATGTCACTTCTCATCATTTGTTCACACCCCTTGGAATTAATGTCAAGCCCAATGTGGCAATCCTACAGTACCTAAAGAAAGCTGCAAGTTCATAAAAAGCCAGGCAATATTTTTAGCAAAAAGAAAATACTTCCACTGAATATAAGCAGAAGCAGGTTATGTTCAAAACAAAAGCCAACCATGACACAGGTGGAGAGTTGCAATATTACACAAATATTACTGAACTATTCCTCAAGAGACTAAGTGCAGCATACAGGCTAAATCTGGGGTGAGGAACTTCTGGCTTGCAGGCCAATCATGGCCAGGCAGGAGCCCCAATTTGGCCTGCAAGGCAGTTTCCCCCAAACCATCTTCACTTGCCTATCAGTTGACACCACTAATTTGGCACTGGCTGCTTGATCCTGTTCCCAGGAGGCAACAAGATTGTGTGGCCAAGGCAGCAGGATTTAATTCCTGCTCATCAGCTGAGCATGGGGAAAAGCACCCTTTGAAACAGCTTGCAAAGAGGCTTTTGCAAAAGGCTATCTTAAACCCTTTTTCAAGTTTCCCTAATTCCCCATTAAGTTCCCCCCTCAAATTCCTGATATCAGGGGATATTATGGAGAAAGGGGGTGACTTAGAAAAGCTTTTTCTCCTTCCCTTTCCTCTGGGAGGGGGGCTGTCTTTTTCTCCTTTGCCAGGAATTTGATACCCACCTGTCAAATTTGGCCCATGATGCTGACCCTGATAAGGATATGGCCCTTGGAACCAAAACACACTTTCCTTTTTTTAAAAGAAGAAGAGGAAGAAGCTGCTGCAGGCAGATTTGAGTTAGATCAGGGACCAGCAAACTTTTTTGGGAGGGGGCCGGCTCACCATGCCCCAGGCCTTTTGGTGGGCCGGGCTGCACGTGCACGTGGCGGAGGGGGCTTCTCTCTCCCCCCCAGTCCTCCCCTCCCCCTCCCTACCTTCTCCGCCGCTCTGCCTGCGGTTGGGAGCCGCCGGCGGCAGCTCTCCTTTCCGTGCCAGCTTTCCCTTTCCTATTAAAGCCCAGCCCCCTTCCTCTGCAGGGCGGGGAGAAGCCAGGAAGAGGGGAGGAGGAGGGGCTGCCACAGTGTGTGTGAGGGAGAGAGGGGGGAATTGCGGGTGGAAATGGCGCCATTTTAAAAAAATGGTGATCACACCAATCCAAGCAGTGACTCCAGAACCGTCCGCGGGCTGGATCCAGAGGGCAATTGGGCCTGATCCAGCCCGCAGACCTTAGTTTGCGGACCCCTGAGTTAGATGAATTATAACATTCCAGGATGCAGGATAAACTCTTAGCAAAATATAATTCCTCTCATTTACTTCACAACAGCTCTCACTAGAAAGTAAAATGAGCTTAAGTGGTCCTCAAACCAATGATCCATCTCCAGATATGGCTTTTTTGCCTTATCTGGATGCTTGAACTATCAGATGCTGTTCAAGCAAAATACTTCAACAGCTGGATGGCACAGATCAATGAAACTAAAACCTCTTTTTCTGTTGCCACAGTTCCCCTTTCACAGTCTTCCTTTGAAGTCTATACTACTGAAAAATCAACAACAGCTGAAGAACACGTGCTATCATACAACTCTGAATACAACAATATTGCACAGCATGATGCTTTGTTCAGTAATCCCGGATTATAGAAAGCATTACAGTTTCTTTTGTTGAAAACAATCCTGTTTTTGAGTACCTTATTGGAGTAAACAAGAAAACTAATTTTGAAAACTGTATGTTAAGATTAGAATTACTAAGTACCTTGTTTAATGCACCAATCCATTCCACACTATGGTTCTCAAGGTTTACAGACAAACATTTTTAGTGCATAAGTGTTCAGAGTCCTTATATCAGCAGTCTTTACCAGGCCATATAATAAGGAATATCTGCATGATGCACCCTCATATTGCAATCGGGGGGGGGGGTAGGATTGCCGAGGCTAAAAGAACAGAGGGCTTCCTAAGGCCATCTAACCAGTGTTAGAAACTGGACAGAAAAGTCATTTGTCACATGGCTCTTGGAATGTAGGTTATGGGCACAAAAACATAATGGCTAGTCACCATTTCGCACCCCCACCCCCAGTTCAGCGGCACTTTCTATTTATTTTTCTGAAACGCAGGAAGTAATTCATAATTCACACTAGTGACACATGGTTAATATCACATTTTTAATAGTAATTCTTAATTGGACACCACCAACATAAATGGGGTTCAGCCCCTGCAATAGCAGCCAAAACCACAAGTCATTTGAATAATTAATATTTACAAATACTGGGTGCTGGTGTGGTATACTATATGTGTTATGTAATGTATTGTGCTAGATTTGAAGTTACATGTTTGGGGTGGGGAGGAGAGGCAAAGCGGCGCACGGAAGGCAGCAGCCAGCAATCCAGCAGCGAGCTCATTGGTGGGGGGGAGGCGAGGCAAAACAGCACTTAAGCGCTGGAAGGCAGCAACTTTGGAGTTGGGCGGGGAGGCATTTCTGCTCCCATGCCCTCAGCGGCAGCTTGGCGTTTCGTGCTGCTGCGAGGGAAGTGGCAATTGTTAATGTACATTACAAACATAAATGGGGCTCAGCCTCAGCAGTAGCCATTATAAGTCATTTGAAAATTTAATATTTATAAATACCAGTATATATATACGTATATACTCTTAAGACCATATATTATGTTGCCACTTCAGCAACTGCAGTCACAGTTAAACATGTCTATTATATCAAAATTCTAGGAAGAACAGACCTAACAGCACAATCCTAACCATTTCTACACAGAAATAGATCCCACTGAATTCAAAAGGACTTGCTGCCAGGCAAATGGGATTGGGATCGCAACCTAATTCATTATGTTTTAGCAACACCTCCCCAGCAGCATGCTTATGAACACTCCATTCGCAAGATGACATTTTTTGCAGGACTGCCTGTACAATCCTGTTATATGAAAGGTTCTGGGATGCCACATTTACCATGGCAAACTAACTATGTAAATGTTAATGCATTTTAGAGACCTTCCTTTTAATATCCAGAATTTGAGAATCTCTTAAAACATTAAAAGAATACTGTAAGCACCATCCTCCCTCTCCCACTTGATGGCTGTCATGTCCACTCAAGAGCGTAGATAAACAAGGTGTCAGACGTACGCTACTGTGGCATAAACGAAATGAACATTTGTAGGCTAATCTACAAATGGGAGTGTGCATCCCCAATCAATACCTCATGTGGATATTATTGGGCACAAATATTACCTCAGTCTGGAAATGGGCCAGAAAAACTTTCAGTTTCACAATCTTATTTAAATGAACTCCAGAAAACATCCATTTGCCCTACAAATGTGCGTGTAAATGGCAGAAATGGCAACCTCAGATTAATCTGCGAAACAGACAGCAGCACTACCCAAAACAAAACCAGATTTTTGCAGATTATATACTGGAAGAGAGCAAGCTATTCCACTGCTAGCCCAATTCAAGTCCACAAACATACACATTTTCTGCATAAATTGGCCAGATTAGAAAGCTTCAACCCTTGATAGAACAAGAGCAAAAGCATTCTATTACAATCATCTGAAAACTCTGGTGCCCAAATCAATGGACAGAGATTTATTTACTGTCTCTTCACAGTCCAGTGAGCGTTCAATTCTAACTAGCAGTGATGCTGCCAAAACTGGGTAAAACCACAAGTCAGACTTTGTAACTCTGCAGCTCAGGCAGACAGCATGGTTTGGTCAGGGATGCATTTATTTTCCTTCAACATTCCTGCCCTCAACCCTCCCATTTTTGCACAGGCATGTTATCTCTTCTGCCATCCAATGCAGGATGTGACAAGTGTTAAATCTTCCGAAAGTTCCCTTCCCAATATTGCATTTTCATTTATAAACATTACTCAAACCCATAAGCAATAGTAACTTGCAATTTAGCAAAAGCTCTGCTGACGTTATCAAAATGACATGGAAACGCTTAACTGCAGAGCCCAGGATTAGGAGTTTTGAAACACACATAAGGCAACTGTGTACCATTATCAGTGACTCATAGGAACAGTCACCACAGATCTTTAGAAAGGAGCTTGCTGCTGCTGCTGCTGCTGCATGGGCCAACAAACCAAAACCGTTCAACCCTTTCTACTGTGAGACTAAACTAGACTGATTCAAACCTTCCTATTAAAAAAAACACCCTGAGCCACTCCTGCAGCGGCAAAGTTGATTTATTCCCCTCGGCTGGATCCCAGGCGTGCTTTTACTCCGAGTATTTCTACCCCGTTCTGCAGGTCTTCCAGGGCTCGTCTTTCCTCACGGCACAAGCTCTCCACTTCGCAGGAGAGGAGAGGGGCAAGGCGGTAGTGCACTTATACTTGAGGGGGATTTTTCTTTACGCTACAGAGCAGCGACCCTCTCGACGCACCAGGACCGAAAGAGCAGCCTGCCGCGTCGACGCAGCCCGAGTCCAAGCCCAGGCGCGCGGCCCGGGGAGGCGCCCCCTCAACTCGGACGAGAGCGGGCGGCCCCTGTTCATTTCCCTGGGAGGGAAGGCGAGAGGCAGGAGAAGGAGGGGCGGGAGAGAGGACGCAGAACGGAAGAGGGCAAGGCGTCGGGCTCGGGGAGCGGAGACGCTGCGGTGAAGGGAGGGAGGGGGGCCGCGGAAGGAGCCCAGCCTGGCCGGGCGGAGGGGGGGAGGGCGCGCCGGGACAGTGGCCCAACTCGCAAGTTCCGACTTACAGCCTTTCTGCAGCAGACTCCAGCCCGGCCGGGGATCCACCTCGGGAGCACTGCAGCAGCAGCAGCCGCCGCCTCCTCCTCCTCTCCGCGCCAAGCGCCTCCGCCCCGGGCGCGCACCGCAGGCAGTCCCCGTGGCTTCCCGCGGCGGGCGCCGAAGTTCGCGTCTCCTTCCTCCGGCAGCCCCGGGCGCCGCCGAGCCGCCCCTCTCCCCTCCCCCGGCCGGGGCGGAGCTCCTCCTCCCGCGCCCCTCGGCGCCTCCTCTCCGCGGCTCACGGGCGCTGCTGCTGCGCCGCCCGCCCGCTCGCTCTGGGCGCGCGGCGGCTGCTGCTCCGCCAGAGATGCTGCGTAACGGAACTGGGAGGCGAGCACGGCATTGTGGGAGCCCTGCAAGCAGCGGCCCGGGGAGGGCCCGTCCGCACGACGCCTCGGCTCGGCCCGCTTCGGCGCGGCTTCGCACGTGCCGCGGATGCGTGCCGCAGAGCGCGCCCCCTGCAGCTCCCCGGGAGAAGGAGCAGCGCGGCAGCGCCGCCGGCAGAACTTGGGGCGCCTCGGCCCGCGCTGGCCTCGCTGCGCGCCTCCTCCCCGCAGGGCAGCCCGTCAGACGCGGGTCTCAGGGGAAGCCTTGCTCACTTACCCTGCGGAAATTTTGTGAGGCCAGGTCAACTGCACATGCAGCACACATGGGGTTCATGATTCTTCCACCTTCCAAAATGAGTCCGAGGATGGAGAAGTCCAGGAAGGGGGGGCGTGTCCGCCCCCGATTAAGTAAAACGATAAGCATAATTAACTAACTGACCAATCACGTCGGTTCTCCCCCCCCCCAACAAAAATTCTGGCAACGCCCATGGTGGGTTCCATTAATTACAAAGGTAAACCAGGTGTGAGCCCTTCGCGTTTGAAGTCACAGTGGAAATATGTGCCCTACGAGTTATATTCCTTTTTACTTTAAAAAATACCTAACATGGGTTCAACATGTTAGGTACTGCTAAATAGGAAAGCTACTACTGAAGCAGGAGAAAATCTGCTAGATTAGAAACAGGTATTATTCACTTATAAACTATTATTATTATTATTATTATTATTATTATTATTATTATTATTTCCACTTTGCAAACATTAACTTTTTAATTATTTCCTGTACTGCTCTGAGGGTAAATTTGTAAGTGTGGGAGAATTGTTCTGTCATTCAAGTTCAAAATGTGCAGTGACATTCAATCTGGATATAAGCTTATACTTTTTAGCTCTTGAATGTGGGCAGATTTAACTTGTATTGCATGAAAAACTCAACATGTACTACAAAGCAGAACAGTGGTTACATGAAGGGAGACTATCACCACAACCCATCTGAAAATTTTATTCATGCCCTCTGTCTTAATCCACTGGTCTTCAACTGGTGGGTCATGATCTGCAATTAGAATGTTGGAGGATAGAGACAGAGGCAGAAAGAGAGATGTACACTTAATGTTGACTAAGGATGTTAGGGCCAGTGGAGGTGTGAGAGCGGCCATACCCAAATCTAAATTTGGAATGATTCCAACTCCAGCTCCCAAAAAACTGATTATTGAGCTAGAACCTCAAGCAGTTACCAGTGGTCACTTCCTGAAATGGTCTCTAGTTCACCCTTGCCATAATAAATTAATTAGTTCTTAGGATGCCACAAACCTTCAATTGCTTTTGCTTTCATATACAAGTTTTAAAAGATCTGGGCTGCAATCCAGATGGCACACATACATCTTAATTTTTTTTGGGGGGGGGAATCCTGTTCCTCAGCTCCTTCCAGGGAACTTGTGAATTGCATTTTAATCACCCAAATCTAAAAATAACTTTGAGGTTTTAGTAGAAGAGTTCTTTAAAGGGACATTTAGGGAAATGGGAGGGGATGTGTACAGTAGTGGGTTTTTATAAAAAGAAGTTGCCATGCCTAACCCCTCACCATAGACCACTGAGTACACAGCAACCAAGGTCTGAGTCTGGCAGAACCAGGGCTATATCCAGCACCAGGTCAAATTAAAATAGGACAGTCAGTACGGAAACAGCGCCAACTATCATGTTACCAAGCCTACACAGGTCACCAGTCATATGTTACATGCAAGCTCAAGTATTTGCAAGGATGCCACAGGTATGTGATATTTGGTGGTCTTTATTCCGCAGAGCTTATTGCACTGTATCTGCACTTGCCTTGTTACCGTACTTGGAGGAGTTAACAAAAGCAGTTCAGTCCCAATTGGGGTTTAAACAAACTAATACTTGTTTACAGTGCCAAAATTATTGTCATTGAGTTAAAAGGGTTCTGTGGCTTGAAGCACCAAATGCTATTCCACAGAATAGCAAGATGGTTAGTTATTGCAAGGGTGGGGGAGACAGCGCTGAATATGGAAGAGTGAAATGAAGGCCTAGATGCACCAAGGGAATGCTCAAATACAAAAAGAGACTTGTTTTTCAACCATGTAATACATGGGGGGGTTTGGGGGGGCAGAACCGACCTGATTTGTCAGTTATTTCTATTGTCTTACTTGATCGGGGGGGGGGGGAGAGAGCTGCCCCCGTGCTCCCCTTGGCTACACCCATGGCTGGCAGAGTTACTTGTCTGCTCAATCCAAACCTCCAGTACAATGTATGGAATGTTCGATTGCTCTGCCCATTATTTCAGAGGTTGCCACTTAAAGGTTGTTAACCTGAAATAATAAATTATGCTTCTGTAGGCAGGAAAATCTACACAGCCTGCTTCTGTCTGTATTTAGGATTCCCATATGACTGTGTTCACAGGGGGGCATTGCTTTCTTTGTTATTAGGGAGTGGGAAACAGGAAACTTGTGCATGGAAACTTACAGGGCATTTGGAACTCTGTAGACCTTTAGATGACAGCAAGTCTATGTCACCCATCTTACATTGCTTATTGGCTTGAGTTGTTCTGAACTTGCTGTTCTTACAGAAAACTGGGAACTTACTCCATCTCAGCATATCACAGATATGGGTCATGTCCTCATTTTTCCCCACAGCTCCCGCTCAGAATGGATAGCCAAACCAAGTCTACATGCACATTCTCCACCCTACTGTGTTCAGTGAATGTGCAGAGGGCAGAGTAAATCTCTGTCTGCTGGCCCTACTGCAATTGTCCCTTTCACATTAACACTGAATGCAGAGAAATCTGGGGTGGAGTGAGTAGGCATGGTTCTGACCCTGTCTGAATATTCAGTACATATTGAATTCCTAAGATCCAAACGAGAAACTCCAGGTCTCTGGGTTGATACTCCTCAAGGTTGCGTAACTTCACCTTGCAGACAGCCCTTTAATGCCACCTGACCTGATGTGTCTGTAAATGCTTCCAGGTCAAGCGTGAGGCAGGAGGCAGACTCCAGACTTCTCTGTGTCACTTTCTGGCCTTGCTCCAGATAGTGTGCATTTTCTCCCTGCCTGCATGTCTGATCTCTGTTAGCATTTACCTGCCATTTTGTCTGCTGCCTGCCAACCTCTTTGATCCACCTCCCTTACTAGCATGGGTCTAGCCAAGGGGAGGCGGGGCAGGGGGCATCTGCCGCCCCCCAAGCAGGTAAATCAATAAAAATACTCAACTAACTGAGGTTCAGGGCCCTCTAACATGAAGCCTGCCTCCCAATGTAAATCCTGGCTACACCCATGCTGCCAGCCTCTTCTGGTGGGGGAGTTCTACCAGCAAAGAGTGCCTTGATGTGCCCACCCCAGCAACACAAAGAAGCTACTGCTGGCAGTATCACAGGGGGGCATTTCAGAGGCAGGGGGAAGCCAGCACAGGATCTGCTGGATTCTGAGCCGGTCCTACTGCTGGCACGGGATGGCAGTGGGCGCACATTGAGCCTCTTCACTGTGCCAGTCTGGGACCTGGTGCAGCAAACAAGCACTTTTCCCCCTCCTGCCCCACAAATGGCAGGGCTGAGGATGCCGTGGTGACTACTGTCTCCACTGTTACCAGTCTGGGAGTAGAACTGCAGCTGAAATGAAAAGCGTTGAATGCAAATGATGCATTTAGATAGGAAATTTAGATCCAGTCATTTGTGTATGTGCAAACATTGTGAATCAGCAAGTGAGTGTCCATTAACATCATGGGAGCATGACTTTCATCTCAGCTAAGAATTATTTCACCATTGGTCATTCACATAAACTGATACTGTGGCCTGATCTGCATGCCCCATAGATATTTGACATTTTGCTGTGCAAATAAAAAACCCCACATGAATTAGTCATTTTTCCAAAGCGTTGCACTTGAGCTCTGATAGAATGGCTCGATTTCTGTACTCTAAATATTTATCCTGTGGTATTTTAATGTATTTCCCCCTGAGATTTCTTCCCTGACATTTATAGCCTGCTATTAGCAAATCCAAGAGGGTAAGGTTCACATATGAAACAAAGAATGAATTTTCTTATCCTTTTGACTGAAGCTTGCTATGCTTTCCTGCAGTGAAACAAACTGGATGACTATTTTAGGATACAATCATAGAATCATAGAGTTGGAAGAGACCACAAGGGCCATCGAGTCCAACCCCCTGCCAAGCAGGAAACACCATCAGAGCACTCCTGACATATGGTTGTCAAGCCTCTGCTTAAAGACCTCCAAAGAAGGAGACTCCACCACACTCCTTGGCAGCAAATTCCACTGTCAAACAGCTCTTACTGTCAGGAAGTTCTTCCTAATGTTTAGGTGGAATCTTCTTTCTTGTAGTTTGGATCCATTGCTCCGTGTCCGCTTCTCTGGAGCAGCAGAAAACAACCTTTCTCCCTCCTCTATGTGACATCCTTTTATATATTTGAACATGGCTATCATATCACCCCTTAACCTCCTCTTCTCCAGGCTAAACATGCCCAGCTCCCTTAGCCGTTCCTCATAAGGCATCGTTTCCAGGCCTTTGACCATTTTGGTTGCCCTCCTCTGGACACGTTCCAGTTTGTCAGTGTCCTTCTTGAACTGTGGTGCCCAGAACTGGACACAGTACTCCAGGTGAGGTCTGACCAGAGCAGAATACAGTGGCACTATTACTTCCCTTGATCTAGATGCTAATTGATAATTGAGTTGTTTGTTGCCTGGAAAAATTTGATGTATGAGAAAGACTCAATATACTTCTACTACTACCTGACACCTGTATACTGCATGCAAGAGAATTTTATTTGTTTTATGGAAGGTATATCCCTTTCCTCAGCAAACCATAAAAACCTGCACCTTAAGGATCAAAAGCACAGAAGCGCAAAGATAATTACAAAACAAATTTAGAGGGAAAAGTGAGTCTAAGATGGATAGATTTTATCTGCATCTCATTTCCATTATTTCTCTCTCCACCCTACCCTAATAATAATAATAATAATAATAATAATAATAATTTTTATTTATACCCCGCCCTCCCCAGCCAAGGCTCAGAGCGGCTTACAAGCAATAATAAAAATAAGTTGAATGATTACAACTTAAAAACAAAATTAAAATACAACATTAAAATATCGAAACATTAAAATATTAAAATGTAGCCTCATCGCAGGAGGAGAAGGAAAAGAAAAAAGAAAAAGAGGGAGGGAATCAAATTGGCTCCAAGCCAAAGGCCAGGCGGAACAACTCTGTCTTACAGGCCCTGCGGAAAGAAATCAGATCCCGCAGGGTCCTGGTCTCATGAGGCAGAGTGTTCCACCAGGCCAGAGCCAGAGTTGAAAAGGCCCTGGCTCTAATTGAAGCTAATCTAACTTCCTTAGGGCCCTGGACCACTAGGGTGTTGCTATTTATGGACCTTGAGGCTCTCCGTGGGGCATACCGGGAGAGGCGGTCCTGTAGGTACGAGGGTCCTAGGCCTTGAAGGGCTTTAAAGGTCAAAAGCAGCACCTTAAATCTGACCCTGTACTCCACCGGGAGCCAGTGTAGCTTGAAAAGCACTGGGTGAATATGCTCCCATGGCAGAGACCCCGTGAGGAGCCTTGCTGCAGCATTCTGCACCCACTGGAGTTTCTGGGATAGCTTCAAGGGCAGTCCCGCGTAGAGCGAATTACAGTAGTCAAGCCTGGAGATGACCGTCACATGGATCACTGTGGCCAGGTTGGGGCAGGAAAGGTAAGGGACCAACTGCTTGATGCGGCGAAGGTGGAAAAATGTCGCCTTGGCTGTTGCTGTAACTTGCGCCTCCATGGAAAGGGAGGCATCAAGGATTACACCCAAACTCTTAATGGAAGGCAGTGGCACTAATTGGGCCCCCGCAAGAGAAGGGAGTTGGTCCCTCGTCCCCATGGCGTCCCGACCTAGCCATAGGACCTCTGTCTTCGAAGGATTTAGTTTCAATTGGCTCCCACGAAACCATCCAGCCACAGCTTCCAAGCATCTGGTCAGTGTGTTCAGAGCCGAGTTGGTGTGGCCATCCATCAGCAGATAGAGCTGAGTGTCATCAGCATATTGGTGACAGCCCAGCCCAAAGCTGCGGATAATCTGGGCAAGGGGGCGCATAAAGATGTTAAAAAGCATCGGGGAGAGAATTGCGCCCTGCAGCACTCCACACACCAAGGAATGGCGTGACGACATTTCCCTCCCTAGTGCCACCCTCTGTCCCCGACCAGAGATAAAAGAGCACAGCCAGTTATGGGCTATGCCCTGTATCCCCACGTCTGCGAGGCGGTAGTCGAGAAGATCATGATCGACCATGTCAAAGGCTGCTGACAAATCTAAAAGGATCACCAGTCCTGACCCGCCTCGATCCAGTTGTTTATGGAGATCATCTGTTAGGGCAACCAGAGCCGTCTTGGTCCCAAAACCAGGACGGAAACTGGACTGAAATGGATCTAAAGCCGATGTTTCCTCCAGAAACCTACCAAGCTGTTCAGCAACCGCTCTCTCAATTACCTTACCCAGATATGGAAGATTTGAAACTGGGCAGTAATTGGATAGGTCTAAGGCAGGGGTGTCAAACTCAAATTCATCGGGGGCCGCATCAGCAGTTTGGTCACCCTCAAAGGGCCGGTTGTATCTGTAGGACTATGTGTCCACTCTTTATTATCATAAATTATTGTCACTGCATTCAATTATTACTGTTTTTTGTAATAATGTAGACGGTCCAGAAGGATGTTATGGTCGATTGTATCAAAGGCCGCTGAGAGATCCAGCAGAACTAGGAAACAAAGTTGTTACAAATAATGAGCCCTAATGAGACGATTGCTGCAATCCTATGTGCATTTACTTGAAACTCCTGTCGAAGAAAGTGAGGCTGGCTTCTGAGTAAACATACACGGCATGGGGCTGTAAATAAAATGTGTGTGTGGGAGAGAGAGAGAGAGAGAGAGAGAGCTCTGACAGGAAAGCATCAACATGCCTTGTGCACTCTCATTTTCCTTGGCTAATTCCCCTGCCCCCCCCCACCTCGGGGTGCCATTGCATAGTGCAAAAGGCGAAAGAGCGCAAGCACGCTGCCTGCAACTGGATCTCCGGCTTTTTCCTTTCCTTCCCCGAGACGGGAGGGAGAGATCAAGACGGAGCTGCTGGCAGGACGGAGAGCGAGCCGCCCAATTGTGTGACCGAGTGATGGAAGGGCTGCAAGGAGCCGCAGTCCGATCTCCTCCCAGGAATGTGCCAGCGGGACTGACATGTGCCGGACGGGGAGAACCGCCCAGCGCCACTGCGCGGGCACGGAGTCCAACTTGTGGAGCTGAGATAGAGAGGGAAGGCAGCGGTGGGGTGCAGGGAGTGGAGGGGGTGCCAGGGAACACAGCCCCCTCCCATCACGGCCATCATCATCGCCGCCCCCACTTTACATTTATTTTAAGGGTGTTTGGAGTGCGCGTGCGCGCCTCTCTCTCTCTCCCACTCACCCCCCCACACACCAGCCACCCCATATTCCCAAAGAACACGGGCATCGTCGGTCCTGGAAAGGCTGGCCGTGCAAAGATGGAGAGGTAGGCGAAATGAAGAGGAAGGGAAGGGAAATGAAGGCGAAATGAAGAGGAAGAGGCTGGTGAAATCCAGCGCGGAGGAGAAGAGGACGCCTCCCGCAGGGCGAGTTTGCACGCCGGGATCCAGCATCCCCGGAGAAGATCTAAGGCTGGAATAAAAAAGTTTCTCCGAGGAGAAAGACTCCCCCTCCACGGCGCGGAGAGACCTGACCTTCCGCTTGCTCTTTTTGAGCAGTGAGCGGGAGAGAGAAGCAAGCTGCCCGCCTCGCTTCAGCCCCCGACGACGAAGGCGCAAGTTGAGAGACACGGGGACATTTGAAGCAGCAGCCACATCCTTAAGAGCGACGGGGGGAGGCGAGTAGGGAGCCGCACCATGTAAACTTTATTGTGTAAAAAAACAAACAAGCGAGAATAAAAGGTGAAGGCTGGTGGCCGCTGGCGGCTACATGGGCCACATGACGAGGTCTGGCGGGCCGGATTTGGCCCGCGGGCCTTGTGTCTGACACCCGTGGTCTAAGGGATCTAATGAAGTTTTCTTTAAGAGTGGACACACCACTGCTTCCTTCAGTGCCCCTGGGAATGTCCCCGTGTCAAGGGACAAATTGATAATTTCAACCAGGGGGGTCCGCGCAACATCTGGACACTCCCTAATCAGCCAAGATGGGCACGGATCAAGGAGGCAGGTGGTGGGCCTACCAACTTGGAGGAATCTATCCACATCAGCAGGGAGTATCCGATCGAAATGGTTCAACACTGGACCTGAAGTCAGTCAAGGGGCCTCCAGTTCAGTCACTGTATCTAAATTGGCAGGGAGGTCACGGCGGAGCGACAGGACTTTCTCCGCAAAAAAGCTCGCAAATGCCTCACAGCTGTGGGTCGAATTTGTGCTTAAATTTGGTTGTCCTGCTAAGGACGTTATTGACCAAATTATTCTAAAAAGTTGTGCCGGGCAAGAGCTAGCGGATGCAATGGAAGCTGCAAAGTAAGATTTCTTAGCAGCTTTCATAGCCATCTCATAGGCTTTCATAAGCGTCCTATAAGATGTTCTTGAGGCTCCGTCACGAGTCCATCGCCATACTCGCTCTAGCTGTCTGAAATCCCGCTTCATTTTCCGGAGCTCCTCAGTAAACCAAGGGGCCCAGTTTCGACGGGGTCGCAGAGGGCACTTAGGCGCAATCTCATCAATGGCTGCCAAGAGCCAGTTATTCCAGTCCTCAACAAGGTCATCTAATGAGTCGCCAGGAGGAACAGGGTCCCGCAAGGTTTGTCGGAATCTATCAGGATCCATCAGTTTTCGCGGACGAGCCCAAATAGGTTCTTCACCCGAGCAGGGGAGGAGCGGGAAGTCAATCTTGGCTTTCAGAGCGTAGTGGTCAGACCTTGGCACTTCCACAGGGGGGCGAATGATCACATCTATGCCAGCCCCAAAGATCAGATCCAGCGTGTGGCCTGCTTGATGAGTGGGGCCCAAAACAAATTGGGAGAGCCCTAGTGTTGCCATGGAAGTCACTAGGTCCAGAGCCTGTGAGGAGGGAGCGGCATCGGCATGGACATTGAAGTCTCCCAAAACCAGTAGGTTTGGGAACTCCAAGGCCCAGCCCGCCACCACCTCCAGCAGGTCTGACAGGGTGGCTGCCGGTGTGCTGGGTGGTCGGTACACCAGCCAGACAGTCAAGCTCTCCTTGGTGCCCCACACGAGACCAACACATTCAATGCCGGAGATTGCCGGTGATGGCAGAGCTCTGAAAGAGCAATCCTCCCGGAATAACAACACTACTCCTCCCCCCTGACCCACAGTCCGCGATTGATGGAGGACAGAGAAACCTGGGGGTGTTATCTCATGTAGGGAGACTACTTCGCCTTCCTGTACCCAGGTCTCTGTCACGCAAGCCAGGTCAATCCCCTGCGAGACAAAAAAGTCACGCATGGTGGCGGTTTTGTTGCCTATGGACCTGGCATTGCACAGCACCAATGACGGAGGTGGGTAATCCTTGCTCTCCCTACCCTCATCCCTTGGGATGGGGCATAGAATGGAAGGGGTTCGAGGATCACTGCATCTCGAAACCCTTCGCCGATAGAGATATCTAGCCCCACCGCCATTCCTCCCTAGCCCTTTAATAGTGGAAATCCCAGACCCCATACTAGTCTCCCCAATAGAGGGGTAGCATCCCCTCAATAACCAGTCATCCTTGGGCCAGGACTCCTGGGTCAAAATGGTATGGGGAAGAGGTGGAGGTTTGATAGGGTAAGTATCCCTAGAAGATAAAACCCAACCAACCGCACCCCAAGCGGGGAGGACAGTCCCATGGTGTTTCGTTAACTGTCAATCCCCCTCTCCATCCTGGGTTGATTGGAGGATTGTTGGTTCTATCTGTGGCTGTGGGAGTATTAATGAGGTATTTGCTATAAAATGTGGATCACTGGTCAACAAAGAGCCAGCTTCGAATTCAGAAGATCTGTCCATCCTGTCTCGCCAGGAGTACAGTAGAGAAGGTTGATCAATCTGATAAGTTTTTGGAACATTAGGCAAAGGTCCAGATGTAGATTTGGTGCTGGATATCTCCAGATTGTCAGCAACATAGAGTTCTTTAGGTGTTGTTGCCATAGAAATGTCGGAGGCGCCAAATTCCTCATCTAATTTGGTGTCGTTTGAAAAGGGAACAGGGAGTTGCACTGATGTCTTTCTATGGGATAAAGAGCTGTTGGACGTCTTTAAATGTTGTGCTCTAGGCTCTACTGTCCTTATATTTTGGGTAGAAATCTCAGTTTTTATATTCATTAGCCTCTTCTTCAGGTCTTGTAATTCTAGGCTTACAAAGTTCTTTTTTTCCTTCGGGCAATTAGTGTTTCTAGTGTTGAGCTTGGTTTCCTTTATCCGCATTAGCTTTGACTCTATGCAAGGGACCAATTGCCTCCTTGTTTCGTCCTTAAATACCCTCACTGGGCGGAGAGAATGGAACCACCATAGAGTATCCTTTATCTCCATGAGTCGAGATGGGAGGGCTGATGACCTAAAGGTCATAAATAGGCGCATGGTGTTTCTCACGGTAGGCAGGAAGTGGAAATTTTCTAGATGTACATTTTGGTAATGGTAATTCAGGAGCTGAGACAAGGGCATAGTAATTTGTCTGCGGTTCATCCACCTATGAGTGTATCGGTGAATCTCAAGCATTATCTGGTTCGTTTGCAAGACTTGACAGGACCTCACTTCATCCATAGATTGAGTTGGTGAGTTGTTAACAAAGTCCCTAAAGGCTGCCTTCGACAGTATCCCAAGAAACTGCCTATGGAAGAAATTAGAGAGATGGGGCATAGATAGAAGGCTGTTATGGCTTATAACCCAATTACACCATGGGTCGTCGGCTAGAGTGAGACTCACACCGGCGGGAAACTTATCCAACGAGGTCCCAATAAATAGAGGTGTGCGCCAAGGTTGCATTTTGGCCCCACTCCTCTTCAACTTGTTTATTAGCGATATGAAGCTCTTTCTGAATGAGTCTCAAGCCAACATTCATGCCCCCCGCCTAGCTGATTTTCGCTGCCCTTTGCTCCTATATGCCGACGATGCAGCGATCCTTTCCTACTCTAGAGTCGGTTTATGCAGAGCTCTAAAGATTTTTGCGGCTTATTGCAAACTCAATCATCTGACAATTAATCATGGGAAATCTAAAGTCCTGGTCTTTACCAGGTCTCGGAAAACTTACAGCTGGAAGTTAGATGGAGTCCAATTAGAACAGGTTTTCAAATTTAAATACCTGGGAGTCTTTTTTCATTGCAATCTAAGCTGGAAGCCACAGATACAGTATTTACTAAACAAAGGGAAAACAATACTTTATACTCTACTCCAATTTTTTGCGGCCGACGGAGCCTCTCACATCCCTTCTGCATTGAAGGTATACCACGCAAAAGTGGTCTCCACCCTCTGTTATGCTGCCCCGCTCTGGGCCCCAGGGTCCAATTTAACATCGCTGGGGACATTGCAGAATCAGTTTCTCCGTCGCCTTCTGAAACTCCCCATGTGTGTGAGCAACGCAGCCATACGTCTGGAGTTAAGGATTGCATCATTGGAGACTGTCATCTGGAAGCAAGTCTTTGGCTATTGGCTGTCCAGCTGGCATAGGCTTCCCGACCATTACCTTTTTCAGTGCCTCTGGCGGGACGTCTTTGTCAATCCGTGGGTAGGAAAAATCCATGCCAAACTTCTGAGCATCGGAATTTCCCCAGCGGACTCCTTAAAGATGAACTTACGCTCAGCCAAAAGCCTTATTGAGCAAAGATTAGCAGACATTGAAAATCAACACAACCTCGCCAGGGGTGGGGGTGTCTGCTCCCCCAGGTATCACGGAATAACCCCACCACTTGGCCTTCCATCATACATGTCATCTCTTTCATCAGTACCACACCGACTTGCATTTATTCGTGCAAGGTTCAATGTCCTTCCATCGAACCTGCTGAGCCACAGATTTTCCAAGGGTTTGGTGTCTCCGCTATGCGTGTGTGATGGGAAAACTGTTGAATCTCTTCCACATATAATGTTCAACTGTCCCCTACATAGCATAGCCAGGACTAAATTCCTGGGTCCTGCTTTACTGCGCTTGGTTGGCAGGCCTGTTGAGTCACACGCCGCACTGCTTTTGCAGGATACAGATCCTTCTGTAACTCTGCAGGTGGCGAGATTCCTGAATGCGGTTATCTCACACTCAAAAACCACCAAAAAACAATAACAACATCAAAACTAATCGGACTGTTATGATGAGAGTGCATGTCGGATTTCGTCTTCAGTTTTCCTTTTTCTGTGATCCGTCCCTTGGAGCTCTCCTGGCCCCAAGCTGTCATTTGGCTCTGCTCAATGACCCACCCTTGCATCGTGGTGTTCACCTTCCGTTGTCGGATATATCGGTCTTTATGTCTCTGTGTTTTTATGTTTGTATATACTTTATGGGCTAATAGCCGTAAATAAAGAATTAATTAATTTAAAAAAAAGTTAACAAAGTCATTTCTTATCATCCTTTTAAGCCCCTGGGCATTTAAAGGGGAGGAACTAGTATCCAATTGTTTCTCAATGTTAACTATTTTGGTGAGGATTTCATTCAGTCTTTGGAGAACCAGAACCATAGTTTCTGCAGACAACATGCAAATCTCTTGGTAGGGGTACGTATCCGGAATCGGTTGAAAGCAGGCTCCTCTAATATCTTGTTCTAGAGGCCTGGGTGGGTCAGCGTTAGGAGTGGGAGGAATCCCTCCTGCTCCTGCTCTTGCCCTCTTGGACAGATTAGCTTTTTCTGGGAGGAGGGGGGTCAGGTCATTGTCATCCTCCTTAAGGGGGGGGGTGAGTAATTGAATTACTCTACTATTTTGGGCAGTTTTTCTAATCACTTGAGGTAAGTAATGCCATTCTTTAATAGTAGATGTATCAGTTTGGAAGGGAAATGAGTCTCCCAGAAACAGAAAACAGTGCCAAAAGATAATTAGGTATATATGAAAGAGGTCATAAGAACATAAGACAAGCCTGTTGGATCAGACCAGTGGCCAGTCTAGTCCAGCAGCCTGTTCTTACAGTGGCTAACCAGAAAGCCCTGGGAAGCCTGCAAGATGTACTCAACAGGACTCTGCCTACTATTTGATTCCCAGCAAGTGGTATACAGAGGCATAATGCCTCTTACATTAACATAGCCTTGTCCTCTGTGAGTTGGTCTAATCCTATTTTTAAAAAATCATCCTAGTTGGCAGCCATCACTGCTCCTTGTGAAAGATAGTTCCATAACTATGTGCTTTGTGAAGAAGGACTTTCTTCTGTCTTGAATCTTCCAACATTCAGCTTCGCTGGATGTCCATGATGTCTACTAGTATTATGAAGGGAGTGGGGGAGACTTTTCTCTATCCACTTCCTTCCTGCCATATAAGAGAACAAGGGAGGTTTTCACGGTGAGTTCTGGCACCTCTTTTCCTAGAAATATAGCTATCATCATCATCTGCCAAAGGAACCATTTACCATACATCTGCCCTTAATCAGAAATCTTAGGAACAAGTAAAGGTGTACTTGCTACTTGGCAAGCCATTTGTCAACTAGTCATATGCTAATATAGCATGTAACTTTGCATGTCGTAAGTCATTTTAGGATCTGTAGGGATGAGTGAGTCACACAGCCTAGCTTCCTTCAAAGCTACTCAAATGTTTAATGACAAACCTGACAAATATACAGAACATATGATGACTAGCAGTAAAGGAGTGTGAAGCACCAGAAGCCACTGCATAATATTATAATACTTCTAAATAGTCTGTAGGGGTGATTTAGGGACTCAGGTGGTGCTGTGGGTTAAACCACTGTGCCACTTGGGCTTGCCAATCGAAAGGTTGGCGGTTTGAATCCCCGCGACGGGGTGAGCTCCCGTTGCTGGGTCCCTGCTCCTGCCAACCTAGCAGTTCGAAAGCACATCAAAGTGCAAGTAGATAAATTGGTACCGCTCCGGCGGGAAGGTAAACGGCATTTCCGTGTGCTGCTCCTGTTTGCCAGAAGCGGCTTAGTCATGCTGGTCATGCTGACCCGGAAGCTGTACGCTGGCTCCCTCAGCCAATAAAGCAAGATGAGCGCACAATCTCAGAGTCAGCCACGACTGGACCTAATGGTCAGGGGTCCCTTTACCTTTACCTTATCATCTGGACTCATGGACACGAGGCACTTGTGCTGTTTTACCAGGACATCCATATCTTTTATCTCCACCATAAACCTGAGCCTTAACCAGTCCATGTAACAGACACGATTTTAGACACGATTGTATGGTGGACACATTAGCTTCAGATACTTGGGTACTTCCACCCCAGAACACACACAAAATCCACTGTCAGCAGCAAGCCCTATGATACAACCACATCTGTTCACACTCATAAACTTAATAATTTACATTATGCCAGGGAAGGAGAAAAACAGACCAACAAGGTCTGACTAGTACCTGGGAATAATCCACTACAGGATTTAAAGAAGGGGGGGACCCACCACATTGTCACTTCGAATTCTCTGCTGAAATTACTATAACAGATCAGTGTTTCAGTCAGAATTCTCAACAAGTGCTTTCCTACAATGTGGGCTGTGTTTTTAGCCTCTGTTCTGAAACCCACAAATCTAATAAAGATTCCCTAACATTATAATAAAAGATGTCACAACGTGTGGTGGCATAAATAAAATCAATTTTGTTAAACTTAGAACAAGCAAAATGTCACAAAATGGAAAGCTTGCTAGTTCATAAAAACTCTTGTTGTGAAGAGCTCTGGAGAACTCCAAAGCTTGCTCCACATTTTATGACAAATTTTCTTTTTCTTTTTAAACTTAGTAGCCAAAACTAGTTAATATGTTGCCTAGTTTATCTTTATCTCCTGCTTTCTGTGCTTGCTCTTGCAAAGCTCACACAACCCTCCACTGCAATCTTTCCCTTTAACACAGCTGTTTAAACTTTATTGTTCTTTATATATGACAGTGATATCATTTCTGCACACATTAAATAAAAATATTGATCCAAATGCATGGAAATATACTAAAAGCTGGTAGTCTTTAAATTACAGTCATACCTCGTGTTGTGTTCCACTCTGGTTACAGACATTCAGCTTACGAACATGGCAAACCCAGAAGTGTTTACTTCAAGGTTTGCTGCATGCGCAGAAGCTCTCAATCGCACTATGCACAAGCGCAGAAGAGGCACTCTAGTTGCAGGCTTTTCGGGGTGCTAACGGCACCCCGAAATGGATTAAGTCTGCAACTAGAGGTACCACTGTAATAAAATGTGCTCTAATGAAGAAAGAAAGAAAGAAAGAAATTAGTTCTGTGATCTACAACCCATTCTGGACAACGGCACTTCCTTTGAACATGCCTTAGGAGCATTGGTGTGCGCCCAGTGGACTAGTGGAACCAGGCTAGTCCCCTCAACATTCCCACTAAATTCGAGTATTAAAGTGTGTACCTTTTACTCCAACTCGTTCACTTTTTATATCGTGATTTTTATCTCTCTGAAGTGACAATCTGCTTGAGGACTGTTCTCTTGGTTCGTTTCCTGCTAAACCCATCGCAAGTGCATTTTGTGCAGCCCTGTGTTGGCTTCCGCTTATGGCTGATGAGTCCCCACTGGGAGCAACTGGAGCTGAGGAGCAGCAAAACAATAGCTGGTCCATCGGGCAAAGTAACTACACGTGGATTGCGGGCATTCGGTGCTTGATGTTTAATGTGTCTCCTTGTGTTCTGAAGATAACACCACACAGGTTTTTTCTGTGGCAATTAAAAGCATGCAAGTGAAGTGTGAGGTGAACAGAAAGACCATACCGTGTGTCTGTACTTTAATTAGCAAGTATGACGAGGGACTCAGTTGAAGAAATGCTTCCCTCCTTAGAGGATGCATTTGCGCACGCGCCACTGAGCTGTGAGGCTGTGCCAAGGCCAATGCAACAGAGTAGTGAGGAGGCCAGTGCTGCACAGAAATGCTGTTGCTGTCAGTAAGTGGGGGGAGGTGTCACCCAGTGAGTGGGGGGGGGGGGACAGGGTTACTAGGGCACCCCTGGGTGGCAGTTGCATGAGGGGAAGTGGGAGGAGGCGATGTTCTCCTTACAGGGAGAGCAGGGTGGAGGTGGGGAGGATGTGTTTAAAGGGTGAGGGGAAGAGGGAGAATGTACCTGGGAGGGATGGGAAGGGGGGGTAACTGATGAAGGGAGGGGGTGGGGCTTGAAAGGAATATGGGGAAGGGGAGGAAATGGCTGTGAGGCAGTTCATCCAGTGGTTCTTCCTGATAGTGATTGTTCTCAGCACCCACTGGTCTTCCCTTGCCCCATCACCCCCCCCCAGCAAATAAGACCAGGCCGAGTTCCCTTGGGGAAGAAAAAAGCAGCATTGGAGGAGCAGAAGGGCCAGTCCTTGCATTTTGGTCTTTAACTTGTCCAAGTGTCATTATTTCTCTAGTGTTTTGCTTGTTCCTCTTCGAAAAATTTCACTGCACACAACTGCTTGGGAGGCAGTTTGTTGCTCGTGGGTAGCTGTCTAAGCAAATACAACAAGTCATGTAACATAGATTTAGATATGGGGAACCAATCCCAACTTTGTACTCTGGTAGCATTATAACAGGACCAAGCAGGGGAGGGGGAGGGGGAGGGGGGAATTATAAATAAATAAATAAGGTAAACCGGATGGTATTTTGAATTGATTTTGTTATGTAAGCCTTTTTCAGAAACCATATATATTAATGTTATGTAGTATACATTGTAGTATGAGTGAATTTTGTTTTGTATTCTTTGTTTTATAGAATATATAAAATAATGTTATGTTATTAAGCAAATTTAATAAAACAAAACAAAACAAAAAAAGGACTAAGCAATGCCCTCCACAACCTCAGGAGTTTGTCCACCTCTTCATCCTCCAATGGCATGTGATTTATACCATTATCTTCCAACACTATCCTGCTACGTTCTACATAGGACAGACAGGCCAGTCTATGCACTTCACAAAATAATAAATGGACACAAATCTGACATCAAAAACGGCAAGAGCCATAAACCATTAGAGAATATTTCAATCTCCAAAGGCACTCTTTAACTTGTCCTTAAGATGCTTTTCCCAGATCAAAGGAACTACAGGAGAGTAATGTGAAAGAGCTGAATTCAACAATAAGTTCAATGTCATCACTTCTGGGTTAAATTGAGACAAGGGGTTTTTCTTTAATCATACTATCTGTTATCTAGTACTGCTTCTTGAGAGCAGTTCCCTGTGCACTATAGGTATAAATACAATAATCTCAATGCTATACAGTCAATTATCACTAGGCTGCTAGAGTACAAAGTGTGTCTATTTAGCATACACTTGAGCTCTAATTATCACTGATTGTAAGCAGTGCCTCTCAATGCCATTGTCTGCCTACCTTACAGTTTTCTCCTTTTATATAGCTGCCATCTAAGATTTTAACACATCTATGAAAGTCCGTGAATACTTATAGTATAATAAGGTTTGCAAAGACACTATCATTTTGGATTTTTTAAAAAATGCATTAGTGTTGTTTTATGGTTAATCTTACAATGTTTGCTAGTCTCAGAAATCCATGAATAAGCTAAAGGGGCTAGAGGAAAGATGTCTTCTTCTTTTTTAAAAACAGCTTATTGGGAACCAATAAGATGGCCACATTATTTTAGGGTGAGCTCTTTCACTGCAAGGAGAATGTTACAACCCATCAGGTGTGGTAAAACAGTTGTGTGTAACCACCCCTATATTTGGCTGAGGGCTGTGCTCTAGAACTGATCTAGGGTTGTTGTTTTTTATTCAGGGCAGAAGCCCTGCTTAGAGATTTCTAGAAACATAGCTTAATATAACTACAACTGCATGTTCCTTCTAGATCAGCTCTGGAGTCAAAGAGAGAAGTTTTGTTTGCAGGTGACAACATCTGCAATTAAGGGCAACAAAACATCAAATCTCCTACGCAAGCAGTTCATATGAGATGCCATTAAGGATAACCTCCCAGTGGATTTTCATGCCAATGGGAGGGCAGAATTCCTGCTGAGGGTATTTTAGAATCTGGAGTACATTGGTACTAACAACATAGTTTATGCAAGAGGATGTTACTCAGAAAGAGAGAGACTGAGTCCCTGTTTAGCTCATACCGGGCTCTGGATGCAAGTCCTGTACTGGAGGAAAAAGTGTACATTATGTACACATACCAAATGTAATGTGTGCCATGGATGCTTCACCTGGAGGCCTTTGGACAGTCACTTAATTCTCACACAATGCTGCTCCTTCCCAAAAAACAAAAAGTGGAGTGAGGTACCACTTTCAGATGCCATATTATTTGATACTTGGTGAAGGAGGCAGAAGAAGAAGAGTTTGGATTTGATATCCCGCTTTATCACTACCTGAAGGAGTCTCAAAGCGGCTAACAATCTCCTTTCCCTTCCTCCCCTACAACAAACACTCTGTGGGGTGAGTGGGGCTGAGAGACTTCAGAGAAGTGTGACTAGCCCAAGGTCACCCAGCAGCTGCATGTGGAGGAGCGGAGACGCGAACCCGGTTCACCAGATTACGAGTCTACCACTCCACTGGCTCTCTACACCACACTGGCAGGTGCTTGCTTGCTTGCTTTTCTACCACAGGAACTGCTGAGGATCAAACTGGGATGGGGGCACAACCATGCACAGAGTGCTGATGTCCCATGGAGGATCGGCAGGATTAGTAGTAGCAATATTGGAAAATTAAAATTACAGGTTCAGAAGGAAAGGTGCTTCCAGGGTCTGAGGAGGTTGAATACCTTTGATGAGATGGTGACTCACTCTTAAAATTCTTTGGAGACTGTGGATTTTCAATTAGCTAATAAAACACAATTTCTGCTCCTGCAATCATGCTTCCTTCAAAGTACATCATACAAAAAAACGCACCCTGTGTGAACCTTTCCTACATGTAACTTAGAAGACCTAGCTTTTTAGGAAGAGATTTTAACAGGAAACTAATGCAAGAGGCAGACAGCTCTGTAGCCAAATGATTTCTGACTCTGCTCCCCAAACCGCACTGTGAGCACATCTGCAACGTATTTAAAACTCTGCTGCCTCATACTTGCTACTCCCTGTGGTCCTTTTTAATGAAGGGTATGAAAAATTAAACTGCTTAGCAGACTCATGCAAACTAAACTGCTCTCCCAAGAAATCTCCTCCCTGCCCTCATGTAAAATACTCTACCTAGAGATTTTATGACTTTTTGTGTTGATGAAAGAAAGAAAGATAATCTGACAGGATTTTCCTGTAATTTGTAATGCTTTCAAGGCTATACATTGCCTGTTTTCAAGTCAAAGGCTCCATTTCAAGGCACTGGGCTGGAAATAAGAACATTTTTACAGCTTTTCGGTGCCAAAAATTGAGTCTATAGCTAAACAATCCTGCCTCTACAATACATCTTTAATATAAAAAACCCCTCTGAACCTTCCTTCCTACTTTCCCACTTAAAGCTTACAATCAATCAACACCTAAAACTATACTTCAATATCAGCCAATAGCCTAGTGAACAGAAAAGTATTGGCAAGCTTCCTGAAATTACATGCTGATGCTAAAAAAATCAGAGTCTCCTATACACGTAAAGCCACCACCGAGAACGTAAGGGGTAAATGGCGTTTCCGTGCGCTCTGGCTTCTGTCACGGTGTCCTGTTGTACCAGAAGCGGTTTAGTCATGCTGGCTGCATGACCCGGAAAGCTGTCTGTGAACAAATGTCAGCTCCCTCAGCCTGAAGCAAGATGAGCACCACATGCCATAGTCAAGTTTGACTGGACTTAACCGTCCAGGGGTCCTTTTCCTTTACCACGGAGAAGATACAGCCCTGTGTAATCATCAGCCTAGCAAAGGCACATGGGCAACATCTAGTTTCTGTTACATGATCCTTTAAAGCCAGAACTAGCTACATGATACCATAGTCCACAATAATTCTAGATGGCTCTGAATGCCCATATTGGATCTGAATCAAGGTTTCATGTATTTTAAATTTTGTCATCTTATTCTTCTAAGCAAAGGGAAATTATTTCCAGACGCGTTGTGTCCCCACTCTCAACAGACCAGGTGCTGCCACTCTCAAAAGGGTTGATTTGTGATGGAAAATGCACTATTGCCCATGCACCTTGCTCACTGTACAGAGAACGGAGGAGTGGTGCCCCAAATACAAAAGTTGGCCATTCCCATTATGAAGGAAGACAACCTCAAGCTGATAACACACAATAGATCCATAAAACAGCCTGATCTGCTCTCACTAGTCAGGTCTGCTGTGACAAGCACTTGTTTCTTTCTGCAAGAATTAAATGAAAATGGCCTGTAAAGGTTTCTAAGGGGTTGCTCGTGCGCAAGCAGGCAACTATCTCCCTGGCTGGGTGCAAACACCTGGCTGGGCTGCCTAAGTAAACTTTATCTGTCTGGACGCCACTCACCCGTGGCTGACTCAGTCACTGGCAGAATCTGTGAGTGGGCGTTTCTTAAACTTCTTCCAGCAAAGAAGCTCTTTGACGCCTAGTCTCCGCCTACCCTCTCTGCGCGAAAGCCTTCTGCGAAAGGAGGGCGTGGGCAACGGAGGACCCCTTCTCTCCCCACTGGTCCCAGGCAAGGAGTCATGGGACCGCCTCGCCGCTTCCCCCATCTACCCCCCTTCTCCACTGGTGCTACGCTGATTCTCTTCCCCAGAAGATGAGCTGCTGCTCCCAATCCCTGGACGCTCTCTGGAATCCCTCTGGCTTTTGCTCTCTCCCTCCGGCACTGATGGCAGTTCCCTGACATCCACCTCCTCCTCAGGACCCCCACCCCCACCCCTGGCACGATCTTCCGATACCTCCTCCTCTCTCTCCTCAACCGACGATGCGGGGAATCCCCTGAAAGAACTGTCATCATCTTCTGAGGATTCAAAACCAGCCTCCCATCCGCTCGGATCTCTTCCAGCTGGTTGAACCTCCCAGTCTGATTCTTCTCCCTCAGACACCTCCCCTCCCTCCTCTCCGGAGGCAGGAAAACCCACAAAGTCCCCTTCGTCGTCTGTGGGTCCAAATTCTTCCTCCCAGAATCTAGCTAATGGTTTGGGCTTACCCGGGAACAAACCATGAAACTCTTCCACCAGATACCCGTCAGTGATTGATTCAGCAGGGACCCAAGTGTTTTCAGACCTGGGTTCTCCCTCCCAGGCTACCAAGTACTCTACCTGGTGACCTCGCCACCTTGAATTGAGTATTTCCGTAGCTTCGTTACAGTGTTCCCTCTCCTCTACCCGCGGGTGGGTGGTAACCCCTCCCTCCTGTCCCGGGAATTCCCTCCCCTCCCTGTAATGTGAAAGTAGGGACCTATGGAACACCGGATGTATCTTCATGCTGACGGGCAACTTGAGTTTAAATGCCACTGGGTTAACCTGCTGTATTACCTCAAAAGGCCCCAGCCGCCTAGGCTGCAACTTCTTGCACCCTCCCTTTAGGGGCAACCCTTGGGATGACAACCACACCCGGTCTCCCACCCGTATGGCCTCCCCCTCCCGACGGTGCCTGTCCGCCTGCCGCTTGTAAACTTCCTTGGCCTGCTCCAAGTTCAGCCTGAGTTGCTGGTGTAAGGCCTCCATTTCCTCCACAAATTGCTCAGCCACAGGTACACTCCATCCTTCCTTCCCCCGCCCCGGGAAGGCCCTGGGGTGACACCCGTAATTGGCCATGAAAGGGCTTATTCCCGTGGACACGTGTTCAGCGTTATTGTACGCAAATTCAGCCAAAGCTAATTTCTCTACCCAATCGTTCTGCCTCTCGCTGACATAGCAGCGTAGGTACTGCTGGAGTATACCATTCGTTCTTTCGGCCTGTCCGTTGGTTTCTGGGTGCCTTGCCGTCGAAAAGCTCACCTCGACCTGCAGCAAGCTCATGAGTCTCCGCCAGAACCGGGAGGTAAATTGTTTTCCGCGATCTGAGATTACCCTCAATGGGGGGCCATGCAGTCTAAAAATGTGGTCCACAAACAGCCTGGCTGTCTCCTCTGCCGACACTGCATGCGAGCAAGCTACGAAATGGCACATTTTAGTCAGTAGTTCGACCACTACCATGACCGCTGTCTTTCCGCTTGACTTGGGCAATAGACACCACCTCCCAGGGCCTTTCCGGTGTAGGTAAGGCTTCCAGTAACCCTGCGGGGCAGTCCTTTCCCCCTTTGCCCTCTGGCATTGGTCGCACCCTCGTACATATTCTCGTACGTCTTCCCTCACCTTTGGCCACCAGAACTGCCTAGTGACAAGGAGCATGGTCTTGTGCTGTCCAAAGTGCCCAGCTGTTGGGTTGTCATGGAGCTGTCTAAGTATCTTCCCCCTCAAAGTCTCTCCTGGTACATACAGCGCCCCCTTGTAGTACAGTAGCCCTTCCGTTTCCTCAAACCCCCCATTGTCTTCCTTTCCGCCTCTGAGCTCCCTGATTTTAGTCTGAGCAAACTCATCGTCTCTGGTGAGCCCTGCTAGCTCTCGTTTCCCTACCAACGCTCCCCCCCACACCCACCGGTCCTCGGGGAACACGTGCCTGGTCTCTGGTGGCCCCTCCCCTTCCATGTATTCCGGTTTCCTGGAGAGTGCATCCGCCCTCACATTTTCCCCTCCCGGCACGTATTGTATCTCGAAGAAAAACTTGGCGAACTCCTGGGACCATCTGATCTGTCTCTGGTTGAGTACTCACGCGGTCCGCCAGTATTCCAAGTTCTTGTGGTCAGTTCGGACCTGGATCTTGTGCCGTGCCCCTATCAAAAGATGTGTCCATTGCCGAAATGCTGCGTAGATCGCCAGCAGTTCTGGGTCATACACCGTGTAGTTTTGCTCTGACTTGCTCAGCTTCCTAGAGAAAAAGGCACACGGTCTCCAGTTCTCCTTGGACCTGGGTTGCAAAAGTACCGCTCCAATCGCGCGGTAGGACGCGTCCGTCTCCAGTTTCATGGGCTTCTCCAGATCCATGTGCAGGAGCTGCTCTTCCAAGGCGAATGCCTTCTTCAGTTTCTCAAAGGATTGCTGCGCATCCTCTATCCATGCAAACTTCTTTTTGCTACTAAGACAATCCGTTATGGGCGCTGTCAAGTCAGCGAAGTTCTTTATGAACTTCCTGTAGAAGTTGCTGAAGCCTAGGAACCTCTGCACATCCTTTCTGTTTTGGGGGGCCTTCCATTCCAGCACTGCCTTCACCTTGCCTGGGTCCATGGCCAGTCCTTTGTCTGACAACCTGTACCCCAGGAACTCGACCTCCCTGGCGTGGAATTGGCATTTTTCCAGCTTGACCCACAACTGATGCTTCTTCAATCTCTGTAGCACCTCCCTGACGTCTCTGACGTGTTGCGTTTCATTCTCCGAATAGATTAAGACGTCATCCAAAAAGGCTACGCAATTCTTGTACAGCAGGGGCCCCAACACATGGCGCATGAAGGCTTGAAAGCAGGCGGACCCCGATTGTAATCCAAAGGCATAACTAAATACTCAAAAGCCCCCAGGTGGGTGAACATGGTCGTTTTCCATTCGTCCCCCTCCCTTATTCTAATCAGATTAGAGGTCCTGAGGTCCAGCTTGGTAAAAATCTTCCCCTGCCTCACACATGTCAAAATATCCTGGGCATTGGGAAGGTCACGGGTTCTGACACCAGGTTTACGGCCCTGTAATCCACGAGTAATCTGGGCTGATTAGTCTCTTTTTTGTCCACAAAGAACACTGGACTGCCCCCCACCGCCTTCGATTCCCTTATGAAACCTCTTTTCAAGTTCTTGTCAATAAACTGCCTCAACTCCTGCATCTCCCGGTCGGACATGGCATACAGCTTACCCACCGGTAACTGGGCCCCTGGAAGCAGGTTGATTTGGCAGTCAAATGGCCTGTGGGGGGGCAGTCTGTCTGCCTCTCTCTCACTGAAGACCTCCTTCAAATCTGCATATTGTGGTGGCACCCGCCCTTTTTCCTCCAGGGCCACCCCAGCCACCCTGGCCACAGTCATTCTTGGTTCCTTCCCTCCCAGACTTGTTCTAAGCAGTAAGCTGACCCAAAGGTGAGCGACCGCTGATGCCATGACACCACTGGGTCATGTAGTGCCAGCCAGCTCATTCCCAGTATTATCGGGGGTCCTGCCAGCATGGCCACATGAAAGGCAATGGTTTCCGTGTGCCTGGAAACACTCATCCGCATTGGCGGTGTCTGGTGTGTCACTCCCCCCCCCAGTAGTTCCCTGCCATCAATGGTGGTCACCTGCAAGGGGAAATCTAGGGGCAACAGGTGGAGCTGGTGCTCCAGGGCGAAGTCTCTACTGAAGAAGTTACATGAGGACCCAGAATCCAGCAGACCATTCACCTTGACTGGGTGCCCATTTGGGAGTTCTAGCACCACTTCAATGGCTATAGCTGACTTGGGAGGGTCAGGCCGGGGCACTTCTACTGGTCGCTGGCCTGGCTGCTGCCCCTGCTGGTCGGCAGCCAGGATTTTTCGTTTCCCTGCACCGGCCCCTTCTCCCCCTCCTCATTGTGGTCTGCTGTCCCCATCATGCCTTGCCAGGCCTTTCGTTGGGGACAGACCTTCGCAATATGTCCTGGCCACTGACAAAGGAAACACTTCTTGGTAGTTTTCCACTCCTTTTTCCGGACGTCACTGGCATTTGAAACTTCGCGCGTGTGCTCCATCGATTTCCATTGGTTCTGCGGCCTGGGAAGGCTCCCTCGGCATCTCAAGAATGCGGTTGCCATGGAAACACTCCCCCCTTATCTCCCGCTTCTCTTGAGCCCGCGCTTCCTGGCGTACACCAATCGCAAGCACAGTCTTTGTAAGCTGATCCATCGACCGCGGGCGGGGCGTGCGGGACAACTCGTCTTTCACTTCTGGATTCAAACCTGCCTCAAACAGCGTTTGTACGGGTTCACAATCTAAGTCCCAACCAAGCTTGTGCACTAACATCGCAAAACGCGACCAGTAGCTTCTGACGGACAGGCTCCCCTGCTTGCACCCCAGCAGCTCCCTCCATGTCACACTTTGCTCCACCTCGCTTGAGAACATCGCGTCCATTGCCTGATAAAAAAATTTAAGGTCTTTTAATGCATCATTCCCTGTCGCCATCAAGGGTCTGATCCATTCCCGCGCCCCATCCTGCAGATGTCCAATAATGTACGCCACCCTCTCCCTGTCATCAGCAAAGTCATTTTTCTGTAATTCCAAAGCGTATTGAATTTCTGTTCAAAAAGCATTGTAGTCTTGGGGCTTTCCTCCAAACTTATTTACCAGCCCAGGGACCTTCCTCCCTATCAGGGTGGCTCTGACCTGCGCATCCTGAGCCCGTCTCTCCTCCAGCCGTGCTGACAGGGTAGCGACATGTGCCTCTAGGTCTCGATTCCTCTCGACCAGACCTCGCACCATGGCTTCTTGCTCTGTCTCTCCGGCTGGTCCTGTCTGGCTCATCGTGCTGCCTTCCCCGGGCTGCGCACAAGCAACATCAGGGACTCACAGATTGCTGTAAAGGTTTCTAAGGGGTTGCTCGTGCGCAAGCAGGCAACTATCTCTCTGGCCGGGTGCAAACACCTGGCTGGGCTGCCTAAGTAAACTTTATCTGTCCGGACGCCACTCATCCGTGGCTGACTCAGTCGCTGGCAGAATCCGTGAGTGAGTGTTTCTTAAACTTCTTCCAGCTCTTTGACGCCTAGTCTCTGCCTACCCTCTCTGCATGAAAGCCTTCTGCGCAAGGAAGGCGTGGGCAATGGAGGACCTCTACTCTTCCCACTGGTCCCAGGCAAGGAGTCATGGGACCGCCTCGCCGCTTCCCCCATCTGCCCCCCTTCTCCACTGGTGCTATGCCGATTCTTTTCCCCAGAAGATGGGCTGCTTCTCCCAATCCCTGGACGCTCTCTGGAATCCCTCTGGCTTTTGCTCTCTCCCTCCGGCACTGATAGCAGTTCCCTGACATGGCCTTACTGTGAGAAATTTCCTACAACCTCATCCAGGAAATCCTAGAATCCACAGGCACTCAGCTGTCTGATACAATCAGCCCACTAAATGCAACGGGCATTTTGAAGTTGCCATGCATTAAGTTCTGCTTTGGGAGGCCTTTGTCTGAGGTGGCAACAGAGAAACGCCCCCCCCCCAGTCAAGCATTTGCTTGATTTTAGCTGTTCTTGTTGGTGTTTTATGCTCTTCTGCTGGCCTGTTTTAAATTGTTCCATTTTAAAATTTATATACTTTTTACTATTTTTTGTTAGCCCCTTTGGCACATGTTTAAAAGTGGGGTACAAATGTCCATTCTGAGGCACTAGCGCTCACATGGGTTTTATTTTATTTATTTTTTTGCCTCTAATATCACTGTTTCCTGCCCACAGTAGTGAGCAATACTTGATGGGATGTTGGTGAATTGTTGTGCTTTGTCTCTCTCCCCCCCCCCCCCATTACTCCTTTCTCTTCCTTCACCATCTGTGCATGTCCTCCCTATGTCCACCACATCTCCCACTGGAATTAGTGCTGCTATCCTCTAGGGGCCTCTGTCCACATCTATCCCTCAGATGTTGCATGAATTTAAATTGCACACATAACTCTCAAGTCCTCTTGGACACAGAGGAACCACGGCCAAACAAATCCTCATTCCGCATTTTAATTTCTTCACTCCATGAAGGTAACTAAAGAACTTACTCCCCTTTTCTCCCTGTTCTTTCACTTCACCCTAAAATACATATTTTGTTCTTTGTGATCTACAGTCGTACTTTGGAAGTCAAACGGAATCCGTTCTGGAAGTCCATTCGACTTCCAAAGCATTCGATAACCAAAGTGTGGCTTCAAGACTAGGCGGTTCGAAAACCAAGGTCCAGCTGTACTGTGATGAGAATGCTGCTTGCTCCGCCTCCTGGCCCAGTGTGTGCCACCAAAGCTCTTTGTTCACGTTTTCACAATGGAAAGCTTGTGTTGAAGTGGGGGCAATACCCATTTCTATCTGATCTTAAAAAAATAATATTCTAATGTTAACAGGTGTGTTTTTCATGAAGCCAGCCAGGCTGGTTTGCATAGACCAACCCAGGAATGCCCTGTCTGCCACAGCTCTGAAGCTTGTGCTTTAATCCATATCCCAATTAATCAAAATCCTAGCATTTATTCATTTTTAGGGTTGGGGGGGTCCCCCTCTTGAATCGATAACGGTATTAAACAGGGAGAAGTTTGGGCTGGCCTTTTCTTTTTTTACTTTATTTATAGTTATGTGTCATACAAACAAACACTAAATAAAACAAGCAAATAATACCAAAACAGAAAAAAGCCAGAGATACAAAGATACAAACATAATGACGTAAACTGCAATCAAAAATATAAGCATTATATTCTCCTAAAAAAGAAAAGAAAGGAAAAGAAAAAAGAAAAAAGATGACTTCCCATGTGGTTCTTTATTTCTCCTATCACTGCTTGTAATGATTACATTTTTAGAAAAATATTCTAATTACCTGTAAGATTTTTATTCTAAGCTAAGCCAAATATGAACCTGGGAATCGTTTCTCTTCATATAATTTATGAAGACTTCCCACTCTCTTCTTATTTTCTCATTGGAATAATATCTTATTAAACCTGTAAGTTTGGCCAATTCGAGGTATTCTGATAACTTGGACTTGGACTTGCTATCCCGCCTTTCACTCCCCTTCAGGAGTCTCAAAGCGGCTAACAATCTCCTTTCCCTTCCTCCCCCACAACAAACACTCTGTGAGGTGAGTGGGGCCGAGAGACTTCAAAGAAGTGTGACTGGCCCAAGGTCACCCAGCAGCTGCATGTGGAGGAGCGGAGACACGAACCCGGTTCCCCAGATTACGAGACTACCGCTCTTAACCACTACACCACACTGGCTCACAACTTCAGGACCCATTCTTCTTTTGTTGGTGTTATGTTACTTTTCCAATGTTTACTATCCTGGCCGCCATTAATGCATACAAAAATATTCCTTTATTTTCTTTGGGGATGTCTGTTGTTAATAGAACCAATAAACATATTTCTAGCTTTTTTGGGAAAGTGAATCTTAACATTTTCTTTAATTCTTCATATATAGTATCCCCATTTTTTATTTATTTTAGGGCACGTCCACCACATATGGAGGCAGGGACGTGGGTGGCGCTGTAGGTTAAACTACAGAGCCTAGGACTTGCCAATCAGAAGGTCGGCGGTTCAAATCCCCGCGACAGGTTGAGCTCCTGTTGCTCAGTCCCTGCTCCTGCCAACCTAGCAGTTTGAAAGCTCGTCAAAGTGCAAGTAGATAAATAGGTACCACTCCGGCGGGAAGGTAAAGGCGTTTCCGTGCGCTGCTCTGGTTCGCCAGAAGCGGCTTAATCATGCTGGCCACATGACCCGGAAGCTGTCTGCAGACAAACGTCGGCTCCTTTAGCCAGTAAAGCGAGATGAGCGCCGCAACCCCAGAGTCGGCCGTTACTGGACCTAATGGTCAGGGGTCCCTTTACCTTATCACATATGGAAGGGACTCCCTTCTTTATGTTTGCACCTCCAACATTTTTCACTGTTATTTTGATACATTTTGGCTAATTTTGAAGGTGTAAGGTACCATCTGTACATCATTTAAAAAAAATCCTTTTATTGTATAACATGCTATAAACCTTATGTCTCTTTTCCATAAATTTCCCCATTTTTCTAATTCAATTGTATAACTGAAATCTTGTGCCCACTTGACCATAACAACTTTGACCTCTTCGTCTCTTAAATGCCAATTTAATAATAATTTATACATTTTGGTGTCAGGATGCTATGTGGGTGCTAGCCAAGATAACAACCCGGGATTCCAGCCAGCTTTTACAAGATTTATAAAGTCCAAAAACTATGTACAGTACGGAGCTCTTCCTCAGTCGATATCAGTTGCCGGAAGTGACCCGTGCCTTTTCCCCTTCCAGCATAGAAACTTCCTGAGGCACCCCCCCCTTCCTCTTCTCCTTATGTGAAAACCGGAGTGTCGGAGGCTGTTCCTTTCTCTCTGTTTCCCTGTTTCCTGACAGCCCCTCCCCTTCTCCTTCTGACGAAGTGCAGCTGCTCATCAGAGGATTCCGATTTCTCCCCCTTTCTCAGCCAACAGATCCCTGACATCCGGACAGATTTTTTTCATTATTCATAATTCTTTATCTAATTCAGATGATTTCTTGTTGAATCCATTTATTTTCTTATCTTCCTCAAAAACTGCGTTTAATTGATGATACTGTAACCAGCCTATTCCTGTATGTTTTATTATTTCATATTTCTTCATTTGTAATCTATTATTTACTTCCTCTCTAAAAGATCTTTGTACGTCAGCCAGCTAGAATCCACATTTTTTCTTTTTACTGCCTCCGCTTCCATTGGTGACAACCACCATGGGGTTTCTCGTTCTAATAATTTTTTATTCTTTTCCCATACTTCATATAAAGCTTTTCTAATGATATGATTTAAGAATCCCCTGTGAATTTTTAATTTATTGTAACCCAAATAACCATGCCAACCCACTATATTATCCGAGCCCTTGATGTCCAATAATTTGGTATTCTTTAAAATCATCCATTCCTTGAGCCAGACAAGGCAGGCAGCTTCGTAATATATCCTAAAATCTGCATTCCAAACCCTCCTCTTTAGTTTCTGTTAGTAAATTTAATTCTGGGTTTTTTGCCCTGTCATATGTATTTAGCCAAGTACCTGTGCCATTCCTTAAAATAATTAAGGCCATTGAGAACCAGAATAGATTGAAAAAGGAATAGCGTTTTTGGTAGGACGACCATCTTAATTGTATAAATTCTTTTGTGGGGACAAGTCACAAAAGTCACAAAAGCGATTGTGCTGATTTTGGTAGTGGGGTGCATGTGCATGATATCTGCTGGAGGGGCAACTCCCCCACCCTATACATAAATTCCTGCAACAGTGGAAAGCATGGCCTCCATGGGGCTGTCCCCGAATAAGTTTGGCCCAACTCATAATTGTGGACATGCCTTAGACCTGGTGTTCACCTCTATGGACGTGGGTGATCTAATGGGATTCACTAAGTAGAAGTGAATCAAAAGAAGTGCCATGGTCAGATCACCTCCTGGTGCAACTGGACTTCTCTGTGACCCTTCCTCTCTGCAAGGAGGTGGGACCAATTCAGATGATCCCCCCGCCACTTAATGGATCCAAATTGTTTCCAGAGAGTGGTAGGGGATGCTTTATCCCATGTTGATGGCCTTTCAGCTGGTTCCCTGATGGCCTGCTGGAATGCAGAGTTAACCAGGGGTATCGACTGTCTGGCTCCCTCTCCGCTTGCATGGAGCCCGGACAGCCCCGTGGTTTCCCCCGGAGCTGAGGGCGATGAAACAATTGCTGGGACGGCTAGAACGCTGGTGGGGGAAAACTCACTCTGAATCTGACTGGACACAGGTTAGAGCTCAACGTCGAGCCTACCAAGTGGCAATAGCGATGGCGAAGAGGACCTTCTTCACCACCTCTATTGCATCTGCAGAAAACAGCAGCAGGAGACTCTTTTCAGGTGGTTCATAATTAAACGGAACCACCTGCGCCATCGGGGCCTGATAAGGCCCCCAAGATCTCCTGCAGTGATTTTGCAAAGTTTTCTGCAGATAAAGTCGCTCAGATTCGGAAAGAGGTAGACTCCACCGTGGGAGCAGGACCAGGGAGGGAGAGTGCCAGAGTCCTGTCTAGTCTAGTTGCATAGGATCAATTCCAATCTGTTACCTTCAAGGATGTGGACAGGCTGCTTGGACAAGTGAAACCAACCACCTGTCTCCTTGATCCTTGCCCATCCTGGCTAATAAGAGCGAGCCGGGAAGGGCTGGGCGATGGGCTCTGTGATGTGGTGAATGCTTCCCTCTGTGAGAGAGTCTCCCCAGCCCCGCTGAAAGAGGCAGTCGTTAAACTACTTCTTAAAAAAACATCTCTGGACCCGGCCGAATATGCCCAGTCTCAAATCTTCCATTCTTGGGCAAGGTGATTGAGCGGGTGGTTGCTGTACAACTCCAGGCACGCCTGGAATAAGCAGAACATTTGGATCCCTTCCAATCAGGATTCAGGCCTCATCATGGGACTGAAACTGCCTTGGTCGCACTGGTCGATGATCTCCGGTGGGCTAGGGACAAGGGCGAAAGCTGTTTTCTAGTTCTGCTGGATCTCTCGGCAGCTTCTGATACCATCGATCATGACATCCTTCTGGACTGTCTAGAGGAGCTGGGAGCTGGGGACACTGTTATACAGTGGTTCTGCTCCTTCCTCCTGGGCCGTGTCCAGAAAGTGGTATATGGGGGTGAGTGTTCAAATCCCTGGGCTCTCACTTGTGGGGTGCCTCAGGTTCTGTCCTCTCCCCCATGCTTTTTAATATCTATATGAAACTGCTGGGAGAGATCATTGGGGGTTTGGGCTGGGTGTTCATCAGTATGCGGATGATACCCAGCTCTCCCTCTCTTTTAAATCAGAACCAGTGAAGGCAGTGAAGGTCCTGTGTGAGTGTCTGGAGGCGTTTGGAGGGTGGATGGCGGCTAACAGATTGAGGTTGAATCCTGACAAGACAGAAGGACTGTTTTGGGGGGACAGGAGGCGGGCAGGTGTGGAGGACTCCCTGATCCTGAATGGGGTAACTATGCCCCTGAAGGACCAGGTGAGCAGCCTGGGAGTCATTTTGGACTCACAGCTGTCCATGGAGGTGCAGGTCAATTCTGTGTGTAGGGCAGCTGTCTTCCAGCTCTGTCTGGTACGCAGGCTGAGACCCTACCTGCCCGCGGACTGTCTCGCCAGAATGGTGCACGCCCTGGTTATCTCCCACTTGGACTACTGAAATGCACTCTACCTGGGGCTACCTTTGAAGATGACCCGGAAACCACATCTAATCCAGAATGTGGCAGCTAAACTGGTGCTTGGTAGCAGCCACCGAGACCACATAACACTGGTCCTGAAAGACCTACATTGGCTTCCAGTACATTTCCGAGCAGAATTCAAAGTGTTGGTGCTGACCTTTAAAGCCCTAAATGGCCTTGGCCCTGTAAACCTGAAGGAGCATCTCCACCCCCATCGTTCAGCCTGGACACTGAGGTTCAGCATTCTTGACTCCCAGCTCTCTGACCCTCGGACCCCTGGCTTCTGGACCCCTGTTCCTGCTCCCACCCTGCCATCTTGCCCCTGGTCCTGACCAGTGGCGTAGCGTGGGTTGTCAGCACCCGGGGCAAGGCAAGTAATTTGCGCCCCCTAGAATGAGTGAGCCAGGTAGGGGCAGAGAGCTGCGAGTGCGAGCGCCCCCCCGAATGTTGCGCCCAGTGCGGCCGGCCCCCCTGCACCCCCACGCTACGCCACTGGTCCTGACATCCCCTGCCGGGACTTTGATCACCCGTGAACTGGACCATGACACACAGTTTGGTTGGACTAACTGCACCAGGGCCCATGCTTTTCAAAGGGCCCCAGTCTGAGCGTCGTTCTAGAAAAGCAGATATCTAGCCCTTCCAGAAGGCAATTTATGAATCAAAATGTGCACCTAACTGGAGATAAAAGTTTCCTGAAGCATGGGGCACTGGCTGCATATCACTCTGCAGGGCACTTCCAGAAGTCTGAAGGGCCACTACTCTCCTTCTCTAATTGGCTGTGGAATAATCGTCTTCCTTTCTCTTTGGATGGAACTCCGAGTCTTTATGGAAGGTAGGCCTATCCAGCCTGAGGCGAACCCAAAATGGTGCATCCCACATCAGGGAAGAATGGGGGGAATCGACATCAGGAACAAGGCAGAAGCAAATATCTACATCAGGAACAAGAGAGGGAATAAAATCAGTCTTACCCAACGCTGAACTGGAAATCAAAGGCTTTCATGGTAGGGGGATCATGCTGGGTTGGTGCAGACCCCAGGAGATCTCTCCACCAATTCTTCCCTAGGGGTAAGTGGAGACCAGCTGAGAGGCCGTTGTGGAGATGGCATGGCAGGGGTGCTGAGGAGGCAGCATATCTGGCTCTAAGCAGTATGCTGCTGCCACTGCGGTGATGGACAGTGTGTTCCTTGGAGGTAAGGTCTGCTGTCTTTGTGGATCCTTCTGCCTCAGGCAGTTGCCTTACTTTGCCTCATAGGCAGCCCAACCCTGCGCCTCTGTCTTTTGTTGGTTTTTAGGTGTTGTGTAGCAACAGGACTGTATTTTGTTGCGCAGAAGGGCTTTTGAACAGAGGGGAGCAGAAAAACTGCAGCAGAGATGGCCTCCTCCTTGCCTTAACCTAGTCCCCACCCATTCGCTTGTGTGTTGTGTGAAGGAGGAGCAAGAAAAGCAATGATCTTGTGGGTCCCTTCCCACTTCACCTCTGTTTCTTTCTGTTTATGTCTTGGTGGTGTTGGGGAGCAGATCTCCTGCTCACTGAGAAGTGCAGGGGGGAGAAAATACATGTAGGTAGGTGATTTCTCTTAAGGGCCATGCTGTGATCTGCTGCTTTGCCTCTTTGAAGAAGTGGGGGGTGCAAAAGGCAAGTGGGTAGATTTTTGCCTCACTGTGTCCTTCTGCTTTCTTGAGCAGCGGCTTTTGAAGGTGGGAGAGAGAAAGAGGGGTGCTGGTGGTTGTTTGCTTCCTTGTGATATGCTGCTTTGCACTTTTGAAAAGGAGAAAGTGACAAGGGTGAGGGGTTACTTTTTCCTTTCTTCTTCCTCCACTCAGAAGAGAGTTCCAGGTATGAGGGATTAGGATTGCAGCCTAAATATTTGAGAATCAGAGTAGTTTAAATGGTGCAAATTTTCCCTATTGAATCTGTTCTCAGACTTGGATCATTTTTATTTCTTGTTCTGGATCTGAAGCAAGCAAGTACGCAGCAATGATCATAACATGTGCTCAAATGTCTGCCTGTCCACATGACCTGTCTCCTGCTGCTGCACAGTGAGCTTGGCATTTTCTTCTTTGCTGTAGAAGAGGAGAAGGATCTGTTCTATTTCTCAATAGTGTGTGTGAGAGACAGAATGTGACTGCCAGAATGCCCAGTGAAACTCACGGCTTTTACATTTTCTTTGACTGATATGCTTTTCATTAGGCATGTTTATTTCCAGTGCAGAGCATTGGAAAGTGGGAGCAGGTTTTATCTTTTTTACTGGCATGTGAGGATCTAAAAAATGCAATGACCAGGACAGATTAAGATTGGTTGAAGCCTTGGAGTTGTACTAATGTGTGGGCAGGGGAAGACCCGTTATAGAACAAAGATGCATCAGTCTGGTTGAAGGACTCAAAATTTGATGTCTAAGAATCCTAGCAGACCTGCAAGAGTGCCTCTGTATATGTGGATCAGGGTCTATTGAGGATCTTGTATATTATATTCTATATTGCCCGTTGTATGATTCACCCAGAGCCAAATTTATCTCCCCTTTTCAGACCAACTTAGAAGGTCAACTAGTTGTCTTTAAAATTAAATGGCTGTTGGCAGATGTTGATAAATCAGCTAGAGCAGGCTTCCTCAGCTAGATCAGCTAGAGCAGGCTTCCTCAAACTCGGCCCTCCATGTGTTTTGAGACTACAGTACAATTCCTATCATCCTTGACCACTGGTCCTGCTAGCTAGGGATCATGGGAGTTGTAGGCCAAAAATATCTGGAGGGCCAAGTTTGAGGAAGCCTGAGCTAGAGGGTGGCACTATTTGCACTAAGGGCAACCTTTAAGGATAGTGCAAGTGCCAAACCCCAGGGATGCTGACCAGAAGGAATGTTTTTTTAATTCTAGACATTGTAGATCTGTCTTGGTCTGCTGCATTCTCTAGTGTGATTTGTGCTTGTATTGTGATGGCCATTGGCTATAAACAATAAAAATCTATTGATTGATTGATCACAGCCATTTCTACTTCCTGTTGTTGTTGTTTAGTCGTTTAGTCGTGTCCGACTCTTCGTGACCCCATGGACCAGAGCACGCCAGGCACTTCTGTCTTCCACTGTCTCCCGCAGTTTGGTCAGGCTCATGTTTGTAGCTTCGAGAACACTGTCCCACCATCTCGTCCTCTGTCATCCCCTTCTCCTTGTGCCCTTCATCTTTTCCAACATCAGGGTCTTTTCCAGGGAGTCTTCTCTTCTCATGAGGTGGCCAAAGTATTGGAGCCTCAGCTTCACGATCTGTCCTTCCAGTGAGCACTCAGGACTAATTTCCTTAAGAATGGATGCGTTTGATCTTCTTGCAGTCCATGGGACTCTCAAGAGTCTCCTCCAGCACCATAATTTAAAAGCATCAATTCTTCGGCGATCAGCCTTCTTTATGGTCCAGCTCTCAGTTCCATACATCACTACTGGGAAAACCATGGCTTTAACTATACGGACCTTTGTTGGCAAGGTGATGTCTCTGCTTTTTAAGATGCTGTCTAGGTTTGCCACTGCCTTTCTCCCAAGGAGCAGGCGTCTTTTAATTTCGTGACTGCTGTCACCATCTGCAGTGATCATGGAGCCCAAGAAAGTAAAATCTCTCACTGCCTCCATTTCTTCCCCTTCTATTTGCCAGGAGGTGATGGGCCCAGTGGCCATGATCTTCATTTTTTTTGATGTTGAGCTTCAGACCATATTTTGCACTCTCCTCTTTCACCCTCATTAAAAGGTTCTTTAATTCCTCCTCACTTTCTGCCATCAAGGTTGTGTCATCTGCATATCTGAGGTTGTTGATATTTCTTCCGGCAATCTTAATTCCGGCTTGGGATTCATCCAGCCCAGCCTTTCGCATGATGAATTCTGCATATAAGTTAAATAAGCAGGGAGACAATATACAGCCTTGCCGTACTCCTTTCCCAATTTTGAACCAATCAGTTGTTCCATATCCAGTTCTAACTGTAGCTTCTTGTCGCACATAGAGATTTCTCAGGAGACAGATGAGGTGATCAGGCACTCCCATTTCTTTAAGAACTTGCCATAGTTTGCTGCGGTCGACACAGTCAAAGGCTTTTGCATAGTCAATGAAGCAAAAGTATATATCTTTCTGGAACTCTCTAGCTTTCTCCATAATCCAGCGCATGTTTGCAATTTGGTCTCTGGTTCCTCTGCCTCTTCTAAATCCAGCTTGCATTTCTGGGAGTTCTCGGTCCATATACTGCTTGAGTCTTCCTTGTAGAATTTTAAGCATAACCTTGCTAGCGTGTGAAATGAGTGCAATTGTGCGGTAGTTGGAGCATTCTTTGGCACTGCCCTTCTTTGGGATTGGGATGTAGACTGATCTTCTCCAATCCTCTGGCCACTGCTGAGTTTTCCAAACTTGCTGGCATATCGAGTGCAGCACCTTAACAGCATCATCTTTTAAAATTTTAAATAGTTCAGCTGGAATACCATCACTTCCACTGGCCTTGTTATTTGCAGTGCTTTCTAAGGCCCATTTGACTTCACTCTCCAGGATGTCTGGCTCAAGGTCAGCCACCACACTACCTGGGGTATACGAGACATCCATATCTTTCTGGTATAATTCCCCTGTGTATTCTTGCCACCTCTTCTTGATGTCTTCTGCTTCTGTTAGGTCCTTACCACTTTTGTCCTTTATTATGGTAATCTTTGTACAAAATGTCCCTTTCATATCTCCAATTTTCTTGAACAGATCTCTGGTTCTTCCCATTCTGTTGTTTTCCTCTATTTCTTGGCATTGCTCGTTTAAGAAGGCCTTCTTGTCTCTCCTTGCTATTTTTTGGAAATCTGCATTCAATTTCCTGTATCTTTCACTATCTCCCTCGCATTTTGCTTGCCTTCTCTCCTCTGCTATTTGTAAGGCCTCGTTGGACAGCCACTTTGCTTTCTTGCATTTCCTTTTCATTGGGATGGTTTTCGTTGCTGCCTCTTGTATAATGTTGCGAGCCTCCATCCATAGTTCTTCAGTAGGGATTTGACTTAGATTTTATCTTACTGGCCCAGTGGTTTTTCCTACTTTCTTCAGTTTAAGCTTGAATTTTGCTATAAGAAGCTGATAATGTGAGCCACAGTTCGCTCCAGGTCTTGTTTTTGCTGACTGTATAGAGCTTCTCCATCTTTGGCTGCAGAGAATATAATCAATCTGATTTTGATGCTGCCCATCTGGTGATGTCCATGTGTAGAGTCGTCTCTTGTGTTGTTGGAAAAGAGTGTTTGTGAAGACCAGCTTGTTCTCTCTCAGAACTCTATTAGCCTTTGCCCTGCTTCGTTTTGAACTCCAAGGCCAAACTTGCCAGTTGTTCCTTTTATCTCTTGACTCCCTACTTTAGCATTCCAATCCCCTATGATGAGAGGAACATCCTTCTTTGGTGTCAATTCTATAAGGTGTTGTAAGTCTTCATAGAATTGGTCAATTTCAGTTTCTTCAGCACCAGTGGTTGGTGCATAAACTTGATTACTGTGATGTTAAAAGGTCTACCTTGGATTCGTATCGAGATCATAGAATCATAGAATCATAGAGTTGGAAGAGACCACAAGGGCCATCGAGTACAACCCCCTGCCAAGCAGGAAACACCATCAGAGCACTCCTGACATATGGTTGCCAAGCCTCTGCTTAAAGACCTCCAAAGAAGGAGACTCCACCACACTCCTTGGCAGCAAATTCCACTGTCAAACAGCTCTTACTGTCAGGAAGTTCTTCCGAATGTTTAGGTGGAATCTTCTTTCTTGTAGTTTGGATCCATTGCTCCGTGTCCACTTCTCTGGAGCAGCAGAAAACAACCTTTCTCCCTCCTCTATGTGACATCCTTTTATATATTTGAACATGGCTATCATATCACCCCTTAACCTCCTCTTCTCCAGGCTAAACATGCCCAGCTCCCTTAGCCGTTCCTCATAAGGCATCGTTTCCAGGCCTTTGACCATTTTGGTTGCCCTCCAAATCATTCTATCATTTTTGAGATTGCATCCCAATACAGCTTTTGCCATTCTTTTGTTGACTATGAGGGCCACTCCATTTCTTTTACGGGATTCTTGCCCACAGTAGTAGATATGATGGTCATCCGAACTGAATTCGCCCATTCCCGTCCATTTTAGTTCACTGATGCCCAGGATGTCAATATTTATTCTTGCCATCTCATTTTTGACCACATCCAACTTACCAAGGTTCATGGTTCTTACATTCCAGGTTCCTATGCAATATTTTTCTTTACAGCATTGGACTTTCCTTTCGCTTCCAGGCATATCCGCAACTGAGCGTCCTTTCGGCTTTGGCCCAGTTGCTTCATCAGCTCTGAATCTACTTGTACTTGTCCTCCGCTCTTCCTCAGTAGCATGTTGGACACCTTCCGACCTGAGGGGCTCATCTTCCAGCGTCATAACTTTTATATGCCTTTTGTCTTTGTCTATGGAGTTTTCTTGGCAGGGATACTGGAGTGGCTTGCCAGTTCCTGTTCCAGGTGGATCACGTTTGGTCAAAACTCTCCACTATGACCTGTTCATCTTGGGTGCCCTGCTCGGCATAGTTCATAGCTTCTCCAAGTTATTCAAGCCCCTTCGCCACGGCAAGGCAGTGATCCATGAAGGGGTTTCTACTTCCTACTATAGCTTTACAACAGCCATGTGAGGTAAGTTAGGCTGTGAGTTGGTGACTGGACCAAGGCAGGAAGTCAGCAAAAACAATGATGAGTTTAGTGCATATGATCAGAGTATTTTTTATTTGTTTATTAAGGTTAGCGGAGAAAGGTCTATAGTTTGCTGAGAGCTGCAAGGCTGCATGTACCCAGGGTTCTTGTTTTTGTCTGAAGCCTACAAATGTTTATGACATTATAAACATATTAGACTGTAAGGTACCACAAGACTTCTGAAAACTGAAAGTCTGTAAACTTTGATAATAAACCTGATTTGCAATGGGGGTTGAATAATTCCAATTGGAACTGTCCATGTCACACCAATCATGGGCTCCACTTTGACCTTCAATCTGGGGTTACCCTCTCTCTGATTGGCTCTAGAAATTTTACCCCTTTGTCATGCCTGGATAACACACATTTATATCAGTCCATGGATACTATTGCCTTAGCAAATAATAAACTCTTTAAGTATGGGCATCTGAAGCTTGTAATTTTATTGCCACTGAGTTTTCTGCTTTGTATATCCTGTGATATCCTTGCTTTTATTAACAATTTCACTTATGGAGTTACGTTTCCATGGGAAAGCAACTGCATAAAGTGATCCACATTATACAAATACAGTAGGTCAGTGCATATGTGTCAGTGTTTACCATATACTGTACTGTAAAACACTTCCCTGATACCTTATGAGAATGCTTTATAAATAAATTCTGTATATAAAAATCCATATATGATTCTGCTGCTTAAGCCATGCTTTCCATTCTGGTTTTCTGCCTTTTGTTGATGTGTGAGTTTGAGAAGCAGAAGAAGAACAATCTTGCATCTGGAAGCAGTTTGCCTGTATCCTGCTCTGGAAAGTGGTAACTCCTGGCTTTGCTTGTTTATATTGCACTTTAGGCCTTGCCCATATATGCCACAGTCCATCTCTAGATGTGTCTCCTAGCTGTAAATGAGAATGTGCATCCCATTGAAAGGAATATGGTGTGTTAACAGACATCCATGCTTGCATGTGTGTTCCAATATATTTTCCCTACTCCCTCTCTATCTTAAACAACAGTTTGCACATCCTGCTTCTGCTGATTATTATTATTTCCTGATAGAAAGTAAGTTAGATAAAACTGGACATAAGTAAAGTTTGGGATAATTGTCTGCAACCGTGGAACAACAATATCCATACTGGAAATCAAGCTTAGTGGATGACTATGGCATTAGGGTATGTCATTTAAGGGGGTGAAACTTCATTTTTGCAAATGTCATTATTGAAGGATCTGAAAAATATATTTTTGGTGTGAGGATTTCAAATCTGCTATTATTTTTGTGACTGGACAACATTTAGCTTGGTAAGCCTACGTGTAATAAAGAACCACAAAGAACCAAATAATTTTAATTTTACCTTCTGAAAATGTCAGGTAAATAAATAAGAACAACAATAATGAATGAATATTAATATTAATATATAATAAACTTGCAAGTACTTGGCAATCATTTTTAATTATTTCCTTGCAATTTTACTAACATTTTATTTACCAAGCAAAACTAAATTATATTAATTTAACCAAAATATCTTTTGAATTCCCAAGTCATGTTACAGCTTTTCGCACCCTTCATTTTTGGAATTTGAAAGTTGAAAATTCAACACACCTTCTTATGGCATCCCTAGTCTTATGCTTCCTGTTTGCCTTGTTCTCAGTCATGCTGATGAATTCCATGGCCGGGATTTCTTAAAAACTATTTGTATGAATGACATCAAGGACATGTGATTTTAAGTATGAAACAGGGATATTTTTAACATCACAATGACTCACGTACTTAATACAAAGCAATAAATCATCTGTGTAAAAAATAAGTTACTGGAAGTGTCACAATACAAGGCTAGTTATTTTCTAGCTCTGTAGGGTTGCGTGTGAAAAGCAGGTGCCTACTGTCTAGTCCTATTTATTGCTTTGACAAGATGATCTCAAACTTATGCTACAGTCTTGTAAAAGTCTATCTCTAGATACTGGACTAATTATTGGTCTCTTGTTTGTAAATAATGTTCCGGAAATCACAGTCTTAATATTATCTAGTTTTCATTGGAGATTTTATATTTGCCACTGTTTCTCTTAAACTGTGCTGCATATCCCCAATGGGAAATATTTTATAGGGCCTTGGATTCGGTTTGGGAGAGAATTATGGGAAATACGGTTGAAATAGATGGGGCTGGAATTTGCAACAAGAAGTAGAGAATTACAGGTCCTGATTCAAAGGGACCCCAATGCCCAGTTAACATATCACCAGCAGTAACATGGCAAGCAGTAATTCAATACAGTGGTACCTCGGGTTACATACACTTCAGGTTACAGACTCCGCTAACCAAGAAATAGTTAAGAATGTTGCTTCAGGATGAGAACAGAAATTGGGCTCCAGTGGTGCAGCAGCAGCAGGAGGCCCCATTAGATAAAGTGGTACCTCAGGTTAAGAACAGTTTCAGGTTAAGTACGGACCTCCAGAACGAATTAAGTACTTAACCCGAGGTACCACTGTATACAGTGGAACCTTGTGTTATGGACGGGATCTGTTCTGGAGGCCCGTCCATAACAGGGAACTGATACAAGCTGAAGCATCTGCGCACACACGTGATGTGTTTTAGCACTTTTGCGCATGCACAAGCGGTGAAACCCAGAAGTAACCCATTCCGGTACTTCCGGGTTGCCATGGGATGCAACACGAAAACATGTAACCTGAAGCGGATGCAACATGAGGTATGACTGTATTACCAGCAGGAATATTGTAAGACACCTGTTGCTCTGGTAACATATGTAAGAAGTGGCAGAGCTGTTGATATAATGGCTACTTTCCAAACCACCACCCCCAGCCTTGCCTTTGTTCAAACTATCTTTTTTTTTCCTTCCTTTTTTCCCTCTTTTTTTTTCCCCAATACATTTTTATTCAAATTTATGTAAATAAACAATTCCTTATAAATATAAGGTACACAAATAAACATGCCAATAAATATTACAATATATATATAGGTATACATATATTTCATTTACATAGTTTATTATATCCCTTCCCTAAAAAAAAACAAAAAAAAACCTTTGGACTCCCCTCTACCCTTTTGGTAAGTATCAAAAGAAAAATTCTGTAATCACGTATTTTATTTTTAATCTTATATATTAACTGCTGTTAGAGTTACTCCATCCCCGCTAATATCATCTACAAGTTATTTCCAATGTATTTCCAATATTTATTCCAATTTTTATGAAATTCCTGTTCATCTTGATCTCGTATTCTTCCTGTTATCCTGGCAAGCTCGGCATAATTTACCATTTTAACCTGCCAATCACTTATGTTAGGTATAATTTTCGTTTTCCAATTTTGAGCCAGCATAATTCTTGCGGCTGTAGTGGCATAAAGAAATATTATCTTGTCTTCTTTTTTAATTTCTTTACCCAAAATTCCTAGCAAGAAGGCTTCAGGTCTTTTGGGAAAGGTATATTTAAAAATTTTTTAAAACTCATTATAAATTAGTTCCCAAAAGCCTTTCACTTTATTGCATGACCACCACAGATGATAAAAATCGCCTTCTGCTTCGCCACATTTCCAGCAACTTTTGTTCTTTAATCTATACATTTTAGCCAATTTCACCGGTGTATGGTACCACCTATATATCATTTTCCATATGTTTTCCCTCAGTGCCATACACGCTGTAAACTTTATATTTTTATTCCATAGTTCCAGCCATCTTTCAAAATCAATATTATAGCCGATATCTATCGCCCATTTGGTCATTACCTCCTTCACCTCCTCGTCTTTTGTATACCACTCGAGTAATATATCATATATTCTAGACAGTATTTTACTCTTGCCTTCAACAACCTCCACATTAAACTTAGATTTTTTATCCTCAAAACCTGCTTTCTTTTTATCTTCTTTTAACAAGTCATTCACCTGGTGGTATTGCAACCAACCAGTGAGTAAGTTTTTTATTTCTTCATACGGTCTAAGTTTAATACCTTGTTCTGTTTTACTTATAAGATCTTCATAGGTGGCATTTTTCTCTTCCATATTAATTTTCTTGGTAGTTAACACCTCTATTGGTGAGATCCACCAGGGGGTTTTCCTTTCCAATAAATTTTTATTTCTCTCCCATACCTGAAATATTGGTCCCCTGAAAATGTGATTTAGAAAGCCCCTGTGCACCTTCACCTTTTCATACCATAGGTACGAGTGCCACCCGTACCTATTATCAAAGCCCTCCAAATCCAATATATCTCTATTTTCCAATCTAATCCAATCTCTTAGCCACAGTAGACATGCCGCTTCATAATATAGGCTCAAATCCGGTAGGGAAAAGCCCCTCTTTCCTTTCTATCCACCAATATTTTCATTTTTATTCGCGGTCTTTTTCCCTGCCAGACGTATTTCCCCAGGGCTCTCTGCCATTCTTTACATTGTCTTAAACCTTTAAGTACAGGTATAGTTTGAAATAAAAACAGCATTCTGGGCAAAACATTCATTTTCACCACCCCTATCCTCCCCAAGAAGGATAGTCTCATTCTCCCCCAGATTTCCAGATCTTTCTTGATCTTCCTCCAAGTGACCTCATAATTATCTTTGTATAGATTAATATTCTTTACCGTAATCCACACTCCAAGGTATTTCACTTTCTTAGCTGTCATAAGTCCCGCCCTTTGCTCTAAATCTAACGTTTCTTCCTTTGTCAAATTTTTAACCAGCATTTTAGTTTTGTTCTTGTTAATCTTGAGTCCTGACACTGCACCAAACTCTTCAATTTTTTTAAAGCTTCTTTTACACTATGTTTTGGATCTTCCAGTGTTAGTACAATATCATCAGCAAAAGCTTTAATTTTATGTTCCTTCTTTCCTACTCTGACTCCTTTAACCTCTGTTGTTTCCCTCAATCTCTTATTAAATATTTCCAATACTGTTATAAATAGTAAGGGAGACAGAGGACAGCCTTGCCTAGTCCCTTTGAATATATCAAAGGATTCTGATGTAGTGTTGTTTATTATGAGTTTTGCCTTTTGTTCATGGTAGATTGCTTCAATACCTTTTCTGAATTTTTCTCCCATCCCCATCATTTTCAGACTTTTCATCATGAACCCCCATGAAACATTATCAAATGCCTTTTCGGCATCTATAAATACTAGGGCGGCCTGTTTATCTATTCTCGTATCCAAATATTCAATAATGTTTATCACATTTCTTACATTGTCCCTCACTTGTCTCCCTGGAAGAAAGCCCGTTTGGTCTTTATGAATTCTATTATTTAATACCTTTTTTAATCTTTCTGCCATTACATCTGCGAACAACTTGTAATCGTTGTTTAATAACGAAATTGGTCTGTAGTTCTTCACCTCTAACATATCAACCTCTTTTTTAGGAATCAATGTGATATATGCTTCCTTCCAGGTGTTCGGAACCCTCCCCTCTTTTAAGATACCATTCATCACTTCACATAAAATTGGGGATATTTGATCGCTTAATATTTTGTAATACTTGGCCGATAAGCCATCCGGCCCCAGCGCTTTTCCAATTTTCATCCTTTTTATAGCCCTCTTTATCTCTTCTTGTGTAATCAACTGGTCTAATAACTCTTTTTCTTCTTTTGGGATCTGTAACATCTGATGTTCTTGCAGAAAGCAATCTATTTCATAATCTGTTTCTTTGCCTCTTTTATATAAGTCTTTAAAATACTTCTGGGAAATCCTTTTTATTTCTTTTGGTTCTTCTACAATCCTTTCTCCATCCTTTATCTTACTGATCATGTTTTGTTTCCTCCTTTCTCTTATTTGCCATGCCAAATATTTCCCTATCCTATTAGCTGATCCAAAATTCTTCTGTTTCATCATTTTTATTTTCCATTCAATCTCCTGATTAATTATCGTGGAAAATTTGGCTTGTAATATCTTTATATTTTGTTTTACATTCTCATCACCGGGATCTATAGTTAATTTTCTTTCATTTTCCATAATCTGAGTTAGAATCTGCTCTTTCTTTTTCTCTTTTTCTTTTCTTAATTGACTATTTTTCTGGATCAGGAATCCCCTCATGACTGCCTTTCCTGCATCCCACACTACCTCTAAAGCTGTTTCCCCATTTAAGTTCCATTTAAAGTACTCTTCAATTGTTTCCTTAGCTTTAGTTACTATTCTCTGGTCATTAAATAGCGATTCATTCATTCTCCATCTACCTACTCTAGCATCTTTACCTTTTATCTCTATAAATACCGAATTATGATCAGATATAGTTTGTGCCAGAATTTCCGATTTACTTAAATTCTGCGTCAATTCATTCGATATCCAAATACTATCTATTCTCCCCCAGCTCTGATTTGGGTTTGAGAAAAACGTATACTGTTTTGTAGTGGGGTTTTTAAATCTCCAGGCATCAATTAATCCTATATTATTGACTAGCTCGAAAAAAGATCGGGGTAGTTTTCCTTCCTTAGTCTCTTCCTTTTTTGTTGACTTGTCCAAATTTGGTGATACCACACCGTTGAAATCACCCATTAATATCATTTTGTGATCCATCCATTCCATTAACTTATTACCTAATTCAAAGAAAAAAGCTGACTTTTTATCGTTAGGTGCATATATTCCAACCACAATTATTTTTTCTCCTTGAAACACCATCTGTACTACTATCACTCTCCCTTGATCATCTTTATACAATAGCTGAGGATCAAATTTTTCTTTTATATATAATACCACTCCTCTTTTCTTAACCTTATCAGAAGTCGCAAAATCCATCCCTAATCTCTTATTACTCAGGATTCTCCTGTGTTTATTTATTACATGAGTCTCTTGTAGACAGATTAGGTCAAGGTTCTTTTTCAGTAACGTATGAGCAATCTGATTCCTTTTATTTTTATTGTTCAGTCCATTCACGTTCCAAGTCAAAAATTTTAAAGCCATCTGTTATAAAGTATTTATAATTTATCAAATCTGCATGAAAACTTCTTTTCCTTGTCTTCTCTCTCTACTTCTTCCCTTTCTTCTGTTGGGTTTAACCCTCTTTCTTCTTCTTCAGACCCCTCCCCCTCGCCCCCCTCCCCCTGCCGCTCCTCCATCTCCTCCCCCCCCACTATCTTTCCAAAATCCTTCTCGTATCTCCTTGCAAATCCTTTGTTCAAACTATCAGAGCAGCAGTTTGACCAGAGACCATGGCACTAAAGGAACGCCAGTGACGGTTTACAATCCCCTCTCCAAATCCTTATATGCAGCTTAGGTCTTGCTATATCCTATACCATTTTGTCAAGTTCATAGAAATAGGAATTCTGAGGAAACTTAAGGCTAGATCTTCCCTGATCTGTAAAAACACTATTAAAGGCTATAACAAACATATATAGCTCTCAGTGCAATTTCCCATTGCTGACAGATCACTGCTGTGCAGTGGCCTCAGGTGTCATATTTAATGCATTTTTAATGTTATAACTGACCATTGTAAATTTGCCCTAAGAGCTTGTCCACACTTGAGCATTATTTAGCTGTTAATCCACTTTTCCTGTGTTTGAATAGAGTACTATGTGTATGCATGTATTTGAATGAGGAGCAACTTCAGTCAGTCCTGTTCACAACAGTAGGCTTTCCATTTTGTATTTGTCCCTGCCTTCTAATTTGTTGACTCTGTTATGCCAAGTATGTACCAACAGGGCATGTGCAGAGATAGATGTGTGTGTAGCTTTTAAAAAATGCACAACAGCACACAGGCAATTATAAATTCTCAGCAAACGATTTTGAATGTGGTTTGTGCAGTTTTCTGGTTTTGTGCAAATATGAGGTTTAGTGTACCAAAAATAGTTACGAGCACAGACAGAAAAGAAATGAAAGCTTTGAGGAAATAGTTGGTGTAGAAAGGGACTTCCGTGTTGGCTGCCCGTTCTGCTGCTGGAAGGGTGAGCTCTTTCGCTGGAAAGAGCACCGGTGTTTTGAAGGTTGGGGAAACCGCTAGAGCGACGCGGTACCCCTTAAAAACCTCGGATTGAGCATTCCGAGGACTTGGTATTCCTGCGGTGCCTGGAACGACTCCCTCACCCCCCTGTAAGCTCTTGATAAGGGCTCCGAGAGCGGGTGGGGTTGGAGACGGAGGCACTTGGGAACAGACTCACTTCCTTCATCGCATGAAGCTCCGAGTCCGGCGATCGTGAGCAGCCAATTTCTCCAAGTAACTTTGATTGGAAAAGAGTGAGTAATAAATTAAAAATTTGGACATTCATTTGGAACAGACAGGGGCAGTCCCTTCCTCTGATGTCAGTCCCTTCCTCTGATTAAGAGACAAAACAGCTACATTAGCCGAAGCCGTGATCTAAAATTTACGACTTTCTAAAGACTTTCAAGTTAACCTTTGTATTCCTCCTGCTAGCAGGGGGGAGATACTTTTCAGAGTGTTTTAATCCTTGCAGATAGTTTGGATTTACGAGGTATTTTCTTTGTGGAAGCGGACTTCTCAGTCGGGAAGACTAGACTCCATTGTGACGTCGTAAAGAAAAGGACACTTTCAACTTTCGTTTTCCTACTTGGGGGGGGGGGGAGTAACTGCAGCTGCCCGAACTCAAAGGTTTTTCTTCTCCCTTTTTCTTTTAAACAGTACCTCTACCCCCAGATATAAATTGTAAATTGTGACTGTGTTATTAACTTCTGGGGAATTAAGAAAGGATTACAAGTTACAGAGACTGTTGACTGGTATATTAAGACTGGTGGAGAGGCTTGAGAAGAGAAACTGTCTGTCTCCTTATCTCCCCTTTGTGTTTGAGACTGACCTTGAACAAAAGAACTGCAAGTTATGGATGGGGGAGAGAAAGGAGAGAGGACAGAGAAAACAAGAACCAAAGCAAGGAGGGACTCTAAGTCATCAATTTTTGAGGAGTCTGTGTTGCAATTGCCTCAGGAAATTAAAACAGAAGTAAGAGGAAATCAAAAGTCTATACAGGAATTAAAAAGTGACTTTGCTCAATTAAAACAAGATTTGACGCAAGTTAATTCAGATGTATCAGCACATGAGTCAAGACTGGCGCATTTGGAAACTGTGAGAATTCCTTACTTAGAGGAAAATCAGCGACAATCTCAAATTTCAATTGCGTCCCTGCAGCTAAAACAGAAGGAATGTAATGTGAGATTGAGGGGCGTACCCCAGAAAGAGCGGGATAATTTGAAGGATTGGTTAATTGAAGAATTTGCAGCGTACTGGGGCCTCTCAAAAGAAGAATTAAATTCCTGGATAGACAAGGCCTACAGATTTGGACCTAAAAAAGATACTAAGATCACACATGACTGTATGGTGATTTTTAAAACTAAACAGCAGAGAGACATTATTTTAGGCCACCATTATAAAAAAAAAGTTGAAAGATAGATGAGAAGGGAATAATTCTGTTTAAAGATATCCCAACATACTTTTTGGCCCTGAGAAATAATTATATGGATTTGGCCAGTGCCCTAAGAAGAAAGAACATTTTCTTCAGGTGGGAGTTCCCGGAAGGACTATCTTTTAAATTTCAAGGAAGGAAACAAAGAATAACAACTGTCGGAGAGAAAGAAAGATTTTTGGAGAAAAACGCAAAAGAGCTCAGACTGGAAAGTTCTCCTTCATCAGGGGCAGGGGCAGTGGGCCCCTAATAAATCAGGATGTCATTGAAAATCTACTCCTGGAATGTGAATGGTCTAAATTCACATTTTAAGAGGAACCAAGTTTATCACGTACTGGCAAGACAGAATTTGGATATAATTTGTTTACAAGAAACACATGTTATAAGACTTCATAGAAAAATTCTTCAAAATAAGAAACTTGGGCAGGAATTTATTTCATCCGACAAAGTGAAAAAAAGAGGCGTGGTTTTTTATGTTAAAGAAAAATGGAACCCCAAATTGTTGTTTAAAGATGAGGAAGGGAGGTACATTGCAGTTGAAATTACGGCACAAGGCGATAAATTTCTTTTGCTGGGAATTTATGCACCAAATGATGGCAAAGTGGAATTCTTTAAGAATCTGGACTTAAAACTCATGGATTATATGGATTACAAATTGATTTTAATGGGAGACGTGAATGGAGTAGCATCAACATTAATGGATAAAACACAGGGACAGAAAAATCCAAGTTCCGGCAGACTACCAAAGATTTTCTTTGGCATGACTGATAAATACGATTTATCAGACATATGGAGGCTACGAAACCCAATGGAGAGAGATTTCACTTTTTTCTCAAATTCAAATCAATCTTTCTCGCGAATCAACTACATATGGGTATCCAGAGATTTGGTTCCTAAGGTTACTAAAACAGAAATTTGCCCTAAGACTTGCTCAGATCATAATGCAGTGGTTTTGGAGATGAAATTATACCTGCAGGGTCCTTTAGATGGAGGATGAATGATGAGTTGTTGAGGAATGAACAGATGATTAGTAAGGCCCAAAAGACTCTAAAAGACTATTTTGAACTAAATATGAACACAGAGGTTGAAACAAGAGTCATTTGGGATGCAAGTAAGGCAGTAATGAGAGGTTTCCTCATACAACAAAACTCAATAAGGAAAAAGATACAGAATGAGAAAAAAGAGAAAATTCTGTCTCAAAAGACAAAGAGAAAAGTTTAAGATTAATGCCAAAGAGTCAACAGATTCCAAAAGAAATTAAAGCATTGCAGATTCAATTTTCTCAAATTACTAACCAGGAAATAGAATGGAAAATTAAAATGACGAAACAGAGAAATTTTGAATCTGCAAATAAATGTGGGAAATTGTTGGCTTGGCAATTAAAAAAGAGACAGAAGCAAAGTACTATTACAAACATTGTATCTGACGGAAAATCTATGGAAAACCCTGCAGATATAAGAAAATGTTTTCAGAAATACTTTAAACAGCTGTATAAAAAGGTAAAGAAGATAAGGATAAAATTGAGCAATTTCCTGTGGCGAATGAAATGCAGAAAATTCCCGGGGATAAAAGGTTCCTACTAAATGGCATGATTACGAGACAGGAAGTTGAGATGGCAGTAAATAAGATGCAGTTAGGCAAAGCCCCGGGACCGGATGGTCTTTCTGCAAAATATTATAAAATATTGAAAGAGTGGCTAATTCAACCATTGGCAGATGTGTGTAATAAAATTCTAAGAGGGGACAAAGCTCCCAAAACCTGGAAAGATGCATTTATCACTCTGATTCCAAAAACAGATCAAGATAGATCCGATGTAAAAAATTATAGACCAATCTCATTACTTAATGTGGACTATAAAATCTTCGCAAACGTTTTGGCCAATAGATTAAAAAAGGTTCTATCAAATTATATACATAAGGACCTGTCAGGGAACTGCCATTGGAGCCAGAGGCGGAGGCAAGGCTCCAGAGCGATGCTGGAGAGGGGCCCAGCAGGGGGAGAGGCAGCCCATCTGCTGGGGAAGGAAATCAGCGTAACACCAGGGGTGAAGGGGGGCAGATGGGGGAATCGGCGAAGGGGCTCCAGGACTCTTCGCAGGAGACCAGCGGGGAGAGCACAGGTCCTCCGCTGCCCACACCCACCCTGCGCAGAAGACTTCCGCGCAGGGAGAGTAGGCAGAGACTTGGCGTCAAAGAACTTCTTTGCTGGAAGAAGTTCAAGAAACGCCCACTGACGGATTCTGCCAGCGACTGAAACAGCCACGAAGTGAAGGGCTGTCCAGACAGAAAGGGTTTAACCAGGTAACCTAGCCAGGAGTGGCGGCAACTTATGCACGAGCAACCCCTATAACCATTACAGCAATCCGTCAGTCACCGACGTTGCTTGTGTGCAGCTACAGGCAGGCAGCATAATGAGCCAAACCAGAGAAGCCGGAGAGACGGAGCAAGCAGCTGGAGTGCAAAATCTGGTGGAGAGGAACCGAGATTTGGAACAGCATGTGGCTCTCCTGACGGCACGGCTGGACAAAAGACGGACTCAGGATGCACAGGTCAGACCCACCCTCATCGCAAGGAAGGTACCGGGGCTGGTACACAAGTTTGGGGGGAAGCCCCAGGACTACAACGCGTTCCGAACGGAAATAGAGTACGCTTTGGAACTGCAGCATAATGACTTTGCTGATGATGGGGAAAGGGTAGCCTATATTGTGGGGCATCTACAGGATGGGGCACGGGAATGGATCAGGCCCCTAATGGTGACGCAAAATGCTGCCTTGGAGGACCTTAGGAAATTTTTCCAAGGGATGGATGCGATTTATTCCAGTGAAGTGGAGCAAAATGTGACTCGACGGGAATTGATGGGGTGCAAGCAGGGGAGCCAATCAGTTAGAGTCTACTGGTCGCTCTTTGCGATGTTGATCCACCGGCTCGGGTGGGATCTGGACTCTGAACCCATTCAAATGTTGTTTGAGGAGGGGTTGTCCCCAACTGTGAAGGACGAGCTGTCCTGCGCGCCCTGCCCACAGTCGATGGATCAGCTGACCAAGGCTGTGCTTGCAATTGGAGTAAGACAGGAAGCGCGGGCTCAGCAGAAACGCGAAGTGAGAGGGGAACATTGCCATGACTACCGCATTCCTGAAATACCGAGGCAGCCTTCCCAGCCGGCTGAGCCAATGGAAATAGATGGCGCGCGTGGTTTCAAACTCCAGTGAAGGTTGCAAGAGGGAGGGAAAGGATTGGAAAAGCACCAAGAAGTGTTTCCTCTGCCAACGGCCAGGACATTTTGCCAGGGTCTGCCCTCAAAGAAAGGCCTGGCAAGGGATGGTGGGAGCTGCTGGCTGTGAGGAGGAGGGAAAAGGGCAGGCACAGGGAAACGACAACGCTTGGCTGCCAATCAGCGGGGGCAGCAGCCAGGCCAGCAACCAATAGAAGTGCCCCAGCCTGACCCTCCCAGGGCAGCTATAGCCATAGAAGTGGTGCTAGAACTCCCGAATGGGCACCCAGTCAAGGTGGAGGGGCTGCTGGATTCAGGCAGTTCCTGCAATTTCTTCAGCAGGGACTTCGCTCTAGAGCACCAACTCCACCTGCTGCCCCTGGATTTTCCATTGCAAGTGACCACCATCAATGGCAGGGAACTTCTGGGAGGGGAAGTGACACACCAGACCCCACCAATGAGAATGAGGGTTTCCAGGCACACAGAGAAAATTGCCTTTCACGTAGCCACACTGGCAGGACCCCCAATAATACTGGGAATGAGCTGGCTGGCACTGCATGATCCAGTAGTGTCATGGCATCAGCGGCCGGTCACCTTTGGGTCAGCTTACTGCTTGGAACACTGTCTGGGGGGGGGAGAACCCAAGGATGACAGTGGCCAGGATGGCTGGGATGGCTGTGGAGCCAAAAGGGGAGGTGCCACCACAATATGCTGACCTGAAGGAGGTCTTCAGCGAGAAGGAGGTGGATAGACTACCCCCCCATAGGCCCTTTGACTGCCAAATCAACTTACTCCCAGGGGCACAGCTGCCGGTGGCTGTATGCCATGTCTGACCGGGAGATGCAGGAGTTGCGGCAATTTATTGATAAGAACCTGAAGAGAGGGTTCATAAGAGAATGAAAGGTGGTGGGGGGCAGTCCGGTGTTCTTTGTGGACAAAACGGATACTAATCAGCCCAGATTAGTCATAGATTACAGGGCCTTGAACCTTGTATCAGAACCCATGACCTTCCCAATGCCCAGGATTGACGACATTTTAACACGGGTGAGGCAGGGGAAAATTTTTACCAAGCTGGACCTCAGGGGAGCGTACAATTTGATTAGGATGAGGGAGGGGGATGAATGGAAAACCACTATGTTCACCCCCTGGTGGCCTTTGAGTACTTAGTTATGCCATTTGGATTACAGTCGGGCTCCGCCTGCTTTCAAGCATTCATGCACCACGTATTGGGGTCCTTGCTGTACAAGAACTGCGTAGCCTTTTTGGACGACGTCTTAATCTATTCTGACAATGAGAAGCAACATGTCAGAGACGTCAGGGAAGTGCTAAAGAGACTGCAGAAGCACCAGTTGTGGGTCAAGCTGGAAAAATGCCAATTTCATGCAAGGGAGGTCGAGTTTCTGGGGTACAAGTTGTCAGACAAGGGCCTAGCTATGGACCCAAGCATGGTGCAGGCGGTGCTGGAATGGAAGGCCCCCAAAACCCCGAAGGACATGCAGAGGTTCCTAGGGTTCAGCAACTTCTACAGGAAGTTCATCAAGAACTTCGCCCACTTGACAGCGCCCATCACAGATTGTCTCAGTAGCAAAAAGAAGTTCGCCTTTGAAAGACTGAAGAAGGCGTTCGCTTCGGAAGAGCAGCTCCTGCACGTAGATCTGGAGAAGCCCATGAGGCTGGAGACCGACGCGTCAGACCGAGCCATGGGAGCGGTACTTTTGCAGCCAGGGGCCCAGCAGGGGTGGAGGCCGTGTGCCTTTTTCTCGAGGAAGCTGAGCAAGTCGGAGCAAAACTACACGGTGTATGACACGAACTGCTTGCAATCTATGCAGCGTTTCACCGATGGAGACATCTGTTAATAGGGGCGCAGCACAAGATCCAGGTTTGTATGGATCACAAGAACTTGGAATACTGGAGGACTGCGCGAGTACTCAACCAGAGACAGATTCGATGGGCACAGGAGTTCTCCAAGTTTTCCTTCGAGATCCGGTACGTGCCGGCAGAGGAAAACATAAGAGCAGATGCTCTCTCCCGGAAGCCGGAGTACATGGAAGGAGAGGGACCGCCGGAGGTCTGACACGTGTTCCCCGAGAACTGATGGGTGTGGGGGGGAGCGTTGGTTGGGAAACGAGAACTGGCCGGGCTTACTATAAATGACGAGTTCACTCAAACTAAAATCAGGGAACTACGGGAAGGAAGGGAAAACCATGGAGGGTTTGAGGAAAAGGAAGGGCTACTGTACTATAAGGGATGCTGTACGTACAGGGGGAGACCTTGAGGGGAAAGGTACTCAATCAACTCCACGACAACCCAACAGCGGGGCACTTTGGACAGCACAAAACCATGCTGCTTGTCACCAGGCAGTTCTGGTGGCCAAGGGTAAGGGAAGATGTACGGGAATATGTACGGGGGTGCGACCACTGCCAGAGGGCAAAGGGGGAGAGGGCTGCCCCCGCAGGGTTACTGGAACCCTTACCCACGCCGGGAAGACCCTGGGAGGTGGTGTCCATCGATTTTATGACAGATTTGCCCAAGTCAAGGGGGAAGACAGCAGTCATGGTAGTAGTCGATCTACTGACAAAAATGTGCCATTTCATAGCTTGCTCACATGCGGTGACGGCAGAGGAAACAGCCAGGTTGTTTGTGGATCACATCTTCAGGCTGCATGGGGATCCCTCGAGGGTCATCTCAGATCGCGGGAAACAATTTACTTCCCGGTTCTGGAGGAAGCTCATGAGATTGCTGCAGGCCGAGGTGGGCTTCTCGACGGCGAGACACCCGGAAACCAACGGGCAAGCAGAAAGAGTGAACAGTATACTCCAGCAATACCTACGCTGCTACGTCAGCGAGAGACAGAACGATTGGGTAGAGAAACTAGCGCTGGCTGAATTTGCGGTACAATAACGCTGAACATGTGTCCACGGGAATGAGCCCATTCATGGCCAATTATGGGTGTCACCCCAGGGCCTTCCCGGGGAGGGGGGAGGAAGGATGGAGTGTACCTGCGGCAGAGCAGTTTGTGGAAGAAATGGAGGCCTTGCACCAGCAACTCAAGATGAACTTGGAGCGGGCCAAGGAAGTTTACAAGAGGCAGGCAGACAAGCACCGTCGGGAGGGGGAGGCCATATGGGTGGGAGACCGAGTGTGGTTGTCCACCCAAGGGTTACCCTTTAAGGGAGGGTGCAAGAAGTTGCAGCCGAGGCGGCTGGGACCTTTTGAGGTAACACAGCAGGTGAACCCCGTGGCATTCAAGCTCAAGTTGCCTGACAGCATGAAGATACACCCGGTGTTCCATAGGTACCTACTCACACCGTACAGGGAGGGTTGGGAATTTCCGGGGCGGGAGGGAGGAGTCACCACCCACCCGCAGGTAGAGGAGAGGGAACACCACAACCAAGCCACGGAAATACTCGATTCAAGGTGGCGAGGGCGCCAGGTGGAGTATTTGGTAGCTTGGGAGGGAGATATTCTTGTAAAGAAGCTGGTAAAATGCGGTCTTGATTATGCTACCACTCAATGGATTTGTAACTGGCTGACTGACCGAACCCAAAGGGTGCTCATCAATGGTTCCTCTTCATCCTGGAGAAGAGTGACTAGTGGGGTGCCACAGGGTTCTGTCTTGGGCCCGGTCTTATTCAACATCTTTATCAACGACTTGGATGATGGACTCAAGGGCATCCTGATCAAATTTGCAGATGACACCAAACTGGGAGGGGTGGCTAACACCCCAGAGGACAGGATCACACTTCAAAACGACCTTGACAGATTAGAGAACTGGGCCAAAACAAACAAGATGAATTTTAACAGGGAGAAATGTAAAGTATTGCACTTGGGCAAAAAAAATGAGAGGCACAAATACAAGATGGGTGACACCTGGCTTGAGAGCACTACATGTGAAAAGGATCTAGGAGTCTTGGTGGACCACAAACTTGACATGAGCCAACAGTGTGACGCGGCAGCTAAAAAAGCCAATGCAATTCTGGGCTGCATCAATAGGAGTATAGCATCTAGATCAAGGGAAGTAATAGTGCCACTGTATTCTGCTCTGGTCAGACCTCACCTGGAGTACTGTGTCCAGTTCTGGGCACCACAGTTCAAGAAGGACACTGACAAACTGGAACGTGTCCAGAGGAGGGCAACCAAAATGGTCAAAGGCCTGGAAACGATGCCTTATGAGGAATGGCTAAGGGAGCTGGGCATGTTTAGCCTAGAGAAGAGGAGGTTAAGGGGTGATATGATAGCCATGTTCAAATATATAAAAGGATGTCACATAGAGGAGGGAGAAAGGTTGTTTTCTGCTGCTCCAGAGAAGCGGACACGGAGCAATGGATCCAAACTACAAGAAAGAAGATTCCACCTAAACATTCGGAAGAACTTCCTGACAGTAAGAGCTGTTTGACAGTGGAATTTGCTGCCAAGGAGTGTGGTGGAGTCTCCTTCTTTGGAGGTCTTTAAGCAGAGGCTTGACAACCATATGTCAGGAGTGCTCTGATGGTGTTTCCTGCTTGGCAGGGGGTTGGACTCGATGGCCCTTGTGGTCTCTTCCAACTCTATGATTCTATGATTGTATGAGAACCCAGGTCAGAAAACACGTGGGTTCCCGCAGAGGCAATCAATGACGGGTATCTTGTGGAGGAGTTCCACAGCCTGTTCCCAGATAAACCAAAACCACTAGCGAGATTCTGGGAGGAAGAATTTGGAACCACAGACGACGAAGAGGACTTTGTGGGTTTTCCTGCCTCCGAAGGGGGGGGAGGGGAGGCGTCAGAGGGAGAAGAATCAGACTGGGAGGCCCACCCCGCGGGAAGAGATCGGAGCGGGTGGGAAGCGGGTTTTGAATCCTCAGAGGATGGCGACAGCTCCTTCCGGGGATTCCCCACATCATCGGCCGAGGAAAGGGACGAAGTTGGATCAGAAGGTCGGGCCGGGGGTGGAGGGGGTCCTGGGGGGGAGGTGGATGTCAGGGAACTGCCATAGGAGCCAGAGGCAGAGGCAAGGCTCCAGAGCGATGCTGGAGAGGGGCCCAGCAGGGGGAGAGGCAGCCCATCTGCTGGGGAAGGAAATCAGCGTAACACCAGGGGTGAAGGGGGGCAGATGGGGGAATCGGCGAAGGGGCTCCAGGACTCCTCGCCGGAGACCAGCGGGGAGAGCACGGGTCCTCCGCTGCCCACACCCACCCTGCGCAGAAGACTTCCGCGCAGGGAGAGTAGGCGGAGACTTGGCGTCAAAGAACTTCTTTGCTGGAAGAAGTTCAAGAAACGCCCACTGACGGATTCTGCCAGCGACTGAAACAGCCACGAAGTGAAGGGCTGTCCAGACAGAAAGGGTAACCAGGTAACCTAGCCAGGAGTGGCGGCAACTTACGCACGAGCAACCCCTATAACCATTACAGGACCAGGCCGGATTTCTGCCTGGGAGACATATGAAAGATAACATAAGAAATATAATTGATATAATAGAAAGGTTGGAAACGAAAAGAAATTGTAAAGCAATGTTAATGTTTATTGATGCTGAAAAAGCCTTTGATAATGTTTCTTGGTTATTTATGATGAAAAATCTAGAAAGAATTGAGGTTGGCCAGGAATTTTTAAATGGTATTAATGCGATCTATTTTGAACAAAAAGCAAAAATCATAGTTAATAATGTGGTCTCAGAGGAAATCAGAATTGAGAACGGAACCAGGCAAGGGTGCCCGCTTTCCCCTCTGCTATTTATTTCTGTTCTGGAGGTTTTGTTAAACATGTTGAAGAAAGAGGAGGAGGTTAAAGGCATTGTAGTAGGATCCAAGCAATATAAATTAAAAGCCTATGCTTATGATTTGGTTTTAACTTTACAAGATCCAGAAACCAGTGCAGTGAAAGCACTGGAGCTGATTCAAGAGTTTGGGCAGGTAGCAGGATTTAAATTAAACAAGAGCAAAACCAAAGTTTTAGAAAAAAACTTAGATAATGAGGAAAGAAAAAACCTTTTTGAAAGGACAGGCCTTGTTTCGGTGAAAAAAGTTAAGTATTTGGATGTGAATTTATCGGTAAAGAACTTGAAACTTTACAAAGATAACTATGAAAAATTATGGAATGAAATCAAGAGAGATCTTGAGGTATGGTCAAATCTAAAACTCTCATTGATGGGCCAAATATCGGTGGTTAAGATGAATGTATTGCCAAAGATGTTGTTCTTATTTCAAGTTTTACCAATCATTGATAATGTCAAATGTTTTAAAGAATGGCAGAAGGTATTGTCTAAATTTATCTGGCAGGGGAAAAAACCTAGAATTAAATATAAATTACTTACAGATATAAAAGAAAAGGGGGGCTTTTCCCTGCCAGATTTGAAGATATACTTTGAAGCTGCTGCATTCTACTGGATCAAGGATTGGATTCAATTAGAGAATGATGATGTGTTAGACTTGGAGGGACTGGATAATCGATTTGGATGGCATGCATATCTATGGTATGACAAGGTAAAGGCCCACAGGGGTTTTAAGAACCATGTAATTAGAAAGGCATTATACAATGTATGGACTAGATACAAAGATCTCTTAGTAAGAAAAACACCAAAATGGATTTCACCAATGGAAGCACGGGCTCAAAAAAAGTTAAATATGGAAAACAAATGGTTGAGGTATTCAGATCTGTTGTTAGAGAATCAGGAAGGTTTTAAATTAAAACCATTTGAACAAATTAAAGATAAAGTGAATTGGTTGCAATATTATCAAATTAACGAATTATATAAGATGGATAAGAGAAATGGTTTTGCAACAGAAAAAACCAAATTGGAAACGGAGTTGTTAGATACTAATGATAAGAATATGTCTAAAATGTACAGTTTGTTGTTGGAGTGGCATACAAAGGATGAACAAGTTAAATCGGTCATGATTGATTGGGCAAGGGATGTGGGACATAATATAATGATGGAGGACTGGGAGAGGCTATGGAGGAAAGGGGTTAAGTTCACTGCATATACGATGTTAAAGGAAACCATTATGAAGATGATGTATAGATGGTACTTGACCCCTGTAAAATTAGCAAAGATTTATCACAAAAGTGATAATCTTTGTTGGAAATGTAAAGAAAAAGAAGGTACTTTTAGAAGGTTAGGCTGGCCTCAACTAGAGCCAGGGCTTTTTCGGCTGTGGCTCCGACCTGGTGGAACACTCTGTCACAAGAGACTAGGGCCCTGCGGGACTTGACATCTTTCCGCAGGGCCTGCAAGACAGAGCTGTTCCGCCAGGCCTTTGGCCAGGGCACAGCCTGAATCCCTCCCTCGGCAATCTTCGCGGAGCTCTGGCCCAATGGTGGCCAGTGGCTTGAATTTAATTAATTTTATAATGAATGATTTTAGAGTGTTGTTTGTGTTGTACTTTTGTATTGTTTTATTGTTGTTAGCCGCCCTGAGCCCGGCTTTGGCTGGGGAGGGCAGGATATAAATAAAATTTATTATTATTATTATTATTATTATTATTATTATTATTATTATTATTATTCTTATATGTGGTGGACTTGTCCCAAGGTGAAAGACTTCTGGGAGAAGATTTATAATGAATTGAAAAAAATTTGAAATATACATTTATTAAGAAACCAGAGGCCTTTCTCCTTGGAATAACAGGTGTAGAATTGCCCAAGAAAGATGTTAAATTATTTTTGTATGCCACAACAGCCGCTCGAATATTACTTGCTAAAAATTGGAAAACACAAGAACTACCAACAGTGGAAGATTGGCAGATGAAGATGATGGACTTTTCGGAGCTAGCTGACCTGACTGGAAGAATCCGCGACCAGAAAGAAGAGGAGCTTCAAGAGGACTGGAGGAAATTCAAGGACTATTTGAACAAATATTGTAATATAAAAAATTAGAAATTACTTGAAAGAAACAAATAGGCCTAGGACAAATTAAGTTATAATTAAATAAATGGGATTCAGAATGTCAAGAAAAGTGAATAAGATGACTATAATTGGAAATTGTTTTAGTTTAATAATGACATTGGAAAGCTGTTACTTTTAAATTACAAGGAAACTCAGAAGGGAGGGATTTGAGGAAGTCAATCAAGATGTTTAAAAAGTTGGATTTGTGAAGAATTAAGTTTGTTATTATTATCTATTTGTTTATTGTTTCCCCTTTTTTCCCTCCCTCCCTTTTTTCTTTTCTTTTTCTTTTCTCTCTCTCTCTTTTTTCCCTCTCTCTCTTCTTCTCTTTTTCCTTTTTTGTTTTTGTGTATTAATCTGCTTTGTGGTTTGTGTTATTATGGTGGAAAAATCTAATAAAAAATTATTTTAAAAAAAATAGTTGGTGTAGAAAGGGGAGTAGAAGTGATGATCGATCCACCCATCTCCAAACACAAACTAATTAAAATTGCAAGTTATAGTACTTTAGAGCCCAATTTCCCCAGTTTACCAGATTATCCCAGTATTGAATGAACCTGAATTTACAGTGTGAAAGCATCCACATTGGTGTTTGAGGGTAACATCATGTGGATTATGCAAATTAAATGGGAATGCAAACACAGTAGACTCCAGTGTGGACAAGCCATAAATCGACTGTTGTGTGCTCTGGGAAAAATAAACCTGAGTAGATTTGAAATAGGCCTTACTGTACCAACACTTAACATCAGACTTTTTGTTTTCATTTGTTGGCAACAGATGCATTAAATGATGACCAGAGAAAAGTGAAGCCAATCACCCCTAGATTGGTTTAGAATCATAACTGTTGCATGCACTCCAGTCTCATTTGTCTCTATGGCAACAGAACTCGCTCTTTGGAAATGTAAATGGAAGTACTTAACTGGCCAACTAAGGCCATTATGTTAACAAAGGTATTAGTCTGAGTGGTTCAACAGCTTCTTCCACTAGATGGAAACCTCACTGGATCCAAAATCCCAGGCTCCCCAAACCTATAATAATAGCAATAGTAATAATTTATTAATTATACCCTGCCCATCTGGCTGGGTTTCCCCAGCCACTCTGGGTGGCTTCAAACACATTAAAAAACATAATATAACATCAAATATTAAAAAACTTCCTGATACAGGACTGCCTTCAGATGTCTTCTAAAAGTTGTGTAGTTCTTTATCTAATTGAGATCTGATGGGAGAGCATTCCAAAAGGAGGGCACTGCTACTGAGAAAGCCCTCTGCCTAGTTCCCTGTAATGTTATCTGAAGCACAATGTAAAAGCATACTTAACAGCTACAGTACTTAGCTCTGTTGATGTTTTTCCATAGCTCAGTTGTGCTATGGAAGCATAACAAGAATGGATTTGTGTTAACTAACACTATCCTGGAACAAATAGGTTATTTTGTGACACTTAGAGAGAGAAGACATATCCATCTCTTTTGTTTGTTGTGAATTTGGCCTGTTTGGAGTATTTGACAGATTTAATGAACATTGAGAATATCCTTAAGTCTACACACAGACGTAGAAGTCTCACATAGTATGACAAAGTAATTTCTACAGCTAGACTTGAAGTACATCATTTCCTGGTGATAGATGACAACAATTCCTACAACATACATACATTCATCAAAATCCATTTCTTTGACTGACTCATACAACAAGGAATTGCACTGCTTCAAGAGAACATCCCTAAAGTGATGTCAAAGACTCATCTACACAGTTATCCTGAAAGCCTCTTTGGAAATGATAGACTTATTGGAGGAAGCAGAAAGCAAAAACAACATTCTTAGAGTGGTTTCCTGCCGTTCAGTCTAAATTTATTTACTAGGAATAAGGAAAGAATACAGATATATGGCATCTTGCTTACGTTTTTTAAATGTTTCCTTTCCCCTTAGCTCCTTGCAGTCTTTGTGCATTTAGAGGTTGGTTCACACATGCAACTCCATATTTTTTTTAACCAGTTAATTCTCATGTGTGTGATGTGTAAACTGACTCCATTGTAAACCATTGTATTTAAGGTGAGGTGATAAATGCATGTAGCATTTGGTTTGTGATGACTTGTTCAGAGCATCATTTAATGCTACATTCATCAAGATGGAGCATTTGGAAATTCTGAATAGAGACTTTTTATTTTTATTAATTAATGAAATAATTAAAGGTTACATCATGCTTTCCACCATCTAGGGCACTTGGGTATCATCAGACGCTTTTGATAGTACTTGAGTACTAGCTTTCATCAACGAGCGTTCTGGGACCAGGTAGGGTTGCCATACGTCCAGTAAGTCCAGGGCATGTCCTCCTTTGGGGGTCCTTCATGCCCATCCGGGGGGGGGGGCGGGTTTACATTATAAAACAAATGTCCTGGATTTTGGTTTTTTAAAAAAATATATATGTGCGGGTGGCTCTGGTTCTGGCTCTGGTGTGGATAGTTCGGGCTCAGCAGTGGTGGATTGGGCGATTGCCCTTAAAAAATAAACCTCAGCAACTTTTTCTGTCTGGATTTTTACCTCTTGAAATATGGTAACCCAAAGAGCAGGGCTTGCCTTGGGAGCTGTGACAAAAGTTGCCTGGAGTGCCTTGAAGCAAGGTGCAGGATGAGGGAAGGAGGCCAACAAAAACAAGAGCAGCCTAAGAAATTCTTCTGTAGTTAGACAGGCTTGGCAGGACAAGGGAGGGAGCTGTAGCTGTCCCTCTTCCTGCTCTGGTGTCTCCATGCGCCCTCAAAGCAGTGCCTGCACAGGTGTACATGTAAGTGAGAAAATGTGGTTGCCTGCATGGACATACGCAGGATCTAAATTAGGGAGGCAGAACCAAGTTTTCTGCAACACAATTGGTCAGTTAGTTAAGGATTTCTATTTATTTTCTTGCCTACGCCCTGGTTGCCTACATGCGTGTGGATGTGAGAATGTACCTCCCCTCCCCTTTTTGGCCCACTTTAGCCCCCCCCCAAATGTAGCCCAATCACAATGGAACAGTGTAGCCTTCTAGACAAAATAGCTTATCCACTTCTGCTGTATGACAACAGCCCTGCTATAAGTCTAACATTCATTTTGAAGTAAGATGTCAGTCTTGCAAATATTTGCTGTTTCTCTGACTTTATGTGGCTCCTCTACATGACAGGGAAACAGAGATGTGTGTCCTTTCTCCCCCTCTAGTGTTGTATTTCTAGGTAATTTCCATGGTTTCCCTTCATACAGTGGCCATTATTTTTAAACAAGATCTCACTCTTCACCAATAATCACGACACAGCACTTTCTGAAATAGTCTGAATTGACCTTATACTTTAAAATAGCAAACTGCTGCGATCATGGTATCTGTTAACAATAGCAGACAGAGTGCGTACATTGCTGTGTGAGCACTTGATAGTGTAAATGCCTGCAGAAAATACATAATAAAGTCAAAAGGGGGGAATCAAAGTAGAAAATAGAAATAGCCAGTGTTGAGCCTATGTGCATTTAAAACACCTCAAATATTAACAGTTGCATAGGTATTAAAGATCCTTAAGCCATATAGTCCAAAGTAGTCCTGCTGCAAGTAGAAGGACTTTATACTATGTGATTCGAGAAGACAGGGGCTTACATCTCAAGCCTTTGGTGGGCATTCCTGTAGCAGCCTGCTTGTGGTTAACGCTTAGCTGGAATGAAATATTCAACGCAGCAATAGAGAAATTAAAATAATAATTTATTTGTCAGACAAATAAATGTGAGGCACAGTGGTATATGGTTACCAAGCTCTGGCCTGCCCTCCTGCCATTATGGCCAGCACTTATATTCCCTCAGCTCAGCCCCCTTGCTCCTCCTTTGGCTGCCTCTGTCCAATCAGCCTGGTTAAAATTCCTATTGGCTGTTTGCTAGAACCAATCATAAAAGATACACCCATTTCCTATTACCTTTTATGGGAGACAAAGAGCTATATTTCCTTCTATTTATAATTGGCAAATAAGTAGTCATATATCTTACATTTACCTCGACCAGGCACCTTAATTACCAGATAACCTTTTGCCCTAGACTAGGCGCCTTAACTAACATTTCATCTTTTGCCCTAGACTAGGCGCCTTAACTAACATTTCATCTTTTGCCCTATTGCCCTATTCACTCCAAAACAGATGGTGGCTAATTTTATCTGAACAGATCTTTTTGTTCACCTTCCCACACATTATCAATGAAAGATCTCCTTCTTTGGAGGTCATTAAGCAAAGGCTCGACAACCATATGTCAGGAGTGCTCTGATGGTGTTTTTCTTGCTTGGCAGGGGTCTGGACTCAATGGCCCTCGTGGTCTATTCCAACTCTTCTATGATTCTATGATTTCTTACTTTCTAAATCCTTTGCATAATTACATTTAAGCCAATATATTTCATAACATATATAGTTTTTTTAGAAGAAAGGGAACTTAGTAAAAGCTAAGCTAAATTCTAAGTTTTCTAAAGATTCAAAGCAGTTTCGCCTAGTGCAGTTGCTGTTTATTTGCCCTTTTAACCTTAGGAAGATGTGGCTCAAGTTTAATGGGAGGCACAATAATTATTACTATTTAATTGTGTTTTTGCAACCTTGATTGTATTCTATAATTTGTATGGTCAGTGTGACCTTTTGCTCCTAGCCTGTAATTTCCTTTTACAACCCTGAGACACTGCTATAGATCAGGGGGGCCCTTGATCAAGAAGATAAACAGCTGCCAGAGTATGGTTTCTGCCTGGCATGAGAGATACAAACATTTACAAATATATATTTCTTTAAGGTCATTTTTAGAATACAGGAATCTGATCAAAATATAAGCCTTGATTAAAATGCAGGCTATGATCAGATGCCTCATTCCCAGAAAATGAAATGCAGGTCATACCACTGTTTTTCCTGTGAGTGTATATGCACTGGGGAAGTTCTGAATCTGGTCAAAGAAAGAGAAAGCTTACATTTCTAGAAATGCTTGGAAAAGCCTTCAGGAGCTGCAAAAGCAGTCATTACATTTTTGCGGGTGGGGGGTGGGGGGAATCACTTGGGACTCAGTAGCGTAGCAGTGAATCCCAAAGAGCAAGCATTCTTCACAACACCCCTCCCCCTCAGAAAAAGTAGGTAGTGACGCTACATCCCTGGTCCCCTGCACTACAGCTGGCACGGCTTTCCTGATTACATAAACAACAAATATATTAGATTTTCTTAGCAGCATTTCATTTTATTTTTAAAGTTCTTCAGGAGTAGAATGTAGACAACAAGAAATTTGACTTGGGTAAAAGGCTGTCCGTAGAACTTCCAATTCTTAATAGAATACAAAATCATTTTAATAAGGAGTAAGACAACTTTGCTTCTAAGTGTTTATCTTGGCGGTGAGACCTGGAATTGCTGCTCCCTGCCTTGCAGACCTCATGGCCAGGCCAGGACCGCACAGAGTTGCTTCTCCGGGATGAGAAGAGGCTGGGGGGGGGGAGCGAAGGCAAACACAAACTCCTGAACCTCTCCCCCCCCCCCGGGGGTGGACAAGGTTAGCATGCACAACACACTGCCTTATTGTAGTCCATAGACCCAAAATACACAGGACAACAATTGTAAATATCAGCACGTATTAAGGTGCAAGATCGGCCTTGCTGGCCAACAGAGGAGCTTTAACCTGTATATACTGATTTCTGATTTTTACTGCCTCCGAGAGGAATTTTGCTACAGCCAGTGTAATAGTATGAAACTTATCCTCAAGGAGAACCTTAACATGAAAAGAGTCAGCAATTCCAGGTTGTTCTGTTAGTATTCGATTTATTAGATGCTGTCTAAACTGTTTATACAGATTACAGTATGGTTTCCAGTTTTTTTCAATGAATCTGGGGACACTTTTTTTTAAAAAAAAATCATGCTTTATTATCCATAATTAAAGGAGGCACAAGGGGTTCACAATCCACATTAAGCCGAGCTATGGACAGGCCCATAGAAGTTTTGCCCTGGTGTAATATTATATTCCTGTCATTTAGAAGCACCGCTTCCATCCGGGAGCAAAAGTAGACTTTATTTCACCTGGGTCAAAGACCCAGTTTGGCACACACATTTGTGTACATACACACATAGGCAGGGGGCCTGAATGGCACCCCCCCCCATTGGAGGCTTCATCTGGGGCAAAAAAAAAACCAGCTAGCCCCTCTCCCCCAGTAGTTAATACACTGCTTCCACCAACACAACAATTTCAGCTTGAGTTGGCTTTTGTAGACCTGCTGGATAGCTGTGAAATGGAAATTCTGCTGATTTGACACATAAAAGTATACTATTTTTTTATTGCTGAAATTCATAATTGCTGCCTCCCCACAGATAGTGCACTGACATCCATCCACATAAGTTGCTAGCAGAGCCCCAAGCTCCTTCTCAAGAGGTCCTCTCATTGGTATTCTGCGTTTTCTCAGAATACACAGTTATACACACACATATATATATACACAGTATATACACAGAATACTCAGTTACACACACACACACACATTTTCCCAGTCACACTCAGCTCATGACAGAAGAATCACAGAATTCTAGAGTTGGAAGGGACCCCCGAGGGTCATCTAGTCCAACCCCCTGCAATGCAGGAATCTCAATCCAAGGTCTCCCATCCAATTTGAAACCATACCGGACCCTGCTTAGCTTTGCAAACATGCCAGCAGTTTTATTGCTGCGCGCATTCTTACCCATGATGCCCTCCCTAATTCAGGGTTCTGCTCCAGCTCTGCAGAGCTGTCCCCTTCTCAACCCACTGCTACTTCCTGAACAATGGAGGATAAGGTGCCCTTGCTCTAACCACAAGGCCACATGTCCTCTGCATACGGTCAAATTCTTAAGGTAGGGGATAACAAAAAACCCTGTAGGTATTAGATTCCTGATACAGATGGGCCACAGATCACATGTGAGCGAGATCGTAAATCACTAAAGGCAATATCCCATACCCTCTGTTTCACAGTTTTTTTAAAATAATATTTTATTAAGTTTTAACAATAAAAAGATTAAGAAAAGTACAAAGACACAAAAATACAAAATTACAAAATACAAAAATACAGACATTAAACATGAAAAGAAAAAGATAAAAAGAAATAAGAACACATACAAAAGAAAACAAAAATCCCTCTTTTTTAAAAATTTCTCATCTTTGATTAACTTATTTTCCTGACTTCCTCACGCCTCCCTTTTTTGTATCCCTTTTAAAATTTAATTCAGCAAATTCATCAATCCTATTTAATTTATCTATTATCTATTATCTATTATCAATCCAATCTTAACCTTATTGCTAGAACCCCTTCAATTCAAATCGATGCCATCAACATTCAAAAATTTTACAATGTTTCTGTAAATAAGTTTTAAATTTCCTCCAATCTTCTTCCACCAACTCTTCTCCCTGGTCTCGGATTCTGCCAGTCATTTCCGCCATTTCCATATAGTCTATTAGTTGCATCTGCCATTCTTCCAGAGTGGGTAGGTCTTGTGTCTTCCAATGCTTTGCAATGAGGATTCTTGCTGCTGCTGTAGCATACATAAAAAAAATTCTATCCTTCTTTGGCACTGTTTGGCCAACTATGCCCAGGAGAAAAGCCTCTGGTTTCTTCAGAAAAGTGTATTTAAATACTTTTTTTCATTTCATTATAGATCATCTCCCAGAAACCCTTATCCTTGGGCACGTCCACCAAAGGTGAAAGAATGTACCTTCAGTTTCTTTACATTTCCAACATTTGTTATCGGGCAAGTGATATATTTTTGCAAGCTTGACTGGGGTCATGTACCACCTATACATCATCTTCATAATATTCTCTCTTAGGGCATTACATGCCGTAAATTTAATCCCAGTGTTCCACAACTTCTCCCAGTCGGCAAACATAATATTATATCCTATATCTTGTGCCCATTTTATCATTGCAGATTTTACCGTTTCTTCCTCAGTATTCCATTTCAGCAGCAGATTGTACATGAATGTACAACCTCTGTTTCACAGTTTTGAGGGCAGTATCATACCCTAGGTGGGTAAGAAAAGGTGATAAAAGACCTGTTGAAGAGGCCTTAAGTTTTTGACCAGGTCGAAGAGGCCATGGTTTTTGACCAGGAGCTGATGTACTCCTCATTTATCAAATGAAGAGACCATTCTCAAGGCCATACACACAGATTCTTAGCCAGTATTTCAAAGCACTTCACCAGGCCTTAATTGAAAGTGGGCATTCATCAGTTTCCAACGTATTGAATTTGGTACCTGAAGTAAGGACCTCAATGTTATGTACTGAAGTTCTCACCCTGGGCCAGCAGGGGGATACTGTAGATAGTTCAGGTCCACATATGCAAATAAGGGATCAAAAGTGACGTTCAGTGATTGGATAGTTACAGAAAATGGTTACTGTTGCGTTCTAGTGGAGCTCTATATAAGCAGGCTGGCTGAGCCCTTCAGTTCAGTTCTGGCCTGTGAATAAACAAGAGCTGTTTGAAGAATCGCTGTGTCGTCTGATATGTTCACCCACAACTTAACACTCAAACACTTTGAAATGTATCAAGCTTTGGAAAAGAGCCCTTGTAGCAAACATCTTGGTTCGGACGCAGCAGCGCCACTGCAGACTCCATGTCGAGATGCCTCGGAAGCTCCACGGAAGCGACTGACTTCCTAATAATCTGGATAATTTGGATCAACTGGCTTAAAGTTAAAGCTGCCCTCTCTGCAATGGTGCAAAGAAGCTGCAAGGTAGAAATGCTGTTTGATTTAGGAGGATGAAGAATGTTGGTCCTGCTGCAGAGGGGTAGGAAAGAAGGAGGGAGGGAGGACAATGTTCATTGCTTGTAAAGTTATTTAAGGTTTCTCTACCTCCCCATCCCCCACACCGTGTGATGGAATAAAAAGTATTAGAACCAAATGAGGAGTGTTGGAATATAAATTAGACTTTGTCATGTTAAATTGAAGCATTATATAGGGAAAGAATAACTTGGAAAAACAAAAGTAAAATGGTTCTGTTATAGGAACAGGACTGTGTGAAAAATAAGGAACTGTTTTGTCTGGCTAAGAGCAGAAGATGGTTTCAAAATAAAAGCTGACTTGAACCTGTGATTTGACTCTATGAGAGAGCTAAGGGAATCCGGGAAATATTTTATATTGAAATAAGACTTGTCAGAAGCAGGGGCATAGCTAGATGCTCCGGCACCCGGAGTGGCGGGGGCAGGGAAATCTGCCCATAGGGGCGCTTTGCACATGGCGATCTGCACATGGAGTCCACCTGGCAGACGGAAGCCCCACGCTGCCGTTTTGGGCAGCAAAGGGCCCCGAGCCACCGCATCACTCCCAGGAGAGACGCGTGGCTCAAGCGCACTGCAGGCCAGGCCCCGTGGTAAGTGCCGCCCCCTGCGGTGTGCCATTTTGTCACCACCTCAGAGATGACACCCGGGGCAAATTGCACTCCTGCACCCCCCCTTCCTACGCCCCTGGTCAGAAGCAGGGCTTTTTTCAGGGGAACTCACAGGAACTCAGTTCCAGCACCTCTCAGGTGGGAGCCATTGCCATTCACAAAGAATGAGGGAAGTGTTCATGGTTCATTTTTTCTAGAAAAATAGCACTGGTCAGAAGTGACTGCTCCCAGAAACCTGAACCGCTTTGCATTGAGACAACAAGCATAACAATGCACTGTCCAAATAAGGATGAGAAAGTGCAGGAAGGACTATGCTTTAAGAATGGACAATCAGGCGCACCATCTGCGGGGGGCCTGGTGGCTGGGCCCCCCTGAAAAAATTTCAATGAAGGGGCTATGCACATACACCGTTGAGGATGTGCTCGTGTCATGCATGCAAGCCATGGGACATCTGGATGACACGTCAGCATGTTGCGGGGAGTGCATGCAGGGCATGCTGAAGTCACGCAGGCCCAGCCCCCTCCATCGATGTCACTAGTTGGGAACCTCTTGTCCATGGGCCTAATTAGGCCCCACTGGCCTCCTCGTTTGGCCATGAGGCTGTTTCAGGCAAGCTACGTCTGCCTGCTGTCACTGGCGGAGGAAGAGGAGTGCGGGGCGAGCGTGCTGCCCCTGGCAGAGTGATCCCGGCGGGGTGCCATCGCGGCTGCCCCCCCTCCTGTGCTGGGCGCCACGGCCCCCCAGTGCCAGAGCAGGAAGCTCCGCCACTTCCTGTTGTACACCTGGCATCAGGTTATTTGGCAGACTGCCTTCTCCCACATGCATCTACCTGCCCTTCAAAATCATCACCAGTGACCTTTCCCTATGTTTCTTTTTCTTCAGATTCCCAGTTAGTTGGGGTCACAGAATGGGGCCTTTTCAGTATTGGCACCAAGGCTTGAAATTCCCTTTTTGAGAAACACAGTTGGCTCTCTTTAGGTGGTTAAGACATTCTTATTTCACCAAGTTTTTAGATTGTTTTAACTTCACACCTTAGTGATGCAAATGGCCTTTAGTGTTGCCTCTCTGTTATTTGTGTTTTATTGTGATATTAGTGTACATTATCATATTTGTTTTGAACTTATGTTGTAAACTGTCTTGGAGGCTCTGTAGCCAAAAATGGGATTTAAATCTTCTAAAGCAGGGGTCCTCAAACTACGGCTCACGGGCCGGATCAAGCCCGCCAGGCTTGTAAATCCGGCCCGCCAGCCAAAGTGCCACACCGGGTTTACCTCAGCGTGTGGGGACTGACTGAGCGGGCGGCGAGGCTTCCATGGCTTCTGGTGCTTTTGTGTTTCCTCACTGGCAGCAGGGGGGCGGGGGGTGTTGATGTCGCCAACTTTGGCGCCCTCCCTCCCCTCCACCTGAGGTGAATTTCAGGGAAGAGTGAGCCTGGCAGAGGCGGTGAGGGTGGGGACAGGGCCCTCGCGTTGTATATTTATTTCTATCCCCCTGTTTCCCTTGACAGAGACTCAAGGCAGCTTACAGAGGGAATGGGAAACAACCAAAACGTGGGGAGGGGGGACGGTTAAAAAGCAAGTGACAACATGGATAGAGCCGTGTTTCTGATAGGCCTGGGGAAAAGGAAGCTGAGGCGGGGGGGGGGGGGGTCGGAAGGGGCTTGTTCCAGGCAGGGTCAGACTTGCAAGGGGCACCTGGTTGGGGAGGGAGACTGTGCCCAAGGCTTCATAGAAAGTGTGAGGCTGGGGGGGATTTATTTGAGGGGGTCCTGGGAGGGTCGGAGGCAGCAGGACTTCTGAATGCCCATCTCGTTAGCCCAAAGCAGGCCCACCGGCCCCAACGGTGTCTGAGGGACAGTGAACACAATTGTGGGGATGAAGATGGAGTCATGTGTGTTTTACTTCTCATGACTTGTAACCTTTCTTGATATATCTAGAAAGAATAACAACTACAAGAACAATAACAATAATTTATTATTTATGCCCCGTCCATCTGGCTGGATTTCCCCAGCCACTCTGGGGAATAATGATAATAATAATGATAATGATGATGATGATGATAAGAATAATAAGAATAATAATAGTAATGTGATAAAACATCAGACATTAAAAACTTCCCTAAACAGGGCTGCCTTCAGATGTCTTCTAAAAGTCAAAGAGTTGTTTTATTTCTTGACATCTAATGGGACGGCGTTCCAGAGTGTGGAAGTCCTCTGCCTGGTTCCCTGTAACTTGGCTTCTCGCAGTGAGGGAACCGCCAGAAGGCCCTCAGTGCTGGACCTCAGTGTCCGGGCAGAATGATGGGGGTGGAGATGCTCCTTCAGGTGTACCGGGCCAAGGCAGTTTAGGACTTTCAGGGTCAGCACCAACACTTTGAATTGTGCTCGGAAATGTACTGGGAACCAATGTAGGTCTTTCAGGACCGGTGTTATTTGGTCTTGGTGGCCACTCCCAGTCACCAGTCTAGCTGCCACACTCTGCATTAGATGTGGTTTCCAGGTCACCTTCAAAGGTAGCCCCTCGTAAAGTTCATTTCAGTAGTCCAAGTGGGAGATAACCACGGCATGCACCACTCTGATGAGACAGTCTGCAGGCAGGTAGGGTCTCAGCCTGCGTACCAAATGGAGCTGGTAGACACAGAATTGACCTGAACCTCCATGGACAGCTGTGAATCCAAAATGACTCCCAGGCTGTGCACCTTGTCCTCCACACCTGCCCACCCCCTGTCCCCCAAAATAGTACTTATGTCTTGTCAGGATTCAACCTCAATCTGTTAGCCACCAGCCATCCTCCAACCACCTCCAGACACTCACACAGGACCTTCACTGCCCTCACTGGTTCCGATTTAAAAGAGAGTTAGAGCTGGGTATCATCCACATACTGATGAACACCTAGCCCAAACTCCCACGGAACCAAGGAAACTAATTTGAGTCCAGCATCCAGGAGGCACCCAGAGTTTTTTTTTCTATTGCAATAGGACAGAGCTCAATTCAACATGCCCAGAGGCAAATCAGAACAAAGTTTACTGTATTTTTCGCTCCATAAGACACACCTAGTTTTTAGAGGAGGAAAACACGAAAAAAATTATTCTGAATCAAATGTTGTACTAAACTATTTAAAGCAGCAAAGCGGGCGGCTCCTGTCTGCTTTGCTGCTTTAAAGCGAGCCTCAGAGGAGGGAAGGAAGGGGAACCATGGCTTATCTAAGTCCAGTTAATAATTCTGAGCCTGACTTTATATGCAACTCAAAGCCCTTGACATATATACATTATAATGACAAGCCGAGATAGGCCTCCTACAGAGGAGCAGGGGAGGAGAAGGGAGGGAGCCATCATAGCTCAATGGGGAGAGCATGGAGAAGATCCCAAGTTCAGTCCTTGAAAGCTTCTCCGGGTAGGGCTGAGGGTGGGTCTCCTGAATCCCTGGTGAGCCTCTGCCCATCAGTGAAGACAAAACTGAGCTCAGTGGGCTCAGGGGTCCTGACGTGGTACTCTGTTTCTGTTTAAATTAGCCCTTTCTTCAGAACCATGAGGACTACAATCTTAGTTTGTTTTTAAAGGGAACAGCTGTAACTTCACTCCGAGAACGTAGCGGTTGATCCAAAACACCGTGCACTCACCCAGCCTCGCGACGGAGCCTCGGAAAGAGGTCTCCTCGCGAGCCAGAGAGGCGCTCAAGGTGTCAGCCGGATCCCAGGTCCACAGGCTCTTACTGCCTGTGGTTTCTATCGGGTCGCTGCTTTCGCCGCAGCAGCAGACCCTCAATTCCCGGAGCGGCTCCCCTGGAAGATCAGAAGAGTGCCCCCATTGTCGCTGGCGCTGACCGGAAGTCCCTGAGGTGGACTTTCAGTGTCAAAGTGTGGTTGTGTCTTCCTGCCCGGCATCTATTTCCTGCCTTCTTTCCCCACTGCACCCCCACACCCTGCTTCAAAGCAACCACGGAGGAGGGGAGGAAGGGGACCCATGGATCCTCCGCTCACAACTGCAGCGGATTCCCTCCTCCGTGATTGCTTTGAAGCAGGAAAGTGGGAGAGGAGCTACTTACATGAAACCTTGAGGGGAAAGGGCAGGCTGGTGCAAAGCAGCCCCCCACCCCCATTCAGCAGCCCAGGAGCACGGGGCATGGGCACACAGCCTGCCCGCTGCTCCAAAGCTTCCCCGGGCTGCAGGGGGAAGCGGAGGCTGCCGGCAGAGCAGCGCGGTTCCCCCACCACCACCAAAGAGCAGCCCAGGAGCCTGCCACACTCCGGCAATTTGGCTCCAGGGACCACACATTCACTCCATAAAACGCACAGACATTTCCCCTTACTTTTTAAGAGGAAAATAGTGCGTCTTATGGAGCAAAAAATATGGTATATAGTAGTTCAAACACTGCAAACAAAGAGTCATAAAGCATCAAATCATTCCTAGAAATCTTTCTAAACATCTCTGTTACCTCCGAGGATGGCGACAGGCTGCTTGGGCAAGTGAAATCGATCACCTGACTCCTTGATCCTTGCCCATCCTGGCTCATAAAAGCGAGACAGGAAGGGCTGGGCGATGGGCTCTGCGGGTGGTGAATGCTTCTCTCTGTGAGGGAGCCTTCCCAGACCTACTGAAAGAGGCGGTTATTAAACCACTTCTTAAAAAAAAATCTTTGGACCCGGCCAATATGGCCAACTATTGCCCAGTCTCAAATCTTCCATTCCTGGGCAAGGTGATTGAGCGGATGGTTGCAGAACAACTCCAGGCACGCCTGGAGGATGCAGACTGTTTGGATCCCTTCCAGTTGGGATTCAGGCCTCATCATGGGACTGAAACTGCCAAGCACCATTGTGCCACTTGAAATCAAAGAGGGACTCAAATAAAATGAGAGTTGCACAGAGCATACCTAATTCTTACATCCATACTGGGGTTTAAATTAATTTTTGCAAAAAAAATATAAAAATCAAATTACCACATTTTTCGCTCCCCAAGACGTACCTTTTCCCTCCTAAAAAATAAGGTGAAATGTGTGTGCATCTTATGGAGCGAATGCAGGGGGGAGGCAGGCAGGAAAAGCCCCCAAGAGCCGCACACAAGCTCCGCGTGGCTCTTGCGGACTTTCTCCCAGGACGTGGCCAGTCAGTCCCTTCTCCCTCCTCATAGAAAAGCCCGCAGGAAAAGCTCCTTAAAGGGTGAACGGCTCCTGTGGGCTTTTGCGGGAGGTGGGGGTATTGCCATAGCCACATGCAGCCCCTCCGGTCGGGAGAGGCTGCGTGCGGCTATGGCTTCTTTAGCTGCGCGCAGCCTCTCCCAGCTGGAGAGGTTGCGTGTGGCTAAAGAGGAAGCCAAGACAGCGAGCGGGATCCATCTTTGCTCTTTGGGGCGGGGGGGGGGACCCGGGTTTCCCCCGGCAGCCCCAGAAGCTCTGTCTGCTGCTCTTTGGGGCTGGGGGGGGAATAAGATTTTTTTTCTTGATTTCCCCCTCTAAAAACTAGGTGCGCCTTATGGTCTGGTGTGCCTTATGGAGTGAAAAATACAGTAGTACAGTAGTTCAATTTGAAATCATATATTTGACATGCAGATTTTCTAGCCAGAGATTTAAATAAAGGTGGCAGTTTTAATGCTTTAGCCTTTTGGTAGCATTTCTTGATTGTTTCAGATTATTAGCTTACGAGATTCCATTCTCAGTACCTATCTGTCAATTTACACACATGCTCTGAAATGCTAAATGCCATTGCTCTTTCACAGAAAACCTAATGTGACGGCATCTCCATTTCCTCCTTCTAAACCCACCTCAAAACTCACCTTTTCTGTGAACCCTTTGATCCTTAACTCTTTAATCCGCAATCAAATATAGAATGAAACTTAAAGACATGTCATTCAATTTGCTTATGTTCATCTCCTCTTTATGCCCTCTTTCCCCATTCTATACCTTCCTCATTTCTGTGTTAACCTTGACTCCTTTTCTCACCTCAGCTTAAACTGTAAGCTCTTTGGTGCAGAGCGCAATCAATAAGGTACCACAAACAAAAAATGTTTTGCAAATAAATACTGGTTCCCATCCAGCCAATTTTTGGAGCATGGGGAGAATGGCTAATTTTCTTTCCACAGCAGCACTTCACACCCTTATTAGGTGCTGCGCTAGAGGACTCATATGCGCCAACTCTATGGGGCTGAGGACAGCTTAGCCCCTGCCCAAGGTATGCTGGGATGGGGCTGAGCACCCCCAATCTTGAGGAGTAGGGCCCCGCTGGGCCTACCTGCAGTGGCAGAGGGCCTTGTCCACATGTGTGTCGCACATGTGATGTCACATGCATGCACTGAGGCTCCCCCCCATGTCAGGTGGAACTCAGCACTTCTGGGAGGACTCCTGACATTTGTAAGGAGAATTTTTCTAGAGCACTGGAGGCTGTCTCCAATGCCTTGGATCCTTCCAGTAGTAACATAAAAATAAAGGAAGGGCCCATGGCTGCATTGTTTCCTATTTCCCCTACATTTTAAAAATCTAATTGCAGCACCTCCTGGCCACATCCTGTTACCTGGGACCAATGCAGTGACCCCCCCCATCAACATCTTCAATTTCTTTCATATTTAGATTAGAAGACTTAAGGAATTGCAAAGACGTCATAGTCCAGGAGGAAGCAGACTTGAAAAACCAAAATTCATTTTCCTCCTCCCAGCTAGACCTAGCTGTGAAAGAACTTGAAGAGCTGAAGAACAGTATCCCGGTGGTTCAAAGAAAGTAAGAAACTAACTCTGTTTGTGGGCCAAAATGTATTAATATCCTAATGTTGCTGGTTTGGGACCTTTCACACACTTGTCTAGTGGTAACAGCTGGTACTCTATTTCAGAAAATGTGTGAAGCCAATTGCTTGGGTCTTCTGCATGAAACCACTAGGCCTCTAGGCAAAATTCTGTCCACGTCTTTGGAGTCTTCCATCTGCGCATGGAACTACACCAAAGGTGAGTTGCTGGTATGCTCCTGGGTAAGTGTGGAACATTCCCAGGTCAAATCTCACCATACTCAGGTAGTCTGGATGGCATCTGAAATAATTCAATTTTAGATGGAAGTGCTACACATAGCTGTCAACTTACAGATTTGAAAATAAGGGACCAGCAGCCTCAAAAATAAGGGATCAGTAGCCAAAATAAGGGATTTTGATTAGCTTATACAGAAATCCGGCACTCATGGAGCCATGCTGCTTTTGCTGCGACTGACTGTGTTTTGCAGGGGGTTGGACTACATGATCCTAAGGGTCTACAACTCCGACCAAAGAAGAGTGGCAGACAAAACTGATGAACGACGTCGAGATGGCAAAGCTTACAGGCAGAATTAGAAACCAGGAAGAGGACCTCTTTAATAAAGAATGGGGAAGGTTTATAATTTATTTGAAAAGCTATTGTAAAGAGTTACATGCATTGGTGGGATTGACAGAAAACTTGTAGTAAAAATTTGAACTATGGATGGACAAAGGATTTATAAAAATAGAGTTATGAAAGGGATGCAGAGGGGGAAATCACTACATTAAGATGCTGCACTGGTTGGAGGGTATGCTAAGCAGCACGTCGGGGCTGCCGTCCTGGCGCGAGGAGTTCCATCGGCCCTTCCCTGCCCGAGAGAGAGGGATGGAGGGAAGGAGAGAGACTCTCGCCCATGCCACCCGCGAGCCCGGCATGAGGCGGTTGTGGCGCCACAGCGGCCGCTGAAGCGCCTCCCTTCTGCGTCCCTCCCCCTCCCCTCCTCTTCCTACTCCCTCAGGCTTCCCCTGGCAGCACGGCAGAAGTTTCGCAAGAGAGGGGCTGCCTGCCCGACCACCGCCACCTGTCTCCTCACGACGCACCCCTGAGAGGGAAAAAGGAGAGACGGAGACGCAGCAGCTCGTACGCGCGCTCTCTCGAGGCGGAGGACCCCGAGCCACTGCTTCCCTCCCGAGCCAGGAGAGCACGAAACCCGAGAAATTTAAGGGGCATCATCAATCCGGGACAGCAGCGGGAAACAGCGCTGGGATAAGGGAGTTTCCCGGCAAATAAGGGACGGTTGACAGCTATGGTGCTACATTCTCTTCTGGTTCCGTCTTCTTAGATGCGCCATGTCCCATTGAGTTTGATACCACTTCAGTTAATTAATATTTACCAAAACAGGAGGGGAATTTTTTTAGAAACAATATATTCATTCTGAAGATCACAATAAAAGGGGAGACCCACTGTGCCAGGCCAGCTCTTGCTGCCAACGCTGATGGGCATGCACAGGGTTCACAGAGCCCGTGTGCCAGCTCAGCCCTGGCCACTGGAGCCAAGCAGGGCTGTGCTGCACCCCTGCCCACCTGTGCAGGTAGGAGCCTGTTGGACTGGCACAGCCCTTGGCAGCGGGCAAGGCAGGGCAGGGATCCCTCCACTACGGCTCTGAGTAGAGCCCAGGCTTTATATGCAACAATTCCTGTGTAAAAACCTGCAGAGCAACCTTAGAGTTGCCATAAGTCCAGAATTTCCCGGACACAGCTGGTATTTGGCTCTCGTAAATAGCGTCCAGGTGAGAATCACTTAAATGTCCAGGGAAATCCGGGGATATGGCAACCCATGTTGGAAGTGTTGATTTTGGCTCAAAAACTCTTTTGTCTCTGGATTTTCACTTTTTGAAATATGGCAGCCCTAAACTGGTAGTCTGACAGTTTCCTATGTTATTGCCACCAAATTTTCAGAACACGTGGGATTACCCTTCATATTACACCTGATCGTTCCCATATCTCTGGCCAGCTTGCCGATTTTACACAATGGTCAGGTTCAAATGTTCAGCTTTGCTTTAGCATTACAGGAACAATCCAGCATCAGTCTTGAGTTCTTCTCTCACCTCAATCCCTTTTACTTGTACAAAGGAGTAGATTCAAATCTTCCGCTTTCATTTTAGTGCAAACCACACTTACCCCTGGCATCTGAATGCAGCAAGGGGTTTGCTGTTAACAGACTTTTAAGTAGGTCTCTGTCCTAGGCATGCAGGCCAACAGCACAAATCTCTCTATCTCACTGTCCTGTGTTGGTAATATTGAAAGAGGTATTATGAAGTATTAATTTTTTAAAAAAGCAGTAACAACAAACATTTTAAAATATTCTGCTTTTGCAGTGTATCCTTGAATGTATCTAAGAATGAGCCTGAATTTTAACCCCCTTGACCAGCCCCACTGAAAACTATCCATGCCACTTTGTTTTCTTTATTTGAGGTCTAACTGAGCTCAGAAGCATAGAAAGGCAGCTTTGTGAAGGGATTTTAGTGTTGGGGTTTTTTTTGCACCTGTTTGTATTCTTAAGCTAAATTCGTGCGCATGCACACACACACACACACACACACACACACAGAGAGTGAAACATAAACCATGTTAATTTAAAATTACAGGGGAGGTTTTTGTGGGTGTGACAAATTCAGCTTATCTTCTTGCTGACAGTTGAATGGTCTGGTTCTGCCACTGGCAGGCAAAGCTGGGACCTTTTTACAGTTACAATGAACTATTGAGCAGTCTTATGGATTCTTCTTGAGTATATTTAAGTTTCTCAAGTTCAGTGTGTACTATGGCCTGTTTGTTTGGGTTGATATGAAATTTTGAATGACATGAAAGGGCGAAAAATGATCTTAGAATCATAGAATCATAGTTGGAAGAGACCACAAGGGCCATCGAGTCCAACCCCCTGCCAAGCAGGAAACACCATCAGAGCACTCCTGACATATGGTTGCCAAGCCTCTGCTTAAAGACCTCCAAAGAAGGAGACTCCACCACACTCCTTGGCAGCAAATTCCACTGTCAAACAGCTCTTACTGTCAGGAAGTTCTTCCGAATGTTTAGGTGGAATCTTCTTTCTTGTAGTTTGGATCCATTGCTCCGTGTCCACTTCTCTGGAGCAGCAGAAAACAACCTTTCTCCCTCCTCTATGTGACATCCTTTTATATATTTGAACATGGCTATCATATCACCCCTTAACCTCCTCTTCTCCAGGCTAAACATGCCCAGCTCCCTTAGCCGTTCCTCATAAGGCATCGTTTCCAGGCCTTTGACCATTTTGGTTGCCCTCCTCTGGACACGTTCCAGTTTGTCAGTGTCCTTCTTGAACTGTGGTGCCCAGAACTGGACACAGGACTCCAGGTGAGGTCTGACCAGAGCAATCAGAACTGTAGATCTGATTTTCTATCTACAGTTGTAGATTGCTATAATGCTACATTTTAAATGCTCTTTTGATTTTTGCTCTTCCATGTAGTTTTTAATGATTAAAATATTGACACAATAGCACTAAATAGAAAAAAGATTTCTCATGCAAATTTTAAAAAATTGATTCAAAACCAAACAGGCATATATGGCCTTTTCAACATCTTTTTATCAGGTTTATTTTTGCTTCTTCTAACATTTTATTTTTCTTCTAGTTTTTAACATCACTGACATAATTGTGCAGTAGTGCCTAGATAAAATAATTGCTATAGCAATAAACTTTTTTTAAAAGATTTATAGTAGCCAGGAACATGGTGACAGATAATTTGTGGATGTTATAATATTTTGTGAATGCACTCTAAACAAACTAAATTGGTTGCTATAAGGTAAAGGTAAATGTTAAGGACCCCTTGATGGTCGAGTCCAGTTGAATTTGACTTTGGGGTGTGGCACTCATCTCGTTTCAGGCTGAGGGAGCCAGTGTTTGTCCACAAACAGCTTTTCCAGGTCATGTAGCCAGTATGACTAAACTGCTTCTGGTGCATGGAGGACTATGACAAGTGCCAGAGTGCACAGAAATGCCATTTACCTTCCCGTCGCAGTGGTACCTGTTTATCTACTTGCACTAGTTTGCTTTCAAATGGCTAGGTTGGCAGGATCTAGGAGAAAGCAACGAGGGCTCACTCCGTCGCGGGGATTTGAACTGCCGACCTTCCAATCAGCAAGCCCAAGAGGCTCAGTGGCTTCAGACCACAGTGACACCCATGTCCCTATATTGGTTGATGATTGAAATGGTCCAGGGTTCTGCTCTTGGGGCTGTGAGAATCCTGTCCTATACCCATATATAACTTTCTCAAAGTTCACCCCTAAGAAAACTAGCTACTGATCAGGACTTTAAATCTTATAGAGGTGGGCCAAAATAACCTAAATGGAAATTTGATCCAAAGTAGTGTGTGTGGTTCATCAAGATGGTTGAGTTTGCATGTTTTGATTAAATTCCTAACCAAGGGATTGCATGATAATTGTGCTCATATCGTGCAGGAATTGGGATGCCTGGGTTGTTAACCAACAAGCAAACTGAATGTCATTGCAAAAACATGATATAGATAATTGTATGATATAGATAATTGGGTTTGCCTATCTCTGTTGAAGTATTTTCTATTGCTTAGAATCTTAGTGAATTAATTTTTATGTGGCTTTAGCTAAATCCAGGAAGCCTGAGAGTTGTTTTTTTTGTTTTTGTTTTTGCCATTTACTGACAGAATGGTATCCACAAAAGGCATTTAAGTACAGTGGGGCAAAACTATATCAAATTCTCTGCAGTCAGACAGCTACATTCGTATGTTACTGCTTAATTAACCAAAGTGTTTATCAGTTTAACGCTGTTCATGCCAGTTAAGTTCAGTGATGCAAATTCATTCACTTTCTCTCTTTCTAAATGTCTTTTTGTGTCTTCTCATTTCTTCTCTTTCTTTCCCTCTTCCTGGGAAGGCTTCACTAGTTAATCATTTAATGGCTGTTATACTTTCTCTTTTTAAAAAAAACAACAACACAATTTTATTATAGGTTTTTATCCTAATATGCCATAAAATGCAAACTAAAGAGAATTAAAAAAAAAACCCAAACAGAAAAATACTAAAGAAAAAAGAAAGTAAAATACATTAATAATAATCCTCATGTGATCCTCATAAAACACAAAATTATAAATATATCCATGTAACACTCAGTCTCCATTTTATCTTAACCTTCACACATTCAGAGAGTTGAATCCTCCCACCTGGGAGAGCTTCCACTTCCCCAGTCTCCCACTCTGAGAAAAACCACTCTGACCCAGTGGCATAACATGGTCAGGTGGTAACCAGTGCAGAAAATTTCTTGTCACCCCCCCCCCCCACATTGAATCCCCCCCCCTGCAAAAATGGTTTGACTTTATTTCATATTCTCTTACAAAGGAATGTGGATTCTGGGCCTCTGATAACAAGTAGGCGACTGTGGACAGATACTTAAATTTATAGGATGGGTTGTGTTTTGGCTTGTGTTATTTTATTTATATTTGTTGTTTATTTTTTAATAAAATTTATTTTAAAAAACAACCTACAAAGTGGTTTATGGGGCCTCCTGCTGCCGCCGCGCCGCCGGGGCACAATTTCTGTTCTCATCCTTAAGCAAAGTTCTTAACCTGAAGCACTATTTCTGGGTTAGCGGAGTCTGTAACCTGAAGCGTATGTAACCTGAGGTACCACTGTATTCTTCAATTTTCTCTTTATTTTCAGAGCCGGCTCTGTATAGATCTGTATAATATCTTACAAATTGTCTTCGTGTATCATTCTGATTATCTATTACTTTCCCCTCTATATTTAATTTATTTATTAAATTTATGCCCTGTTTTTTCTTTAACTGCCATGCCAGTAATTTACCTGGATTATTTGCATATTCAAAGTTTTTCTGTTTCATCCTTTTTATTTTCCACTCTATTTCTTGATTTATTATAATTGAATATTGTGTTTGTGACATCTTTATTGTTTGTTTTATTTACCCCTTCCCTGGATTTTTAACCAATTCATTCTCTTTTTAAATCAATTCTTCCAATACTTCTTTCTTTTTCCCTTCTCTAATTTTTTTCTTATAGGCATTTTGTTAGATAAAGAATTCTCTCATTACAGCTTTACTAGCATCCCAGACCATCTTTCAGTCTGTTTCTTGATTTGAATTTAGCTCACAATAATTCCTCAGGACTTTGTCTGCTTTTCGTAAGATGTTCTGGTTATCTATAAGTCCCTCATTTAACCTCCATCTACATGGGGTTTCCCCCCTCCTTTTAATTCAGGTATTATTGAATTGTGGTACGAAAGTGTCCTTGGTTGTACCTCTACCTTTTTGGCCTGTATCAATCATTCTCTCGAGAGCCATACTGAGTCAATTCTTCCACTGGACTGATGTGCTTCTGAAAAAATGTGAATTCCCTATCCAGTGGGTGTTTAAATCTCCAAATATCTAACAAATCAAAGTTCTCCACGTTTTAAAAAAGGTTGCAGGTAGTCTGACTTCCTTTGTTTCTGTTTTTCTTATTGTTCTGTCCATCTCTAGGGAGACTATCCCATTTGTATCTCCCATTAACATGATATTCTGGTCCATATATTCCAACATCTTTTAACATTAAAAAAAAAATCCGACTTTCTCTCATTCGGTGCATATATTCCAATTAAGATTATTTTGTCACCTTGTACTGCAATCATTCTTCTCTTCATTCTTAAATAATTGGTTTGGCTCCAGTTTGGGTTTTATCTGAGGTTACAAATTCCAATCAAATTATTTTATTTATCAAGACTCTTCCATGCATCTCTTGTAAGCAAATTATATCAAGTGACCCACTAACAGAAGAAGTGGGGTAATTTCTGCCAATTCTCTCTCCACCCACACCACCCTCTTCTGTATGATTCCCCCAGCTCTGAGCTGATTCTTGGCGGGGGGCCTTGTTGCAAGGTCATCAAATGGACTTCATCTTTTGTTGTTATTGAACATCACATATATATTACAGTAAACAACGACAGTTACAAATTGAGGGGTTCTGCAGGATAAAGACCTCGCTTCGCTGAAAAATAGCTTGGGAATCTGGTAAAATGATCCCTGCTGTCCCCAAGTCAATTATTGTGCAGGGAATATCTGTGGCAAAGCAGAGATAAGCATGCAGTTACTGATTTTTAGCTGGCCAGGACAGGGAGTTTGAGTGGCTGCACAATACTCTGTGATGGCTTTGAGGATAAAGTGAATATGACCAACCTCATCCATCCCTTTAGGCCTCGAAACCTTTGGGAGGAGCTGCATTAGCTGGGCTCAAGAAAAGGTCATGGCTTGCTGCATTTATTCCATAAGCCAAATTCACTTACGAATGATGCTTTTAGTCATGAAAAGGAGCTGCCCTTTTAAAGAATGATGTGGCAAAAAGAAAATAAGAACAGGGCCTTGCCCCAAGGAGCTTGCGATATAAATTCATCAAAGGGAGAGGAAAGAGTGATGAGCAGCATACCACACACCCTTAAACCCACAATTATACAATTAGCAACTGTGATGGTGGGACGTGCATCCATCTTCTGAAGACAAAAAGCTGGCTGTGTGAATAACAACGGTGTGATTTACTTCTGTATCTCAATAACAGAACCCAAGAACCTTGATTTCATGGGTGTTTGGTCTTATCGCAGCATAATAATTACATGAATTAAATGAAAAATATTTTCATACTCTCTCATTATGTGACAGAACAGAAGCTCTTCATTGCATGCAAGCTACTTTTGCAAGGGCCTGTGGCTCTCACCCCCAACTAGAAAGTAATATTTGTAGGTCTAGTTTACACACTTACTGAGAGATTGAGTACTTGTTTTTTCTGCATAGTCCACACACAGTCTAGATCTATTGCATATTTTTGGCCCTGAAAAGTGCTTATCATTCCAAAAAAAAAAAAAACCTTATTGCAGGCTATTCTGCATTATTCTTTAGTGTGTCCATTTGAAAATAGATGGAGGCAGCCTTGACAAGGACAGGGGTTGGGTGTATCCACCGCTGCCCAATGGCATTGTAGGTGGGCATATTCCAAGACCACTTCCTTCTTCATTCACCTGGATAATCCAACCAAGGAGAAGGTTTTCAAACATGTATAAGGTAAGTACCTCCACCCTTGTGGATGGCATGAGCTAGAAATAATCTAAATTGAAAGCAGCATGTTGAGAACAAGCATAGATGATTCCGGATTGAGAAAAGCTACATTACTGTGCTACAAAAGAGTTACTGTGGATGCAGTCCTAGGATAATAATAGCTAAGAGTGTGAATAATATAATAATTATAATATAATGATAATGATAGCTAAGAGTGTGAATAGAGAAGTTCTGGATTCAATGAGCATCAGGTTCCTAAACACACTGAATGGTATTAAGCCAGCCCACCATGTGTTAAAGGGCAATAATAAGAACAGCCTACTTTACTAGGTTGCTATTGGCAAGATAATAGATGTGTGTCATTCCATGTTTTGATCTTTCAACAAGTGTAGAAGATATTAAGAAAGTTGGATGACATGAGGTAAAAAAGTTGGATCACTTGATATGGAATGACCCATATGAAGCATTTTAAGAACTCCCTATGAGGCAGTTTGGAAATAAAGGTAAGGCTTTATGGCTTTGTGAAAGAGCCTGAGTGACCCTTGGATTTAAACACTACCCCCTCTTCCTCTGACAAGGCCAGAAGGTGACTCACAGTGGTTTGTTGTTAAAATGAACCAGGATAACTTGGTTAATTTAAGCATTATGTTCAAACAAGGCGTATCACTTGTCAATCACATCAATCATTTAAATTTCCTCTTTAATCGCATTTAGTTATGAAAAAGAAATACAGTGGTACCTTGGGTTATAGCCACTTCAGGTTACAGATGCTTCAGGTTACAGACTCCGCTAACCCAGAAATAGTACCTCGGGTTAAGAACTTTGCTTCAGGACGAGAACAGAAATTGCGTGGCAGCAGCGGGAGGCCCCATTAGCTAAAGTGGTACCTCAGGTTAAGAACAGTTTCAGGTTAAGAACGGACCTCCGGAACAAATTAAGTTCTTAACCCGAGATACCACTGTACCTCAATTACTGGAGCTGAAAGAAGTACAAGAGTTTCAACATAAATTGGAATCACAGAAACAAATCTGTTTACAGGTCAGGATAATCATAGACTTGCAAGAAAACTTGACTTTTTGACATTATTTTAATAGCTCTGGGTAATTATTATACATTTTTGCCATCTGGTTCCTTATTATATGTATTTTGCCATTTTTCTGGGGTACCAAAAGTTGTGAGCTGGCTCTGACTGTTGGAAAAGCACCTTCTTTACAGGGTTCCCCATTTGCTTGAGATCCATGTTACAGCTCTTTAACATTTTGGTTAACCCGGCTCTGTAGCCTAGTGAGAATTCCAATTCATCCTTTTCAAAATGAAATTCTAGGAATCACATGATATAGGAGAGAGTTTTCTGCAATCTAAAGTTTTTGTAATGCAAGTAAAATCTATGACATGAGCAAAAAGGATCTAAACTGGATGGCAGAGTTAAACCACACTCCAGCTGCTAATGAAGCAAAAGTGAAGCAAAGTAAAGTGGGAACTTCCATGACCTGTTGTCAAAATTTAAGACTATACATTTATATAACGTGCTCTGTTTTTCATATATCCAGTTTACAAAAGCTAAACGATTGTTTTTTAAAGAGGTTTCTTGAGAATGTTTTTCTCCATCTGGACTATTAACTACCATAGTGGCTTATTAAAATGAAAATAATACCTTTACCCAAAGGTAATAAAATGCCTATAAGCATGCTAAAGCTTCGAAAATAATACGGAAATATATGGAAGTCTGGTTAAAATTAACTGCAGTTGAACATAAAAATGCCAGAGGAAATTAATTGAAGTGGTGCAATTTAAAAATAATTAGATGGTAAGAAAATGCAGAACACTGCTATGTTGGTTTCTTTAAGAATAAAAACACACACCTGACGTGGCCATGAAGACATGATTGAAAAGCCATCTATCCATCCCTCTTCTGGCCAATCTGTTTTAACATCAGTGTAGCCTTGTTGAGTTGCCCAGCAGCAGGTACTTGGTGGAGGGCACACCGGATTTCAAATTCACATGAGTTTATGGCTCCTATTTACAACCATCTTTCTTTTTACAGAAGAGGAGGCAATCTCACTTCAGTTTGTGGCTCTGATGTGGTACTACTCAGATGAGTGTGTTGCTCATGTGCGCAGTTTTTATTTTTATGAATAGCAAATTGGGTACTGCAAGATGACAGTAGGAAGAATATGTGCATCATGGGGAGCAATGCCTGTATTGTGCCATTTTCAGCTCTCTTTCTAAAAAAATGTCTGCAGCTTAGTGTAACTTGGGGGTGAGGACAGCTGGGTTACCATAAACTGTGCTTCTGCTTTCAACATTTGTGTTCTTTTAATAGTTTCTGTTGTAGTTGACATTGTATGCTGTGCAGAAGGACCAATGCTTTACTGTCCCATAGAAACCAATGCCATAAGTGGCACTTACCCAGTTTTTTTGGGGGGGGGCACAAGTTGCAGCCCATCACAGCTCCCCCTCCCCATGCCAGGGGTTAAAAACCCTTGTGGCTGGCCTTTGGGCTCCTCCTCGGCCAGCCACAATGGCTCTTGGAATTGCCTGCCAAAAGCAATTTGAATTTCAGCCCCAATCAGGGACTTGGAGAGGGGTGAAGTTTCAGCAGTGAACCGGAGGGAGCAAGTTTTCACTCTGTGTCAGGAGCTGGAGTCAAGAGTAGGTCCCTAATTAAACCCCCCGTGTAAGTGAAATTGACTCTTTAATCAAAGAAACCGAAACAGTGTGGACCTAATGATCACAGTAGCTCTTCCCAGTAGGTCTTGCCCCAGTGAGGCAGTTGCAAAGACTGCCTCCAAGGCTCCTCTCCTACTTCCTTCCCCAGTTGCTCCACCCTCTGCATTTCGCTGCATGTTCTGGGAAACCAGGGGGAAGGGAGTTGGTCACAGCAAGAGGGGGAGACCGCTGGCTTCTTCAGCAGCCTGCCTCATTTCTGCCTCCTTTCTTCTCTCTGCCACAAACCCTTCCTCCTCACTAAACCCTCTTGCCTCTTTTAAAAATTGTTGTTGTTGTTTACATTTTAAAAGCATTTATATTTTAGTGTTGAAATGCTTTTCCAGTTATATATCTACATCTATATCTCTATGTGAAAATAAGCATGGTCTTATAATAACATAGTACCATGTTAGTTTTGTTTTAAAAATGATTTTAAAAAACCTTTTTCTGTCATTGCTAAAATGGTGGTGATTGGAATGGTGGTATCACTTTTTAAAGTGCAAATCATCATCATCAATTCATTTTGTGGGCCGAGAAACTGATCAGAATACAATATAAACTCTTCAGACTTGCCAGTGACTTTCTATGCACTTGAATGGTTAACTGTGTCGACACCAGCAGTGGAGCACATGTCCGCGCTGCCCAGGGCAGGCATGCGGGGCATCCCCCGTGCACCCCAGTCCCCAGGGGGGAGGAGGAGGGGAATCTGCAGCCCGCCCTCCTGCTGCTCTCTGCTGCCGGGTCAGGCGTGGTGGAGCTGCTTCTGCGGCTGGGCGCTGGGCACGCTGCAGCTAAGGAGCGTGGGTGGCAGTGTTGCCACCCACTCTCCTGCTCTCCTACCCTAGGTCAGCCTCTCCTGATGCAGAGCCAGGCTCCCTTGACAAAATTGTGCCTGGGGCAACACCCCCCAGCCCCAGCGCCCTGCTACGCCTCTGGTCGACACAGATTTGCCATAAGTCCTCAGCATGGTATAGTTAACTCATCTTCTGTAGACTGAATACAGTGCATAAGAAACAAAAGCAAGGCATCAGTGTTAGTACTGGCATGGAATATTGTTGCATTGTAGGCCAATTTCTGCAGCAGTTGAATATTCTGTTATAATACTGGATATGTTGGGAATATTTTGTGATAGTATTATAGCACCATACATATCACAGGGTGGAGTGGGGGTACCCTGCAGCACCTTATTGCACAATGGTGGGGAATATCAGGCCTGAGGGCCAAATGTAGTCTTCCAGGTCTGTTTGCCTGGCTCTTGAAAAACTTCCTAGGCCTTCCCCTCACAGGCTATGCTTCACCCACGAAGTGTTTTTCCTGGCTGAAATGTGTCTGTGACCTCTGGCAATGCTTGGTCTGTACCGGGGAGGCAGTCTGTTAGGTATCCTGACCCCAAGTTCTTTAAATAACTGGCTCATTTGGAGCTGACTTGTGCAAATACTCTACGTATGGCTTATGTCTTGTCTCTTTTGGTTAGAGTGTTGGACTAGGACCTGGGAGACCAGCATATGAATCCCTACTCAGCCATGAAGCTCACTGGGTGACCTTGGGCCAGTCGCCATCTCTCAGCCTAACATTGTGTGGATTAAATGGGGAGGAGGAGAACCATGTGCAACATTTGAGCTTCTTGGAAGAAAAAGGTGGTATGTAAATGAAATTAATAATAATAATAATAATAATAATAATAATAATAATAATAGGCTGAGGCTGAAAGAGAATGCCTCACTCATGGCCACTTAGTGAATATGTGCCTGAAGTGGAGACAGCTCACTTCACAGAACAGCCTGTGGTCACTATGCTGTGTCTTCTATTTATGCTCCTTACTTTGGATTACAAGACCTTTGCAAATCTTTCCCAGGATCCTATTGGATTCCTGTTCTTGGTGCCATAATGTGAGCAAATGAGCTTTTGCTACAAATGAAGTACTTCTGATCCGTGGGTGTATCTTACCTGGCCAGAAGTAAATGTGTATTTAATATTGCACTGCTATTAATTCCCAAAGTCAATAGATACCTTGGTAAGATCTGAATACTTCAAACATGGTTGTCTCCAGAAATAATAATATAGGTAATATTTACTCAATGTCAAATAGCCCTTATTTAAATATTTATAGAGTTCCTAGGATTCTTAATTGCTTTTATTCAACACCCAATATCTGCAATAGATCCAATGTGTGCTTAAAAAGAAGAAAAGCTGTTATTGACCTTTGAAGGTAGAAAACTGCTGTTGAATGGGTATTTATGAGTTTAGGGGCAGGAAACATTGCAAGATCAAACACAGTTCGAGGCTCTTTGAAGAGTTATTATTGGACATTTGTTCTGAACGTGAAGATATGGATAAAAAACTGAATGTATGTGATGCTGTTGTTGCCTTCCCACAAAGTATGAGAGATTCATATTTCCTTTGCCTTAAAACATGTGTACACCATCAAGAAATGGCAGGCCCAAGAATGCTTTTATTGCTGGTTGGAGATAGGAGAGAAGGGGAAGGGGTGAGAGCAAGATTTTATTGAGATTCTGTGACTGGTTGCATGGCAAGAGGAGATTGGCTTTTTCTAAGGAGACAGTTTTGCTTCAAGAGGACTGCACAAGACAGCCAAAAGCTTTTCATTAGACACACTGAGGAGATGTCTGCTGAGGAACTGCTTTTCTTCCTGAGCTTGAAGTGCTGTTGTCTGAAAAGTCACCTTTTGTGTGAGCTGTTGAGCTCATACCTGCTGAGAAGTAATCAACTTTCTATCACAGCACCTCAAGGAGGTAAAGATCAAGGACCCCTGGACGGTTAAGTCCAGTCAAAGGCGACTATGGGGTTGTGGCGCTCATCTCGCTTCAGGCCGAGGGAGCCAGCGTTTGTCTACAGACAGCTTTCCAGGTCATGTGACCAGCATGACTAAACCACTTCTGGTGCAACGGGTCACCATGATGGAAACCAGAGCGCACAGAAATGCCGTTTACCTTCCTGCCACAGCAGTACCTATTTATCTACTTGCACTGGCGTGCTTTCAAACTGCTAGGTTGGCAGGAGCTGGGACAGAGCGACGGGAGCTCACTCTGTTGCGCAGATTTGAACCACCGACCTTCTGATAAGCAAGCCCAAGAGGCTCAGTGGTTTAGACCGCAGTGCCACCCTTTATAACTTCCTCATGGAAGCCATAGTTGGAAGGACAGTTTTTGCCAGGTGCCCCTGAGAGAAACTCACCACCAGATCACCAGTAATCCTAACAGGCTATTTTCCACTTGGAGTGAATCCGTCAGTGGGCGTTTCCTGAACTTCTTCCAGCATAAAAGTTCTTTGACGCCAAGTCTCCGCCTAGCCTCCCTGCGCGGAAGTCTTCTGCGCAGGGTGGGCGTGGCCAGTGGAGGACCTGTGCTCTCCCCGCTGGTCTCTGTCGAAGAGTCCTGGAGCCACCTCTCCGAAGCCCTCCCCTGCTCCCCCTTCTGGTGTCACGCTGATTTCCTTCCCCAGTGGATGAGTTCCCTCTCTCCCTGCTGGGCCCTTCTCCGGCATCGCTGGGGAGCCTTACCTCCACTCCTGGCTCCGATGGCAGTTCCCTGACAGGAACCCCCAACAAAAAATTAAAAATTGGCAAAATATTTGGACTTTTCAATATGTATTGGTATAATTTGTAATAACTAATGTGATATGATTGGATTGTTAAATGGAAAACTTAATAAAAAATTATTATTATTTTTTAAAAGGCTGCATATCATTGCTACGTTTCCCCCCAACAGAAATCAGTTGAACCCTCAAATAATAATCCTTTCCCCCACAATTATCTTGCAGTTCACGCTGGTAAGTAAGGAGACAAAACCGCAGACCCTTCTTGCTCTGGGGTCAGACAGAAAGGTTGCATATGGAAATCAAGCCTTCTATATCCTGGACCAGGGCATGTGGAGTGCTCCTGAGAGCTGAATAGGACACAGCTGTGTGTGGCCCAAGAAGCTCCATCCACTTTTATGCCTGCCCATAAAAGCAAGCCTAGAGTGAGAGATGAGGGTGATGTCAGTACTTTCTGTTGAAAGTATTGGGGTACAACTATACTTGCACTGCAGGCCGATGTGCATGAGAAAGGGTAGATAGAGGACCCTCCTAACTTCTTAGACAGTTCTTGTGGTGACCTGTTCTGATCTTCCTTTAGTGTTAGATGGATGCTCTTAGGGTTGCAGAACTTACTTCCTGCTTCCCTTCCTTCCCTCTTGAGAGCAGACATATCACTTTTGAGATGCAAGACCAAGCCAGACACTTAGGGATGCTTCCTATCAACATATGCTTCCAGTAATAAATAGCAGCTTCCTAGTTTTCTTAAACCCAGAGTCTCAATGTGAACATAGCCAAGGCAAATGTGCTCTTCAATATTTTCTGTTTCACTTCAGCTTTTGCCAGAATTAAACTCAAACAGTTTTCCAGGATTTGTCTTTGTTGTGAGTTTTTGTGGGTGAGCTGTGAGTTTGTTTGGGCCCTGGGTGAGAGCAAAGAAGCTGAGAGGGAGGAGGTATATTAGAAGAAGGAACTGATATTTGTCTATATTTACTGGAAATTTATATTAATGCATATTTGTGTATTTTGGCGGCGGCTGCTGCTATTTTAGATTTCTGTACACAGCTTAGAGATGTTTTTATACATTAAGCAACATAGAAATTGCCTAAATAAATATATAAAACTGACCAGCTTCAGCAATAAGTAAACCTTGCACTTTGTCTATATTTCCAATAGTGAGCAAAAAGATTTACCCACTGATAAAATAAAAAAGCAAATTTCAATTAGAGGAGTAGAAAATTTCTTGTGGATCCCATACAAATATTTCAAAAGAAACCATGAAAACTCTCTGAGCAAGAGTTTGTCAGGTTATTTAAAAGGGAGGATGGAACAGCCAATGTTTTGTATTTACCGTACTTTTCCGTCTATTAGATGCCCCCATATATAAGACCCCTCCCCCTATTTGGGGGGACTCAATTTTAAGAAAATGAGGGGAGATGGCCCAAAGTTGTTGAGCCTCTTCCCCCATGCAGCTGCTGGTTGGCTGGAGGGCACCTTCCCCCATGCCGCTGCGCGCAGGAAACGATCCAGGGCGTGCTTCCCACACGCAGCGGCAGCGGGGGAAGCTGCGTGCTGCCAGCCAGCACCCCCAGATTGTTCCCCGCGCGCAGCGGCATCGCCCCTCCATTCCACTATACGTGTATTGGACGACCCCAGTTTTTTGACATGATTTTTGTGTCAAAAAACCTCACCCAATACATGGAAAAATACGGTATTTAGCTGTTGCTCTAGACTGACAGGAAGAAGAACAGCTTTGCTAGGTTACAAAAAGCATTTTATTCAGGGGAAAGAAAAGAAGTTCAAAAGCAGTGGCGGAGGAAGGGGGTGCGGGCCGCTCCAGGTGTCATCACTGAGGGGGCAGTGACAAAATGACAAAAATATGAGAGCTGTGTTTTTTTAAAGGCTCACAAAATGTTTTAGTTCAGTCAACAAACGTAATGAAACGCGGCTGGCACTGGGTGCCACACTGAGGGGCTGGCACTTGCCACGGGGCCTGCAGCGTGCCTGAACCACCGTCTCTCCTGGGAGAGGTGGCTTGGGCACCTGCAGGCTCCGCGCTGTCTGAAATGGCAGCCTGGGACTTGCATCTGCCCTCTGCCTCTCCCTCAGCCACCCTACAGCTGAGGGGGAGGCGGCAGAGAGGCTCCACGCAGCGCCCCCAGCTGCAGGACTCGCTCACTGCCCCTGGCACCCGAGCAGCTGGCTACGCTGCTGTTCAAAAGTATCAACAGCGTAGTTACAAATACTGTTGATAGTAAGTAAAACAAAAAGTAGAAGTACTTAATGCAGCAGTGAAGTGCACAAATTACACGAAGGCCAAAGAGCAATGAATTGTACATTGTTTTTTTTTTTTAAATAAATTTTTATTAATTTTCCAATACATATTAAATAACAATACAAAACAATACAAAAACAAACAAACATATAAACATGTATAATTTCTTAACCTTCTTTTCCTTAAACCTTCTTTCAACGACTTCCCCATACCTCCTTTTTCTGCATCCTTGTTTTAAATTTTTCCAGCAACCCCTAATTTTATTTACTTATGGCACTTCCTTTAAATCCTTTTTCCCATGTCCAATTGTTTATCGCTGCAATTCTATTTTGCATTACTCAAAACATTTTAGCACTCATTAATTTTACAACAGTTCTTAAGGTAAACTTTAAATTTCTTCCAGTCTTCTTCCACCGTCTCTTTCCCTTGGTCTCGGATTCTGCCGGTCATCTCAGCCAGTCCCATGTAGTCAATCACCTTCGTCTGCCATTCTTCCAGTGTGGGTAGTTCTTGTGTCTTCCAGTACTTTGCTAAAAGTACTCTTGCTGCTGTTGTCGCATACATAAAAAACATCCTATCTTTCTTTGACACCAATTGGCCTACCATGCCCAAGAGAAAGGCCTCTGGTTTCTTCGCAAAAGTGCATTTAAGCACCTTTTTCATTTCATTATAGATCCTTTCCCAGAAAGCCTTAATCTTTGGGCATGTCCACCAAAGGTGATAAAAAGTACCTTCAGTTTCATTACATTTCCAGCATTTGTTATTGGGCAAATGGTAAATTTTTGCAAGCTTGACTGGGGTCATGTACCACCTATAAATCATTTTCATAATATTCTCTCTTAAGGCATTGCATGCCGTACACTTTATACCGGTGGTCCATAACTGTTCCCAGTCAGCAAACATAATGTCATGTCCAATATCCTGTGCCCATTTAACCATAGTTGATTTAACCAACTCATCCTGTGTATTCCATTTCAACAGCAAGTTATACATTCTTGACAGATTCTTAGTACTGGGTTCCAAAAGCTCTGTTTCTAATTTCGACCTTTCCACCTGAAAGCCAATTTTCCTGTCCTGTTTAAAAACTTCATTTATCTGGTAATAATGAAGCCAATCTCTTACTTTAGACTTCAATTTCTCATAACTCTGCAATTTAACTTTTCCCTCCTCATACTCTATAATTTCCCAATATTTCGGCCATTTAGATTCCATGTTTAATTTTTTCACTTCCTTAGCTTCCATCGGTGACAACCACCTGGGTGTTTTGTTTTCCAACAAGTCTTTATATCTAATCCATACATTATATAGGGCTTTTCTAACAATATGGTTTTTGAAACCTTGGTGGATCTTGACCTTGTCATACCATATATATGCATGCCAGCCAAATCTATTATTAAACCCTTCCAAGTCCAGAATATCTGTATTTTCAAGAAGCAGCCAGTTTTTCAGCCAGCAAAAAGCCGCTGATTCATAGTACAATTTTAAGTCCGGCAGGGCAACCCCCCCTCTTTCTTTTGCGTCAGTTAGTATCTTAAATTTTATTCTGGGCTTTTTGCCCTGCCAGACAAATCTAGATATATCTTTTTGCCACCTCTTGAAACAATCCATTTTGTCCACAATCTGCAATGTTTGAAACAAAAATAACATTCTCGGCAAGACATTCATCTTAATGACAGCAATTCGGCCTAACAAGGAAAGTCTCAAACTTGACCATATTTCTAAATCTTTTTTCACTTCTGCCCAACATTTCTCATAGTTATCTTTAAATAGATTCACATTCTTAGATGTCAAATTTATCCCCAGGTATTTCACCTTCTTTGCTATCAATAAACCAGTATCATTCTGGAATTTCTCTCTTTCTGCACTTGTTAAATTTTTATCCAATACTTTCGTTTTCTGTTTATTCAGCTTAAAGCCTGCTACTTGACCAAATACTTGTATTAACTCTAAAACTCTTCTCGTACTAGTGTCTGGCTCTTGTAAAGTTAAAACTAGATCATCTGCAAATGCTCTCAGTTTGTACTGTTTAGCTCCGACCTGAATCCCTTTAACCAGCTGGTCCCCTCTAATCATGTTTAATAAAACCTCCTGGACAGATATAAAAAGCAATGGGGATATTGGGCATCCCTGTCGTGTCCCTTTTTCAATAGCAAATTCTTCTGTAACCACATTATTTACAATCAGTTTTGCTTTTTGTTCAGAATAAATCGCACTTATACCATTCTCAAAACCTTGGCCTACCCCCATCCCTTGGAGATTCTTTTTCATAAAACTCCAAGAAATATTGTCAAAGGCTTTCTCCGCATCCACAAATATTAATACTGCCTTAGTGTTAATATTAACTTCCAGTAACTCCATAATGTCTATTATATTTCTCACATTGTCTGACAAATGTCTTCCTGGAAGAAAGCCCGCTTGGTCTTTATGAATCTCCCCCACCAAAACTCTTTTCAATCTTTTTGCTAAAATGTCTGCAAAAATTTTGTAATCCACATTGAGTAGTGATATAGGGCGGTAGTTCTTAACCTGGTTCTTCTCAGTCTCTGACTTTGGTATAAGTGTGATATAAGCCTCTTTCCACGATTCAGGTGCCTTTTCCCCCTCTAAAATTTCATTACAAACCTCCTTCAGTGGTTGTATAAGCCATTCTTTCAAAGCTTTGTAGTATCTGGAGGTTAGCCCATCAGGTCCTGGGGATTTTCCCAATTGCATACTTTGAATGGCTCCCTCAATTTCTTGATCAGTGATCTTCTGGTTTAAAGTCACTTTACTTTGTTCAGAAATTTTTTGTAATCCGTATTTTTTAAGAAATTCTTCTATTTCTTTTTCATTCACCGGCCCTTGTGCATAAAGTCTCCTGAAATAACTCTGAAAACAGTTTCTAATCTCATTTGGTTTATAAATGCTCTTTCCTTCCACTTCTAGATTTGTAACCGTATTTTGTTTTTGTCTCTTCTTCAATTGCCATGCCAGAAGTTTCCCACATTTATCAGCCGATTCAAATGTCCTTTGTCTCATTTGTTTTATTTTCCATTCTATCTCTTGGTTCATCAAATCCATATATTGTCTCTGATAAAACTTAATTTCTCTCAAAATTTCATGTGACTTTGGTTTGGATCTCAATTTTTTCCCCCTTCTTTTATCTTTTCCAAGATCTTATCCTTCTTCTCATTATGTCTCTTCCTTTTTATAGAATTCTGTTGTATTAAAAATCCTCGCATGACGGCTTTACTTGTGTCCCAAATTACTCTTTTTTCCACTTGTGTTCTCAGATTTATCTCAAAGTAGTCCTTCAATGCCTTCTGGGCCTTTTTATACACCTCTTCATCTCTAAATAGGGAGTCATTCATCCTCCATCTAAAGGATCCAGCTGTTGTTGTGTTCATTTCCATCTTTACGGCGTTATGGTCGGAGCAAGTCTTTGGGCAGATTTCCACTTTCTTTATCTTAGATGCCATTCCACTAGTTACCCAAATTTGGTCAATTCGAGTCCAGGTCATTTTTGCCTCAGAAAAGAAAGTTCCCTCTCTCTCAAGAGGATTCCTTGTTCTCCAAATGTCAATCAGGTTCATATTGTCAGTCATTTCAAAAAAGGTCTTAGGTAGTCTCCCATCTTTGGAGACCACCTGTCTTTGTGCTTTGTCCATATTTGTAGAGACCACTCCATTCATATCTCCCATTAAAACTACATTATAGTCCAAATAGTCCATTAATGTCTCATGCAATTTCTTAAAGAATTCTGACTTCCCTTCATTCGGTGCATAAACTCCTATAATCAATAATTTTTCTCCTTGAACTTGAATTTCAATTGCCAAATATCTTCCTTGTTCATCTTTAAATACAAATTTGGGAACCAACTTTTCCTTTGCATAAATCACCACACCTCTTTTCTTTACTTTGTCCGATGAAACAAATTCTTGTCCTAATCTTTTATTAAAGTCCTCTATTATCGTTCCAATAGCAAAAAAACCTAACCCGGAAGATCTGAATGACTTTCGTCCAGTAGCACTCACACCTATAATCATGAAGTGCTTTGAAAAGCTGGTACGAAATCATGTCATTGCCTGCCTACCAGAGGGACTGGACACATTCCAGTTTGCTTATAAAACGAAAAGATCGACAGAGGACGCTGTGGCGATTGCCCTCCATGCCGTCCTTGCACATTTGGAGCAGCGGGGGGGTTATGCCAGACTGCTTTTTTTAGATTTCAGCTCGGCATTTAATACCATTCTACCACAGCGTCTGATGTCTAAACTGGAAGATCTGGGGCTTCCGTTATCACTTTGTGGGTGGATATTGGACTTTTTGTCAGACCGCTCCCAGAGGGTTCGGTTGGGCCCTTATACCTCTAAAATGCTTAAGACTAACATAGGAACACCACAGGGATGCGTACTCAGTCCGCTCCTTTATATTCTCTACACGTACGATTGTGTCGCTGCTCACCCTAGTAATAGGGTTGTCAAATTTGCAGATGACACAACCGTGATTGGGCTCATCCCTGAAAGGGAGGGTGAAACGGACTATAGAGATGAGGTGGAGCGGCTGACAGAGTGGTGCAGAGCTAACAACTTGCTCATAAATACAAGGAAGACAAAGGAGCTTGTGGTGGACTTCAGGAGACAGAAGAGCAATATCCAGCCACTTTTGATTGATGGGGTCTGTGTGGAGAGGGTAACAACGTTCAGATTTTTGGGCATTGAATTACAAGAGGATCTGTCCTGGAGTGTCAACACAAGGGGGCTTGTGAAGAAGGCGCAGCAGAGACTGTACTTTTTGAGAATTCTAAGGAAAAACCATCTTCCACAGAAACTGCTGCTTGCCTTCTATCACTGTGCCATTGAGAGCGTGCTCACTTATGGCTTATGTGTGTGGTACGGAAGCTGTACTACCCAGGACAGGATGGGGTTGTGCAGAGTTGTTAAGGCAGCAGAGAGCATTGTTGGCTGCCCACTCTCCACCTTAGAGCAGATTTATGCCACAAGGTGCCATAGGAAGGCACTGGACATAGTAAAAGATCCATCACATCCTGGTCACTGTCTCTTTGAGCTCCTGCCGTCGGGACGGAGATACAGGACGATGAAGACAAGAACGAGCCGTCTTAAGAACAGCTGCTTCTCCAGAGCGATCTCAGCCCTGAATGGGAAGCCTGGACTTTGAAAGTCATCTAATCTTCCTTGCTGTATTATACTGTATTGTTTTAATTAGTGTTTTTATGGAGCAGTCAAGTAATTTCGTTGTCCCTGAGAGGGGGCAATGACAATAAAGATATTTCTATTTCTATCTTTTATTAACAAGTAATTTTCGGTGAGCTCTGGTCACATGAGTTTCTTGTAAACAAATCAAGTCCAATTGTTCTTTTTTCAAAATGTGAAAAACCTCACGTCTTTTTCTAGGGAGGTTCAGTCCATTACAATTCCAGCTTAGAATTTGCAGAGACATCTTGTTATTTATTTAGCTACTCCCCCAGCTGCTCCCAGCAAGTCTTCTTCTGTTGGTGTTTTGATCCCAAAGGATAAGTTTGATATGTCTGGTACTTCTGTTAGATCCGTAGGTTCCACCGTTTCCTTCAAAAGGTCCTCCTGGTTCCTTGCCAAAAATTGTTCTTTATCTTGCACTGTTTTTATCTTGATTTTCTTTCCCTTATAGTTGAAAGACAGGCCTTGTGGAAACTCCCATCTGAATAGTATGTTGTTCTTTCTTAATAGGGTGACCAAATCCTTGTAGTAGGTCCTCACTTCCAGGATATATTTAGGAATGTCTTTAAAAATCTGCACACGAAAATCTTCAATCTCAAGGGGTCTTTGGAAATGTAAGTTTAGTATCTTATCTCTCTCTTCCTGAGATCTCAGGGTTATCAAGCAGTCTCTTGGGCTCTTTCTGTTTTGTCTCCTGCCCAGTCTAAAAGCAGTTATTATTTTAAATTCCTCTTCTTTCAAATCGTCCTGCCAAAATTCCAGAAATTCTTTTGTAAGAAAGTCTATCAAATTGTCTTTTTCATTTTCTGGAATTGATCTCAATCTCAAATTTCTATTTTTCCTCTGTAGTTCCATTAAAGACAGGGCCGCATCATGTTCTTCCAGCTTTTTACTGACCGATACCAATTTTTCCTGTGCATTTTCTGCAGAATTTTTTGCCTCTTCTGCAGAAGTTTTAGCCTCCTCCGCAATTTTTCTAGTTATTTCATTTTCTTTAACTAATTTATTTATTGTCTCTGTATTTAAATCCAATTTTGTTGACAGCTCAGACAGCTGTTTGGAATTTTCAGTGCTCTGCTTTGTGAGCGCTTCCAAAGATTCATTTATTTTAACTAATGCCCTTGTCACTGTCACTGTATCCATAGAAAGAGTTGTAGCAGCTGCAGCTGGATTTGAGATTGACCCCCTTCTTTTGAGTTCAACTTTACTCTTAGCTCTTGTTATTATTCTCTCTTCTGTTGGGCCACTCATCCCAAGGTTGTTCCCACGGGAATTACTTTCAGTTGGAAAATTCCACAAGCCTATTCCTTGCAATAAAGGTAATAGGAATTTCCCTGCAGCCTCTAGAGGGAGCAGTCCAAAGTTCCTATTGCAAAACAGCAAAAGCTCCTTTCAAAGGCAACAAAAGTAATAACCAATTGTTAATTGTATCCAAGTAATAACAAATTGTAACTTTCCAGGGTACCAGACTTGCCACCAGTAAAGTCTTTACTTGTTATAAAAGGGCAAAGCACCAACTTTGTAACTTTGTAACAACCTCCAGTGACAGCTCTCAGTCCCGGTGACTCACTTTCCAGGCAGCCCTCCCCAAGGGCTCAAGACGGCAGAAATTTCCCCTTCTATGCTTTCTCCATGCAGGAAAGATAAATCAAAAGTCTTCCCCCCCTGCTCCTGCCTGCTAAAAGGGGGGATTAAGTCCAATGTCCGAGTCCGTCAATTTTTAAAGCTGCTTCCTGTCAAATTGCAGCCTCCTATTTCGTTGCTTTGATTACATGCAGTCCGAGGAAGGCAGACTTCCTTATTTTTTGCCTTCTCCGTTTTCAGCCAATTTCTATTTTTCCTTTTAAAATTTTGTTCCTTCTTACTCACGGATAGTCCAATTACGTTCCGAATGTCAGGAAGAAATCGACGCTCTCCGTCAAATGGCAGCACGGCTTCACTTTGCGGGCTGGGTAGCGGCTCTCAGTACCGCGCTCCCCGATGCCGCTCCGGAGCCTTTAAAAAGACTCCTTTGCAGTGAGGGGGGGCGCTTAAGGTACCCACCGAGCCTCCTTGCTCCCAGGCTTCTGCGCCTGAGATTTTAGGGGTCCCCGCTTCGCCGTAGCGGTCAGACCCGAACTCGCGAAGCAGCCTCCCGGAGCGGAGCTCAGCAGGAGGCAGCCATTAGACGCTGGCGCCGACCGGAAGTCTCTGAATTGTACATTGTTAATGGGACTGTTATGTACTGAAGTTCTCACCCTGGGCCAGCAGGGGGATCCTGTAGATAGTTATGCAAATGAAGGATCGAAAGTGACGTTCAGTGATTGGATAGTTTGTATGCAAATGAAGGATCGAAAGTGACGTTCAGTGATTGGATAGTTTTAGAAAGTTGTTACAGTAACAAGGTACTGGAGCTCTATATAAGCAGGCTGACTGAGCCCTTCAGCTCAGTTCAGTCCTGGCATCTGAATAAAGAAGAGCTGTTTGAAGAATCGCTGTGTCGTCTGATATGTTCGCCCACAACTTAACAGGGACAGTTACAGGTTATTGGGGCAGTGGGTTGTGGTTGAAATTTGGCAACTATGAGTGGCATGGAAAGGAAAAAAAGATATCTGCCAGTATTTTAGCCCGGGTTCTTCATCAGAACGAGTACAAAGCAGCCTGAGAGAATTTGCAGCAGACTCCTATAAAAGTTCCTGGAACGTCAAAACTTTGCTAATATTTGCATTAATAGAATAATGTAGTTATTTTTCTAATGATATAAACATTGATGGCCTGCCCCGCAATCTGAAATAATGACCAACTCTTGATTTTGAAAGAGTGCAATGTGTGGAAAGCCATCCATTATGAACCCTGCTGTCAGGGAACTGCCATCAGTGCCGGTGGGAGAGAGCAAAAGCCAGAGGGATTCCAGAGAGCGTCCAGGGATCGGGAGAAGCAGCCCATCTTCTGGGGAAAAGGATCAGCGTAGCACCAGGGGAGAAGGGGGGCAGATGGGGGAAGCGGTGAGGCGGTCCCATAACTCCTTGCCTGGGACCAGCGGGGAGAGTAGGGGTCCTCCATTGCCCACGCCCTCCTTGCGCAGAAGGCTTTCGTGCAGAGAGGGTAGGAGGAGACTAGGCGTCAAAGAGCTTCTTTGCTGGAAGAAGTTCAAGAAACGCCCACACACGGATTCTGCCAACGACTGAGTCAGCCACGGGCGAGTGGCATCTGGACAAATAAAGTTTGCTTTGGCAACCCAGCCAGGTGTTTGCACCCAGCCAGGGAAATAGTTGCCTGCTTGCGCACGAGCAACCCCTTAGAAACCATAACAGAAATCTGTGAGTCTCTGACGTTGCTTGTGTGCAGCCCGGGGAAGGCAGCACAAAGAGCCAGACAGGACCAGCCGGAGAGACAGAGCAAGAAGCCATGGTGCGAGGTCTGGTCGAGAGGAATCGGGACCTAGAGGCACATGTCGCTACCCTGTCAGTGCAGCTGGAGGAGAGACGGGCTCAGGATGCACAGGTCAGAGCCACCCTGATAGGGAGGAAGGTCCCCGGGCTTGTAAATAAGTTTGGAGGAAAGCCCCAAGACTACAATGCTTTCTGAACTTTGGAGTTACAGAAAAATGACTTTGCTGACGACAGGGAGAGGGTGGCGTACATTATTGGACATCTGCAGGATGGGGCGAGGGAATGGATCAGGCCCTTGATGGCGAGGGGGAATGATGCATTAAAAGATCTTAGAATTTTTTACCAGGCAATGGACACAATGTTCTCCAGTGAGGTGGAGCAAAGTGTGACACGGAGGGAGCTGCTGGGGTGCAAGCAGGGGAGCCTGTCCGTCAGAAGCTACTGGTCATGTTTTGCGATGTTAGTGCACAAGCTCGGTTGGGATTTAGATTCTGAACCCGTACAAAAGCTGTTTGAGGCAGGTTTGAATCCAGCAGTGAAAGACGAGTTGTCCCGCACGCCCCACACGCGGTCGATGGATCAGCTTACAAAGACTGTGCTTGCGATTGGTGTACGCCAGGAAGCGCGGGCTCAAGAGAAGCGGGAGATAAGGGGGGAGTGTTTCCATGGCAACCGCATTCTTGAGATGCCGAGGGAGCCTTCCCAGGCCACAGAGCCAATGGAAATCGATGGAGCGTGCGAGAGAGAGGTTTCAAATGCCAGTGACGCTCGGAAAAAGGAGGGGAAGGAGTGGAAAACTCCTTTGTCAGCGCCCAGGACATATTGCGAAGGTCTGTCCCCAACGAAAGGCCTGGCAAGGCATGATGGGGACAGCAGACCATGATGAGGAGGGGGAGAAGGGGCCGGTGCAGGGAAACGACAAAGCCTGGCTGCCGACCAGCAGGGGCAGCAGCCAGGCCAGCGACCAGTAGAAGTGCCCCGGCCTGACACTCCCAAGTCAGCTATAGCCATTGAAGTGGTGCTAGAACTCCCAAATGGGCACCCAGTCAAGGTGAATGGTCTGCTGGATTCTGGGTCGTCATGTAACTTCTTCAGTAGAAACTTCACCCTGGAGCACCAGCTCCACCTGTTGCCCCTAGATTTCCCCTTGCAGGTGACCACCATTGATAGTAGGGAACTACTGGGGTGGGGAAGTGACACACCAGACACCGCCAATGCGGATGAGTGTTTCCAGGCACACGGAAACCATTGCCTTTCACGTGGCCACGCTGGCAGGACCCCCGATAATACTGGGAATGAGCTGGCTGGCACTACATGACCCAGTGGTGTCATGGCATCAGCGGTCGCTCACCTTTGGGTCAGCTTACTGCTTAGAACACTGTCTGGGAGGGAAGGAACCAAGAATGACTGTGGCCAGGGTGGCTGGGGTGGCCCTGGAGGAAAAAGGGCGGGTGCCACCACAATATGCAGATTTGAAGGAGGTCTTCAGTGAGAGAGAGGCAGACAGACTGCCCCCCCACAGGCCATTTGACTGCCAAATCAACCTGCTTCCAGGGGCCCAGTTACCGGTGGGTAAGCTGTATGCCATGTCCGACCGGGAGATGCAGGAGTTGAGGCAGTTTATTGACAAGAACTTGAAGAGAGGTTTCATAAGGGAATCGAAGGCGGTGGGGGGAAGTCCAGTGTTCTTTGTGGACAAGAAAAACACCAATCAGCCCAGATTACTCGTGGATTACAGGGCCGTCAACCTGGTGTCAGAACCCGTGACCTTCCCAATGCCCAGGATTGACGATATTTTGACACGTGTGAGGAAGGGGAAGATTTTTACCAAGCTGGACCTTAGGGGAGCATACAATCTGATTAGAATGAGGGAGGGGGACGAATGGAAAACGACCATGTTCACCCCCCGGGGGCTTTTGAGTACATATTCGTGCCATTTGGATTACAATCGGGGTCCGCCTGCTTTCAAGCCTTCATGCGCCATGTGTTGGGGCCCCTGCTGTACAAGAATTGCATAGCCTTTTTGGATGACGTCTTAATCTATTCAGACAATGAAACGCAACACGTCAGAGATGTCAGGGAGGTGCTACAGAGATTGAAGAAGCATCAGTTGTGGGTCAAGCTGGAAAAATGCCAATTCCACGCCAGGGAGGTCGAGTTCCTGGGGTACAGGTTGTCAGACAAAGGACTAGCCATGGATCTGGGCAAGGTGAAGGCAGTTCTGGAATGGAAAGCCCCCCAAAACAGAAAGGATGTGCAGAGGTTCCTAGGCTTCAGCAACTTCTACAGGAAGTTCATAAAGAACTTCGCTCACTTGACAGTGCCCATAACGGATTGTCTTAGTAGCAAAAAGAAGTTTGCATGGACAGAGGATGCGCAGCAATCCTTTGAAAAACTGAAGAAGGCGTTCGCCTCGGAAGAGCAGCTCCTGCACATGGATCCGGAGAAGCCCATGAGACTGGAGACGGATGTGTCCGACCGCGCAATTGGAGCGGTACTTTTGCAGCCCGGGGCCAAGCAGAACTGGAGGCCGTGTGCCTTTTTCTCTAGGAAGCTGAGCAAGTCGGAGCAAAACTACACGGTGTATGACCGAGATTTGCTTGCGATCTATGCGGCATTTCGGCAATGGAGACATCTATTGATAGGGGTCTGAACTGACCACAAAATCCAGGTCCGAACTGACCACAAGAACTTGGGATACTGGCAGACCGCGCGAGTGCTCAACCAGAGACAGATCAGATGGTCCCAGGAATTCGCCAAGTTTTTCTTCGAGATACGATACGTGCCGGGAGAGGAAACCGTAAGGGCAGATGCTCTCTCCCGGAAACCGGAGTACATGGAAGGAGAGGGGCCACCAGAGACCAGGCACGTGTTCCCCGAGGATCGGTGGGTGTGTGGGGGAGCGTTGGTTGGGAAACGAGAACTGGCAGGGCTCACCAGAGACGATGAGTTTGCTCAGACAAAAATCAGGGAACTCAGGGACGGAAAGGAAGACAATGGAGGGTTTGAGGAAAAGGAAGGGCTACTGTACTATAAGGGAGCGCTGTATGTACCAGGGGAGACTTTGAGGGGGAAGGTACTTAGACAACTCCATGACAACCCAACAGCTGGGCACTTTGGACAGCACAAGACCATGCTACCTGCCACCAGGCAGTTCTGGTGGCCAAAGGTGAGGGAAGACATACGATAATATGTACGAGGGTGCGACCGATGCCAGAGGGCAAAGGGGGAAAGGGCTGCCCCCGCGGGGCTACTGGAACCCTTACCTACACCGGAAAGGCCCTGGGAGGTGGTGTCCATTGATTTTATGACAGATCTGCCCAAGTCAAGGGGAAAGACAGCGGTCATGGTAGTGGTTGATCTACTGACTAAAATGTGCCATTTCGTAGCTTGCTCGCATGCAGCAACGGCAGAGGAGACCGCCAGACTGTTTGTGGACCACATTTTTAGACTGCATGGCACCCCATTGAGGGTAATCTCGGATCGCGGGAAACAATTTACTTCCCGGTTCTGGCGGAGACTCACGAGCTTGCTGCAGGTCGAGATGAGCTTCTCGACGGCAAGGCACCCAGAAACCAACGGACAAGCTGAAAGAGCGAACGGTATACTCCAGCAGTACCTACGCTGCTATGTCAGCGAGAGACAGAACGATTGGGTAGAGAAATTAGCTTTGGCTGAATTTGCGTACAATAATGCTGAACACGTGTCCACGGGAATAAGCCCTTTCATGGCCAATTACGGGTGTCACCCCAGGGCCTTCCCGGGGCGGGGGAAGGAAGGATGGAGTGTACCTGTGGCTGAGCAATTTGTGGAGGAAATGGAGGCCTTACACCAGCAACTCAGGCTGAACTTGGAGCAGGCCAAGGAAGTTTACAAGCGGCAGGCGGACAGGCACCGTCGGGAGGGGGAGGCCATACGGGTGGGAGACCGGGTGTGGTTGTCATCCCAAGGGTTGCCCCTAAAGGGAGGGTGCAAGAAGTTGCAGCCTAGGCGGCTGGGGCCTTTTGAGGTAATACAGGAGGTTAACCCAGTGGCATTTAAACTCAAGTTGCCCGACAGCATGAAGATACATCCAGTGTTCCATAGGTCCCTACTTTCACTTTACAGGGAGGGGAGGGAATTCCCGGGACGGGAGGGAGGGGTTACCACCCACCCGCGGGTAGAAGAGAGGGAACACTGTAACGAAGCCACGGAAATACTCGATTCAAGGTGGCGAGGTCGCCAGGTAGAGTACTTGGTAGCCTGGGAGGGGGAACCTAGGTCTGAAAACACTTGGGTCCCTGCTGAATCAATCACTGACGGGTATCTGGTGGAAGAATTCCACGGTTTGTTCCCGGGTAAGCCCAAACCATTAGCTAGATTCTGGGAGGAAGAATTTGGACCCACAGACGACGAAGGGGACTTTGTGGGTTTTCCTGCCTCCGAAGAGGAGGGAGGGGAGGTGTCCGAGGGTGAAGGATCAGACTGGGAGGTTCAACCAGCGGGAAGAGATCTGAGTGGATGGGAGGCTGGTTTTGAATCCTCAGAAGAGGATGACAGTTCCTTCAGGGGATTCCCCGCATCGTCGACCGAGGAGACAGAGGAGGTTGTATCGGAAGATCGTGCCAGGGGTGGGGGTGGGGGTCCTGAGGAGGAGGTGGATGTCAGGGAACTGCCATCAGTGCCGGAGGGAGAGAGCAAAAGCCAGAGGGATTCCAGAGAGCGTCCAGGGATTGGGAGAGGCAGCCCATCTTCTGGGGAAGAGAATCAGCGTAGCACCAGTGGAGAAGGGGGGCAGATGGGGGAAGCGGCGAGGCGGTCCCATGACTGCTTGCCGGGGACCAGCGGGGAGAGTAGGGGTCCTCCGCTGCCTACGCCCTCCTTGTGCAGAAGGCTTTCGCGCAGAGAGAGTAGGAGGAGACTAGGTATCAAAGAGCTTCTTTGCTGGAAGAAGTTTAAGAAACGCCCACTGACGGATTCTGCCAGCGATTGAGACAGCCACGGGTGAGTGGCTGTCCGGACAGAAAAGGTTCACTCAGGCAACCCAGCCAGGTGTTTGCACCGGCTTACGCACGAGCAACCCCTAGAACCATTACAACCTGCATACAAAAGCAGGGCTGGAGAATAAAAGCAAGACTAGGCCAGAATGGAATGAATCCAGACTAACAGTGCTTTCCTAACCCCTTACCAAGGTTATTGGCTGGGAGAGGTTAAACGCCCTCCCATCAGATGTCAAGGAGATAAAGTATTGCAGAACTTTTAGAAGACATCTGAAGGCAACCCTGTATTGGGACGTTTTAACACTTGATGTTTTATGTTTTTAGATATGCTGTAAGGCACCCAGATGGACAGGTTATTATTAATATTATTATAAATGCCTGGTGTGTTTTTCCCAACCAGCCTCCATTGTCAGAGAGGAATGCTACGTGCAGCAAAGCAAGAGAACCATGAGAGGCTTTGGATCTGCTGAATCTTAACCTTTCCAGACCCCAGTGGAGCCCTTCAGGCCCTCCAGCCGGATCAGTCTGAAGCTGACACAGCAAAAAATGACTTTCTGCCCTGGCTGGTGTGGGCAGCAAGTCTTGGCAAAAAAGTTTTTTACACAAAATTTGACATTATTCAATTCACTTTCAATATAATAATTTATTATATTTTGACTTCCCACCCTGTCTATGATGTTCCTGTTATATTCCTTTATCTGCTGCCATAAATGCCACTTATTTTCTGGTGTATTTTATCTTATGTTACAATCATTTATTTCTTCTTCCCTTCCCTTTTATACAAATATTGTTCACAATATCATTTGGCTATAGTTTTTTCTCAAATAGTCTGAAAAGAACCTTCACTCTTCAAGAAAGTTCAAGTTCTCATCTATGAGAACTATGAGAACTATGCGGAATTGGACAGAATGACAGGAAGGATTTGGAATCGACAAGATCAAAGATTTACATAAGATTGGGAGAAGTTTATTCAATATTTGCAAAAACTAAGTGATAACCAGATTACGTTTGTAAGCTTTAAGGAAGCTCTGTGATGTGAAAATCTAATAATAAGTATAAATAATGAATTGAAGCTACCAGAATAAATAACAATAAGTAGGATTGTGTTAAAAGTTATAAAACGAAGGAAGTTCAGACAAATTGAGGGAAGTAGACAGCGTGCAGCACAAGTTGACAAATAAGGAAGGTTTATGTAAAGCTGTAACCAATTAGAACAATAGGTAGAACAAGGCAAATAATATGGTAATACAATTTAGTAACTGTAGGCTTATGATTTTCACTGCATCTAATGGCTCAAGAAGAATGACTGCAGTGCAGTTTCTAGAAATTCTGCAATTCAAGTCTTCCTGAGGATTTCTAACCCCCTCCCCCCAATCCTTCACTGAGAAAAGAATTTATTCTACCAGATAGTAAATGCAGAATATTATTGATGAGGAAGTTCGAATGTACAACTTTGTTTTCTTTTTTGTATTTGTAAACCAATAAAATATAAAATAAAAAAAGAAAGTTCTCATCTTTTTGATCATTTGTTTTTGCTCTCAACCGCCATCTCTGCATAGTCTATTAACTTTAAAATCCAGTCTTCTTTTGCTTGCACTTCTTTCTACTTCTGCACATACAGGATTCTGGCTGTGGTAGTTGCATACATAAACAACTAACCATCTCCTTTGGACTTTCTGCCCCAGAAGAAATGCATCAGGCCTTTTGGGAATAGCTATTTTAAACATATTTTTAATTCATTATTGTGAAGGTTTCTAAGGGGTTGCTCGTGCGCAAGCAGGCAACTATCTCCCTGGCTGGGTGCAAACACCTGGCTGGGCTGCCTAAGTAAACTTTATCTGTCTGGACGCCACTCACCCGTGGCTGACTCAGTCACTGGCAGAATCTGTGAGTGGGTGTTTCTTAAACTTCTTCCAGCAAAGAAGCTCTTTGACGCCTAGTCTCCGCCTACCCTCTCTGCGCGAAAGCCTTCTGCGAAAGGAGGGCGTGGGCAACGGAGGACCCCTTCTCTCCCCGCTGGTCCCAGGCAAGGAGTCATGGGACCACCTCGCCGCTTCCCCCATCTACCCCCCTTCTCCACTGGTGCTACGCTGATTCTCTTCCCCAGAAGATGAGCTGCTGCTCCCAATCCCTGGACGCTCTCTGGAATCCCTCTGGCTTTTGCTCTCTCCCTCCGGCACTGATGGCAGTTCCCTGACATCCACCCCCTCCTCAGGACCCCCACCCCTGGCACGATCTTCCGATACCTCCTCCTCTCTCTCCTCAACCGACGATGCGGGGAATCCCCTGAAAGAACTGTCATCATCTTCTGAGGATTCAAAACCAGCCTCCCATCCGCTCGGATCTCTTCCAGCTGGTTGAACCTCCCAGTCTGATTCTTCTCCCTCAGACACCTCCCCTCCCTCCTCTCCGGAGGCAGGAAAACCCACAAAGTCCCCTTCGTCGTCTGTGGGTCCAAATTCTTCCTCCCAGAATCTAGCTAATGGTTTGGGCTTACCCGGGAACAAACCATGAAACTCTTCCACCAGATACCCGTCAGTGATTGATTCAGCAGGGACCCAAGTGTTTTCAGACCTAGGTTCTCCCTCCCAGGCTACCAAGTACTCTACCTGGTGACCTCGCCACCTTGAATCGAGTATTTCCGTGGCTTCGTTACAGTTGGCCATTCCCATTATGAAGGAAGACAACCTCAAGCTGATAACACACAATAGATCCATAAAACAGCCTGATCTGCTCTCACTAGTCAGGTCTGCTGTGATAAGCACTTGTTTCTTTCTGCAAGAATTAAATGAAAATGGCCTGTAAAGGTTTCTAAGGGGTTGCTCGTGCGCAAGCAGGCAACTATCTCTCTGGCCGGGTGCAAACACCTGGCTGGGCTGCCTAAGTAAACTTTATCTGTCCGGACGCCACTCATCCGTGGCTGACTCAGTCGCTGGCAGAATCCGGGAGTGGGCTGCTTCTCCCGATCCCTGGACGCTCTCTGGAATCCCTCTGGCTTTTGCTCTCTCCCTCCGGCACTGATGGCAGTTCCCTGACAATTATGTATCATTTCCCAGGAGCCTGTTGCCTTTCTACAAGGACCCTTCGGTCTGTTTACATTTCTGGCTAATTTATTTGGCATTAGATACCATATATATATGTCATTTTCGTATAATTTTCCTTTATTGCACAGCAAGCAGTATATTTCCTATCTATTTTCCATAACCTTTCCCATGCTGCCATCTCAATATTGTGCCCCACATCTTTTGCCCATTGTTATCATTGCTGATTTGACCAACTCATCTTTCATCTCCCATTCCATATTATACATTATTGAAATCAGTTTTTCTTTACCTTCTAACAGTTTTACTTCAAATTCAGATCTTTGTTCTGAAAAACCAGTCTTAACATTCTTATAATATTCATATATTTGGTGATATTGGAGTCATCCCACCACCCATTTCTGGATCCCTTCTTCTCGTCCCCCCAATTCACAACCTTCTTTAATATATCTCTATATGTACCCCATTCTCCTTTCATATTCAGTTTCCTTTGACTGCATGCTTCTCTTGGAGATAACCGCAATGATGCTTTTCTTTCAAGTAAATTTTTATATTGAAACCACACACTATATAAACTTGTCCTTATAACATGATCTAAAAATCTTTGTGGACCTTGAGCTTCTCATACCATAAATAGACATACCACCCAAACCTCCTGCCATAACCTTCAAGGTCCAATAATCTTTTTCCCTCTTCAGTATCAGCCATTGCCATAACCAACTTAAACATGATGCTACATAATGCAATTTTAAATCTGGTAGGGAGAATCCACCTCTTTCTTTAATATCTGTTAATATTTTAAATTTAATCCTAGGTTTTTCTCCCCTGCCAGATAAATTTAGATAATTCTTTTTGACATTGTTTGAAGCAATTGATGTTACTTATTATTGGAATTGTTCGATAAAGAAAATACATCTTAGGTAATACATTAATTTTATAGCTGATATTATTCCCATCAATGAAAGTTGCATTCTTTCCAATCTAAATAAATCCATTTTCACACTGTTTCACACTTTAACATAATTATTTTGATACAACATTGCATTTTTATTTATCACCCAAATACCTAGCTAGTTCACCTTTTCCTCCAATTTTATACGCGTCTTTTCTTGTAAGTTTTCTTTCACTTGCAGGTCCATATTTTGAACTATCCTTTTAGTTCTATCCTTATTTACATAAAAATTGGCTAATTCACCGTACTGTTTTATCATTTCAAATACTTTCATCGCATTATCTAGGGGGTTGACCACAAAAAGCCCTCTACATCATCCGCAAATGCTCTTAATTTATAACTCTGTTGTCCTGTATGAACAGCTCTCCACTTTCTCTTATCTTTCTACATAAAATTTCTTAGACGAGGATAAACAAGAATGGCAACGACAGGCACCCTTGTCTTGTTCCCTTTGTAATAGGGAATTTTTCAGACATGTTTCCATTTATTAGAATGTTGGCATATTGCTTGGTATAGATTGCCTTTGGCATACATTGATAAATTCGTCACTCCACTCTGCTCTTCTGTCAGCAAAAGAAAAACCCACGGGTGTTAGTGAAGTTAACTCCTTATTTAAAGAAATCCAAATAGTGCAGGCCTAGTGATCCCAGCAACTCTTCTCAGCAGGTATTTCCCTAATGAGACAGTTGTGAGGGGCCCCCCCTTGCTACAGCTGCCTATGTCTCCTCCTCTCCAGGGTTTTTTCCTAGCAGCCGTAGGCTGCCTGCACACAGTCAATCTCTCCTCCGACCCTTTTAATTTCTCTCTGTGTTCTAAGAGACCAGGCGGGGAGGGGAGCTGGTCACAGCAGCAGGAGAAGACTCCGTGGACTCTTCAGCAGCTGGTCTCATCTCTGCATCTTGACCTTCCTCCTTTCCAAACTCCTCTTCTGCCTCTGTTTCTGGACTTCCCTCAGCCAAAGCCTCTTCCTGTTCACTAAACCCTGTTGCCCCTTCAGTTTCCAACACCTCTTCCTCCCAGTCTTCTCCCTCTGACCTGTCATTGTCATCCCACCACCAGCCCCTGGCTCTGAGCCTTCTTCCCATGAGGGTTCTGTTAGGGCAGGCATGGCCAAACGTGGCCCTCCAGCTGTTTTGGGACCACAGTTCCCATCATCCCTGGCCACTGGTCCTGTTAGCTAGGGATGGTGGGAGTTGTAGTCCCAAAACAGCTGAAGGGCAAAGTTTGGCCATGCCTGGGTTAGGGCTTCCCCAGCTGGTGCCTCCTACCATTCAGCTGCATCCAGCCAGTCCATCTTCTTTCACCGGCTTGTTCACATTGGAGAATTATTTAGCTGCAAATTCAGTTTTCACTCATTTGAATTAAGTCAGAATAGTCCACACCTGCACATATTTGAATTTGTGTATGAAGAGCAACTTTGGTCTTTCTGTTCATAGCAGAAGCTTTTCTCTTTTGTTTTTGCCCCTCCCTTCCGAGAAAAGCAAGCAAACAGCAGAGTTGTGAACATAAAGAGGGTTTAGGACAGTAGCGAATCACTGAAATTCAGGGCATAACAGTACTGAGCAAACTGAGCCAGCCTAGAGCCTCTGAGCCAACTTTTGCTTTTAAAATAATATGTTGGGTTCTGCTGTTAAAAGACTCCAATATCAAAAAGTTGGAACTGCTTAAAAAGTACAGTCCTTCTCAGGACTTAAAATGGCTGAGATCTGAATGAAAGTACAAAGGGATTTGCAAAGTCTTCAAAGTACTTTTCATAAATATTAATTTATTAACACCCAGAGCATTCTAATTAGAGACCAAGTAGTGGTAAATAATTTATTTCACACGGTGCTTTTTTCTAAAAAAAAAAAAATGTTTGGGGCACTCTCATTTTCCTACTTATATTGAAATACTGCCCCTCAATGAGGCCAAACTTAGATTCACAAAATGTTTAGGGGTATGTGTCCCCCTGTGTCCCCCCCAGAAAAAAAGCACTGATTTTACATATTGATGAATGAGATTGCTTTTGAAAAGTTGTGCAATCTCAGAATCCCAGGAAACCACTAGACTGTGTAATGTCCATTTATCTAATTGGTGAATTATGTATTTCAAGCATATGGCATCATTACACATTGGGCAGAGTCTTCATGTGCAGTCTGCTAGTTCAAAATGTAATGCAGGGATGTAATTGCTTATGGCAGGTCTGTGCAAAGTACTGCAATTGTTCACTCAGATGTTACAGTGTTAATGAACCTTGTTACCATTTGTGATATTTCCTCATCAATAATATTCTGCATTTACTATCTGGTAGAATAAATTCTTTTCTCAGTGAAGGATTGGGGGGAGGGGGTTAGAAATCCTCAGGAAGACTTGAATTGCAGAATTTCTAGAAACTGCACTGCAGTCATTCTTCTTGAGCCATTAGATGCAGTGAAAATCATAAGCCTACAGTTACTAAATTGTATTACCATATTATTTGTCTTGTTCTACCTATTGTTCTAATTGGTTACAGCTTTACATAAACCTTCCTTATTTGTCAACTTGTGCTGCACGCTGTCTATTGCCCAGTGGACGACCTGAACTGAGCCCTTTTAAAACAGAAGAGAAAGGGGATATACAACCTCCATCCTTTTGATAGGCAATCCTGATCCTTCATGCAACTTGCGAAAGTCCGATATGAACATTCAGAGCATGACCTCTTTCCTTCCTGGTAAAAGAGAAAGAGCATCCTGTCTGTTGCATTCCCAGCCCTGGTGCTGACAGCTGAACATGTTTAAAAACACAGCGTTGGTACTCTTATTGGCACTTACTTATTTATTGTATTTGCAAGGATCCTCATAACATAAATTATCTGTTAATAAATACAGAACAAGAAAACCATGTTACCATAAAAATCCAACTAACATGAAAACATTCAGAAGACAAGCACAATAAAAAAGGCAGAAGGGCTTAAGAAGTACAGTCATATATAGAGGAGCGAAAACCACTACCTATACTGCAGAGACAAAAGAAAATAGAATCTTAAAAGGCTGAGGAGAATGGGAAAGTCTTGGCCTGCAAGTGCCTGTTGAGATTCCCTAGGCAGAGTATTCTGTAGCCAAGGGGACACCAGAACCAAAAAGGTCTTCTCTCTTTTGGACACTCTCTGAACTTCAGATTAGGAAGAAACATGAAGAGGTATAGTTGAGTACATATGAGAGGTGGTGGTTTGGGACTGAAGTTCCAAGCAGTGTAGATACATTGGTACTCGATTTAAATGTAAACACATTCCCCAGTATGTGCACATTCCCCAAGGCCTGTTGGGAATTATAGATAATAGCCAGATGATATACTAAGTTCAGTTGATATATGCATATTTCCAATGACCTGTTGGAAATTATGTATATTGATGGGGAAGTGTATGTAATTTCCTCTTCATGCAAGGATTATGTGCACATTTTCCATGAGGTCTGTTGAATGTGTATAATGGCTGGTTGTTATGCACATTAACTGTTCAACTTACATTTATATGTTCCTTATCTCATTACCCAGTACTAGGTTTCCTTGACAGGCAAAAATTTACGAAGAGGAGAAGAAGGTTAATGATCTCTTGCCCATTGTGTGTTCATTTAATATATGCTTCCCCCTTCCACCGAATGGCTACTGCTGAAGATTTCAGTACACAATTTCAGTAAGACATATTATTCAAGCATTACTTATTTCCCAGTATGCCTTGGGCTGTACTTTGTTAGTTACCACAAGGCAGACACATAGTTCAAAGACATCTCCAGATTTTATCTATGGGTTCTATTGCCTGGTGCTTTCATTATTCCAGAAGGTCACATCAACTACTTTTAATCGAAGGTAGGACTTTACTAAGCTAGAAGTCATAGTTTACCGATGAAGTCCATGTGTGCATGAAAGTAGTGCATTTTTCCTGTGTGCCATTTAAAAATAATTGGGTTTGCCTATCTCTGTTGAAGTATTTTCTATTGCTTAGAATCTTAGTGAATTAATTTTTATGTGGCTTTAGCTAAATCCAGGAAGCCTGAGAGTTGTTTTTTTTTGTTTTTGTTTTTGCCATTTACTGACAGAATGGTATCCACAAAAGGCATTTAAGTACAGTGGGGCAAAACTATATCAACTTCTCTGCAGTCAGACAGCTACATTCGTATGTTACTGCTTAATTAACCAAAGTGTTTATCAGTTTAACGCTGTTCATGCCAGTTAAGTTCAGTGATGCAAATTCATTCACTTTCTCTCTTTCTAAATGTCTTTTTGTGTCTTCTCATTTCTTCTCTTTCTTTCCCTCTTCCTGGGAAGGCTTCACTAGTTAATCATTTAATGGCTGTTATACGTTCTCTTTTTTTTAAAAAAAAACCACAACACAATTTTATTATAGGTTTTTATCCTAATATGCCATAAAATGCAAACTAAACTAAAGAGAATTAAAAAAAAACCCAAACAGAAAAATACTAAAGAAAAAAGAAAGTAAAATACATTAATAATAATCCTCATGTGATCCTCATAAAACACAAAATTATAAATATATCCATGTAACACTCAGTCTCCATTTTATCTTAACCTTCACACATTCAGAGAGTTGAATCCTCCCACCTGGGAGAGCTTCCACTTCCCCAGTCTCCCACTCTGAGAAAAACCACTCTGACCCAGTGGCATAACATGGTCAGGTGGTAACCAGTGCAGAAAATTTCTTGTCACCCCCCCCCACATTGAATCCCCCCCCCTGCAAAAATGGTTTGACTTTATTTCATATTCTCTTACAAAGGAATGTGGATTCTGGGCCTCTCATAACAAGTAGGTGACTGTGGACAGATACTTAAATTTATAGGATGGGTTGTGTTTTGGCTTGTGTTATTTTATTTATATTTGTTGTTTATTTTTTTAATACAATTTATTTTAAAAAACAACCTACAAAGTGGTTTATGGGGCCTCCTGCTGCCGCCGCGCCGCCGGAGCACAATTTCTGTTCTCATCCTGAAGCCAAGTTCTTAACCTGAAGCACCAATTCTGGGTTAGCGGAGTGTGTAACCTGAAGCGTATGTAACCTGAGGTACCACTGTACTTCAACTTCCAAAGCATCTGGGTATAGTTGCTTAAACAAGAATGCTTTTAGCAGGTGCCTGAAAAGAATATAGCAAAGGCACGTGCTTTGTTGCAATGGGCTTTATTGCAATGCAGTACAGATGTTATGCGGAACCTGTATGTAGTAGTGCTTGAAACTACTGAAGGGGAGGTTTTATTTATTGTGATTTCACCATGCTCTGTATTATCTGAAAAGGAAAACATTTATTTAAAAAGCAGGACTGCACAGCAGCAATCTAGTCTCATCATGATCAGTGGGACTTATTCCCGAGCCGACAGTGCATAAGATGGGCTGCAATCCTATGCACCCCTTGCATCCAACTTGTACCTAAAACTCTGCACAAGCCTGCACCACAGAATTGTAGAGTTGGAAGGGACCCCTGAAGGTCATCTAGCCAAACCCCCGGGGCAATGCAGGAATTTCAACTAGACCATCCCTGACCGATGGTCTGTTTAAGACCTCCAAGGAAGGAGAGGCCACCTCGTCCCGAGGGAGTTCTGTCCACTGTCAAACAGCTCTGCCTGCCAGAAAGCTCTTCCTGGTGTTTTGACAGCTCAGGGGAGGCTTGGGAGTCACGGGCAGGCAACGCACCATTGTCCTGCGCTCCCTGGCTGCTTTGGGGGGGGGGAACCTCCCAAGCCTCCCCCAACCTGTCCAAACGAAGGAGGACGGGAGGAAGGCCGGCTGCAAAGCAGCACAGCTCCCCACCCCCTGCCAGGAAGCAGCCCGGGAGCTGCCATTTTGTCACCCCCCTCAGTAATGACACCCAGGGTGGACAGCACCCCCTGCACCCCCTCTCTGCACCACTGCTCTGACCTGCCTCTCATACAGCCCTTCCTCTTCTCTCTGTGAGATCCCTGTATGTATCTTCATTTATCACAAATAGAGTTTTTTAGATGTTAAGACAGATTTGAAAAAGTGAAAATCCGGACACAAATGTAGTTGAACTTTTTCTTTTTCTTTTCTTTTGCCCAAAGTTGTAGTGCTTTTAAATGAAATTCACCAAAATCTACACTACCAGCATGGGCTGCCATATGTTTGGATTCTCCTGGCCATTTCACTGATTTTTGCCTGGGCAGTGTTCATGAGAGCTGAATACGTCTGGGAAATTCGGATGTATGGAAACCCTGAGACATACATCTAGTTAAGACCACTAGAGAGTCTCCAAAAATCAAATATCACACAGAGTAATTCTAGCTATAAATAATATAGTTATTGTGTTGTTGTTTCTTCATTCTGCATGATTGTATTTCCCCAGGCCTCCAACCATCAAACTTTGCTACTCAAGAGGTCCTCAAACCTCTTTTTTAATTTTTTACTTCTCATGTCTTAAGGTAGTATTTCTCTGGCTCCTTGTGATGTGTTTTTCTTTAGGGGTTACATCAAATCTCAGCAACATATTAGTCCGTTGTTATTTGCCTGTAGAACCTTATATTCCATCCACGTAGTCTCTTTTCCATCCTCTTCCAATCCTTCCACAACTCAAACTCCACCAGATGAGTGGCTTTTCTGTTTGCACATCTTCACCGCTCTCATTAGACAACCCATCAAAGCAACATTAAGCATATGAAAGCAAATACAGTGGTGCCCCGCAAGACGAATGCCTCGTAAGACGAAAAACTCACTTTCGAGTTTTTCGTTTTTCGATGTGCTTCGCAAGACGAATTTCCCTATGGGCTTGCTTCGCAAGACGAAAACGTCTTGCAAGTTTGTTTCCTTTTTCGTAAAAACGTTAATACCCAGGGTGCTGTCAGGGAACTGCCATCAGAACTAGCGGAGGAGGCGAGGCTCCACAGCGATGCTGGAGAGGGGCCAATCAGGGAGAGAGGCAGGTCTCCGGCTGGGGAAGAAAATCAGCGCAACACCAGGGATAGAGGGGGGCCGATGGGGGAAGCAGAGAGGAGGTTCCAGGACTCTTCGCAGGAGACCAGCGAGGAGAGCACAGGTCCTCCGCTGCCCACACCCACCCTGCGCAGAAGACTTCCGCGCAGGGAAAGTAGGCGGCGACTTGGCGTCAAAGAACTTCTTTGCTGGAAGAGGTTCAAGAAACGCCCACTGACGGATTCTGCCAGCGACTGAACAGCCACGGAGTGGATGGCTGTCCAGCGAGAAACGGTTTAACCAGGCAACCTAGCCCAGAGCGGCGGTAACTTACGCACAAGCAACCCCTAAAGCCATTACAGGTGCATTGCTTGAAGAGGTGCAGTTGCGACTTGACTTCGAGGAGCAACTCATAGCACACGGTGTGGTAGCCTTTTTTGAGGTTTTTGAACACTTTGCTGATTTTTGAAGATTTTCCAAAACTTCTTTTGCAGCCATTTGGTAAGTTAAACTTTTAAAACTTTTTTTGGGGGGGTTGGATTTTGGGCTGGGGTGTTTGGAATTCAAGGACTTGGTGTTGGGAAGGGGTTTGCAAGAATCTGGAAGCTTGTGTGGTTTTTTTTTTTTTGGAATTTTAATGATTTTTTGTGACCATTGGGCCATGTTGTTGTTTTTTAAAAAAAAATTCTGGGTTTGAATTTCTGTGTGGTGGCTGGCTGGGGGAACAGTTGAGGAGGGGTTTGCAAGGATCTGGGAGCTTGTGTGGGTTTTTTTTGAATTTTTATGATTTTCTGTGACCATTGGGTCATGTTGTTTTTTTAAAAAAAATCTGGATTTGAATTTCTGTGTGGTGGGTGGCTGGGTGCTTTTGAATTTTTTGGATGTGAAGCACTGATTCTTTTTTTTCCTGAGTTTGCGAAGGTAGGAGCTGTGCTGCCATGGGACCCAAGAAGACTTCTGCTGCAGAGGCCGGAGAGAGGAAGAAGGAGAAGGTGACGCTGGAAATGAAGAAGGAGATCATCAGGAAGCACAACGGTGGAATGCGTGTGACAGAGCTCGCCAGGGAGTACGGGAGGAATCCATCAACCATCGGGACCATCCTGAAGATGAGGGAGAAGATCTTTGCGACTGATGCAGCCAAGGGAGTCACCAGGATCGTGAAGTACCGCCCAGCTGTTCTGGAGGAGGTCGAGAAGTTGCTGCTCATCTGGTTAGAAGAGAAGCAGCGTGCAGGGGACACAGTGACTGAGGCCGTCATTTGTGAGAAGGCCAAGGCCTTGCACGCAGACCTAGTCCAGGAACAGCCAGGAACCTCGGGCGAGCCAGAAGTCTTCAAGGCAAGCAGAGGTTGGTTTGACCGGTTCAAGGCAAGATCTGGAATCCACAGTGTGGTCAGGCATGGAGAGGCTGCCAGTTCTGATGTTCCTGCGGCTGAAGACTTTGCAGCGGAGTTCCTGGAGGCTGTGAAGACGGAGGGCTACGTTCCACAGCAGGTCTTCAACTGCGACGAGACCGGGCTGTTTTGGAAGAGGATGCCCAAAAGGACTTTCATCACACAGGAGGAGGCCAAGTTGCCTGGCCACAAGCCCATGAAGGACCGTCTGACCCTGCTCTTCTGTGCCAACGCAAGCGGCGACCTGAAGATCAAGCCCCTGCTGGTGTACTCGGAGAACCCACGGACCTTCAAGAAACACAAGGTTGACAAGGAGCAGCTGAGTGTCATGTGGCGATCCAACAGCAAGGCTTGGGTCACACGTGTGCTGTTTGTGGATTGGGTCAATCTTGCTTTTGGCCCTGCTGTCAAACAGTACCTGCTGGACAACGACCTGCCGCTGAAGGCTTTGCTTCTGATGGACAATGCTCCTGCTCATCCTAAAGGCCTTGAGGAGGACTTGTTGGAGGAGTTCAGCTTCATCAGCATCATGTTCCTGCTGCCTAACACCACGCCACTGCTCCAGCCGATGGATCAGCAGGTCATCGCCAATTTCAAAAAACTCTACACCAAGGAGCTTTTCAGGCGATGCTTCAAGGTGACTGATTGCACCACCATCACCCTGCAGGAATTCTGGAAGGACCACTTCGACATCGTCACCTGCTTGAAGATGATCACCACGGCCTGGAACGGGACCAGCCAGAGAAATTTGAATTGCGCTTGGCGCAGCCTGTGGCCGGACTGTGTGGCACCAACTGACTCTGATGCACCAGAGTCAACAGTGGTGTTGATCGACTGTATGGGACTGGCAGAATTGACGAGCAGAATCCGCGACCAGGGAGAAGAGTCGGCTGAAGAAGATTGGAAAAAATTTAAGGACTATTTACAGAAACATTGTAAAATCTAAGAAAGCTAGATGGTGTTGGATTGAAACTGAGAGGTTTCTAGCTGCAATAATATATAAGAACATAGATGGGGAAAAGAAAGGGTTTGAAAAATAAGGTAATGTTATAAGCTGTAATGCTTTAAATGAAGGATTTGCTGAACAAATAATCTTAATTGGGATACAAGAAGGAGAAGTATGAGGAGGTCTGAGAAATTTGTTATTTAAAAGTATGGTTTATGAATTTTATGTCTGTGTTTAATGTTTCTGTTTGTTTTGTTTGTTTGTTTGTTTAAAAAATTGGAAAATTTAATAAATATTCTTTTTTAAAAAAAAACAGAGTCAACAGTGGTGCAGGACATTGTTGCCTTGGGGAGGACCATGGGCCTGGAGGTCACAGAGGAGGACGTCAGCGAGCTGGTGGAGGAGCACGACTACGAGCTGACCACCCAGGAGCTGGTCGAACTGCAGGCAGAGGCTGCGCAGGAGCAGGCCTCGCTGGAAGAGGAGGAAGCAACTGAGGAACGGCTGTCCTCCAAAGAACTGAGGGACATTTGCATGAAGTGGAAGGATGTGCAGGCTTTTGCAGAGCGGCACCACCCTGACAAGCACGTGGTACATGACCTCGCGAACTCTTTTGATACGAGGGTCATGTCGCCTTTCAGGGAGGTGCTGAAAAGGCGGATGAAGCAGCAGACCATGGACAGGTTCTTCAGCAAGAAGCAAAGAGTGGAAGAGGAACCTTCTTCAAGTGGTCCCCCAGAGTCTTAGAAAATGTACTGTTCACTTTGTTGATTTTTAAATGTTTTTCTGTCATGTTTAGAAACTTAATTTATTGTTCCTTCAATTTTTGAAATGCTCTTTACAGTATGTGTGACTTTAAAGAGCAGTTAATAAACTCTTGTTGTACCAAATTTGCCTTTGTTTGGACTTTTTTTGACCATAGGAACGCATTAATTGATTTTCAAGGCATTCCTATGGGATTTCGTGCTTCACAAGACGAAAAATTCGCTAGAAGAAAAAACTCACAGAACGAATTAATTTCGTCTTGCGAGGCACCACTGTACTGAATTATCACCAGCATTATATAGCTTTCCATGTTTATCACAAGTTTCTTCATCACTGCTATTTCTTCATTTTTTTGCAATTCAGGGCAGTGGCGGAGCTAGGGGCTTTGGCACCCGGATTGGGGGGCGTGGCACATCACCCACACAAGTGACCCAATGGGCGTCCAGGGAATTGTGGATGGCTGCAGCAGCTCCCTGTTGAGCAGCGACAGAGGAACTTTTGCAGGGCTTACAATGCAAGTGATACTGCCCATGAAAAGCTCCTTGCCTGCTCGCCTGCTAGTTCAAACACAAAGAAAGACAGAAGAAAGGCGGCCCCCCTCCACAAACAGCGAGGGAGGAAAAGAACAAAACACTTGGAGAAAAGCCTCCTTAGCGCTCCATGAATTTGAAGGAGGGAAAGGCTCAAAACAGTAGGGGAAAGAGAGGTGGAGTAAGGACCTGGGGACGCTGACATGAGTCAGCTGCGATTTAAAGCAACAGTAGGGAATGTAAGAGAATGGGCTGCTTGGGGGTGAGGGAGAAGCCCTGAGGCGCCAATCCAAGCCAAATGTGTTATTTTGGGAAGGGGCCTGGGAAGCTTTGCTCCTCTGTGTGTTTGCATGTTGCTGGGCTTTGGAGGTTTGGAGAGACAGGGGAGCCGCTTTGCCGCAAGCCAGGGAGCTCGGCTGGAGTGCCCGGTCGGGAACCAGCCAGTCAAGGCTGACCGTTGGGGACTACCCCGTCCTTCTCCCTCCCCAGCTCACTGGAAAGCGGCAAAGCGGGATCCGCTTACAGCGAGACAGTGCTTTGCCACTTGCAACTCACGGGCTTTGGGGTCACGGGTGGGGGGTGCCGAAATGTCACCTCCCCCTTCAGGATGGCACCTGGGGCGGCTCCCCCTACCCCCCCATCGGTATGCCCCTGATTCGGGGGGCGGGCAGATTCAATGTGTTCAATCACTTTATCTTCCAAAATTTCCACTCCTCCTGTTGATCTCTCTGGTTGTCTCTCGGAATTCAGATCTCAAAATCTCTTAACAGTGATTTGAATATTCTCTTTTAAAGTTCCAAAGTAAGTCACTGGGATTTTCTGAATCATACTGATTCTTCCCACCCGTTCAGCACTTATGACACAGCTAAAAATCCAACACAAGGAGATGGAGACTTGTAAAAAACGTAAGTTATAAATTATAGGCAGCAAAGAGTCATTATTTGTTTTTTATCATTCTAAGGTAATAAATCTTTCAGTCTCTTGAGAGAAATTCCAGCCTGTAGCCTTAAAAGTTTTCTACACCATCTGCAGTGCTGTTTGGTTACCAGTATGCTATTTAATTGCCAGATAGAGAATCCAAATTATCTTTTTTCTTTTTCAGTTCTGTTTATAATAATTAAGAGAATTTAATGGTGCAGACCTTGAACCCTTGTTAAAGGACACTTATGCAGTGTTGAGCTGTTGACATATTTCTTGTTTTGGATGTCTCCTCAAACCCTCCTGGGGGTGCTTTTTCTTCCATTGGTGTGATGACAAAATGATTCTTCAGAACTTTTGAGGCATCTGCTCTTTGACCCCCCCCCACTCCTCCAAGAGGGGGTTAGGTAGTCACATTAGAAATCTGACAAGTGTTTATCATTGCATAAATATATTCAGCTAGCAAGAGCTCAGGTGAAGGCATCTGGACCGACATACTTCAAAACCAGAAGATCTGTTATACTTTTTCAATACAAAAACTACTTTTTCTGGGAAAGTTCTGATCTAGTCTCCATTGCTTTCTTGAGAACCCTTATGTGGGCACACCACTGCTTTGACTAAAGAATCCAAAGTTACATACTTGGCTCCTTTTATTTTGGTTAAAATGTCTGAGCCAGCTTTAAAGGACAATCAGAGCCAGAGTCAAGCTGGGCAATAGTTTCTTGCTAGAACCACAAATGGGCTGAATTTCCCCTGTCTTTTGTGTTCCAGAAGGCTTCACATTAAGTTCAAGAGGGCTTATAAGTGTGCTGGTAAATCAACAAGAATTTGACTGAAATATATTAGTTTTCCTGCACAACACATATGAGAATCAAGAGTGACCAAGTGATGTTGGTTCACATACAAGAGGGGGGCAAGAACTGGAAACAGCAAATGGATATTCTGGGATACAAAGATATGGATTTGCAAGGGAAGGGGAGAACAACAAAAGAAAAGAGGCTCTGTGGCAGTTTTAGGAATAGAAGTAGGTTAAACCATGGCTTGACTATTCTTTGCACATCATCCTGAGTCTAATCCCTTATTAATTAGAATACACATGAAAAGATGAATCCACTGTTTTCAAGTGCACAATATTTGAAAAGTGCCCAGTTTCAGATTTGCCATCAATTTCTTGATATTTTGACCTGTAAAGTAAGAACAGGCTACAAAGCTGCAAGCTGCTCAAATGTTTTCATTAAAAAAAGCAAAAAGTTAAACAAACAAAAATTTAATGAACCTTCCATGGAACTACTTTAAAATATACATGTGGCAGTTCACCTCTTTGGGAATTACAGATAGGAAGAACTTTTCTATTACTATAAGCATTAAAGCATCTTTGTCTTCTTTAAATTATGTTTCAGAAAATTTGACATGGCTATGAAAATATATATATGTGATTGTTCCAATACAAGATGAGCTATGAAACCAATATTGTTAAATCCTCACATTTATTCCTTATAACAGCAGCCCCTGACACAAATATGGATATTATCACAATTGTTTATGTAATATCATTAATTTGTAAGCTATAGCAAATCAAATGCAAATCTTTGGCAAATCTTGCTGCCAAAGCACAATCATGTTGTAGGAGCTAAGATCCAAATATGCACATGGGGACGACTTCTTCTTCTTCTTCTTCTTCTTCTTCTTCTTCTTCTTCTTCTGTATGTTGGTAATGCTGCTTTTGATATCCAAGGACAGTAGTGGGCCCCAACCCAACAGCTGAAGTAAAGGATCTTAGCTCCTACAACATGATTGTGCTTTGGCAGCAAGATTCACTCTTCGTTTCCAGAATGAGCACAACTTATAGGAGGAGAGGGGCTGTCACATGCCACTGGTGGACCCTGGGATTTCAAATTTCAGCAGTGCCCTGTACAACACCAAAATTTGGCACACACCCCTCCGCCCTTCGCCTTCCATTCTACATAATAGTTGTGACGCCCCCAAGGGTCTGCGCCCAGTGTGACCGAACCAGTCACACTCCTCTAAATCCACCTCTGCACTTGCTGTGTGGACAGGGCCACCTCCCTTCTCTCTTTTTTCTGTCATTCTCTTCTCTCTTTTACTGCCACCCCTTTCCTCTTTCTCTTTTTGTCTCCTCCTGTTCTCTCTTTCTTTTTCTCCAAGTGTATATGTTTCGTATGGTTATGTTTTCTAGCAGTGGAGCCTTGATCCCCACTCCCAATCAAAAATGATAAAAATACAAATTAACACACATGCCCCACCTCATTCTACGATACATCCTGGTTACCTAGGAGAAAATGGCTCAAGACAAATACCAGGTTTATGAATCTATCTCTAAGATTTCTTTGTTGCTAAGAATAACCTCATAGTGAGAGTTTCAGCTGTTGTATCTAAAGCTTGCACTAGACTCCATAAAAATTGAGTGGATTTTTTATTGGATGCACATCAATTCTGAAGACACTTCAGTTGCTGTATATCAAGGAAAACAGCTTTCTGATATGCTGTGCACCAAATTCCTGATAAGACTCTTGAGTATTCTAGATAATCTGCTCTTCATTCCTTCTCAGCACACTGAGAGTCTTTCCAGTACGTCACAGTGGAATGTACATGTACTCCTACAGTTCCTAGCAACAATCGAAAGCAACTGGAGAGAGGTATTTGGATTATGCTAATTAGGCAAGAGCATTTTTTCTTTTAGCAAGCTGGATTTACAAAAGCGGACCCAAGGGCCAGCACATAGCAACAGCCTGGAAAAAAGGAGGTAGCCCCTCTCTCTGGTCTGGGTCTCCTCTATTGCCAGATCTTCACAGGGTATGCTTGGGGATAACTGGTGAAGGCAAAGCATCCTTCCCTAATCCCCTCCAGCTTCTCTCCTCCAGCTCCAAATGGGTGAAGAGCAAAGGCTGAGTCATATGTGTGTACTCATCACTTGATGATTTGCAGTAAACCCTATTATGGCCTCAACTAAAACAGATTGTGTTCAAGACGTTGACATGCTCATCATGCCATGAAAGCTCTATTGGCAGTGTTTGATCTGTGCCTGCCTCACACATGCAAGAAAATAACATTTGCTGCTGAAATCATTCAACAATTAATGTGCAGGTAAAAACTCACTCTTACGTCCTTTCAGTATGATCTACAGAACAACAAATATCTAGTTTTTGCTTATTTTTTCCACAGGATTTTGTTCGCTTGTTTGTTTGTTTTTGCACCTTTGCTACTTTTTTTCCTTTGCAGAGGTTCTCACACTGGTCTGTGGACCACTGCTGATCCATTACAGATGGATAGGTTGGAAAGGTGGAAAGGTTGCAGAACACTTGAGAATATCTCTACTTGTCCCTGTGCTTGCCCCCCCCCCCAGGACAGAAATCGAGGTCATTTTGATCAGGGGTGGATTATTAGTCAACCAATCTTCCCCTACAAACTGACCAGTTAGAGGAACCATTCTTAGTGGCTTGAGATCAGGCTTGTGATTTTATAGTGCACTGGGGGTTTTAAGAATGGTGCCAGCTCGGGGGGGGGGAGTTATTAAAATATATGTTATATATGGTACATGCTTTTATTCCCAATATTCAGAAGTTTTAGTCCCAATATTCAGAAGTATGATTTAGGAAGGCCAGTGGGATATAATCACCAACATTTCCCTTCCCAGTCTTTCTAGTCACATCTGATTCCTTAGAAATATTTTAATCTTAGATTAGTTCAGATAATTCTACACACCAGCAATATTGCACTAGGCTATAAATCTCTTTAAGAAAAAAAGGTTTGTTTGTCCTATCAGAAAATAATTGGGTAACCTTACTCTTAAATGGCTGTGTGAATAGATTCATCCCATATGTTTGAATGGTTCTATAAAATATGAAGCACTAATACAGTGGTGTCCAAACTTTTTTCAAAGAGGGCCAGATTTGATGAAGTGAAGGGCCATGAGGGCTGACCAAAGGACCAACCAAGGTTGTTGGCTTTTTTTTAGGGTTGAAGTTGTTGGGTGTTTTTTAGGGTTGAAGTTGTTGAGGTTTTTCTAGGATTTTACCCCAGGAAATGAACTGACTGGCGGGCCAGATTAGGCCCCTGAATCAGACTTTGGACATGCCTGCACTAATGGAATAGCTGTAATTATTAACTTACATTGGTTTAACTGTCACAGTTTTCCTCAAGGAATTCTCAGAATTGTAGTCAGGTAAGAGAGCTGAGAGTTCTCTGCTATGAATTCTTAGCTTGCCTTTCAGGTTCTCAGGGGAGGGGGAATGATATTATGTAACTTATAAGATTGTAGTGCAGTTATGCCGTATGATGGTATAGATGTTGATAATATTTTCTGAATTCTTGTTGGGAAGAGTTTCAAGGTAACATGTCATCATGTTATAGAATAAAGCAACCCTCATGCTTGTTGCTATGCCTTGATATCATAGTAACCATGATGTCATAGTATGGAATATATAGGCAGCATTTTTTTTCAAAGAAAATGTAGTTCTCCCCTTTTAAAATCTCTGGTATCTCGATCCATGGCAAAAGAGAGTTTATATCCACCAGAATGGAGTTCCTTCAGACTGTAAGTGTTTTCCCTTATTAATAATCCATTTTCAAATGCATTAGCATGCTGAAGTTGTGTTGTTTTTGTTCCATAAAGTCTACTCACATGTCAAATATATTTATATGTGTTAAAATTCAGGATGAAATAATGGCACAGGTTACATGACCAGGGATCAGAACATGACTTTTTGTGCTCCATATATTTTATGCTTCATTTATTTAACACATTTCAAGCCCATTGTTTAGGGTTCCTATCCTCCCAAGGTAGGTGACAATGCATCATTACACTACAATATTAAAATCCAAAACTTTTAAAATAACAGTAAAATGAAGAGAATAAAATGCTGCCTAATGAGATGACGGGTAGCTTTCGCCTTCTCCCTTTCTAATCAACTTGATACATAAAGTCTGGAGCTATAGTGGGGCACCATTTCAGTGCGGGAAAAGGCTTTGAAGAGATTTGGGAGCAGGCGGAGAAGTTTCATCAGGGTTTAAAGGCCTGGTCTTGGAACATATTCAAGATTAAATTACATAGAACCAATATTATTTGGTCAACACACAACAACAATTGAAAAGGAAAAGGAAAAGGAAAGGAAAGGAAAAGGAAAAGGAAGAAAGGGTCTTGTTTGTTTGGTATGATTACCAAGCTAGGCATGTGTGTGATTCTGAGGTTGGCTCCTGAAATGCCATCATGGACGCTGACCCCTTCCTGGGTGGACACCAGTTGGGGCCTGTTGGGCAGGGAGAACAGAGTGCACATGGCTGGGCAGCTGCTAGGGAAAACCCCTCGGTCCCCCTGGACCTCTAGCTCAAGTTCCCGCCTGCTGCAGCATCTCAAATGGGCCAGTCCCTGGCCTCCCAGTGGGTGTGCCTTGCAGGCTGAGAGGGCATTGGCTACACGCCTGCCCTCTATTGTATTCAGCATTGACTTATATCTTCACTGTACTTTATCATTAAGCAAAGTCCTGTGGAAAAGGACTTGAATCAGCAAATTTCTAGAAAACATCACAGTTACAGTATATGTATTTCCAAGTGAACCTCAAAGACTTAGTCTTTGTTGGCCAAGGAAGATCAGCAGTTCATTGTTCCATTTTCCTGAGCTCTCATGTGTTAATCATTTTAGATTCCAATAATAATAATAATAATAATAATAATAATAATAATAATAATAATAATATTAAAAAATTATTTATACCCCGCCCTTCTCACTTCAAAAACCGGGCATCTAAAAACAAATTTAAAACACTTAATTATAAAAGCAGCATAAAATACAATATAAAAACATGTCTAACAATAAAATTCAAAGTTCAGAAATCAATTTAGGGGAAATCCATCTAATAAGCATTAGATAATCCCCAGGGCTGCTGGCTGAATTGGTCCTACTTGGGCCAGTGAGGAGGCCAGGGGAGAATTAGCTGTGGGGTCTCAGAGTGGGTAATCTTTATAAAAGGGGAGGGGGAGGGAAGAAAAGGGAAATAAAAGATCAGGCTGAATTCAAATTAAAGGCCAGGTGGAATAGCTCTGTCTTACAAGCCCGACAGAAGGAGATTAAATCCTGAAGGGCCTGAGTCTCATGGGACAAAGCATTCCACCAGGTCAGAGCCATCTCTGAAAAGGCCCTGGCCCTGGTGGCGAATAGTCTGGCTTCCTTAGGGCCCAGGGCCTCTAAACTATGGTTATTCACGGACCTTAAGGTCCTCTGCGGGGCATACCAGGAGAGGCGGTCGGTCCCATAAATATGGGGGCCCTAAGCCACAAGGGATTGTTGTTTCTTTGTCCTGACAAGCTCACTGGTTAGCTCAAATTTCAAAAGAGAGCAAGGCAATATACCCAATTCATGCTTCTCCACTCCTCTTGTTGAAGGCAATGAGCTTGTGGCTAATAGACCAATGGCATACTGTCCTTATACCGACTTTTCACTGCTGGACAGCTGTTCCATGCACTGCTCACAAAGCTGTGAGTCTTTAGATGTTCCAGCATTACTGTGGGATGAATGCACAGAAGAGCATATATGTAGTGCCATTATTAAGGGTACTACTGTGTGACCCCCCCCCCACAATATGCTATGCCAGCCTTTCTCAGTCATTGGTCTCCAGATGTTGTTGGGCTACAAGTCCCATCATCCCTGACCACTGGTACTGCTAGCAAGGGATGATGGAAGTTGTAGTCCAACAACACCTGGGGACCCAAGGCTGAGAAAGACTGCCAAATGGTCACTTAGTATTTTGCTCTTATTTTCTTGGACATGTGACTGATCTCACTTTCCTTATTTGAGGGCTTATCCTTTTACCTCACTCTTTCTAGTCACAGATCTGCACTTTAAAGCTCCATGTCCAAACGGGGCATGGTGCAGTTTTACACTTAAACCAACTGAGATTACATCTCTGTAAAATGGCTATCAATTTCCAATAATAGCTACCAAACTTGAGTTGCAGACAGGTCTAAATTAACCTTAACGCTGATCTCTCCTGAAACTTGTGGTCCTATGTCTTATTTGTGGCTCTTCTCCCAACAGGCTGGATGAGCCCAATTGATTCATTGATTTGGAAATCTTTTGAAGCTCCTTAAACCATGAATGTCTGCAGTACCCATATAATCACGTAGAACACAATTGTGTTCCTTCCATGATCATATGAAGCAAGATATTGAATAATATGCTCATCCCTTGATTTATGCAGATTAGTCCAGGTTTACCCTTAAGTCTTATATGTGCTAAGAAAATGCACTTTAAACATAAAAAGTTCAACAATTTGATTTCTAGTGTTGTCTAATGCTAAAATAGTTTTCGCTGCTTACTCAGTATTACTCCCTGCTGGTGGGAAATTCCATTAAATGGCATCTCCCACTGAGAGTGGCAACAGTGCTGTTAGTTGAGTGGTGATATATGATACTCTTATATGCTTTAGTCAGAGTACCAAACTAAAAGGCTTGAATACTATGAGCATATAAGTTATGATGGCTGCAGTCACATGGTTTTTAACAAGTCCCTTGTTCATACTGTGGTCAAATATCAGCTGAATCTGAGCTGTTTCATACATGGCACTTCCATGAATAAGACTGCGCCTCATGTGGAAATTTGGCTCTTATTGGAGCCGTAGATAAGCTGTTAGCCTATTCGTCCTATGGGAGTCATTTATAAGGAGGTTGGAATTGGGGAAAGGGTTAACTTCCCACCCCATGCCCTGTCACCCTCCTACTGCCCAGGGCATGTATGATGGTGGCCCCCACACCCTAGTCATACAGCGATATAGCCTGTCACAGTAGCTGGCAAGATGCTAAATGGATCAATGGTCTCAACTATGATGCAACTTGACAAAGTTGTAGCATGTGGACTTCGTGTGTGATAAATAACATTTTATACCTTATCATTAAGTTAAATAAGTAAGTCAAAACATATTAGCATAGCTGTAGGCTTGGTTGTGGGTAGAAAGATGGAAGAATGGCATATGTAGCTTTGTGGAGTTGAGAAGTCACCCACTGTGGAATTGGCAGCAAACGAGCTGCCGTGTTACACTTCTGTACCAAACCAAGTACTGAACAGGACTGATGGACTTTGGGGTCTTAAATCTCAGCGGCACCCTGTGCAATGCCAAAATTTGGGGGCCCCAACCTCTCCCGATCCATTCTACAGCATTGTTGTGGCACCCCCTGCAGTGTGGCACCCAGTGCAGATGAACTGGTCACCCTACTCTAAAACTGCCTCTGAATAGGCTATAGGTCCCAGATAGGATTAGTTTTAAAACCAGGGTGAGTAACTTATGGCCTTCCACTTGTTGGCAAACTACAATTCCCAGCAGCCTCAGCCAATAATGACAGGGATGACTGTAGTCCAGCAATGTATGGAGGCCACAGGTTCCTCACCCCTGTGTTAAAGGAACAGTACATTGCAAGAAACATTCCATCTTTAGCATGGCCTACATGCTCCAGTGATATATACTCTACTAAAAAAATCTTCCTAAAGGAAACCTGCCCCATTATGTTCTACAATACCAGAAAACTTGAACTAAGCATATTTAGGTGTGGGAATTTACTTCTGGGTAAATATGAATAGGACTGCATAGCATGCAACTGTCCTGTTTTTACGGGGGCATCCCGGAATTGTAGAAGCCTTCTCATTTTATCCCCGGATGTCATGGGTTGTGCACCTTCACAGACCAGCTACTGCCGCTGCCGCCCAGTCACCTGCTGCCCCCCGCTATAGATGCACAAAGAGGTTGGACAGGCACACGAGCAAGTGGTGGGGATGGGGGCGAGTGGGCAAGCAAGCGGGCAAGCAGCAGCAGCGGGATGTTGTGTGGGACAGATGCCCCCATTTCCTCTTGGGAAATGTTGGAGTCTATGGGACTGTACTGTATAGCATTTACGTTTGTATTTAGATTTCCACCATAATAGGCACCCCTAGGCTGGTGCAGTAATACAGCGGAAACTATTTCCTTTAGAACCATTTTCTGTCTTGTGGTAAAACAAAAACCAACTGTATATAGTGGTACCTCAGGTTAAGTACTTAATTCATTCTGGAGGTCCGTTCTTAACCTGAAACTGTTCTTAACCTGAAGCACCACTTTAGCTAATGGGGCCTCCCGCTGCTGCCACACCTCCGGAGCATGATTTCTGTTCTCATCCTGAAGCAAAGTTCTTAACCCAAGGTACTATTTCTGGGTTAGCGGTGTCTGTAACCTGAAGCATATGTAACCTGACGCGTATGTAACCTGAGGTACCACTGTATATAAAAGTGAAGAGTGCAAGAGGACCTAATGATTTATTTATTCAAGGAAACCCTTATTATGCTCTCTAAATATGTATAATATATTTAAAAGCCTCAAGACAGACATGCTTATTGTTGATTATAGGATTATAAGTTGTCATGAAAGGGAACTTTTTAAAATAGCAATATTTTAAATACCTGAGCATATATTATTCAGAAATTGCTGGGGGCTGCCTCTTGAAACAAAATACTATATATAATGAAAAGATGCTGTCTGGTTCAAGCAAACAGAATGAGCACATTCTAGCAAGATTCAGAAAGGATGTTTATTCATGCATTAATAAAAGCTGTAAACAGGGCAATGATATATTTAGCTTGGACATGTAGCATTTATTCCTGTTTCATTCCAACTCTTTGAGAAGCTTGATGCTTCAGCATCATTATTTCCTTCTTCTGTTTCTCAGCCTTGTGATTTGACTTAAAGTTGGATCCCCAAAATGGATGAAAATGGATGAAAGGGATGCAGACAAGTCTAGAGCTTGTTTCTTTAGGTGCAAGAGGATGATCTGTGGTGAGCCTTGGGCTTGTGAACTCCCCTTTCAGCTCTTTATAGAAGATTGAAAGCTCTGGTTTTCATTTAAAGCTGTGACATCTGAGCTTGGTGAATTGTGTCTTGTTTAAACTATGGCTAGTAAGTACAAAGCAAGATCAAACTATGGTATCAGATCTCAGTTTGTTCTCAAACCACAGTTTAACGCCTTGGAAATCTGTAGAATTGGATGGCTTTTGGAATCTGGTTAGTATAATATTGAAAACAGTTCGTCCTCATGGGCATGAGAGAGGTGGCAAGAGGAGGGTGAGTGTGAAGGCCAAAGGCTCACAGCCATGGTTTATTCTCACAGTGGGAACCCAGGGATCCTCATTACATCTGAACCAAGACTAAGTATATATTATGCATTCACCGTCAGAATGGATGGAAAGAGGTGTATTGCAGGGAATTCTCTGTAGCTGCACAGTGCATCCCTACAGCAAATACGAATGCATATGCCTTGAGGGGGCAGAAAAAGGGGATGAGTGGGGAAGGAAAACTCCCTGCTCCCCTCATTCAGTTTATCTAGTGGAAAAATTGGAAGTGATGGGGGGGGGATGGGATAAAACCCTCTTGTAAACTGTACTTTAAAAAAAATTAAGAGAGAAATGCTTTTCAATGCATTTAAAAAAACTGTTTCAGATATACTTTAATCCCTCAAAATGCTGTCAAATATCTGTAAAATAATCCACGGTATCTGGCATTACAATCCTTGCAGACTATAGACATGCAGAATTCTTATATCGTCTCTGCTTCAGATCCCTCCATCTTCTGCAGCTTGCGAAAGAAACTGATATTTATTTGCAATATATTTGTACACACACCAAATCATGCCAACCTCCAAGGAGGGAGAGTCCACCACATCCCAAGGGAGTCTGTTCCACTGTCGAACAGCTCTTCGCATCAGAAAATTATTCCTGAAGTTTAGTTGAAATCTCCTTCTTGTAACTTGAAGCCATGAGTTTGGGTCCTATCCCCCTGTTTTGCTAAATCAGTTACAGGTTCTCTGATGGATCTTATTGAGGGGAAAGGTTTTTATCTGAACAAAATAAAACTTCTAATGTAAAACCACCCCCAAACAATCAATGAACCACCCTCTTACACAAAGAGAGAGGACTTATGGCCCTAAGGGAAGGGTTGATTGCACAAGGCCAATCCTATGCCTCCTCGATCCTCTTGCGCACTTCCACTACACACCCAGAGCAGGAGAAAACAAGCTTGTTTCCTCTTCCATGTGACAGCCCTTTAGAATTTTAAAGATGGCTATCATATCTCCTCTCAGCCTTTTATTTTCCAAGCTAAACATACCCAACTCCTTCAACAGTTCCTCATAACCATTTCCAGGCCCCCATCACCTTGGTCACTCTCCTCTGCACACGTTCCAGCTTGTCAACATCCTTCTTAAATTGTGGTGCCCAGAACTGGACACAGTACTCTAGATGGGGTCTGACCAAGACAGAATAAAGCGATACTACTACTCCTGACCTGGACAATAGATTTCTGTCGATGCAGCCTAGAATAGCATTAGGTTTTTTGCTGCTGCATCACATTGTTGACTCATGTTAAGCCTGTGGCCTCCTAAGACTCCTCGATTCTTTTCACATGTACTACTGGCAAGCCAGGTGTCTCCCATCCTATATTTGCCATCATTGTTCTTTTTTAGAGTTTTCTCCTCTGTAGAGTCCCCGTCCCCCCCAAAGTTCTTTTGTACTTCTGCAAGTCTTGTGGAATCCCTGCTCATACCTTTCTCTTGTGTGTGGTCTGGTGCTGCATTTGGCTTTGTACTCAGAGAATGAGTTTGCTGCTAGTATATGGGAAATACCTGGCCGTCACTAGACTTCTTCTTCATGGTGTTATTCTCCTCCTCCTGTCTTTTCTCTCCTTGGTCTTAGTTGCCCATTTTGCCATTTAGGGTTATAATGGGTGCTCGTAAAAAGAAGCAAGTGGGTCTCCCATAGTACTGTGCCCAAATTTTTTAACTATTCTCAATTAATGAGAAAATAACTTGCATTTGAACATTTGCAAAAGTGAAATTCTCACAAGGGAGGTGCAGTGTTTTTGTTCTGCTTCTTTTAGGTGGCCAAGGGATTTTTGTGAGTTCCCTTTCCTTCATTTATTCTGCAAGTCATGCCACCAATGGTCTGGCCCCTGCTGCAATCCTGGGCACCCATGCTTGAATTAAAGTCTAGGAGCAAGATATTGCATGGTGACTCCTCTCACAGGATTTCTTAAGTTCATGAGCCATGGGCATTCAGGGAGGCTGCTGGAGAAACATTTACTGGAAATAAAAATGCACATACCACTCTCAGATCCTTGTAATACGATATGGTAAGCTCCAAAATTCCACACCCATAGAAATTCTGAAGCACTCTGAGAAAGAGACAGAAAGATGGCAGCCTCTTTCACTGGGGAGGAAAGGTTTTGAGAAACTGGAGGACAGATTTTGTCACAGCAGTTTTCATCACAGCCATTCAAAAGACAGTAAATGAAGCTGAAAGACACCGAGGATGAAGAGGATGAGGAAATGATGCCAAGGAAATGGGGAACAAAATAGTGCTGATCTGTGTTAACTATGAAAAGGTGAGTATTATTTGTAATTTGTTCACAGAAGTATCAAATGCAAAATATAAGAGAATATTGAAATTCAGAATTGCTCAGTGCCCCCCCCCCCAATAGCTCATTATTTACTGGAATCTTTATAAAAAAACTAGACACTTCTTCTTAATGGAATATAGGCTTTAAAAAAACTATACTTAATAGAGAATAAGCAGTGATAAGACAAATACCTTTTAGCTCTTGCCCCCTTTCCCCTCTTTTCCTCTTTCCATCCTCTGTATTATTCACTCAATGCCGCTACTTTGCTAGTTTTCAAATACTGCTCTGAAATGCTGCTTGGGTGAGTAATTTAGTAAATGATTGCTCCAGACTGTAGGGCTAAGATGCACAATATTTCTGAGGCTAGATTTGAATGGCTTTGCTGGTGGAGTAATGTCTCTGGCAGTTCTGGTATTCCTAGCTTGCTGATAAACTACTTGCAAGCCTAGAGTATACCCTCAGCCATCTTACACGTTGCCTAGTATCTGTGGTACTTTTAAAATAATACTTGTTGTTGTTGTTGTCGTCGTCGTTGTCGTCATCGTTGTTGTTGTCGTTGTTGTCGTCTTACAATCACTGCCCAAAGCAGTTAGGAAAGCATTGTGGGAGAGAGAAAACAAGCCAGGGACTCTTCCTTCTCTGTAAATGGACAGATGACACTGTATAGACAGTTTTGGTTCTGAGTCAGCACCCCAGTTCCCTCATGCAGCAGAGAGCTGATAAGTCCATTGCCTGAATGATGAACCTGGGCAGGTTGACCCTACTTGCAAACTGCTGCAATTCAAGCAAGATGATTTTTCACTGGCTAACACATCTTCAAGTATGTATGGGTCCTTTAAATTCCCCCCCCCCGGCTTTCTTTTCTCGCAAGAGCATGCTAAATGAAACAAGAGCAAATTACGAGGACTGAGCTTCAGGATTTCCCCACACAGCCTTTGTGTCTTTCACAGCACCTAGTGACCTCTTGGCCTCCAGTGTAAAATGGGTAGGAAGAGTCTGGAGATCTGGCACCCAGCCAACATCAAATTAATTTCCTTCCCTGTGAAACAGCTCTGGTTTCATAGCAAGGAGTTTTGTTGTTTAGCTGTCCTAGAATGAATGGGTTTCTGTTTACCATATCGCCTGTTTGATGAAGGCAAAGCTCCAGGGCAAGGTTCTGTATTAATCACTCTTCCAAATGGCATCTTAGCTATGAGATCATTAATAACTGTGGCAATTAAGATACTTTAATATTGATATTAATGGTCATATTATTAGGGCAGTGACTCTGGGCCTATTTACACTCTCAGTGGCAATCACTGATGCAGGGCATCTGTGCCCATTGATTGGGGCATCAGCTGCTTATTACATGGAAGTTGTAGCATGTGATTTGGCCCTGTGTGTTCACACCAAATTTCAAGGACCAAGAAAGAAAGAAAGAAAGAAAGAAAGAAAGAAAGAAAATTAAATTGCCTTTATATCTGCAGTGACCACAGCTGTAATATATCTCATTAGCAATGTTTACAGAATTACTGTCCTTTTTTGGCAACTGGGAATGTATATTTATAGTGACTATTTCCCTGCTGGTACTTCACGAGTTGCCTAACATGATTTAATCCCATATTTTCCCAACTATTGCTGTTCAGATAAGATGAAGGCTGTGTCCAGCATAAGAGGTCAACTTACACAAGAATGTGGTCCAACCTCATAGGAGGTTTTTCTAGAAAAGCATTTGTTTGAGAAAGAAGGGGTGCATATTCAAATTCAAACTGAACTGAAGGAAACTCACTTCCTTCATAACTTGCAGTAAAGCTTAGGGCTCAACTCAACTTGTCCAGATGCTGTTGAGCTGTCACCCCTGACCATGCCCCATGCCGACTGGGGGTGATGGGAGTTGGAGTCCAACAACATCTGGAGGTCCAAAGGTTCCTCATCCCTGCCTTAGACTGGTGTCCCATTCTTGCTAACACTGGAGCTGTGAGAGTTTGATTCACTTACAATGAATCTTACAAATGAAAATTTTCTTGCACTGCAAAGATGGTAACTCTAGAAGCATGTGCTGTAGCAAGGCTGCTAAAACAGCAGGGGAACAGTCCAGATAAGGAGCTAGAGCAAAGTTCAAGCAGTAGAGCAATAAAAGTGTTGCACCAGTGACAGCCAGGCAGCTACTGAAGATTCCCCTCCCCCCCCCACACACATTGCCTTATAAACCCAGCCATGAGGAATTAACCCATGGTCTGGCTTAGTGCTATATCGAATCCAAGGCTCCTTGTTTGTTTCATTTGAAACAAACCACAAGGGTTGTTCTTGACTTGTTCTTGTTTGAGGGGAAACAAACTATGAACCATGGTTTGGATGCTATGCTAAGTCAAACCATGGCTTCGCTTCCAGAGGTGGGGAAGAGTAAGTGGCCACAACTGCTCTTGCACACTAAGCCATTGTTTAGCTTAGCATCACATGTGGATGAGGCTGATGTCTTCAGCTGAGCAGAACAGGTGCTTGCATGAATAGAAAGGATTTTAGCAGATGATGAACATTACATTCCTTCCCCTTTGAGAAATAAACTGCAATCATTTCTGCAGATACATGTGTGCAGCTTGGTTAATTTGGTCAGCAAGCTATTCATTCTTTATTCATTGACTTGACTTGATAAGTATTGTATATGGGATTCAATCTTAGTGCCTTCTTTAGCAGAAAGCAATGCAGAGTTAGGGCTTTTACTGCAGATCTCTCTCAGCATCACAACTGCTAAAGAGCAAGAAGTGGTGAAGAAGACCTGAACCACTAGCACTTTGCTCCCCATTTCAGTTGGGGAATGTATTCTTTCTTCTTCCCCTATTGAACAGGTCTGGTCTGCTGTGGTTCCTGACCCATCATTGGGCCATACGTCTTCCCACTGCCTTCTGGGTAGGCATCTTACCTTTCTGTACTCCAGTGGTTCTCAAACTTTTTTCTGTGGGCCACACATTCAGAAAACAAATTTGCTCACATCACATCAATTTTCTATTGATAAGAAATACATTGAAAACAAAAAAGAAACAATTCTCAGCAGTGCTTGATTTATAACATAGAACACAACTTCTTTATAATATGATCAAGGGACATCCACAAAGTATTGAACAATGCAGCTACATAGGAACACGAATCGTTCTCAAAATATAAAGGTAAAAGGGTACTGGACCCCTGGACGGTTAAGTCCAGCCAAAGGCGACTATGGAGTTGCAGGGCTCATCTCGCTTTCAGGCTGAGGGAGCCAGTGTTTGTCCACAGACAGCTTTCCGGGTCCTGTGGCCAGCATGATTAAACCACTTCTGGCACAACAGAACACCGTGACGGAAACCAGAGCACACGGAAACAAAGAATGATGGAGGAAACTCATTCTTTGAATTCCTGTCTGGTTGGTGGAGGAGCGGGCTTTCACCTGCAGTCTGGAACTCACTTCCCTATGGAATGAGAGGGCAGGCAAAGATACTGGGTGCAGGAGCACTCCGACTGCCATGACCTGCAACGAGCCACCTCCCAACTGTTCCTGGAAGTAGAGGATATCCTGCTAATTGGGCTTTAATTGGAGTAAAGTAAAGGCATGTGCTAGAAGTGATGAGACAACAAACTGCGGAACATCTTGGCTACAAGGATTTAAAGGTTGGAAATGAGATAAGGTTTCATTTGGTGCCAGAGATTTGGGGGGGAGCCTATGGTTGTTTTTCAAAGTGTTTATTCTGCATTTCTGATTTGGCAACCCTCTTCAGAATGCAAAGTTAAAATATAATATATAAAGGGGTGGAAGAAACTGGATTAAAAACATGAAATTTAACGTCAAACTGGAACTGCATGTGTGAGAGGAATGGAACAGAGAGAGCCCTTTGAAAGGACTATGTTGGAATGCAGAAAGAAACCACCCCCACTCTCCGTTATTTTCAAAGGAATGAGAAGGAGACTGAGACAATTTAGAATGTAATCTAACTGGAAAGATAACTGACTATAAATTTTCAGCTGAAGGAGGAAAGGAGTCTGCCAGCTGCAAAGTCAGAGGTTTTTTTTTTAATTAATCATTGGCAGTTTGGAATCAGACTGCTCTTTCTGGGCTGGAAAAAAATGGTGAGGACAGTTTATTTGTTGAAACAGAGGGGTCTCTAACAAACTCTTGAATCAAGGGACAAAGTGATTCAAAAGCTTTTGGAAAACTGAGACAAGCGCTTCCCCCAAGTTATGATGGGAAATATCAACAGTTGGAAGAATGAAGGACACAACATCATAATACTTAATGTATTAACACAAATTGAAACCGTAAGATTGTAGCTGTTGTATAAGGGTTTACTATCTTGAAGGGAATGTATCTGAAATTATTAAGATTTTGGAATGCAGAAAATAAAATAAAATAAAACACAAAGTGGAATCCATCAAAACTAGCATGTGAGGAAGGCACTTTAACTAAATTGTATAATTCACTATATAAATAATTGGTTTTAATAATTGTATTAATTGGATAAAATTGGCATTGTTATAATGAGACTGTTATTGGACCTATATTGGAAAATCAATTTTAAAAATATTTATTAGCAGCTAGATCTTGATTTCATCTCTGGTGGCCCAAGTGTCTGGGGCAACATTTTGACTGTACCTTCCACAAGTAACTCTTTCTCTTCTTCCAAATAGCTTCACCTCAGTGTTCATTTCTTGTTCATTCGAAACACACCCACACAACATTTTCAGACCACACTGGGCTTATTTTAGGGAGGTTGCCTCTTAGGTTCCTCCCCCCTCCCCTCAGAGCATACTAATGACTCCCCCTTTTCTCTTGGTAGCCTTGCTTTGCTTGCAAAAGATTGCTGATTCAGCCAGTGGCGGAGAGCCATTGGGGGCACGTCCCCAGGGCGTAGCATGCCACCATAGGGGCATGGGGCGTGTGCTGGGGCATGTGCTGGGGGCGTGGTGTGCCGCCCCTAGGGGTGTGGCACCCAGCACGGGTGGGGGGGCAGCCATGATGGCACCCTGCTGGGATCGCACTGCCAGGGGCAGTGCGCTCCTCCCGCACGCCTCTTCCTCTGCCAGTGGATTCAGCCTGCTATTTCTCTTGGTAATGTTGGAAAAGACTGCTGTCTGAAACCTTGGTGTGCCACTGTCAGTTTAGGCCTTTTTTGGCGGCCCTGAATAACATTTGATGTGCCCCCACCCCAGCAGCCCTCACACTGCCTTCCCCAAACCAGGTAAGTGAAGCACTGGGCTTTGGGGAGGAGGTGTGAGGGCTCTGGCAGGGTCTAGTTAGCACTTGCCCAGCTTTGGGAAGGAGGGGGAGGGATCTAGGATCCTTGCTTATCTGGCTTTAGGAAGGCAGTGTGAGGGCTGGGAGGGGGGACATTAGTTTTTGGCCTTGATTCCCCCCCCCCCCCCGCTGCCCCCTGACGAGACAGTGTATGGCCTGCGGGTTCCGTGTCAAAGTGCTCTTGCAGCACATCTGGTGTGAAAAGTTGGACCGCCCTAGTATAGGCAATAATTAGCTAGATGACCCCAATGCGGCATAAGCGGCATAAGGCCGCTACCTGTGTTCCCATATCCCTAGCAATTATAACTCAGCCCCTGCATTGGTTACTAGTACTTATGATTCTATTCCATTCAGTGCAAAAAAGGGTTTGACTTTGCCTGTCTGAAGGCCAATGTAAGTTATGGTCATCTCTGTCATATGTGACTCCCGCCCCAGACACAATTCTAAGGTGCACAAGGCAAATGCCACTGAAAATTCTAACACTTACTACCCACAGCGTTGTGTATACATGCACATTTTCCTTAAAATTATCTTTGATTTACGGTATCTATTATTGTTTGTTGTGCAACAGTCCAGGGAGAGACCAAGAAAAAGGGAAACACTCCCCCTAGGAACTGCACTCAAACACACACCCTGTTCAAATGTGTATAGTAATATATGCTGTGGTATTAAAACTAGTATACAAGGAAGGCATTGGTGAGGGACCTGATGCATAACCACCAAAGGATGCTGGAGAATGCAAATATTTGTATAATACTTTGAGGTTTTTGAAGCATTTCATGTACATTTTTCTAATGGCAATCCTTACAACTACATTGTAAGGTAAGTGTTATTACCTCCCCCCATAACACAGATGGTAGGACTGAGGCAGAGAGAGACTTGCATAACCCTTTCTCAGAGGTGAGGTTTAAACCAGGGACTTTCTGATTTGCAGCTCACTACACACTACAGAGTAGGGGCGCGGGTGGCGCTGTGGGTTAAAGCCTCAGTGCCTAGGACTTGCCGATCAAAAGGTCGGCGGTTCGAATCCCCGCGGCGGGGTGCGCTCCCATCGCTCGGTCCCAGCGCCTGCCAACCTAGCAGTTTGAAAGCACCCTCGGGTGCAAGTAGATAAATAGGGACCGCTTACTAGCGGGAAGGTAAACAGCGTTCCGTGTGCTGCGCTGGCTCACCAGATGCAGCTTGTCACGCTGGCCACGTGACCCGGAAGTGTCTGCGGACAGCGCTGGCTCCCGGCCTCTAGAGTGAGATGAGCGCACAACCCTAGAGTCTGTCAAGACTGGCCCGTACGGGCAGGGGTACCTTTACCTTTATCTTACACACTACAGATGATGCTTCATATATTTCCAATTTAATGTGCATGAGGAAGCTCACATGCTTTTATTCGGAAGGTCCTCCTAGGCAGTGGCATAGCGTGGGTTGCCAGTGCCTGGGGCAAGTGTCCTTTGCATTGCCGACTGATAGGCTGGACAAAGGAGCAATAGCTTGGTGAGCAACCTGAGTAGGATGGGGGGTTGGTTGGGAGCAAGGATCTTTCTAAAGCCCATGCAGAGGGTTCCTTAGCAGCTGGCCATCTCCCAAATCGGCTCCTTAGTCAACCTACATGAACACTGAGAGATTTTCTTTGTGAAGGGTAGGGTGTACTATTTTTTATTTATTATTACTACTTTATTTATTTCTTTAAAAATGTTTGCGCCCCCTAAGAATTTTGTGCCCAGGCAACCAGCCCTATGGCCCCTCCCACACTATGCCAGTTAAAATGATCAGGTAACAGCTGGTGATGGGAAATAGGCCGGAGACTCTGGAGAGCTGCTGCCACCAGCTGGAGTGAGCGGTAGATGGCTTGATGGACAAGTAGCCTGACCTAGATTAAGGCAGCTTCCTGTGTATCTTTGGCATGCTGCATTGGAAATGTGCACAGTCTTCACACAGAAAATGCATACATGGGCCAGCCAATGTGTCTAGAGCCTGCGTGACCATGACTAGAAATAATGACATTGGCCAGGGAAAGTTCCGAATCCTGTGTTTGTGCTGCTGGCTAGTTTAGCTCATTCCCCATACCTGTATATGAGTGAGCACAATCAATAGAGGTTGTGCTCAGTCTCCCTAAAATATCATGTCTCTTCTTTTCAGAAATGGCATTTTTCCCTTGCTAACTTCCCCTTTAACTCACTTTATCTTCACCAGATTTGATTTAATGATATAAAAGTAATTTGTTTCATCGTAAACAGGCATTGTCTGGTCCTCTCTATCCATCTTTTTAAGTGGTTTCATTGCAAATAGCACCATAACATAAAAAATTAATTAAATGAAGAGAAGAAGCACCCACCTGCTAGTTCACTATTTATGGGGCCATCTATAATTTAGGAAGCAGAATCAGAAATATACAGAAATAAAAGAAAAACTCACTGAGCTGCACAAAACCATTCTAAAGCACTTTTTTTTTTTTACACTCCCTGCAACAGAGCTTCATAAAGAAAATAGATTATGAGCAGTCACCAGGCCTAGTTGTGGAAGAATCTCTTCTGGATGGTTAAATCATTTTAATGGGCCAGATTCATGTCTAATATAAATCTGCATAATGCTACTATGGTCAAGATAGTTCTCCTGTTAATTGATTCATGGTTAGCTGACATTATCTCTGGAAGACCCAGAGCAGTGAGGACTCTTCTACAGCAGTGATATTTAATGTACAGTTCTAGGAACCTCAAATGGTCTTTGATGCATTTTCAAATAGCTTCTGAGGCAATGACTAAGCTAACAGATGAGATCAGAAGATCCCAATGTTTAAAGAAAGTTTCTACTGCATGCTGAAGAGGCAAGTCTCTTTTCCATGTAAACTTTAAAGGGCTTGCCCCATTAGCATTACAAATGACTTCACTGGACTTTTCAGAGAAAATAAATGCTCAAATTCCAAGTGGGGGGTGGGGGAAATAATGTGAATCAAATTCTAGAGAGAAACGTTTTTGGTCAATGGAAATTCCTGCAGGATGCTTATAGGATAGCCATCCTTTTCTGCAGTATCCTAAGGAGAAGGAGAAGTTTGTCATGATGAGCAGAATCCAATGGATTGAATCTGATTCCACCTATGGTTGACAGATAACCTAAAGTAAGGCTGGGAGAAAAGGAGGGAGGGGAGATCAAGAGAAGGCTCTTATGAGAAGAAGGTGGAAGCACTCCCTCCACAGAGTCATTAAGGAAGGAGAGAATGAAGGACCAATTTTGAACAAAAGCATCAGGTTTGGCACTGTTTGTAGGAAGCCAGATGGTTTGAGTCAGATTCTCAGACAAAGCTATGTGCCAAATATATTTATACTAGACCTCAAGGCCAATGTCTAAGGACATTTTCCATTCTCCCACAGTAGCCATAAGGGCTGCTACATGAAGAAAGGACTACAAATCCTTATGGAACAATTTAGGGTTAGAAAACAAGGAATACAGAGCAAGTGCAGGAAACTGAGGAACAGTCCCAGAAATGCTCATCTTAGGGGGAAAGCCACCGTATATGCAGATAATGTCCCCTCCAACACTTAGCATTGAGGAATTCATGTAGCTTAATTTAAGCAGTGTGAAGTACCAACAATTGCTGGAGAAATACTCCTGAAAGGGACATGAGCCCACATGGCTGACCAAGAGGCCCCAGTGATTAGTTCACCAATGTCCTTTTTTCAAACCAATCACAAACCATTATGGTTCTGAAACAGAGAATTAACCAAGAGTCCATAAAGAGCTAAAATATTATTTCAACATTGTGACCATTTATTCTTGAAGGAAGTCAGAGATCTGGGAGTGTTAGGGAGATGCTCACTGGAAGGACAGATCCTGAAGCTGAGGCTCCAATACTTTGGTCATTTCATGAGAAGAGCAGACTTTCCCTGATGTTGGGAAAGATTGAGGGCACAAGGAGAAGGGGATGACGGAGGACGAGATGGTTGGACAGAGTTCTCAAAGCTACCAGCATGAGTTTGATCAAACTGTGGGAGGCAGTGGAAGACAGGAGTGCCTGGCGTGCGCTGGTCCAGGGGGTCACGAAGAGTCGGACACGACTAAGCAACAACAACAAAAGAAGAAGAGGATTTCTCTCCATTTGGCATAGAGCTTTTTTACATAGATCTTGTATGAAACTCAGCAGTAAACCATAAACAATCACTTTTTACATTTTATTATTACATTTTTATCTCATCCTTCTTCCAAGCAAGGTGATATGATCTGAATGTGGTGTAGCAATGAGCGTGTCAGATGAACACTGTGGAGACTCAGGTTCCCATTCAGACTTGGAGCAGTCACTCTCTGTGCAACCAATATATGGGGTTGTTCTGGGTGGCAGGAGAGTAATGATCTGAGTTCCTTGAAGAAAAAGGAGATAAAAATGTAATAAATAAAATTTGTATCTCATGTTAAGGTGGTTTTTGCCTTCCAAACTGTTCCTGTTTGTAACACCTTTGGTAGACCTAGAGATATGAGCAGGAGCAGTTTGTTAGGTGGAATCACTGCCTAAGCTCCATTGAATAATTGTTCAATGTTGTATTCAGACATCAGGAACTCAGCCCAGACAGTTCTCATCAATCAATTTGCAGAAGTGTGGAATGAAATTCATAGTTGCAAGTTGTTGTTTTTAATAAAACAAAATTAGACAACAAATGGTTCACAAATGGAACCTCTGTGTTCAAAAGCAGTATTCTGATTACCAGATGCTAGAGCAAGCACAGTTCCCTCATCACTTTCATACTTACTTATTTAAGAAAATGTAAACTGCACCTTCTATTATGATGACATTACTCAGAGCAGCTTCCAGTAAATTAAGCGCCATTGCAAAATAAGTCAATAAAGATTATCAATATAATAAAACAACAAAGAGACTGTAGTACTGCAGGCAAAAACAGATGGAAAACAGGGGGCCTGTCCATTAAAAACTCCTGAATTTGTCAAATGCCTGCTGGAATAGAAACATCTTAGCTAGGTGGTAAAAAGCAAGGTGGTGTGGGGGCAAATGAACCTCCTAAAATGGGAAGTTCCATAATTTAGGTGCTGCTGCACCTAGGTCTACACCTAGCTAGTAGCACCAATGCAATATGAAGAAGAATTGGCATGTGAACTTCACCAGTAGAGACTGAGAAGTGGACCTTTGGTCTGATGATCCAGCAGGGCAATTCATATGTTCTTAGCAGTGTGATCCTATACATGTCAACAGAACTACAGTGTCCCAACCAAGGGAAGTCATAGTACCACTCTATTCTGCCTTGGAGAAGAGTCACCTGGAGAAGACCACACCTGGAGTCCTGTGTCCAGTTCTGGGCACCACAATTTAAGAAGGATATTGACAAGCTGGAACATGTGCAATGAAGATGATCAAGGGTCTGGAAACCAAGCCTGATTAGGAACGGTTGAGCAAGTTGGGTATGTTTAGCCTGGAAAAGAAGAGACTGAGACGAGATATGATAGCCATCTTCAAATATCCAAAGGGCTGCCAAATGGAGGGTGGAGCAAGCTTGTTTTCTCCTGCTCTGGAGCACAGGACCCTAACCAATGGCTCCAAGTTACAAGAAAGGAGATTCCTACTAACCATCAAGAAGAACTTTCTGAGCATAGGAGCCAATTCCTAGGAGCCAAGGTCCTTTGCCCCCCCCCCATAAAATATCAGAGGGGCTGCCCTGCCCCCAGTTGATAGGCATGGTCATTCAAATGGTGTGTCTGATTAAGTGGTGTCTTGTGATTGATTATGTGGGGTGGGCCTTACCTGAAACCCCCCCCCCAATATTTTATTCAAGTTGGTACCCCAGTTTCAAAGAGCTTTTTGACAATGGAGGTTTTTAAGCAGAGGTTGGATGTCAAAGTGCGAGCCAGCAGTAAATCACACAGTTCAAAGTTGGAGTTAACTCTTTATTAGCAAAAACATGAGTTTCACAAATGTGGCTGAGGGTCAGGCCTAATGAGCACAGCAGATCATCCCCAGTAGTTCTTACCACATGAATCAGTTGCTGAGATTGAAAGTCCTTGCCTCCCCACAGCTGTCTGTTGCCTCTTCTGCAAGGCCTTTTCGAAGCAATTGGAGGCCGCGGCTGCATGCGGCCTGTCGCTGTGCCCCCTGTTCCAGCCCTCCTCTGGCTCTAAGAGACGGGGGAAGGGGAGCTTGTCACAGCTGAAGAGGAGACACCCTGAAGAGGAGACTCTTCTCTACCTCTTGGTTTCCCTCCTCCCACTCACCTGCTTCGTTTTCTGCCTCTGATTCTGGATTACTCTCTGCCACAAACTCTTCTCGCTTGCCATGCTTTGTGGCTTCTTCAGCTTCTGACACCTCTTCTTCCCAGTTTTCTCCTCCCTCTCCCTGTGGCCATTCATTGCTGTCCCATCACCACTCCTGAGCCTTCTTCCTTTGGTGGTTCCCCAGTTGGTTCCTCCTATCATTCTTCTGCATCCAACCATGTCACAGCTGAAGAGGAGACACCCTGACATCATCTGGCATGTATGATCTAGTTGAGATTCCTGCATTGCAGGGGGTTGGACTAGATGGCCCTTTGGGGTCCCTTCCAACGCTACAATTCTATGATTCTATAATTAATTCCTATTGAGTTCCACTGGGGCTTCCCAGGAAGTGGGTAGAGGATTGCAGCTTAAGCACATAGATTTGAACTTAAATCTCAAGGAAATCAATGGGTCACTTCAAAGTAAATATGCATTTGAATGTGTTGCAAGTATAATAAACACACACAAACTTTAAAATAGTAGCCTTTCACAATGGTACCAGAAGATAAAAACCTGTTCTTAGAGCTGATGCTGGCATGTCAGTGTTTCATACAAAAAGGCACAATCATCAAACTGGTCAAATCTGGCTTAATTTAATGATTTTTAAATAGCACTAAAGGCAGTGGTGTAATCAAAGGATATTCTGTATTGCTCTTTTATCAGGCAAATGTTAATCTACCATATTTAATATCTCTCTGATGCCTGGAGGATTATCACATTTAATATTGCAAAGCTGATGGAAAAGTTTTTGTGTGCTTTCTTCACCCAGCAAGACATAAGATAATTTGACAACTTGTTAAAAGCAACATATGTATTTGAACACAGTGAATAAAATAACAGGAGGATCAAAAAAAATGGGTGCTTTATATTAAATAATGCAGATTAAGAAACAGACATTTAAATCGAGGTAGGATATCATTGCTGATTCAACTGGCATAGTTCAATATTTGAGATTCCCCCCACCCCAAATCCTGGAGTCCATTACAGTTCTTTGAACCCCACAGATACACTAGTGATTTCCATAACATTCCGTGGGGCATGCTGTCGTGAGGCATGCACCCCAGAAGGTGTGCTGACATCGCCGGGGGGGGCACGTGGCTAAGGCAGTGGGCCAGCTTTCTAGGTGCCAGCAACGCCGGATTTAGGGCTGTGCAAATGGTTCCCACACACAGGCACTGAGAGTCAAGGGGGCACAGAATGGAAGGGGAGAGGGAGAGAAGAAATATGGGGGAGGGCAAATTTTTTCTTCTCTCAGGGTGCCATATTATCAAAGTCTGCCTCTGATACCAGAGACACCAAGAGGGACTCTGCTGTAGCTTAAATCAAAGACTTTATCAGGGTTGGCTCTACTGTTAGACAGAGTGAAGCAGGTACCTCAAGCCAGCAGATTCTAGGGGAGGGGGGGCAGGGAGCTGTTGGAAGACAGAGCTGTAGGTGCCACCTCTCCTGCCCTGTGCCCCAAAGGTAGCCTTCTGCCTTCAGGGGGGTTGCAGGAGCCTGTCTCAGAAATTCAGCTGCCAGTCTAATCAACTACCATGGACTTCCATTTTCAGGCCCTACAGCTCCCTTCAGGCAGAGAAAGGAGGAGGAGCAGGGAACATGTGGGGAACCAGACATTTTTGGGCTCCAACTCCCATCAGCCCTAGTCAGCATGGCCAATGGTCAGGGATGGGAAGAGTTATATAGTCCAACAACTTCTGGAGGGATTCGGGTAATGTTATCCCTGGAGTAGGGGAGTGAAATACTGGTTCTTTCCGTTGCCAGGTAATATGGATTGCCCAGACTTTTATAAAGGCTAAAACAGGGGTAGGCAACCTAAGGCCCATGGGCCGGATGTGGCCCAATCACCTTCTCAATCCAGCCTGCGGACAGTCCAGGAATCAGTGTGTTTTTACATGAGTAGAATGTGTCATTTTATTTAAAATGCATCTCTGGGTTATTTGTGGGGCATAGGAATTTGTTCATTCCCCCCCCCAAAAAAAATAGTCTGGCCCACCACATGGTCTGAGGGATGGTGGACCGGCCCATGGCTGAAAAAGGTTGCTGATCCCTGGGCTAGAAGCATAGCCTTCTGTTCTTATCCTGTCAATGGAACCATCTCTACGTGCATGTTCTGGAAGTTGGGCAATAGGGGCAGTGCAGGATTCCTTTTGGTGTACCAGCCTCCCCACTGCACCAAGGATTCCCTGCTCAAGCTGCTTCAGGTCATGGCAGATGTTCTCCTGGAGGCACCTAGTTTGGTTATCCTAGGGGATTTTAACATCCATGCTGACACAACCTTACAAGGGGCTGCTCGGGACTTCGTGGAAAGCTTGGCCTCCATGGGGCTGTCCCTGAATAAGTCTGGCCCAACCCATAGCTGTGGACATGCCTTGGACCTGGTGTTCACCTCTATGGATGTTGGTGATCTGACACTAAGTAAAAGCGAAACGAAAGAAGTGCCATGGTCAGATCACTTCCTGGTGCAACTGGACTTCTCCGCGACCCTTCCCCTCTACAGGGAGGTGGGACCGATTCGGATGGTCCACTTAATGGATCCAAATGGTTTCCAGAGAGTGGTAGGGGATGCATTATCCCATGTTGATGGCCTTTCAGCTGATTCCCTGGTGGCCCGCTGGAATGTGGAGTTAACCAAGGCTATTGACTGTTTGGCTCAGAAGCTCCCTCTCCGATTGCATGGAGCCCGGACAGCCCCATGGTTTTCCACGGATCTGAGGGCAATGAAACAATCACTGAGAAGGCTAGAGCGCCAGTGGCAGATAACTCATTCTGAAGCTGACCGGACACAGGTTAGAGCTCAATGTCGAGCCTACCAAGTGGTGGTGGCGAGGGCGAAGGAGGCTTTCTTCACCACCTCTATTGCATCTGCAGAAAACAGCAGCAGGAGACTTTTTCAGGTGGTTCGCAATTTAGCGGAACCACCTGCTACATCGGGGCCCAGTACGGGCCACATGATCTCCTGCAATGATTTTGCAAAGTTTTTTGCAGATAAAGTCGCTCAGATTCGGAAAGAGGTAGACTCCACCGTGGGAGCAGGGCCGGGGTGGGAGAGTGCTAGAGTCCTGTCTAGTCAAGTTGCGTGGGATCAATTCCAATCTGTTACCTCCGAGGATGTGGACAGGCTGCTTGGACGTCTCCTTGATCCTTGCCCATCCTAGCCGGGAAGGGCTGAGCGATGGGCTTCGCGGGGTGGTAAATGCTTCTCTATGTGAGGGAGCCTTCCCAGACCCGCTGAAAGAGGCGGTTATCAAACCGCTTCTTAAAAAACCATCTTTAGATGCTGCCAATATGGCCAACTATCGCCCAGTCTCAAATCTTCCATTCTTGGGCAACGTGATTGAGTGAGTGGTTGCTGAACAACTCCAGGCACGCCTGGAAGAAAAAGACCATTTGGATCCCTTCCAGTCGGGATTCATTTTCTTTCTCCCCAAAAATTTTATTGGTTTTCACTAAGTTATAAACAAACAAACATAAATGATAACCTTATTAAAATTATACTTATTAACATTGTTGAATTTCAGTTATACTTATTAACATTGTTGAATTTCAATGTATATCCTTTTAATGGTTTTCCAAATCAGAGTTCTTATAAACTTAACTTAATCATTTAACATCCTTATATCTTTTCAATTCTAAATTAAACATATTAATTCAACACTTAACTTATATAAAATCCTAAACCAATCTAATACCTGCAAGCTGTTTCCAATTAGTTTAACTTAACAAATTTAACTAAATAATCATTAAATTTTGTCCATTCTTCCTGATACTCCTCCTCCTTCTGGTCGCGGACTCTTCCGGTTAGGTCGGTTAGCATCCGAAAAATCCATCATCTTCATCAGCCGTTCTTCCACAGTTGGTAATTCTTGCATTTTCCACTTTTTAGCTACCCTGTTTCCCCGAAAGTAAGACATCCCCCCAAAATAAGACCTACTTCCAGTTTTGCCTCTCGCTGTAAAACAAGACCTCCCTGATAATAAGGCCTCCCCCGAACATAAGGCCTCCCCAGAATATGTGTACCGTATTCTTCTTCATGGAAAAATAAGACATCCCCTGAAAATAAGACCTAGCCCATCTTTGGGAGCAAAAATTAATATAAGATATAATATAAGTCTTATTTTCGGGGAAACGGTAGTAAGATTCAAGCAGCAATTGTGGCATACAAAAATAATTTAACATCTTTCTTGGCGATTCCAAGAAGAAAGGCCTCTGGTTTCTTTATAAATGTATATTTCAACATTTTTTTCAATTCATTATAAATCTTTTCCCAGAAGTCTTTCACCTTGGGGCAGGTCCACCACATGTGATAAAAAGTTCCTTCTTTTTCTTTACATTTCCAACATAAGTTATCACAGTTATGATAAATCTTTCCTAGTTTAACAGGGGTCAAATACCATCTATACATCATTTTCATTATATTTTCCTATAACACAGTACATGCGGTGAACTTAACCCCTTTATTCCACAGTCTTTCCCAATCGTCAAGCATTATATTATGTCCTACATCTCTTGCCCAATCTATCATCACAGATTTAACTTGTTCATCTTTTGTATGCCACTCCAACAATAACTTATACATTTTAGACAAATTTTTACCTTTAGTGTCAAACAACTCCGTCTCCAACTTAGACTTTTCAGAAGCAAAACCACTTTTCTTATGCAATTTGTACAATTCATTAATCTGGTGGTAATGTAGCCAGTTTAACTTATCTTTAACTTTATCAAATGGTTTTAATTTGTATCCTTCTTGATCTTCCAATAATAAATCAGAATATCTCAACCATTTGGTATCCATATTTAACTTTTTCTGGGCCTTTGCCTCCATTGGTGAAAGCCATCTGGGCGTCTTTCTTTCTAAAAGATATTTAAAGATATTTAAAGATATTTAATCCATACATTATACAACGATTTCCTAATTACATGGTTTTTAAACGCATTATGGGCCTTTACCTTGTCATACCATAGATATGCATGCCAACCGAACACATTATCAAATCCCTCCAAATCTAATAGATCTGTATCTTCTAATAGCATCCACTCTTTAATCCAGCAGAGCACTGCTGCTTCAAAATAATTTTTTTAATCTGGCAGGGGAAATCCCCCTCTTTCTTTAGAGTCCGTAAGTAATTTGCCATTCTTTAAAACATTTTACATTGTCTGTGATTGGGAGGGCTTGGAACAAAAAAAAAAACATATTTGGCAGCACATTCATCTTAACCACTGAAATCTGGCTCATTAGTGACAATTTTAAATTTGATCATATCTCCTAATCTCTCTTGATTTCGTTCCATAATTTCTCATAATTATCTTTGTATAAATTCAAGTTTTCCCCAGACAGATTCACCCCTAAGTATTTAACTTTTTTCACAAAATCTAGGCCCGTCTTTTCTTGTAATAATTTTCGTTCATCATTGTCCAGATTTTTCTCTAATACTTTGGTTTTGCTCTTGTTTAGTCTAAATCCTGCTGCCTGTCCAAACTCTTGTATCAGCTCCAGTGCTTTAACTGCACTGGAATCTGGGTCTTGTATACCTGAAGGAGCGTCTCCACCCCCATCGTTCAGCCCGGACACTGAGATCCAGTGCCGAGGGCCTTCTGGTGGTTCCCTCATTGCGAGAAGTGAGGCTACAGGGAACCAGACAGAGGGCCTTCTCGGTAGTGGCGCCCGCCCTGTGGAACGCCCTCCCATCAGATGTCAAAGAGATAAACAATTACCTGACATTCAGAAGATATCTTAAGGGAAGTTTTTAATATGTAACACTTGATTGGGAGCCGCCCAGAGTGGCTGGGGAAACTCAGCCAGATGGGCGGGGTATAAATAATAATAATAATTAATAATAATAATAATAATAATAATAATAATAATAATAATTATAGTGTCAATACTAAATCATCCGCAAAGGCTTTTAATTTATATTGTTTGGATCCTACTGTAATACCTTTAATTTGTTCATCCTTTCTAATCATACTTAGCAAGTCCTCTAGGACTGAGATAAACAGCAGAGTGGAAAGTGGGCACCCTTGCCTGGTTCCCTTCTCTATTCTAATTTCCTCCGAAACCACATTATTTACAATAATTTTAGCTTTTTGTTCCTGATAGATCACTTTAATACCGCTTAGAAAATCTTGACCAACCCCCATACTCTCAAAATTATATAGCATAAATCTCCAAGATACATTGTCAAAGGCCTTCTCTGCATCAATAAACATTAACATTGCTTTACAACTCTTTCTTGCTTCCAGTTTTTCCAAAATATCCACAACATTTCTAATATTGTCTTTCATATGTCTTCCAGGCAGAAATCCTGCCTGGTCCTTGTGGATATATTTAGATAGAACCTTCTTTAGCCTGTTAGCCAATATATTTGCAAAAAAAATGTAATCCACATTGAGTAGGGAGATTGGTCTATAGTTTTTAACATTGGATCTATCTTGACCCTGTTTAGGAATCAGAGTAATATAGGCTTCCTTCCAGGTTTTAGGTGCTTTGCCCCCTCGCAAAATCGAAATGGTTACTTCTACCAGAGGTTGAATAAGCCAATCTTTCAGTTTCTTATAATATTTCGCTGATAGACCATCAGGTCCTGGTGTCTTGCCAAGTTGCATTGAATTTATTGCCTATTCAACTTCCTGTCTTGTAATTAAACCTTTTAGTAGGATCTTTTTATCATCCGGAATCTGCTGCAAACCATTAATCTTGATAAATTGCTCAATTTTTGCCAAATCCTCTTTGTCCTTTTTATACAGTTGTTTATAATATTTGAAAAAACATTTTCTTATGTCTGCAGGGTTCTCTACAGATTTTTCTTCTCTTACAATATTTGTGATAGCACTTTGCTTTTGTCTCTTATTTAACTGCCAGGCTAATAATTTCCCACATTTATTTGCAGATTCAAAATTTCTTTGTCTCATCCTTCTTATCTTCCATTCTATTTCTTGGTTTACTATCTGTGAGTATTGAATCTGTAAAGCCTAAATTTCTTTTTATAACTGCAAATTCTTTGGGTTTCCTCTGAGCTTCTTCTCTTTATCTTTTAATTGGTCCATAATTTTATCTTTTTTCTATTCTGTGACTTTCTCCTAATAGAATTTTGTTGTATCAGAAACCCTCTCATTACTGCTTTGCTGGCATCCCAAAATAACCCTTGTTTCCGTTCCCTGATTCATATTAAGTTCAAAATAGTCCTTTAGGGTTTTTTGGGCTTTATTCACAATTGAAGTACTTCTCAACAAATCATAATTCATTCTCCATCTGAAGGAGCCCTGTACAAACATTTTCAAGTCCATAGAAACTGCATTATGATCAGAGCATGTTTTAGGGCAAATTTCCTTTTCTATTACTTTAGGAACCAAGTCTCTGGATATCCATAAGTAGTCTATTCTCGAGAATACTTGGTTTGCATCTGAGAAAAAAAATCTTTTTCCATTGGATTTCTAATTCTCCATATGTCTGACAAATCAAATTTGTCTTAGATAGTCTGCCAGAGTTTGATACTTTTGATCTCTGAGTCCTATCCATCAGGGTAGATGCAACTCCATTCAAGTCCCCCATCAATATTAATTTGTAATCCATATATTCCATAAGACTTGTTTTCAAGTTCTTAAAGAATTCCACTTTGCCGTCATTAGGTGCGTAGATTCCTAGTAGCAAATATTTTTCGCCTTGCTCTATAATTTCAACTGCTATGTGTCTTCCTTCCTCATCTTTAAAAGCCAATTTTGGATTCCATTTTTCCTTAATATAGAAAACCACTCCTCTTTTTTTAACTTTGTCAGAAGAAATAAATTTTTGACCCAGGCTTTTATTTATTAATATTTTTCTATGTAGTCTTGTAATGTGTGTTTCCTGTAAACAAATCATATCCAAATTCTGTTTTTCCAAAATATGATATTTTTTTCCTTTTGGGGGGGTAAGTTCAAGCCATTTACATTCCATGAATAAATTCTCAACGCCATAATGTCTACTTAGGGGGAAGCTGCCTCCACCCCCAGCGGCTGTGAGCTTTGTAATCCAAGTTCTACCGAGTGCTTTTGGAGAAAGCTGTCCTTCTCTTCAACAGTCTTTATCTTTTGCTCTCTTCCTTCAAATTTGAAGGATAAGCCCTCTGGAAATTCCCACCTAAAAAGATATTCTTTTTCTTCAGAATGTCTGTCAAATCCTTGTATTTGGATCTCAAGTTCAAAAATTGGTGTGGGATCCCTTTAAAGAGCACCACTGATTTATCCTGAATTTTGAGGCCTTTTTTGTAGTGATGTCCCAAAATAACGTCCCAAAACCACAGAGCCTAGGACTTGCTGATCAGAAGGTCGGCGGTTCGAATCCACGTGATGGGGTGAGCTCTCGTTGCTCGGTCCCTGCTCCTGCCAACCTAGCAGTTCGAAAGCACGTCAAAGTGCAAGTAGATAAATAGGTACCACTCCGGCGGGAAGGTAAACAGCGTTTCCGTGCACTGCTCTGCTTCGCCAGAAGCGGCTTAGTCATGCTGGCCACATGACCCAGAAGCTGTACGCCGGCTCCCTCGGCCAATAAAGCGAGATGAGCGCCGCAACCCCAGAGTCGGCCACGACTGGACCTAATGGTCAGGGGTCCCTTTACCTTTTACCTTTTACCTTTTACCCAAAATAATGTCTCTTTGCTGCTTAGTCTTAAAGACCACAATACAGTCATAAGTTATTTTAGTCTCCTTTTTAGGCCCAAATCTGTATGCTTTTTCTACCCAAGCTTCCACTTCCTCTTTTTTCAGATCCCAACATTCCACAAAAAATCCTGTCAAAGATTCTCTGAGTTTTTCTTCTTCCAGAAAGGGGACCCCCCCTCAATCTCAAATACGATTCTTTTCCCTTCAACTGAAGGAAGGCAATTGAGTTAGCATTTTCATACTGCAACCGTTCCAAGTCTGGCACTCAAACAGTCTCCAGCTATGCCAACCCCAAATGGGGAGGTCTCAATCATATTCACAAACTTACCGAAGTTATATCCAAAGCTCAAATACCCCCTCTTCCCCTGAAGTAGGGGGTCAAAATTGCTTGCAGGATTTTAAAAGTTTTTCGTTCCTTTAAGGCTTCGGTCTTTGCGCACCGATTTTCGCCTTCTCCAACAAAGGGGACCGACCTCCGTTTTTAAGTCTCCCTTTTCTTCCCGATCTTTTCCGAATTATTTTTGTAAGTACTTGCAGTTCCAAATTATTCAATCTTTTTTTATGAAGGAATTGGCCACTCACGATCACCAGTCTCAGAGCTTCGCTGCTTTGAAGGAAGCAATCGTTTCCGCTGTGCCACGTCTCCAACCCCGCTCGCTCTCGGGGCTCTTGTGAGCTTACCGGGGAGCAGGGGAGTCGCTTCCAGTCGGGATTCAGGCCACATCATGGGACTGAAACTGCCTTGGTCGCACTGGTTGAGGATCTCCGGCAGGCTAGGGACAAAGGTGAGAGCTGTTTCCTAGTTCTGCTGGATCTCTCAGCAGCTTTTGACACCATCAACCATTAACATCCTTCTGGACCGTCTAGAGGGACTGGGAGCTGGGGGCACTGTTATGCAGTGGTTCCGCTCCTTCCTCCTGGGCCGTGTCCAGAAAGTGGTGGGGGGGATGAGTGTTCAGACCCCTGGGCTCTCACTTGTGGGGTGCTTCAGGGTTCTGTCCTCTTCCCCATGCTTTTCAACATTACATGCAGCCGCTGGGAGAGATCATCAGGGGGTTTGGGCTGGGTGTTCATCAGTATGCGGATGATACCCAGCTCTACCTCTCTTTCAAATCGGAACCAGTGAAGGTGGTGATGGTCCTGTGTGAGTGTCTGGAGGCGGTTGGAGGATGGATGGGGGCTAACAGATTGAGGTTGAATCCTGACAAGACAGAAGTACTGTTTTGGGGGGACAGGAGACTGGCGGGTGTGGAGAACTCCCTGATCCTGAATAGGGTAACTGTGCCCCTGAAGGACCAGGTGCGCAGCCTGGGAGTCATTCTGGACTCACAGTTGTCCATGGAGGCACAGGTCAATTCTGTGTCCAGGGCAGCTGTTTATCAGCTCCATCTGGTATGCAGGCTGAGACCCTCCCTGCCCGCAGACTGTCTCGCCAGAGTGGTACATGCTCTAGTTATCTCTCGCTTGGACTATTGCAATGCGCTCTACATGCGGCTACCTTTGAAGATGACCTGGAAACTACAACTACTCTAGAATGCAGCAGCTAGACTGGTGACTGGGAGCGGCCGCCGAGACCATATAACACTGGGCTTGAAAGACCTACATTGGCTCCCAATACGTTTCCGAGCACAATTCAGTGTTGGTGCTGACCTTTAAAGCCCTAAACAGCCTCAGTCCAGTAGACCTGAAGGAGCGTCTCCACCTCCATCATTCTGCCTGGACACTGAGGTCCAGCACTGAGGGCCTTCTGGCGGTTCCCTCACTGCGAGAAGCCAAGTTACAGGGAACCAGGCAGAGGGCCTTCTCGGTAGTGGCGCCCTCCCTGTGGAATGCCCGCCCATCAGATGTCAAAGAGAACAACAACTACCAGACTTTTAGAAGACATCTGAAGGCAGCTCTGTTTAGGGAAACTTTTAATGTTTAATAGGTTATTGTATTTTAGTGTTTTGCTGGAAGCTGCCCAGAGTGGCTAGGGAAACCCAGCAAGATGGGTGGGGTATAAATAATAAATTATTATTACTACTACTACTACTACTATTATTATTATCTCCTCTGGTTGCTGCTCTTCGAGCAGCAGCTTCCTCAACTTCCAGGTCTAGCTCAAACAGTGTTTTTTGACTAATATAGGCTGCTAAAGCTGCAGTATACTGAACTTTTCAGCAACTCCTGGGAAGATACTGTGCAAAGGCTTTTGGGTTTCTAAACTGAAGCAAGTCATTTGAATTTCCATATTGACAAGTGGCTGTGTGCACATGAAGAAGGGAATAAATGTGTTCTATTCTTCTCAGTAATAATAGGTCATCCAAAATAAAGAAAACATTTCAGAGGGACTATCTCCAATCAAAAAGTAAAGAGCTGTTTTAATGAGTATTTTGAAAGCATTGTCAAACCCAGGGTGCCTCTGTATATTTATAAAACCAAGATAAAGGCAGACTTGGCTTGAAAGAGAAACATACATACATTGAAGCAAGAAAATCATTCTAACTGTGGCACGTCCATTATTTCTTGGTCTTGCTACAGAAGCAACAAAGGAGGAGAGGTGAGGCCTAAGCAATATATTTTAAATAATGAATGGTTTTCTTTTGTTGAGATTATTTTTCTGAGGGAAGCTCTGGCTATGTCAGAATGCTAACCTTGGCCTTTAATCTCTTTATTTTTTTCACTGAAGAAAAAACAAACCTTGGGGCTGTGGAGATTTCCAAGAAGCAGATTAACATTTCAAGTCAAAGTCCTTACAAAAGGGGGGAAAGGGAGAAATTGACAACTGTTTAAAAACTGGAATGCATTCGCCTGGTGTAGCTCAGCCAAAAAAAGGGGGGGAAGAGTTCCAAAGATGGAAGAGTTGATCCATGTGCATTGCATTGTTTTGGCATAGAGTCACGTTGCATACCCATGTGGACAAACACAGTGATTGTGCCAGTGGTCCATTGACAGTCCTTGCCTAGTGCACCAGCACTGGATTCGTGACAATCCTAAAGTGGGTGAAGGACTTCATGGTCCTCTCAACCAGCCAGGCAGAGGTGTCCCTAGGGTCCCTTGTGCCCTTGGCAAGGAGCTGGCAAGGAGCCACCCCCCTCGGGGGGGGGGAACTTTACCATAATAGTCACCACCTGATTTCTGTTCTCATTCTGGGGCAAATTTCTTAACCCGAGGTAATATTTCTGGGTTAGCGGAGTCTGTAACCTGAAGCGTCTGTAACCCGAGGTACCACTGTACTTGAAGCATCCAGAGTGAGGGCAAGGTGAGAGGAAGGACCATGATGCAAGGACAGGAAGCTTTCCCCATGTTTGTGTCACACACACATACAGTCCATAGTCTGATCGGTGCTTTTTGCACCCCCATCTGGGCCTGTGCCCCTGGTGGGACCAGTTTTGCCAACCCTTGGGTACCCCCTGCAGCCGGTCAGCCATATCCATTTAAGTCAGTCAGATGAGTAACACAGATTGGGGTTGGGACACTTGCAGCAAGCAATGCAAACAACACCCCCCAAGGTGGTGAAAAGATGTTCTTTACATGTTCTATGATTCTATTAAGGGTGCAACCATAGGGACCATGGGATAGATCACATCTATTTCTCTCATGTCTTGCTTCCAATCGTTCCAGCTGTTCCTCAACATTATTTGAAGTTTGGTACCCCTTCCAGTGCAAAGGCAACAAGTTCAAATATAACAGATATACCATATTTTTCCGTGTATAACATGCCCCCGTGTATAAGACAACCCCTATTTTGGGGGGACTCCAGATTAAAAAAACGGGGGGAGATTGCCCAGAGTTGTTTTGTTTTTTAAAAAATAATTTTTATTCATTGTCAATTAAAAACCTTCCAATTAATGACAAATCAATTCCACATACCAAATCATAATACAAACAATACAGCCAATTAAACACTCCAAATTTTAAAAAAATATATTCAGAAGGGGACTCCCCATGTTCTGGATATCGAGAGATAGTCCTTTGTTTTCTGCTTTTCTTCCTTGTTGTTTTCCACTTTCATAGTTTCGATTTTTTTAAAAATAATATTTATTATCATTTCAAGAATTACAAACACAAAAGAAGAAAAATAATAAAACAAAAAATTACAAAAAACTGGAAAATTAAAAATTAAAAACAAATCAATTTTTCCATAACTTATCTTTCATTTACTTGTTTCCTTGACTTCCTCACACCTCCCTTTTTTGTATTCTAGTTCAATTAGTTAATTCAGCAAATCCTTTCCATCTTTGTTTTTATCTTAATCATTTATCTTAATATGTTGTAACTTTACATTCTCACCTGTTGACAACCCATTTTTACATACTCCTTTAAACATTACTGCTGAAACCACAGAACTTCAATCCAGCATCCTTCTAACATTCCTTAATTTTGCAATGTTTCTGTAGGTAGTCTTTAAACTTCTTCCAACCTTCTTCTACCGATTCTTCTCCCTGGTCTCGGATTCTGCCAGTCATTTCCGCCAATTCCATGTAATCCATCACCTTCATCTGCCATTCTTCCTTGGTGGGCAAATCTTGTGTCTTCTAATACTTTGTGATGAGTATTCTTGCTGCTGTAGCATACATAAAGAAAGTTCTGTCCTTCTTTAACACCAATTGGCCGACCATGCCCAGGAGAAAGGCCTCTGGTTTCTTCAAAAAGGTATATTTAAATACCTTCTTCATTTCATTATAGATCATCTCCCAGAAAGCCTTAATCCTTGGGCACGTCCACCAAAGGTGAAAGAATGTACCATCAATCTCTTTACATTTCCAACATTTATTATCAGGCAAATGATATATTTTTGCAAGCTTGACTGGTGTCATGTACCACCTGTATATCATTTTCATAATATTCTCTCTTAAGGCATTACATGCCGTAAATTTCATACCTGTGGTCCATAACTGTTCCCAGTCAGCCAACACAATGTTATGTCCAATATCTTGTGCCCATTTAATCATAGCAGATTTCACCGTTTCATCCTGAGTGTTCCATTTCAACAGCAAGTTATACATTCTTGATAAAATCTTAGTTTTGGGATCTAACAGTTCTGTTTCCAATTTTGATTTTTCCACCTGGAAGCCAATTTTCTTGTCCAAATTGTAAGCCTCCATTATTTGGTAATAATGAAGCCAATCTCACACTTTGTCTTTTAGTTTTTCAAAGCTCTGCAATTTCAATTTGTCTCCCTCTTGTTCCAAAATTGCCCAATATTTCGGCCATTTGGCCTCCATATTGAGCTTTTTCTGAGCCTTCGCTTCCATCGGTGACAACCACCTTGGGGTTTTATTTTCAAGTAGGTCTTTATATCTTGTCCAGACATTAAACAATGCTTTCCTGACAATATGGTTTTTAAATGCTTTATGTGCTTTGACCTTATCATACCACAAATATGCATGCCACCCAAATACATTGTTGAAACCTTCTAAATCCAAAATGTCTGTGTTTTCAAGAAGCAGCCATTCTCTCAGCCAGCAAAATGCGGCTGATTCATAATAAAGTTTGAGGTCTGGCAGGGCAAATCCACCTCTTTCTTTTGCATCAGTTAGTATTTAAAATTTTATTCTAGGCTTCTTGCCCTAGAAATATCTCTCTGCCACTTCTTGAAAGTCCATTTTATCCAAAATTTGCAATGTTTGAAACAAGAACAACATTCTTGGAAATATTCATTTTTATCACAGCAATACGGCCTAGCAATAAAAGCTTCAAATTTGACCATATTTCTAGGTCCTTTTTCACTTCCATCCAACATTTCTCATAGTTATCTTTGAATAAATTCACATTCTTGGCAGTCATATTAACCCCCAGGTATTTCACTTTCTTAACCAATGTTAATCCTGTCTCCTTCTGAAACCTCTCTCTCTCAATCTCTGTTAGATTTTTCTCTAATACCTTAGTTTTTAACTTGTTCAACTTAAATCCCGCAACCTGACCAAATTCATGAATCAGTTCCAATACTCTTTTAGTACTAGATTCTGGCTCCTGTAATGTCAATACTAGGTCATCAGCAAATGCTTGGTCCCTTCTAATCATATTTAAAAGAACCTCCAGGACCGATATAAAAAGCAATGGGGAAATTGGGCAACCTTGTCGTGTTCCTTTCTCTATCTTAAATTCCTACGTCACTACATTATTGACAATTAATTTAGCCTTTTGTTCTGAATATATTGCACCTATACCATTTCCAAAACCTTGACCAACCCCCATCCTCTGTAGGTTCTTCTTCATAAAACTCCAGGAAATGTTGTCAAAAGCTTTCTCCGCATCCACAAAAATCAAAACTGCTTTAGTATTGATATTCACTTGTAGTTTTTCTAAAATATTAATTATATTTCTCATATTATCAGAAAAGTGTCTGCCCGGGAGAAAGCCTGTATCTCTTCTGCTAGTACTTTTTTTAATCTTTTAGCTAAAATATCTGCAAAAATTTTGTAATCCACATTGAGCAGAGATATGGGGCGGTAATTCTTAAGCTGTGTCTTCTCAGACTCTGTTTTCGGTATAAGTGTAATATAAGCTTCCTTCCACGACTCTGGTGCTTTTTTCCCTTCCAAAATTTCATTACAGACTTCCTGTAATGGTTGTATTATCCATTCTTTCAAGGATCTATAATATCTTGAAGTTAAACCATCCGGCCCTGGAGATTTGGCCAATTGCATATTCTGAATGGCACCTTCTACCTCCTGCTCTGTTATTTTATAGTTCAGCATTAGCTTTTTTTCTTGAGAGAGTTTTTTTGTAGTCCATTTATTTTCAAAAATCGATCAATGTCAATTTCTTTCTGTGTTCCTTGTGTATATAGTTGTTTAAAGTACCTCTGGAAGCACTTTCTAATCTCCACTGGATTCTGTATGTTCTTTCCTTCCACTTCCAAATTTGTAATAGTATTGAGTTTATGTCTTTTTTTCATTTGCCAAGCCAGCAATTTCCCACATTTGTTTGCCGATTCAAATGTTTTTTGTCTCATCTGTTTAATTTTCCATTCTATTTCCTGGTTCATCATTTTCATATACTGTACTTGATATAGCTTTATTTCTCTCAAGATCTCCTGCGACTTTGGTTTTGCTCTCAATTTCTTCTCCCCTTCCTTTATTTTCTCCAAAATTTTGTCTTTTTTCTCATTTTGAGCTCTCTTCTTTATTGCATTCTGTTGTATCAAAAACCCTCTCATAACTGCTTTGCTTGCGTCCCAGATTACTCTTTTTTCAACCGTAGTATTCATGTTTATCTCAAAATAATCTCTCAAGGTTTTTTGGGCCTTCTTGATCACTTCTTCGTTCCTAAAGGTGTCATTCATCCTCCATCTAAAGGAGCCAATTGGTGTTAGTTTCATCTCCATCTTAACAGCATTATGGTTGGAGCAAGTTTTAGGACAGATTTCCACTTTTCTTGTCTTCGGAGCCAGTCCTCTAGTTACCCAGATTTGGTCAATTCTTGTCCATGTCATTTTGGCTTCAGAGAAGAAAGTTCCCTCTCTGCCCAAGGGGTTCTTTACTCTCCAAATGTCCACTAAGTCCATATTGTCATTCATGTCAAAAAAGGTTTTTGGTAGTCTGCCATCCTTGGTGACTACCTGTCTCTGTGCCTTGTCCATATTTGTAGACACCACTCCATTCATATCTCCCATCAAAATCATATTGTAATCCATATAGTCCATCAGAGTCTCATGCAGCTTCTTAGAAAATTCTGATTTTCCCTCATTTGGTGCATAAACGCCTACTATCAAAAATTTCTCTCCTTGTATTTGGATTTCAATTGCCACAAATCTTCCTTGGTCATCTTTAAATATAAATTTTGGTGATAGGCTCTCCTTTGCATAAATTACCACTCCTCTTTTTTTAACTTTGTCTGATGAAATAAATTCTTGACCCAATCTTTTATTGCTCAATACTTTCCTATGGAGCCTTATCACATGTGTTTCCTGTAGGCAAATCAAGTCCAGTTGTTCCTTTTTTAATAAATGAAAGACTCTTCTCCTTTTTTGAGGGGAGTTGAGTCCATTAACATTCCAGCTTAGTAGTTGCAGTGCCATGATGTAATTACTCTAATTTTCCTCCAATCGCGCCAAGTGCTTGCTCTTGTTCTGTCAGTGGTATTAATGTTACTTTCTCTGGACAGTCCAATCCAAAGGATAATCTTGCTATGTCTAGTATTCCTCTTTTTGGTGATCCTCTGTCCTGTGCTTTTTGTCCTAATCCTCTGTCTGATGATTTCCTGTCCGATCCTCCTGGCTCTTCTCCCAGTCTATCTGCAGGTCTTCTCCGTAGTCTTTCAGAAATTTTTCTTTATCCTCTACTGATCTTATTTTTATCTTTCTTCCTTTAAAGCTAAAGGATAGGCCTTGGGGAAATTCCCACCTAAAGATGATTCTGTTCCTTCTCAGCAGGGCAACCAAATCTCCATAGTTGGATCTAAGGTCCAAAAGATGTTTCGGAATATCTTTAAATATTTCCACTCTTGACTGATATATTTCCAAGGTCTTCTGGAAGTGCAAACCCAAAATTTTATCTCTCTCCTCTTTGGTTCGGAGGGTAATCAAACAGTCTCTCACCCTGTTCTTCTTCCCCCCTCTTCCAAGTCTAAAAGCACTCACAATCTTAAATTCTTTTTGCTCCAAGTCCAAATCCCAGAAATCTGGAACACTTTTTGTTTCCAATTTTGTTATCTTCTCCTCCACGGCAGCATCATAGTTCCGATCTTAACCGTACTTATCTTCTCCATCAGTCACTGGTGTATGACTCACTATCTTATTTAACAAAGTCCATATATCTGTTAACCTGCAAGAGGCAAAAAAATTATTCCATGTTGTTTTCCACTAATTGTTTTTAAGACACAGTCCTCTGGGTAGCCCTTCCTTTCACTCCACCGCTTTTTTGCTCCAAATACTCTGGGCTTTCTTCCAAAATTCCTTCAGTTGATAAAATTTATGACATAGCATTCTTTCAGATCTCTCTTAACGAGCCAATGTTTCAAATATATATCTCCAATGACAAACAATGTGGTGGGATATACTTCATAGTAATTACATGAAGATTGTTTTCAATTCCTTTAAGATCCATGCCAACTCTCCTGGGCCCTAGGAGAGCCAGCAGCAAGAATTCAAAATTCACCATCACTTTCTCCTTAATCCAAATATGAAAATAATCCATACAAAGGTTCGCCAAATCATGAAATAGCAAATAACGAGTAGAAAAGAACGGTAGCCACTCACCTCATAAATCCAAGGGTAAGGATGAGAGCCTCTTTCAAGCCCAAACTTTAGCATCCAGTGACTGGTAAGTTTACAAGATCTTTTTATCTACTTCCATCCAGAACAGGCCTATTTTTTAGTCCGAATTTTGATAAATTTTAAGGAACAGGGATCTCCTTGGAATGGTTCTCAAAAGTGCCCAATTCGTACAGTGCTCAGCACTCAGCATCCCTGCCCCCGCATTATGCAGCAAGCGGCAGATTACGGACAATTTTAAGGAACAGGGATCTCCTTGGAATGGTTCTCAAAAGTGCCCAATTCGTACAGTGCTCAGCACTCAGCATCCCTGCCCCCGCATTATGCAGCAAGCGGCAGATTACGGACAATTTTAAGGAACAGGGAGCTCATTGGAATGGTTCTCAAAAGTGCCCAATTCGTACAGTGCTCAGCACTCAGCATCCCTGCCCCCGCATTATGCAGCAAGCGGCAGATTACGGACAATCTGCGGGTGACGGCCAGCCCCCCTACCTGGGGGGGGGCGATAGCAGGGATGATTACCCCTTATCATCTCTGATAACCTGCATTACTGGAGTTGGATGTAATGGGAAAAACCGGAAGTCAAGATTGCCCAGAGTTGTTGAGCTCCTTTGGGAGGTGGGATTGCCGCAGACTCCAATCACCCGCCCAATCACTGCTGAAAATCTCCTGCTCCCGGCTACCAACAATCACCTGTCCCTTCCCCTGCATTATCCGTGTATAAGATGACACCCATTTTTCACATTTATTTTTAATTTTAAAAAGCCATACATGGAAAAATATGGTACTTCCAGAGTGGAATTTCAGTATTAGAAAATACCCTTTGTGTACAAATGCTGTACACACCAGATGTCAGGGACTGGCAGGGCTCTGACGAGTGTGTGGCGGAGGCAGGATGCCAGGGGATTGATCCAGAATAGGAGGCCAGCAATTTATGGGGTCTGGTGCCACCCACAAGGTAGGAGCAAGGGCAAGGCAAAAAGGAATGAACAGATCTATCAGAGCACAAAGGACATGATGAGGGAAGAGGCTGTTCAGGCAAGGAATGGGGCAGTTGAAACCCCACCACTGTTTCAAATGTGTTATAAGCATGCAACACCAGGTGGCACTGGAGAGCAGAGAAATTTCTTTGCCATTTTCCATAACGTTCCCCCCTTTTTTTGTTATAAGAATTTAATTTCTGACTTATTTATAGTGGTCCCACCCACCCCCATCCCCCCGTATGTAGATCCACCCTATGAGGCTCATTCCTGCAAGCTTACAACTATTTCATTTTGAGACTTTTCCATGTATCTGGTATAAGTTGCTATAACAATGGTGCACCTAGTTGCTGCCTTTCACCTGAATGGGATTTAGTTTTGCTTTTCCCCTTTCAGCTTTCTAACATAAAACAAATGCTGACTACACAATTTGCAATTTCAACTTTTTCCATCATACTTGGTCATAAGCCTGTGGCAGTTGGTGGGATAGGTCTGGTTACCCGACCTCCTGTCATCATCACAGATGTGGCATGTGTGGAGGGATGAGGGGTCAGTGTGGTACAAGTGCACCAGCAGAGCCACTCCGGTGTTCTTGCTGGTGCATTTGTACCACACCATCCTCATTAACAGACACCTTGTCCCTTGCCTTCCTGATACGCAATGCCATGGCAGCAATGGGAGGCCAGGTAAGCAGCGCTGCCCCAACAGCCATTGCTGTATAGTGTATTTGTGTTTAAATGATAATAGTTATTTCTGAATTTGCATCTAGGCATGCTAATTTGTATCCTATCGTGTCCCCTTTTTTGGCAATGGATACCTTATGTGGCCTGCATGTAAGGAAAAGATATACAAGACAATCATGGTGAAACTTTGTTGCGTTGTCCAGGGGTGGACTTTGGTCTTTCAGTTTTTAGTGGCACTCTGTGCAAGGCCATCATTTGATGTGTCCCCCCCTTCACCTTCCATTCTGCACAGGCACCAGGGTGGGGGAACCAGTCGAGCTGCCCTAAATCCACCTCTGCATTGTCTAGTTCAGGGGTCAGCAACCTTTTTCAGCCGTGGGTCGGTCCACCGTCCCTCAGGCCATGTGGTGGGCCGGACTATATTTTGAAAAAATAAAATAAAAAATGAATGAATTCCTATGCCCCACAAATACCCCAGAGATGCATTTTAAATAAAAGGACACATTCTACTCATGTAAAAACACGCTGATTCCCGGAACGTCCACGGGCTGGATTGAGAAGGCGACTGGTTTGTTGATTGTTGCTCCCATTCACACCAAGGGAAGAGGAAAGTGGAAGCAATTGACCAAAGTGCAGCCACACATTGCAAAGAAGCCATAAAGTGTATGGCAGGGTTGCCAGTCTGGGTTGTCCCTACCTATGGGCTCCTATGAAAGACTGCAGGTGCTGGGTAGTTTGTGGCATAAACCATGGCTTATTGTTATATTTGAAGGAAGTTAATGCATGGTAAACTGACTTAGAAGCAGTTTTTCTGGTTTAATGCTTGTTTTTGGCAACAAGGTAGGAATCTATCCAAGCCAATCAACAGATGAACCATTTGACTATAGTTTAGCCCACAAAAGCTTGTGCCGTGCTATGCTTTTGTTAGAAAGCTCCTTGGCCTAGTATTAAAATGTGGACTTTTAAATATTGTATTCATAACCAGCTTATGGACACTCATTTGCAATTTAGGCAATCTTTTCCCTCACCCCCACCCAGAAGCGGCTATTTTAAAAAGAACGTGGGAAGTAATCCATAAGCTGTCTATGAACAATATATTATTTTTTCTCAGTGTAACTTTGTGAAATCATGTAGTCCATTGGAAATGAAAACCCCATGGAAAGCATGGTAGAAATAGAAATCAGCAGTTGGTGGAGGGTTGTTTTTACTTAGACAGTTTGCTTCTGCCCTACAGCTGGGGGGAAGGCAGCAGACAGGCCGTTTGGGCAGCGCAGAGCTTCAGCTCTGAATGCCCAGAGACACACACTAGTTGCTTTGAGCATTTCAATGGTGCTCCAGCTCTCTTAGCTTCACCTGCAATATCAGGGGAATGCAGCTTCCCTGAGTTGCTTCCTGCCTGCTGATAACAATTCCATCCTCAGAATGCCATTTTGTTCTTTCACTAGCCTCCAGTTCTGATATCCAGCCCACGGGAGAATATGAGCCACAAGTTTTCTATGAAATTGTACAAATGTGTAGTCATTGCAGCTGTAAGATGATTAAGAATTTGGGAGAGGTGTAAATTTTCACAACTGGAAGAATAGGTTTAAATGTCTTTGACAACAAAACCATCAAAGATCCCGTGGGATGCTCAGTAATTGACCTATAGAAAAGACATTACAACCTGAAAAAGAGAAAATGCATGTACTTTTGTAAACAAAAAAAATCTTTAATAAAAATCATTTTTTTTAAAAAAGCACACAAGACCTGGTTGCTGTGTAAGCAAGTAAGTGCCTAGATGGGGGACTTCCTCAGGTGTGACACCTTGGGTTTCAGGATGGAAATTGGTGGGATATACATAGACAGGAAATAAATAAATCTGCCTTATTCACCTTCCTTGCCAAATCAGCTTTGTACAGGAATTTGTTTTAGGGAGGGAGGAAAACTGCCTGCTTCCACCCAGGGGTGGAGGAAACTGCTTGGGCACCTGGGGTGGCGCGCCCAGGGGTGGGGTGAGCTGCTCATAGTGACAGGGCCTCCAAAGTCTGCCTGCCTTCTCCCACTCCGCCGCCCTACAGCTGGGGGGGAGGCAGCAGGCGGGCCGTTTGGGCAGCGCAGAGCTTCAAGCTCTGGCACCGGGGGGGGGTGGAGAGCAGGTGGGGGTGGGCTGGCACACATCCTGGGGGCGTGGTGTGGTGCCTGCAGGGGCGTGTACCCAGCACGGGCGGGGGGTGCAGCCACGATGGCACCCCACCGGGATCGCGCTGCCGGGGGCGGTGCACTCCCCCCACCCTCCTCTTCCTCCGCCAGCGCTGGAGGCCTGACTCTATAGTGCATATCATGCATCAAAGACATGATCATTTGCACTGCTGTCTGTCTGACACATCCCTCCTCATGCATGTGGAGGGAGACCTTTTGGCACCTGCCAGCTCTTCCTCATCCTCTCTGGCCAATGGTTAGGGATGGTGGGAACTGTAATCTAAAATATGAGGAAGGCACCAGCTTGGGGAAGGCCGATCTATTAAATCCATGGTTTATAGTTATGCACCTTTATTTCTTTTTCCTTGGCAATATGCATGTGTTGTTTCAATAGAAGTGGATACTATTACTTGATAAATTAAATTGAATGTTTTGTTTATCCAAAAGAAACATGTTAAGCATTGCTCCAATTTCGCAATACAGATCTCCAGACGGATCAAGTAAGGCATACAAAAATGTATATGCTTGAGTATGCATAGAAATGCATGCATTAGTGAAAACGGCATACAAAATGTATTAAATTGGGGATAATTGCTTTTGGAAAATACGTCTTTAGGCATGCAACATATATTAGGAGAAAATTACACTAGAAAGCTGATTTCTTTTTCTGAGGACCTTTTTCCTTTTTAAAAATTTGCAAAGAGTCACATTCACCCATCCTGATAATAATATATATTGTTGTCTGGGTCATGCCTACATAGCTGTGCTGGGGAGCAGGTGTTGACCAAACTGTAGCGGTCACTTGGCTAATTGTTGCAGCCAAATCTTTCTTTTTTTCATTGATCTAGAACTGCCCCCTTTCTTCTCCTTATTTCTGCTTCTTGACACAGTCCTTTGGCAAGCTACCAGCCCTGTTTCTGTTTCAATTTTCTTTACTTTCCCTTTTCACTTCTTTGATCCTGTCAATTATGGAGAGAATGCTCATCTCTGACTTACAGATTGCATGAATGGGAATAAGATTGCTGGTAGGTTTCCTTTGCCGCTGTGGATTTTGCAGGCAGAGAGAAAGGAATGTTACCACAGCGCCCCCCCCCAATAAATAATCATTTTAATAAGCTTTTTATTATGTGATAAAATTGTTCTGGAGTTTTAAAGGTAATAAAGTGCATCAGTGTTTTCTGCAAAGCAAAACAGAACTATTTCATACACATTGGAGCTCCCATTTAGAACATTTTAGTATTTAAAAATTGACTACAGGTCTTTCCTACTTCTCTGTTAATATTAAATTAACAACCATTTAATATTCCTTTAAAAAAATCTGCCCAGAACTTGCAATCAACAGAAAAATTCTTTTTGGTTTTTTCTCTTCTTTCCACCTTATTAAAATGAGGGCTGTTTTCTACTGTTCTTTAGTTATAGTAAGAAACCTTGCCACCTTTGGCTTCTGTGATCATGACACGAGTTTAGAATTTGGTACAAGATCTGGAATTCAGTTTTAATAGAGAGAAGGCTACTGAAAGTCACCCTTGAGTCTGAAAATGTGGGGGCTGTTCTTGTCAGTTATGCCTAGAACCAGGTATGGGTAACATCATCATTCCCTTTGAACTGCCAGGCATAGCTTAGCTCTTCTATTAACCCCTTAACCCGTTTTTCCAGTTGAAACATTGCGTGTTTGCATGCACTGTAACTGCATTTGTGCATGATCCCTGGTTTGTGTGTTTATTTTTCTCCGTGCCTGAATTCTGTCGTTCCTGTGAGCTGCTAATGGTGAGCTATGTGAAATTACCCCATATTATGCTCCCTGTGAGGTAGGTTTGGCTACCTACCCAGTCAAAGACCTGATCTACACATGCATGTTCATGTGGTACAAGAAGTTATATTCCCCAGGCTGCAGGTGGGGATGCAAACAAACAAACATCACACATCAAAGATATGTTAGCCTAGCCTGGTTTTGTATTTTCAATTTTATTTGAATTTATTGCATAAAAAATGTGATTCCCACCACGAGCATTGTGTATCGAAAGTGGTACAGTCCATCTTACCACCTCACATTCTGCTGTGTGTGTCGATCACTTCTGTCCAGGACTCAATCTAGCACATCAGACTAGCTTATCACAGTTGCCTCTCCTAAGCTCCTTCTTTCTTCTGTTGCTTCGCCCAATATTGGAATTCAGATGGTAAACTCCTCAGAGAAGAGACATGACTCTTTTTGCTGAAGTTACTCTGTAAAGAACTATGTATATGGATAGCTGGTCGTAATAATTGATAAGATAAAATGAGAAGAAACTGAAGTTTGACTACTTTGAGGGGAGGGATTTAAATGCTCTTTATTGATTTTATTAAGTATTACAACTATTCCATTCGTTGTTGAAAAGAAAAGAAAAGAAAGAAAGAAAGAAAGAAAATCACGAGAAACACCAATACATGATAAAAAGATTCAACATCATGTCTCCGATACATTAAATCACAAATAAATAACCTTCTCATTGAATGTGACTTCCATCCACCTCACTGTAAGTCCTTTCTTCCTTCTTTAATCGAAACACATTAAAGATTTTACTTGGGAACAATGTTTTTTTAAGTACACTCCCACTCTTTTTTAAACTTTTGATTTGTTTTATTCCTAATTATTTCTGTCATCTTTGCAAGTTCTAAATACTCAAATAGTTTCATCTGCCATAACTCTTTCGTTAGAATTTTCTCTCCCTTCAAAAGAGAGAGATCCGGCATTTGCATGGTGGAATCTGCATCTTCCTCCAAACTGAGTATACATATTCTTCCCACTGCGGTAGGCAGGTAAACAGTGTTTCCATATGCTCTGTGACATCACAGTGTCACATTGTGCCAGAAGTGGTTTAATCCTGCTGGCCACATGACCCAAACACCGGCTCCTTCGGCCTGAAAAGTGAGATGAGCGCCACAACGCCATAGTCGCCTTTGACTGGACTTAACCATCCAGGGGTCCTTTACCTTTTTACCTACATATTCATCCAACCCATGTTGCATTTTTAGACTGTAAATATGCAAGAGCAAGTCCTGTGTCATCAGATGCAACCATTCCAGAATAGAAGCGAAGTTAAGCTTTGCCTTTTATGCTGGGCTGTGTCTGAGCTTGTCCCATATGGATTCTTTTTCAATGTGTGTCTGGGAGATAGACGACCATAATTTCAGATTAAAGGTAAAGGGACCTCTGACCGTTAGGTCCAGTCGCGGACGACTCTGGGGTTGCAGTGCTCATCTCGCTTTACTGGCTGAGGGAGCCAGCGTTTATCCGCAGACAGCTTCCGGTTCATGTGGCCAGCATGACAAAGCCGCTTCTGCCAAACCAGAGCAGCGCACGGGCTTCCGGTCGGCACCAGCGTTCAATGGCGGTCTCCTGCTGAGCTCTGCTCAGGGAGACTACTCCGCGAGTTCGGGTCCGACCGCTACGGCGAAGCGGGGACCCATAAAATCACAGGCGCGGAAGCCTGTGAACAAGGAGACTCGGTGGGCACCTGAAGCGCCCCCCGTTACTGTGAAGGAGCCTTTTTAAAGGCTCCGGAGCGGCATCGGGTGAGAGCGCGGTGCTGAGAGTCGTTACCCAGCCCGTGGAGTGAAGCCGCGTCGCCATAACGGAGAGCGCCGATTCCTTCCTGACATTTGGATTTACAAATTACCCGTGAGTAAGATTGGGAAACCGCGGGGTTTTAAAGGAAGAATGCTAAAATTTGGCTGAAAACGGGAAAGAGCTAAAATAAGGAAGTCTGCCTTTCCCGGACTGCATGACAACTAAAGCAACGACATACAAGCTGCAATTGGACGGAAGATAATTTTACTACTATTTAACCCTGACATTGAATTTGAACCTCCCCCCTTTGCAGCAGGAGAGGGGGGGGGAAGAATTTGAACCGGTATTACCTGTCGGAAAGAGGTAAAAGGAAAAAGATTTTTTCACTGTTTTAAACCCTTGGGAAAGGACTGCTTTAAAAGAAGAGCAAGTCACTGGGACTGGAAACTGTCATCTGAGATTAGATACAAAGTTGGTGCATGGTGAGTTTGTTACAAAGTTGGAACTTTATTTGCTACTGTTGGGAGTTTGGCTGAGGATACAAACTGACAGTTCCCTTAGTGGAAAGTTACTGGAAGAGTTGTAGCCATTTTTTTTTCTTCTCTTTTGTTTCTCTGTACCTTGAACTGTGAGCTGCTCCCTCTAGAGGGCTGAGGGAAAATTTAAGGTGTAAAGAGCAAACCAGTGGAGTTTTCCATTTGGAAATAATTCCTGTGGGAACGACCTTGGGACATGAGTGGCCAAGAAGATGAGATGAAAACAAGAGCTAAAACAAAAATTGCACAAAAGAAAAGAGGTTCTATATCAGGCTTAGCCCCTGCAGGTGCAGAAGGGCAGGAAAGAGGGATGGAAACAGTGACACAAGCATTATTAAAAATTAATGAGTCCTTAGAAGCTTTGACTAAGCAAGGCACAGAAAATTCCAAACAATTAACAGAGCTATCAGAGAAGTTAGATTTGAACACTAAAAGTGTTGCATCTAATACAGAGACTATAAATAAATTAATTGAAGAAAATGTTGTAATTCGTAAGACTGCTGAAGAGGCAAAAACCATAGCACAATCCACACAAGTAAAGTTAGAACCAGTTTGTAAAAAACTGGAGGAGCATGAGGCGGCCCTGTCTTTAATGGAACTTCAGAGAAAGGAGAGGAACTTGAGATTGAGAGCTGTCCCAGAAAGAGAACAGGAGAATTTGGCAGAGTTCCTCACAAAAGAATTCTCGGAATTTTGGCAAGTAAGTTTGAAAGAGGAGGAATTCAAGATAGTTACGGCCTTCAGACTGGGCAGAAGACAAAATAGAAAGAATCCAAGGGACTGCCTGATAACTTTAAGATCTAAGGAGGAGAGAGATAAAATATTAAACTTACAATATCAAAGATCTTTGGAGATTGAAGATTCTTTTGTGCAGATTTATAAGGATATTCCTAAATATATCTTGGAAGTGAGAACCTACTATAAGGACTTGACCACTCTGCTGAAGAGGAACAATATAATATACAGATGGGAGTACCCACAAGGCCTGTCTTTTAATTATAAAGGGGAAAAAATCAAAATTAAAACAGTGCAAGATAAAGAACAGTTTCTGGACAGAAACCAAGAGGACCTCGTGAAGGAAGTGGTGGACCTGACTACTGAGACAAAAGACTTAGCGGACATCTCGAACTTGTCATTTGGACTTCAAACTTTAACAAAGGAAGAACAATTGCTGGGAGCTGTTGGGGGAGTATCTAAGTAAACAACAAGATGGCCCTACAATTTTTAAGTTGGAATTGTAACGGTTTGAACCTTCCCAGAAAAAGACGTGAGGTTTTTCATATTTTAAAAAAAGAACAATTGGATTTGATTTGTTTGCAAGAAACCCACGTGACTAGAACACATAGAAAATTACTTGTTAATAAAAGATTGGGACAGGAATTTATCTCATCAGACAAAGTGAAAAAAAGAGGAGTGGTGATTTACGCCAAGGAAAAATTGGCCCCTAAGTTGATGTTTAAAGACGAACAAGGAAGATACCTGGCAATTGAAATACAAGTCCAAGGAGAAAAATTATTGATAATTGGGATTTACGCTCCGAATGAAGGGAAGTCAGAGTTCTTTAAGAAATTACATGGGACATTAATGGACTACATGGATTACAATGTAATTATGATGGGAGACATGAATGGAGTGGTCTCTATAAATATGGACAAAGCACTAAGACAGGTGGTTTCTAAGGATGGGAGACTACCTAAGACTTTCTTTGAAATGACTGATAATATGGATTTGATTGATATTTGGAGAACAAGAAACCCTCTGGAGAGAGAGGGAACTTTTTTCTCTGAAGCAAAAATGACCTGGACTAGAATCGACCAAATTTGGGTAACTAGTGGGATGGCACCCAAGATAAAAAAAGTGGAAATCTGCCCAAAGACTTGCTCCGACCATAACGCTGTAAAGATGGAAATGAACATAACAACAGCTGGTTCCTTCAGATGGAGGATGAATGACTCCCTATTTAGAGATGAAGAGGTGTATAGAAAGGCCCAGAAAACTATCAAGGACTACTTTGAGATAAATCTGAAAACAGAGGTGGAGAAAAGAACAATTTGGGACGCAAGTAAAGCCGTTATGAGAGGATTCCTGATACAGCAGAATACTTTAAAAAAGAAGAGACAGAATGAAAAGAAAGATAAGATTTTGGAAAGAATAAAAGAAGGTGAAAAGAAATTGAGATCAAAGCCAAAGTCTCATGAAATTTTAAGAGAAATAAAGTTCTACCAGAGACAATATATGGAATTGATGAACCAGGAGATAGAATGGAAAATAAAGCAAATGAGACAAAAGACATTTGAATCGGCAGATAAATGTGGGAAACTTCTGGCATGGCAACTGAAGAAGAGACAAAAGCTGAATATGGTTACAAGCTTAGAGGTTGAAGGAAAGAACATTTTTAGGCCAAATGAGATTAGAAACTGCTTTCAGAGTTATTTCAGAAAACTTTATGCACAAGGGCCGGTGGAGGAAAAAGAGATGGAAGAATTTCTTAAAAAATATGGATTACAAAAAATATCTGAACAAAGTAAAGTGATTTTAAACCAGAAAATAACTGAGCAAGAAATAGAGGGAGCCATTCAAAATATGAAACTGGGAAAATCTCCAGGACCAGATGGACTGACTTCCAGATACTACAAAGTTTTGAAAGATTGGCTGATTCAACCGTTTAAGGAAGTCTGCAATGAAATTTTAGAGGGGAAGAAGACACCTGAATCGTGGAAAGAAGCATATATTACACTTATACCAAAATCTGAGACTGAAAAGAGCCAGATTAAGAACTACCGCCCTATATCATTGCTTAATGTGGATTACAAAATTTTTGCAGACATTTTGGCAAAAAGACTGAAGAGGGTTTTGGTGGGTGAGATTCATAAAGACCAGGCTGGCTTTCTCCCGGGAAGACATTTAGCTGATAATGTGAGAAATATAATAGACATTATGGAGTTACTTGAAAATAATATTAATACTAAGGCAGTATTAATATTTGTGGACGCTGAGAAAGCCTTTGACAATATCTCTTGGAGTTTTATGAAAAAGAATCTCAAAGGAATGGGGGTAGGCCAAGGTTTTGAGAATGGTATAGGTGCAATTTATTCTGAACAAAAAGCAAAACTAATTGTAAATAACGTGGTTACTGAAGAAATTGCTATTGAAAAAGGGACACGACAGGGGTGCCCAATATCCCCATTACTTTTTATAACTGTTCTGGAGGTCTTACTAAATATGATTAGAGGGGACCAGCTGGTAAAAGGGATTCAGGTCGGAGCTAAACAATATAAGTTGAAAGCGTTTGCAGATGATTTAGTTTTAACTTTGCAAGAGTCAGACACTAGTACTAAAAAAGTTTTGGAGATAATACAAGTTTTTGGTCGAGTAGCAGGTTTTAAGCTAAATAAACAAAAAACAAAGGTACTGGGAAAGAATTTAACAGTGGAGGAAAGAGAGAAGTTTCAGAGTGAAACTGGATTAATGGTAGCAAATAAAGTGAAATATCTAGGGGTTAATTTAACAACTAAGAATGTGAACTTATTTAAAGACAACTATGAGAAATGTTGGACAGAAATTAAGAAAGATTTGGAAATATGGTCAAACTTGAGACTTTCCTTGTTAGGCCGAATTGCTGTTATTAAGATGAATGTTTTGCCAAGAATGTTGTTTTTGTTTCAAACATTGCAGATTGTGGACAGAATGGACTGTTTCAAGAAGTGGCAGAAAGATATATCGAGATTTGTCTGGCAGGGCAAAAAGCCCAGAATAAAATTTAAGATACTAACTGATGCAAAAGAAAGAGGGGGGTTTGCCCTGCCGGATTTAAAATTGTACTATGAAGCAGCAGCTTTTTGCTGGCTGAAAGATTGGCTACTTCTTGAGAACACAGACATTTTAGACTTAGAAGGGTTCAATAATAGATTTGGTTGGCATGCATATATATGGTGTGACAAGGTAAAAACTCATAAAAGTTTCAAAAACCATATTGTTAGGAAAGCATTATACAATGTTTGGATTCGCTATAAAGATTTGTTGGAAAATAAAACCCCTAGGTGGTTGTCACCAATGGAGGCCAAGGAGGTTAAAAAACTTAATATGGAATCTAAATGGCCAAAATATTGGGAAATTGTAGAACAAGAAGGTGAAAAGGTGAAATTACAGAGTTATGAAAAACTGAAGTTTAAAGTTAGAGACTGGCTTCATTATTACCAGATAAATGAAGTTTTCAAACAGGACAGGAAAATTGGCTTCCAGGTGGAGAAGTCAAAGTTAGAAACAGAATTGTTAGAACCCAATACTAAGAATCTGTCTAGAATGTACAATTTGCTGCTGAAATGGAATACACAGGATGAAACGGTTAAATCAGCTATGATTAAATGGGCACAGGACATTGGTCATGACATCATGTTTGCTGACTGGGAACAGTTATGGACCACTGGTATAAAATTTACGGCATGTAATGCCTTAAGAGAGAATATTATGAAAATGATTTATAGGTGGTACATGACTCCAGTCAAGCTTGCAAAAATTTATCACTTGCCCAATAACAAATGCTGGAAATGTAATGGAACTGAAGGTACTTTTTATCACCTTTGGTGGACGTGCCCAAGGATTAAGGACTTCTGGGAAACGATATATAATGAAATTAAGAAGGTGCTTAAGTGTACCTTTCATAAGAAACCAGAGGCTTTTCTCCTGGGCATGGTAGGCCAATTGGTGTCAAAGAAAGATAGGACGTTTTTTATGTATGCTACAACAGCAGCAAGAGTTCTACTAGCAAAGTATTGGAAGACACAAGAACTACCCACACTGGAAGAGTGGCAGACTATGATTCTATGATTTCCTGTTTTCCAGTCTCTATCTAGGCAGCTCAGATTTGCAGGCAAAGCTGAATTTCATTTTGAAGCAAAAAGTCATGTCTTCTCTGAATTCCAGCAAGCTCTGTAACTAATCCTAATGCAATAGTTGCCCAGCTATGTAATGAATAGGGTTTCTTCTTCTTCTTCACCTTTTTTCAGTAAGCAAGTTAATAGTGCAGCCATAATGTGGGTCTCCCTTTGATGGATCTGAATCTGATGTACAGTCATACTTCATACTTGCTCCTTGTTAATATTACTCAGGTATTTACATATCCTCTCCCATGCCAATTTCCTTGTCCATGGATGCAAGTCAAACATACATACCAAATGTTACAGGGCGTGGAATAAAAATAATAAAAATCATGTTGGCTAAATGGAGAAAAAAATTCTGAGAGTTCCACACACACGAAACAAGTAGCAGTCCATACTTGTGGCACAGGAGAAACAACCCTCAAAATTCTCAGGCAGTATAATCCCATGCATGTTTATCTGGAAGCAAGTCACACTCTGTTCAATGAGGCTTACTCCATAGTGAGTGAGTTGAGGTTAGCAGCCTTCATCTTTGTGTACTTTTAGACATGCATCTGGATTTGTAGTAGTGCCCTACAGGGGTGATAAACTGTGTATCTGATTGTAAATCTCTTGAAGCCATCTACCAAGCTGCATTCATTTTCAGAAATTAATTTTTAAAATAAGCAATTGTTTCTGCAGGCAGCAAGTGAATTCCATCCCACCCATATTTTACAACACCACTGCAAATCATTCCATTTAAATCCATAGTCAAGTCTGCATCATTATCCCTACATTATTGTCAAAACAAAAAAATTTTTTCCTTCCAGTAGCACCTTAAAGACCAACTAAGTTAGTTCTTGGTATGAGCTTTCGTGTGCATGCACACTTCTTCAGATACACTGAAACAGAAGTTGCCAGATCCTTCTATATAGTGAGAAGGTGGGGAGGGGTATTACTCAGAAGGGTGGTGGGAATGGGTGATTGGCAGATAGCTGTGATGAGCCTGTTGACGACTCTTAACGACTGCAATAGGTCTTACAGGAAAAAGCAAGGGGTGAGAAGGTGAAAAATGGCTTTGTCATGTATAATGAGATAAGAATCCAATGTCTTTGTTCAGACCAGGTCTCTCCATGGTTTTAAGTTTGGTAATGAGTTGCAATTCAGCAGCTTCTCTTTCCAGTCTATTTCTGAAATTCCTTTGTAGTAAAACAGCTACTTTGAGATCTTGTATAGAATGTCCTGGGAGATTGAAGTGTTCTCCTACTGGTTTCTCTGTCTTGTGATTCTTGATGTCCGATTTATGTCCGTTTATTCTTTGGCGTAAGGTTTGGCCTGTTTGTCCAATATAGAGAGCTGAAGGACACTGTTGGCATTTGATGGCATATACAATGTTAGACGATGAGCAATTAAATAGTCCCGAGATGGTATGTGTGATGTTGTTGGGGCCAGTAATGGTGTTGTCCGGGTCCTTGGGATCTTTGTTCTGAAGTCAGTGCACCACAGGAGGCGGGGTGCTTGGTCCTGATACTCATTGCTGCTTTAGTAAACCATGTTTGGTTATGAACCAAGTTACCAACCAGCAGAGCAGAAGAGAGTATGAGTCATTAAGTATATTTCTTTATTTATATGGTGCATCTTAATGGTTGCAAGAGAAATGTGATTTTCTCTAGTTAACTTATGCATGTTTTTCACTACACTTGATGACTCATAGATATATATGGGAAGAAGAAAGCTTTGCATCTGAGCTGATATGAGACCTATATTTCTGGCATTAGATCTGTGTTGGCCTATTCATACCGACCTCACCACTTGATTCTGCATTCATGAGTTGGTGAGCCCACCTGTATAAATAAATTCTTAAGGTCACAGTAGAAGCAACCTCGCCGCCCACTTTCGCTGTAGGGCAAGAGCTTTTCTTTCTTCCTGCCTTGCTTTGTGCCTCTTTAAAATGTTTCTCACACTAGCTGGGTGTGCTGACTTTTGACTTTTGCCTGACATCTGTGAAGTGGGGAAAGGGTCTCAATGGCGGTGGGCAGCCTGTGGTTGGACTACAGTTCTCAACAACCTTTATCATTGGCTTTGTTGGCTGGGGTTGTTGGGAATGGAGTCGAGCATCATCTGGAGGGCCACAAGCTCCCTATCCCTGATCTAAACCGAGAGCTGTGCATGGGGTGGTATAGGCAAGCCCTCTGTGTGTCGCAATAAATGCTTTGAGGTTTATAAGCAGCGTTTTCCTTCTAGGAAAAAAAGTGCTGGTACTCATCATGAAGTTGTTACAGCAAGTGCCACAGTTTTAGCCAGTGCTTTTCTTCCAGAAAAAAAGATGCCGGTACTGTACCCTTGAGTACCCTCCAGTAAAAACAATGTTATAAGTATTTCTATATAAATACAGCTCACCAAATGAATATAGCTCACCAAATGAATCCTCTTGGATTGTATGGTTACATTCAGGATCCTACACTTCCCAATATCCCCAGCTAGGTGTGATCTCCCTATGTAACCATACATATGTATGTAAAAAAAAAATCACTACTTAGACCTTTAACATGGTAGATAATGCTTTCTCATCTTGTGCACCTACTTTTTAATGAAATAGCACTGATGTTCACTGTAAGAATTTCAGATATGTTTTGTACAGCAAAAATGTAAACCAATATTTCATGGTTTTAAAAAAATATCCACCCAGCAATAATGTGTCAGTGATGAAATATTCAACAGCATTAAATTCCTGTGCTAATTATCTTCCCACAGTTTAGGCAGGACATTTCACTATTCATTTTCTTTTACAGTTTTGTAATAAAACCTTCATTTTGCTTCACCAAGGCCCTACCTCAAAAGCCTGCTAAACAAAACGTTGTAAACTAAGCCAAACATAGTCAAGTGTCTATAATAAAGGGCTCTATTTGGATTTATTAGGCAAAAATAAGAGGAAAGCTTTTGCAGGAACAGATATGGTGGATTTTATAATAAAACCAATATATCCAACCAGCTAGTATGTATTTCCCCCTACATTTTAGAGCTGTGAGGTTAACCCCGCTCTGGATCACATTGTTGCTTGTAAACGGCCACATTTTTAACGATGCCTTTTCTTCTATAATTTTGCACCTATAAAGATTTGACTTCTCAAATGTCAGATTTTACCTGGATCATTCCAATTATGTATACTTTAGCATGTACAATCAAAGCCATCAAACCTTTTCTTCTTATGAATGGACACATCTGGTGTATGCTGGTCTACAATACAACTTACATCTGGTGCTCAGCTTTTATAATTTGGGGACTGGAGGAACAGGAAATGGAGTTATGCTCCCCTTACAGTATGAGCGAAGAGCAGACAACAAAGCCAAAGGTGTTGTGCCCGGTTGTGTATTTGTTTCTTAAAACTATATCTCACCCTTCCATTGAAAAACTCTGAAAGTACCGCTTTATGACTGGTAGAAACAATTTGATAATGCCCCCCCAAACAAAAAGTGGTTTTGCTGTCCTGGAGCAAAGGCAGAGTTGGTGCCAATTTTGTTTTCACTGTGAACTTTCTCAACAACAGCTGATGATGGGAGGGGTGCATGTGCTACTGGGTTTACAAAAGTCCAAATCCATAATCCAATTGATCCAAATTTCTTTAAACTGTTGGAAGCTCACCATATTCAGCAAAAATGTCAAGATTGTAATGTAACCTTCATACTTTGAAATAATTAAACACATTTGAATGTCTCTGGCATAACAAACACGTCCCATAAAAATGGTGCTACTATCAGTCATAGCATCAACTGATTCATGTTTCCTCTCTATTTGTAATTTGTTGTCTTTCTCTGGAAGAGAATGACCAGCAATCTCTCCACAATGATGATGCTTCAGCTTCATGACATGTTCAGCTTTTGTTCCTTTACACCACTTGCCTGAAAACAGAGGAATTTTATTATTAGAAATATTAGAAATCTTGCATATTATGTATAAAATTAGTCTGTGGCCTAGTAGAGTCTCATATGATTCATTAAGGGTGTGTGAAGGTTTTATGGTCATATTTGCAGGGACTGGACTAGAAGACCCTTGGACCCCTTCCAATTCTATTTCTGTGATCTTGGGGGGTGGGGTCATATTGACGTATATTTTGCTCTAGGATGCTTAGTTTGGTCAGAATTGAATATACACTTCCAGAGTTAACGCTAAATACGGTACATTACTTCTGGTAAATGAGCCACCAGATCTTCTGGCCATGAAAATTTGTGTCCTACCCATGTACTGTCTGAAACCAAAGGGGCATATTAGTTGCCAGATATAAAATTTCTTTCACCTCTCCCACCCCACTAACAGTATTCCAATTTTGAAGTATTTCATTCTAAACATCAAAACCCGTCTTAAAAATAATTTGTTAGTTTTTTGTTCTTTACTAATTCTGCCTCCTTAAAATTATATTGAGGGGTTCCCATCAATAATTAGAAAAAATGGCAGGTAATGGGTAACGCTTTGCTGCGTGATTCGTTGAAAGTGGCTAGACATGATTTGGCAGCAAACTAGAGATTATGTATAAGCTAATAATGGCTTTACCTCCTTTGTTGGACTCCTTTCCTTCTCTCTTAGGAAAAATTTTCCTCTTTCTCCAACAGCTCATCTCCAAAGAGCCTAACAGCAGTCGAGCCATTGAAAAGCTGCAGTCAGAGCACACCAGCAGACAACAGCACATGGAAGACCTAGAGGCAAGGCTAGAGGTCAGTGTCTTTCAGTTTGCTGGTAATTGCATTCCAGAGTTACTATAAAGCAGAATTTGCAGAGGCAGATGGACATTTCCATTTAATTTCCCTGTATGATTTTTTTTCTACGCCTAATGTTAAATTGTTTCACAAAGATGTATGAATGGTTGCTCACCCCCTTTCCTGGGTGGGCGATGGTTGCAGATATATTGTTTGGAGAAAGAGAAAAATCACAGTTCAGCTGTAGATTAATGTCTCAAAATAGAATTAGTCTTTTAAAATGACATATTTTATTAAATGTAAAAATCAGTGCCCACAATCTACAAATGTATTTGTGATGTTTGAGGAGTATTTGAAATCCTGTGGAAAGCTTTATAGTTGGCTGTAATTCATTTATTAAATGAATTAATTTATTCATTCATTTAGTAAATGAAGTAATTCATTTATTAAATATATATAATTCATTTATTAAATGTACATCTCACCCTTCATCTGAGGATTACAGAGCAGTGCAGTATAAAAACACAAATACATAATAACAAATAGAACAAAACAATAGCACCCCATCCATCAGATTTGTGCTCACCTAAATAGGTATAGAATATACATTTTGATGACAGGAGGAATTATAGCAAAACCACAAGGTCAAGCAATGTGAATGTTTAGGATATATTAGAGTAAGGGTAATATGTGGTTTTTTATATGTTGAGTAACTTAATGTCTTGTGCTATTTCATACAGTTTTGGGTGTTGTTTATTTGTTTCATTATTCTCAACATTCCATTTTGTGCTCTGTGTGTGGACAAATCTAGTCTAGTCCTTATTGGAGATGGATGGATGGATGGACGAACGGACTCAGTTCCAGTGTGGAAGTAATCCAGGCCAGATGGATGTCTTTAGCCCTGCAGTGAGCTGATTTTTTTCTTGCTTGGTGATCACACAGCAAAAGAGAGGGCATTTCCACCCTTTAGTCTGACAACATAACAAAAGTATCTGAAACAATGTCAGGCTTTGGGGAAACAGCTTCCTCCCTTCCTTGGCCGTGGATAAGCAGATCAAAACAAAAATAGTCGCTTACCAGTTAAAGAAATATTTAATGTTCACAGTGAAAGAACAAAGACCTTCTCCATCCCGGAGGAAAGGTGCTCCCAATTAAGGTTTCCATCCACTTCTCCCCTGAAACACCCTTGTCACTTGTCTGGAAACCTGATCTCGCAACCATTTGGCCTGTGTAGCTTCCATTTCTGCTCTCCTTGACCTTGGACTGAGCGCTTGGACACTTTCCAGTGAAAGGGAATCTGTTAATTCTCTCTCTCCCTGTTCTTCTCCTAGATGTTCCCCACTCAGTTCCGCCCAGCTGTTGTCTTCCAAACTATATCCCTCTGTAAACCACTGCTCCAAATCTATACTGCTCCACTGCACCTGGGCAGCTTCAGTTTCCTGGTCAGGAGCAGGGGGAGGGGGAGGCCCCCACCATTCTTCATCAGAGTAGCTCTCAGCCTGGTCTCTGACACAATAAATAAAATATTGAAAAACACACAACTTAACTGAACTATTTCTACGTAAATCACCAGATACAAAAACCAACAGCAACACCTTCAACCAACCCCCCCCCAAAACAACACCCGCCCCCAACACACTTCTCCAGTCATTAACCAGAATACTGGCAGTTGGGAGAAAATTTTCCATCCATAGAATGGTAGTAGCTGGAAGGGGACCTCAGGGATTAGTACTAGTAATAGTATTACTACTATTTATCACCTGCAGGTCATAGTGTGGTTCACAACATAAAAATACAAAATGAAAGCACAAAATACATAATAAAGCAAAAGCAAAATCTGTGCAAAAAGACCTCTTAATGAAGAAGAGACCACCATCTGCCAAGGCAGTTGGTTCCATCCTCAAACAGCTCATGCCTTCAATAAGTTCTTCCGTTTAGTAAAAGTTTTCTCTCGTCTACCAACCTGGCACCTTCTAGATGTTTTGGATTCCAACTCCCAGCAGCCCCAGCCAGCTTGGCTGTATCAGCTGATGAGAGTAGCAGTCTAAACTACATGGACAGCTTGATGTTGGCAAAGAGTACCCTTGAACAGGGCATCCAAGACTGTGGTTCATGGACCACCATTGGTCTGTGAGTTTCATTCAGATGGTTTGCAGCATGTCCTCATTAAATATTTATATTGAATTTTGCTTTTTTTATTGCTTCTTTTAGTTCTTATGTTGTATCCTCTTGTACTGCGGTTTGCATTCTATGGAATGCAAATTGTAATACAGTAAAATGCAATATAAGAAACAAGAGCAGCAATAAAAATACAATTAAAAATCATATAGCATTTAGCACAGAGCATTGCAATTGCTGCAGCAGGCAAAAAAAGTCAATAGGAGGTCTGTCAAGACCTTCATAATTTTTCAAGTGGGAAAATGGTGTGCGAGCCACTGCTCTTGAGCAATGCCAATGGTTGGGAATTGTAAGAGGGGGGAGTTCTGCTGCCTCAGATTCTACTTGTTGGCTTCCCATGGGCATCTACTTGGCAACTGTGAGAACAGTGCTGGACTAGATGGGTCCTTGCCTGATCCTAACCATTTTGTTTATTTAGCACAGTTTATATGTAGCCCATCATAAGTTTAGGGAAATAGTAAGGGAATAATTGTAGAAGCAGGGCTGCATTTATGGTGTGAGCAGGCAAAATTCATCTTTACAAAGATTATGAAATCTCAAAGCATTGTAGGGGGTTGGACTAGATGTCCCTTAGGATCCCTCCCAATATATTGTTCTATGATAGAGCAGGGCTTTGACATCCAAATACAATTTACACTTTGGCTGCAGACCAGGTTCATGACTATCCACAGCAGACCTGTACATGGAATCTGTAAAACAGGAAAACCTGGATGTGCAGTACAATAACTGTAACCATACCACTTTGTCAATATGCAGAGCAGCAGTTCAGTTTAGCAGCTCAGTGTCACATATAACAGAAGGAAAACAATTGGCAATCAGGCTGGGAGAGAGAAAGTTTTAAGGCAAGGTCAATTTAAAGTATCAGCTCTTACTTTGAAAGCTTTGAAAATGGCCCAGTTTGCCTAATAAAATGCAGACCACCTTACAGTTGCAGCACAGTACCTCCTGGCTGAAATTAATGGGGTAGCACAAACAGAGAATTGATATGTGAATGTCTCCTGCGCTGCAGTGTTCAAAACGCAGGTGGCGCTGTGGGTAAAACTTCAGTGCCTAGTCGGCATCTAAATTGGCAAAACAGAAACAAAACCTATTTTGCAGGCCAGGGTTTGGGAGGAACGTGCATAAATATAATGGAATTAATTCAGAGAGGGTGTAATGCCAGGGAACATTACACAGCCTAGCTGAAACCTGTCTTTTAAACTGCCTTTTTCTAAGTGCATGGAATATGCATTAGAAAGCACAAAATACATTTAGAAAGCAAGGTTCAAGGAAAAGGCTTAATTTAAACACTCATGTTTTCATCTATGCTTTTTGATTCTTGTGGCAAGTTATGTAAGAATGTTAAGGAAACTTAACTCCAGGAAAACACTGGGAAGAGAACAAAAAAACTGCTTGCTATAGCCTGAGGGAGGAAATTGCATGGATCTGGGAGGTATATAAATAATGCTGTGCTGCAGAACCTCAAGGGGAGTCTTGCCATCCTACATATAACCATAAAACGGTTGTAATGGGAACCTATGCCAGTTGATAAAATGGCTTTGGAGCAGGTGGATAGTTTCAATTATGCAGTAAATGCAGGCAGGGGGAGGCACAGGTGCTCTGTAGAAGGTGGGTTTGGCGGACCAGGCAGTTAGAAATCGCTTAAGCCCATAGCTTTTCTTATTTGGTGGGAAATTCCCTTATTCCAGCTCCATTTCCCGCTGCTTGCCGCTGCTATCCTGGATTGTTAGATATCCTGTAGACTGTCCCCAGGACAGGTGAGGCTGCTGATCCCTTATTTTTGAGGCTCCCGGGGACAGGTAAGGCTGCTGATCCCTTATTTTCAAATCTGAAAGTTGACAGCTATGCTTAATCATTTTTAATGCATCTTCAAGTTTCTCTTTTAAATCTCAATATGTAGAAGGCTTAGCATTATTCTTCTTTAGATTGGAGGCAAGTAGAAAGAGAGAGTGTTGAAAAGGTAGGTAGGTGAAGGTAAAGGACCCCTGAACTGTTAAGTCTAGACAATGGGGTGCAGTGCTTTTCAGGCTGAGGGAGCCAGCATTTGTCCACAGACAGCTTTTTGGGTGTTGTGGCCAGCACGACCATGCTGCTTATGGTGCAACGCGACATCGGGACAAGTGCCAGAGCACACGGAAGCACCGTTTACATTCCCACCACAATACCTATCTACTTGCACTGGTGTGCTTTTGAACTGCTAGGCTGGCAGGAGCTGGGACAAAACAATGGGAGCTCACTTTGTCGAGCAGTTTTGAACTGCCAGTCTACCGATTTGCAAGCCCGAGGCTTGCTGGTTTAGACCACAGCACCACCCACTCCTATTTAAAAAGTAGTACAAGCAAACTATTGTGTACACACTTCTTTTTAGAGCTGGCACCTCAGTCTAGGTTTACTACAATTCCCCTTGTATGTAAGGGGGCACCATGGCAGCTCCAACCTCCCCCACCTCGTGTTGGGCTAGAACTGTTTTTCTCGGCATGTGGAAATACATTTCCTATGATGCCATTGCCAACCAGCTGTGAATGCTGAGAGGCCTTTAGGCTTTGCCATGCTCACGTTGGCATCACTGCCCTTGGTACTTTTCTTGATTCAGACTTCATATGGGTGTATGAAGTAGAACTGTGATTTATTTTACAAATGAGTTGTTGACGAACCAGGCAGTTGCTTGCTTCTCTTTCACTCTTTAGCGTTTGCTTCAGGATGCGAATGGGGCTCTGGAACGGATCCCATTCGCATCCAGAGGTACCACTGTATCCCATTCTAAATGTAATGGGAAACCAGTTTCCTGTTATCTGCTTTAGCCACAGTGAGAGTAGGTTTCATATGTTTTCCCTTCCCAATTCCCCCTCTTTCACTTTGGCTTTCCTTGCCAAGCACTATAAAGGTAAAGGTAAAGGGACCCCTGACCATTAGGTCCAGTCGTGACCGACTTGGGGTTACGGCGCTCATCTTGCTTTATTGGCCGAGGGAGCCGGCGTACCGCTTCCGGGTCATGTGGCCAGCATGAGACTAAGCCGCTTCTGGCGAAACAGAGCAGCGCACGGAAACACCGTTTACTTTCCAGCCGGAGCGGTACCTATTTATCTACTTGCACTTTGACGTGCTTTCGAACTAGTTACGCACCTAGAAGCAGCAGCGGAGGAGTTCCGAGGCCCGCCGAGGGTTGTGCACCCAGTGCCTCACCCCTTCCTTCCGAACTCGGGGGTGATTTATGGCAACAGCGGGTGAAAACGGCATCTCTCCCCCGTGGAGAGAAGAAGGGAGACTGATATATTCCCCATAATCAGCCTCTAATTACCTCGTGCGAGCTGGATAGATGTTAATATCCGCCATCTTCCAAGGCGCCCCCTAGTGGCCCCCTGTACTGGCATTCCTTCATCTCCAGTCAGACTGTTCGCAGGCGTTCGATTCAGCCATGTCCCTGACAAAATGGCAGCCTTCAGCTACCTAACACTGGTATGGAAAAGGGCCATAGTTTAGTGGTAGACCATCTACTTTGCAGGTTCAATCTGGTCCCAGGTTCCATCCCCAGCATCTCCAGGTAGGGCTGGGAGAGATTCCTGTCTAGAATCCTGAAGTCAGTGCCTGTCCCGGCAGACCAGTGTTTCAGAAACTTGGGTCTCCAGCTGTTGTTGGACTACAACTTGCATCATTCCTAGCTAGCAGGGCAAGTGGTCAGGGATGATGGGAGTTGTAGTCCAACAACAGCTGGGGACAAAGTTTGAGAAACACTGGTGACACTACTGAGTGAGATGGACCAGTGGTCTGACTCAGGCAGTTCCTATCTTCCTGTGTTTGCCCATCACCACTGCCAGGTGAGCCCACAAAAGACCAACAATGGAGAAAGAGTCCCACAAGAGGGCACTTTGCCCAGGGCCCCCTCAAAGCTGGAGATAGCCCTGGACTCCATTACTCCATTTCTCTGTATGTGTAGACCAAGCTTAACATTATATATTCTCAGTTACAAAAAAGAGTATGAAGACACACTGCGAAGACCTCAAGAAAGAACTGCTGGTTACAGTACAGATTGAGCCTTCTGCAGAGTGCTTTAACCCTTGACCCAGACTTCTGCATTGTCTCCAAGCTCCTTTGTCCATGGAACATTAAGAGGACATAGTAATAAGGGCGCCATGCAGATCTGAGAAATTGCCTCATAAAAGATGTGGGAGGTAATGAAAAATGTTTATTGCCATTCCCATTTAGGTCGTTCATTCAACTTACCCAAAGGATCAGACTGATTACCTGAAGAACGTCCTTGACTTCTGGGAAGAGCTGCCTTCCAAACTGTTAGTTTGTGACTCAAGCACCCAGGAGACCCCATCCTTTCTGGGCCCTTTCCTGGTAGCAGCAGCCTTGAAGAAGCACCCGTCACATTAGGACAGAGAGTTTTGAGTGATATGGATCTTGCTGTACTTTCTGCACTTATAGGCTGCCAGTTTTCTTAAGGTGCTTTGTCCGAAAGCACCTCTGATATAACATGACAGGGCTTGTCTAGTTAGTAAGACGAGATTAAAACTGGAGAAGTAAATACTGTATGATTAAAAAGGTGTGACCATAGTTAAAGGGAAAAATGTTAACAGGGAAAAACTGGAGTGTAAAAAATGTTTGTGAGTAGCAGTTCTCCCTATGGGGCTATGTAACATTCGTCAGGTTCTTACAATGTGTACAGGAACAATTGTATGAAGGACGTCCATGCCATGCATCCTGCTGGCTGCTGGCATTAAGTGGAGATTCCTCATGCATTCTGGTTGGCTTACCTGCCAAGAGGCTTGCAAACACTGTGGCCCACTTGTGGAGCCCTTTGGTGACTTCCACGGAGGAACTGTGAGTTATGAAAGGCTACTGTTACAGGACAGTGGTAGAGAATGCACACCCCTAGCGTGGGTCATTATTTCAGTCAAACCAACAATTCTTGCTTTGCCATATGGGCACATGAAGGGGCTGAGCCTCACAGAGCTTTTATGTGAAATTTGCCAGAGACAACTCTGGAGATCACTTCCTTTGTCTGCCTTGGCAGGAAGCTATAATACATACTTCCTCCATTCCTAGGCAGCCTCTCTTCATCATGTCAGGGACTAGCTGGTTAGTAGAAGAAGAATAATTGGATTTGATATCCCGCCTTTCACTCCCTTTAAGGAGTCTCAAAGCGGCTAACATTCTCCTTTCCCTTCCTCCCCCACAACAAACACTCTGTGAGGTGAGTGGGGCTGAGAGACTTCAAAGAAGTGTGACTAGCCCAAGGTCACTCAGCAGCTGCATGTGGTGGAGAAGCGAACCCGGTTCCCCAGATTACGAGACTACCGCTCTTAACCACTACACCACACTGGCTATACCATTTCTGTAATGTAATTTAAAAAGGGAAGGAAATTAAACATATTTTTCAAAGTAGTCTTTTTCATTTGCTTCAACCACCATGCCTTCCATTGCTGGGACAATCATATTCTTGTTCCTCCAGGGCGGCTCATGTAACTGGTCTCACTTTAGCCCCCAAGCTTGGAGCTTTGGTCTTATTTTAATGGGAAGGCCATGAGGAGAGGATGTGTAAGCAAAACATGTGCCAGAAGAACACAGCAGGCTGCTGAGAGGAGATAGCCACATTGAAATTCTGCAGGGTGGAATATGGCTACAAGTTTTTTTATGACCCAGCACTGAAGGGTGCAATATGGCTACAAGTGCAACTGCCCACAATGCTTCTGGGCCCAATGTATGCTGCGTAGGGGCCAGGAAGCATGTGGGGAAATGAATATGGTGGTGGTGTCTGTAGCTGTTTCCCCTGGCACTTCTCTCCTCAGTGTTGTGCTGCCTTCCAATACTGGTCCTTGGTGCTGCTCACCACTGCAGGTCCCCATCTGTCCCCTCCACTCAAACAGTCAGGGAGGTGCTGAGGAGAACACCAGGGTGGCGCTGGGGTGGGACAGATAGGGAAGTTCCAAAGGGTAGGTGCCACCTTCACTAAAGGCCTGGTTCCTGATAGGATGGTATCTGCAGGATGTCTTTATTGCAGCATGCAAGAATCAGTTGGGTGTGTAGGGAATGAGATGTTATTTTAGGTATCATGGTTCCAAGCTGTATGGGCTATTGGTATTGTACACTAATATCAGCACCTTGAACCTACCTAACCCCATAGCTGACATGTGATCAAACTTCCTGACTTCCCTGCTCCCTTGAAAATGGGGGGGGGGCACCAAAGTTGATCCAGGCAGCAGTGCTGGGAATGTGTTTTGAACCTACACCTGCACACAGACCCATAGATTGGGGAAATGCTATAGTGGAAGGGCTGGCCCCTCTCCTCTCCTCTTTTGCTCAGATCAGTTTTGGAACCCTCTCCACCTTAGCAGGGGAAAGAGTCAAGACACCTGATCACAGATCTTCCACGTCAAGTGTGGTTAAGTCCCAAACCTAAATGTTAAGCCTGATGTATAGGAATTATGTGCTTTGCTGTTGACCTGCAGCTGATCCCCCCACCACTAATCTGTTCTTCCCATATATACGTGCTGGTTGTTAACTCCCCAATTGGCATTCCTCAAGCATTTATCAATGAGCAAAAGTCTCCTCAAGTTGGGACCCTGGCTCATTGGCAGCATTTGGCACTGAAATGAAACAGACCCAGGCTTTGAAATTAGCTTCAGGACTAAATGCAATTTCCAACTCCAAAACAGAGGGAGACAACAGGCTAGTGATATTTGGCACCAGCCAGCAGTGGTGCATTTCTCGCATAGCGCCTAACTGCCTAACTTTGCTTTGCAAAGCTGAACGTTTCCAAAAAGTGATCTGGAAAATGTTTAACTGCCAGACATCTAGGGTTGCGTCAGGCAGTAGTGGATAGATAGAGGAGGATTAGAGGGAGATTTCCAAGGCTTACTGGAACATTCTGGACAGTTTACAACTGAATCCGGATAGGGTCCTGTGCCCTGTGTGGATGTACTGAAATGTGGGGAAAGGCATGCTTGGTCTGATGTTGCTGTCTTCTCTGCACTATGCAATATGATCTACACCCCAGGCATTCACTCGGTGGGTGTTTCTGACCCACCGAGCCAAGCACCAGGAACCATGTTTTCTGGTCTGCCACCCAGTTGCTGGGCAAGTCCTCTGTGTTTGCTGTGCCAGTCAAGCAGCAAGAATAGGAAGTTTGTCACCAAGGCCCTTGTCAGATAGATAGATAATACTTTATTCGGCTATAGGCCCACAAGGTAAAACCAATCAATAAATAAAATAGCATTTTACATTCTAAAATATCAACTAAAATATTTCATCGCATAATCTCCTTCACGTTACATACAATCTCTAGATGTACCATATTGTGGCCTTGAATATAAAGATGGTGGATAGAGTTTACTAGATTTTTAATAGTCATGCAGCATTCCATGAAGTCTTTTATATGAAAGAACTGAATTCAGGAATCTGGCAACCTGTAATGTTCTATAAGAGTCAATGTCCTGGAGTAGATAGGCTAGATGTAATTCAGGTGGTTTAGCAACAGTTTCCAAAATGATTGAACTCAGAATCCTTGATCGGGGAACAATATATAAAGGACAATTAAACAAGATATGATAAAGGGATTCTATTGATTTGTTGTCACATGCGCATAAAACAGAGGTTTTACCGTTAGAAAATCTATTGCTCAGCACATTTGAGGGGAACACATTAAATCTGGCTCTAACAAAAGCGAATCTATGCGACGCAACCGATAAGGTAGACAGATATCGAGGTATCTGGGACATAAATGTAATGCCCTGATTTATCGGGGAACATGTACCTCCACCTGTAGTAAGATTTTGTTGCAAATCAACCTCCTCCAATCTTTGTTTGATGACCTTTTTTGCTGTAATTAGATCTAAATTTAGTATATCGGAAGGCGAGATTCCATAAGACAACAGTTTGGAATGGATTTTTGTTGCCCATGGGCTGGTAAATTCATCTCTCCAAAGGCACTGAATAAGATGGTAATTGGGCAATTTATGCCAAAGGGACAGCCAGTAATTAAAGGCATGTCTCCACATCAGGATCTCTAAGGAGGGGGTCTTAAGTTCTAAGCGAATAGCCGAGTTGCTTACACAGGAGGGTAGTTTCAAAAGGCGTCTGAGAAAAAGATTTTGCAATGTCACCAGAGGCATGAGGTTTACAAAAGCGCCCCATAAAGGGACCGCATAGGCCATAGTTGCAACCACTTTTGCACTATAAACTTTTAAGGCAGATGGAACATGCATAGCCCCCTCTGTAAAGAAAAAGCGCAATAGAGCGTAGATAAGGGCTTTGCCCTTACTTTGTAAGTATGTGATATGCGCTTTCCATCCCATATTATGCTGGAAGTAAATTCCTAGATATTGAAATTTGTAGACTTGTTCAATTGGCTTCTCCTCGAGTTCCCACCTATACAATTTACGACTCCTGGAAAAAACTAGGACTTTAGATTTGGAATGGTTAATATTAAGTAAATTTGTTTGGCAATATAACGCGAAGATCTTAAAGGCCCTCCTCAAACCGATTCTTGAATATGAGAGGATCACCGCATCATCAGCGTACAATAGCAAGGGGCAGCGATAGTCTGCAAGCCTGGGTGCGTGAATGGTGGTTTGGGCCTCAACTAGGGGAGTTCTCATGTCACTAATATAGAGGTTAAAGAGATAGGGGGCAAGGATGCACCCTTGTCATACCCCCTTATTTATTGGCACAGAGTTTGTGAGATCGCCCTCAGGTGTTAACCTCACCCTAGCAGCCGTCCCTTCATGTAATTTGATCATAAGCCACAACAGCCTTTTATCTATGCCCCACTTTGCCAATTTTTCCCATAACAGCTCTCTAGAGATACTGTCAAAAGCCGCCTTCAGGTCTATAAAAGCGGCACATAGAAGACCATGAGTGGGGGAAGAATACTTCCGCGCCAAATGATATAGAATTATTGCATGGTCGATAGAAGCACGATTTGGTCTAAACCCGGCCTGTTCATGGCCTATTAGATTGGAATCTTCGGCCCATTGGGTTAGTCTGGTTAGCAGGAAGTGAGTATAGATTTTTCCGATGATTGATAATAAACTGATATTACGATAGTTTCCTGGGTCCTCTGGTGGTCCTTTTTTATATATAGGAATTATGATGGACTCCTTCCATGATCTAGGTATCTGGCCCGTGGCATTAATTGCATCAAAGATTTTTGCAAGAATTTTGGCCCACCATGCTGGGTGTTGTTTAATAGCTTCTTGCAAAGATTTTTGCAAGAATTTTGGCCCACCATGCTGGGTGTTGTTTAATAGTGTAAACAGGAACGGTTTGGATTCTTAGATCACGGAATGCAGTTTCTTGAAGATGGACTTCTGGCAAGCGATGGGCTGCCCCTCACAACGGTTGGGAGGAATGTTTTTGCAAAAAATCTCAGAAACCTCATCAGGAGGGCTTTAAACTGACTAATGTGGGGGAGGGAGACAGTGCTCCTGAAGGTAGGAGTCTATCAATTGATGAAGATGATCATCCAAATGTCATAGACCGAATGGAGCAAACAGCACGCAGACCTAGTGGTGGGAGGAAAAAATCCTTAAATAAGAGACACGGGGGAATGATTAATGGACTTCAATGTCTGTACACTAATGCGCAAAGTATGGGAAATAAACAAGATGAGCTTGAGCTCTTGGTACAGCAAACTAAATATGACATAATAGGAATCACTGAAACCTGGTGGGATAAGTCCCACGATTGGAATGTAATAATGGAGGGATACAATCTATTTCAGAGAAACAGACCAGACAAGAAAGGAGGAGGAGTGGCGTTATATGTCAGGGATGTGTATACCTGTGAAGAGATCCAAGATTTAGAACCTCAAAGCCAAAGTGAGAGCATTTGGGTCAAAATTAAGGGAGAGAAGAATAACAGTGACCTCATTGTGGGAGTTTACTATAGATCCCCAAGCCAAACGGAGGACATAGATGATGCCTTCCTGTAACAGATGGCCAAGCATGCAAAAGGAAGGGAGATAGTAGTAATGGGGGACTTCAATTACCCGGATATTTGTTGGATGTCAAACTCAGCCAAGAGCATAAGGTCAAACAGATTCCTCACTGGCCTTGCAGACAACTTCATTGTCCAGAAAGTGGGAGAAGCAACAAGAGGAACAGCCATTTTAGATCTGGTCCTAACCAATGTTGATGACCTGGTTAGTGGGGTAGAAGTGGAAGGATCATTAGGCGCGAGTGATCATGCTCTTCTGAAGTTTACTATACAGCGGAAAGGAGCAGCCAAGCATACTAGGACTCAATTTCTCGACTTTAAGAAAGCCGACTTCATAAAACTTAGGGAAGTGCTTGGTGTGATCCCATGGACAGTAATACTAAAAGGAAAGGGAGTTCATGATGGCTGGGAGTTTGTTAAGAGGGAGATAGTAAAAGCACAACTTCAGACAATACCAATGAGACGGAAACATGGAAGGTGCCTAAAGAAGCCAGGGTGGCTATCTAAAGAACTTTTAACTGAGTTAAGATTAAAAAAGGATGTGTACAAAAAATGGAAAAGGGGGGAAACCACCAAAGAGGAATTCAAACAAATAGCCAGCACGTGTAGACACAAAGTCAGAAAAGCTAAAGCACAGAATGAACTCAGGCTTGCTAGAGAGGTTAAAAGCAACAAAAAAGGCTTTTATGGGTATGTCCGTAGCAAAAGGAAGAACAAAGAAACAGTGGGGTCACTCAGAGGAGAAGATGGTGAAATGCAAACAGGGGACACAGAAAGGGCTGAACTCCTCAATGCCTTCTTTGCCTCAGTCTTCTCCGATAAAGAAAACAATGCCCGACCTGAAGAATTTGGAGCAAATGATTCAGCAGAGGAAACACAGCCCAGAATAACTAAGGAGATAGTACAAGAATACTTGGCTAGTCTAGATGTATTCAAGTCTCCAGGGCCAGATGAACTGCATCCAAGAGTATTAAAAGAACTGGCAGATGTGATTTCAGAACCACTGGCAGTCATCTTTGAGAATTCCTGGAGAACAGGCGAAGTCCCAGCAGACTGGAGGAGGGCAAATGTTGTCCCTATTTTCAAAAAGGGGAAAAGAGAGGACCCAAATAATTACCGCCCAGTCAGTCTGACATCAATACCAGGGAAGATTCTGGAGCAGATCATTAAGCAAACAGTCTGTGAGCACCTAGAAAGGAATGCTGTGATCACCAATAGTCAGCATGGATTTCTGAAAAATAAGTCATGTCAGACTAACCTGATCTCATTTTTTGACAGAATTACAAGCCTGGTAGATGAAGGGAACGCAGTGGATGTAGCCTACCTTGATTTCAGCAAGGCATTTGACAAGGTGCCCCATGATATTCTTGTAAAGAAGCTGGTAAAATGCGGTCTTGACTATGCTACCACTCAGTGGATTTGTAACTGGCTGACTGACCGAACCCAAAGGGTGCTCATCAATGGTACCTCTTCATCCTGGAGAAGAGTGACTAGTGGGGTGCCACAGGGTTCTGTCTTGGGCCCGGTCTTATTCAACATCTTTATCAACGACTTGGATGATGGACTCAAGGGCATCCTGATCAAATTTGCAGATGACACCAAACTGGGAGGGGTGGCTAACACCCCAGAGGACAGGATCACACTTCAAAACGACCTTGACAGATTAGAGAACTGGGCCAAAACAAACAAGATGAATTTTAACAGGGAGAAATGTAAAGTATTGCACTTGGGCAAAAAAAATGAGAGGCACAAATACAAGATGGGTGACACCTGGCTTGAGAGCAGTACATGTGAAAAGGATCTAGGAGTCTTGGTTGACCACAAACTTGACATGAGCCAACAGTGTGACGCGGCAGCTAAAAAAGCCAATGCAATTCTGGGCTGCATCAATAGGAGTATAGCATCTAGATCAAGGGAAGTAATAGTGCCACTGTATTCTGCTCTGGTCAGACCTCACCTGGAGTACTGTGTCCAGTTCTGGGCACCACAGTTCAAGAAGGACATTGACAAACTGGAACGTGTCCAGAGGAGGGCAACCAAAATGGTCAAAGGCCTGGAAACGATGCCTTATGAGGAACGGCTAAGGGAGCTGGGCATGTTTAGCCTGGAGAAGAGGAGGTTAAGGGGTGATATGATAGCCATGTTCAAATATATAAAAGGATGTCACATAGAGGAGGGAGAAAGGTTGTTTTCTGCTGCTCCAGAGAAGCGGACACGGAGCAATGGATCCAAACTACAAGAAAGAAGATTCCACCTAAACATTAGGAAGAACTTCCTGACAGTAAGAGCTGTTCGACAGTGGAATTTGCTGCCAAGGAGTGTGGTGGAGTCTCCTTCTTTGGAGGTCTTTAAGCAGAGGCTTGACAACCATATGTCAGGAGTGCTCTGATGGTGTTTCCTGCTTGGCAGGAGGTTGGACTCGATGGCCCTTGTGGTCTCTTCCAACTCTATGATTCTGTGATTCTGTGATTCTGTGAGCTTCCGCCGGGATCAGATCGGGCCCTGGGGCTTTATCAGTTTTCAGTTTAGCAATTAAATCAACTATTTCCTCCGGGTCAGTATCTGGCCATATGGGCAAGTGACATGAAAGAGTATCAGAATGAATGTTAGAGATAACTGTCTGGGAGAAATATTTTCTTAGAAATTGTTCCCATGTCGGGGCTGGTATAACCGTCAATGGGTATTTCCTCAATCTTTTGTTGATTAAATTCCAAAAACCACGAGAGCTGCGAAGCTTAGAGGCAGCAATCAGCGCTTGCCAACATCTTAGCTGCCATTCATGCTTGGCTGACTTCTGTGCCTGTTTGTAAGCAATTTTGGCCTGCAAGTACTCTGGGGGAAGAGTTTCAGCTCCAGAAGATTTATATCTGTTGTAGATACAACAGAGAGAGAGAGTCTAGCTTGCTTACATTTGGAATCAAACCAAGGTGCACCGAACCTGGGTTGATCTCGGTTAACCAGGTGAGTCGGCATCGTAAAGAAGCTAGTTAAATCTGCAGAGAGGTGGGAGAACCACTCCAATATCCTATTTGGTTCAGACAACTCCGCCACTGAAACAATGAGGGGTTCGGAGATATTCCTCTGGAAGAATTCTGCGTATTTTTGGGCCTGTTTCATAGACCATTTAATGCTTCTTACTTGAGCTGCGGCATTTAAACCTACATGAATTGGGTGTGAACCGCTAACCGGGTGCCAGTCAAGCGTTAGCTTGGCCGCTAGAGGTAGGTGGTCACTGGATTGTACATTGTCTACTTTAAAATGAAAGAAGTTTGAGAATAGGTCTTCTGAAACTAGAAGGTAGTCTAGGACACTATTTGATGTTGTGCCCAAATGAGTGAATTCTCCTGGCACGTCCGGAGGGCAATTGCCATTCAGAATGTTCAAATTCATACAAATGGCCAATTGATAAAGAAGGACTCCCGCCTCATTCACTCTGATGTCCTTAGATCTTCTTGATGTAAAAGAGATTAAATCAGATTTTGGGTAGGGAGGAGGTACCCACCACTTGGCCTTGATTATCCCATCCCAATTGGCGGCTGTACGTGCATTAAAGTCACCACCCATTAGCGATGGAATATTAGGGTACATAACATAGCATGCCAATAAATGATCTTCCAGAGAATCCCATCTATAATGGAGGTCCGATATAAGACCACCTGGAGGAAGATAAACATTGGTGATTAATAGGGAGAATTTTTCGCTTGAAATCAGACCTGTGAAGGCAAAAGGAGGAAAAGTCTGAACTAGCGAGAGTTTAGCGCTCATTTTAAGCGATATGGCGATTGCAAGACCACCTCTGGACCGGCCACCTTTTTGGGAGGGACTAGCTGGAAGTGATATCAGTTCAAAGCCATTTATATCTATTTTATCTTCTTCCCATGTTTCTTGCAAAAGGATTATCTGAAAAGAGTTTATATAGGACAAAAATTCGGGATCTAATCTTTTCCTTTTCCAGCCAGCAATATTCCAACTTAGGACTGCTAGCTGGGGACTTCTGTGTTGTTCTTTTAACAGTCAAAGCGAAGGAGGGGCAGACTCTCTAGAAGAGACAGAAGATGTAACAAAAAAATCAGTTATTTTACATTGGGAAGATGGTAACTGTGAGGAGCCCTCCAAATTAAAATTTTTAACAATTTGGTTCGACTGTTGGAACACCAAAGATGATCTACTAGAAATAGATCCCTGAACAGAAAGTCTCTTCATTTCGAAATTCTTTGTACAACTTGACAGAGAAATACCCAGAGAGGGAGAAATTAAGTCCGTCGGAGGAAACCCTCTAGCAGATTTATCATCAGGCATTAGGATGATTTTATTGATGCGTCCCATCGGGTCTTCAATCGTTTCCGACGACAGGTCCCGAAGTGTAACATTCCCATTTTCCTTTAAAGAAGGTAGTTGAGGGGACATCACGGGGGCGGTGATTGCGGAAGACTCTCTCAGGGGCATCACTTGTGGACTACTTCTATATCTGGTCGAAACTGAAGAAGATTCTAGCTCTGGCATAGATGAGTGAGTTAAAGAGGAATTTGAGTCAGGCAGGGAAATCAGAGTTTCGTCCTTAAGTGTGTTAGTCGATGGATGTAGATGAAGGTTAAGTGAGGATGGCAGAGCCTGGTCGTCTCGTAGAATAGCACTGGGGGCAGAAACAACTTGAAGATTTGAGTCTTGCAGGATGGTTTTTGTTTTCAAAGTGGGGCTGAGCTGAAGAAGGTCGACCACTTCTGTCCGGTGAACCCAAGTGGGGTTGTTTGAAGCATCGTTAGTATCTTCCCCTCTGTGTTGGACTTGCAAAAGCTGCGATTTAAGCGTGTCAAATCTTTGCATCATCACCGACTGTTCTTTCGTAGGGAGGGCTCTGAACGAATCAATGTTCCCTTTCATCAAGGGCAGTCTGCAGGTTTCCGTCCTCATGTATGGCAGTTTGAGAGGGTATCGAGATTGGTCGAGAATGGCACGCCGCAGAATCATCACAGTGGGGCCTGACAGTATTTTGAAGTAAGGCAGAGTCTCTTGTCCTAATATCCTCACCGCCAGGGCACCTGTTTAGAAGGGGTTTGATCTTGCTATCTGCAAAAACCCTCGTTGCTACGATATTGGCCATGGACAAAAGCGTTTTCCGCCTAACAATAATAGATGGTATCTTTTCAGAGTGGAACGCAAGTATCACCTTCAAGAAGTTGGTCTGTCGGAACAGGGGCATCACCGCATATAGGTCAATCTGGTGTTTCTTAATTTTTAAAAGTTTGCTTAAACAGTCTTTAGCCCCTTCTAGCGATGACCATCTTCCTATTTCCGACCTGACAGAAAGGCAACTTTTCTTGGGTTGCAGAGTTAATATCTGATTATTCAATTGGGAATTTAAGATATATTTAATTTTAGTCTCCTTTCTTTTATCTGAATTGGGGTGAGGCAATAAGTTTTTGACCTCACAAACTGAAGATTGTGTTGTTGATTCAAGTTTTTCGACTTTCAGCAGGATATTGGATAATTGTGAAGATACCTCATCCAGCCTTTTAAAGATACAGTGAAGGGTCTTAATTACTAAGTGTAACTGCTCACAGCTGGGGAACTCCCCCATATCAGATGTTAAACCATCATCCTGTGTTGAGAGTTTTTCTTTCGTATTCTCCTTTACAGGCTTTACTTTTGAAAAATTTTGAGTCGTCAGAGTTGGAGTGGCTTCTAAATCAATTAGAGGTAGGAAGCGATTTTGGGTTTCCACCGCAAAGCAATGCTCAGCATTGTCACTCCCTCTTCTATTCCGGTGTGGCACCAACCTTGATAGTTTTGGTTTAGGGGATGATAGGGGCTCGTCAAAGTCTCTCAAGCGTTTGTTCTGACCCATACTTTCCTCAGGCCAAGGATTATACGATTCTTAAAATAACATAACATTTGACACACAAATAAGATAGTTAAGACCACCAGAAGATGGCACCGTGGGTGAAAGCTCCTTGGATGGATAATAATAGTGAAGTATTCCTCTCCACTGCGGTAAAATCCACTTACAACATCAGTCTTTCGTGGACACCTCGGACCCAGTTTGCAGAAGCTTTTCACAAGGGGAAGTATTGAAATGTGACAGCCTCAAGATGTCTAGGGGGTAGGGTGCCAAATGTCCTGGCTCCACTGGCCTCTCTCAACCCTCTATGACAGCAGCCTGGGCACAAACGATGATTTATTCAGGATTTAAACACCACACAGCGTCTTCCTCTTAAGCCCTCTCTCCAATTAGGATAATGGCGTTCTCTTCTCTTTTAGCAGCCGAGGCCGGCCCGCTGATAAGAGAGAAACAAGGAGCAGTCTGCAGCAATCTGGAGCAGGGCCAAATCTCTCAGAAAGTTGCCATAGCATGTAGCTGCAGCAATTATAAAATGCTTCAAAGACTGACTGGGTCAGTTAAAATATAAAGGATTAAAAGAAGATTAAAAGAAATCCGAAGAGCACCGGTAAGCGCGTCTTACCTCGGCGCCATGTTGCTTCCCCCAAGGCCCTTGTCACTGGTTGCTAAACATAGCTGGAAGGGCCAGCTCTACCATTAGTCACTGAGCCAGCTGCTTCAGATGGCAGGTGCTGAAGGCCATGGGACAGACAGAGCTAGGTGTGCCACACAATCTGCCTAAGCTAGCCTACTACTCAGTGGTGCCCCATCACCAGGGTTAAAGTAAGATCCAGGTGCAAATCTGCTTGGCTTCTGTAAGTGGAATGCGGGGGGGGGTGTCTTACCCTTTGCCCCAGGCAGCAAAATGTATTGGGCCAGGCCTAGCTGCTGGTGGGTTACAACTTGTGCAGGTCTGAACCGTATCCTGCCTCTTTCATATTTATTGTCTCTCCAAAGAGGAATATTGTGAATGCAGATTCATGAAGGATATATCTGTCGCTAGCTATTAGCCATGGTTGTTAAATGAAACCTCCAGAGAGGCAGGCAATATCTGAATTCCATCAAGAGGAAAAGGCCATCATCTCCATGCCCCAGAGGTACCTGGTTGGCTGCTGTTGGAAACCTGGGTCTGATCCAGCAGGACAGTTCTTTTGTTCTTTTATCCAAGTAACATGATCAGTGATATGGCTATTTTAATTCCTCCCATGGATTCCCCTACCCTCCCAACATTTTACATGTGAAATTAGGAACATGGCTGTGCATGAACAGGCAGAGCTAGAAGCACAGTCCAGCAGCCCAATGTTTTAGCTGCTCAGCGTTGTTGAGTCCAACACAGCCCTACGTGCTACAGGCAGAAGAGAAAACTAAACGTGCAGGCAAGCAGATGGATCCTGTTGGCAAACACACACACATTCCACACAAGCCAAGGACGTAATGTGCACATGCAGGTACCATATTGTATTTATGTCATTAGAGGACTCTGGTCTCATTTATAGATGAGGAACATAGAGAGCGCAATAGGATCAGACAGTTTATGGCAGAAAATTCTTAAGCAGAATTTGGAAGATCCATTCAGGAAAAACTTTGGTAGAGATTTTTTCAAGCAGTTGCCCCACCACCCCTAAAAATTCTCCAAAATGAAATGAATTTTCTGGTGGCGCTTTTATACATTATTGCTGCCTCATTCACAATCCTTGCATCCCTGAAGCTGTATAAAGCACAGTGCATGTTTGGCATGCAGAAAGCCCCCAGTTCAACCTCTGGTTTCTCCTGTGAAAGAGTAGCAGGGAGCAGCAGTCAGTGCAGGCACTGTAGACAGTTCTGGCCCAGATGGACGAGCAGCCGGACCCGACCTGAGGCACCACTTCCTATGTGCAAAGCAAAGAGAACAGCTGCACACAGGGGCAGGCTTTGGCAGGTGTAGCTTAGGGTTGCCAAATGTCCGGAATTTCCTAGGAAACTATAAAATAAAAGCGTCCTCTATTACAGGTTGCAAAGTATTTCAGAAAAAACTGCAGTAAATGAACGTAAAAAGTTACAGCCCTGGTGTCTAAAGATAGCTAGAAAACAATCCCAGCCTGCATATATGTATTATTATTATTATTATTATTATTATTATTATTATTATTAAAAGATCTGCTAAGATATTCAATTTTCTTCTAAGTGAGTCAATTCCAGCAATGTATGTGCATATACTGAGTTAGGCAGCATGGAGACTGGAATAGATGCACAATGATGTATAATGTGGATGATTTATGAATGGGTAGTTTCTGTGAATACAAATGAGAAATGACATAGAAAATAACGAAAAGTGACGGTGAAATAACCTTGGTGGTTTAATTCTGTTGCTATTCATGCTTTTCTGTAACTATTCTCACAGTAGATTTCACCACCACCAGCGCCACACAAGATTTCCAGAACATCTGTGATATTATATAAAAGACTCTCGCCCACAGTAAACCCTGAAATAATTTTTGTAGGGTGTGACTGATTGATAAGATACGGGCTGCAATACAAATGGTTGTCTCTTCAAGACCAGTGACATGGAAACTTCCATTTTTCTCCTTTGCTACCATGAGTATAAGTAACAGAAGCTGTAGTCCTATGCTAGAAACAGTCCCCCCGCCCCAAGGGCTACATTCTGTCAGGGGTGATCTGATTTCAGAAAATGATGCCAGCAGTGGCAGAGCCAGAGTCACCCTCTTACTCCAGTGTAAGTCTTATTGAACTCGGGTGGCAACAAAGAGGACCTTCCTGTATCTAACCGACTTGCTGGAAAAGAGGCTGCTGCCTGCTGTTTCCTTGTTTTTTCATTCCAGCCTCACCTGTGTGCATCCAAATGTGCATCTGCAGCCACATCAGCTGTGTGGGTCTCCTGAATTGAGAGCTACCTCAGGGCCAAACTCTTTCTGAGTTTGGAAGAGAGCCCGTGCTTACTCCAACTGTGGAAGCTTTGAAAAACTGGAACTATTCCAAATCAACAGGAAGGAATTCTGTCCATCCAGTAGTTTTATCAAGCATCTCTTGGCATCTGCTTGAAAGTCCTCAGGTGTCTTGTCATTTGCCTTCTGGACTGCAAAAGCATTGGGCAGAATCATAGATTCAAGGAGACATCGTTTCTGCTCCGTCCTGTTTTTCATTGCATGGAGCACTGTTTGTTTTCCACTGCAGTATTTGTCTTGCTGTCCACTGTGGTGAAATTACATTATTCAAGTAATGATGAAGAAAAGGGGTGTGTGTTAAAAATGTTTTTTTAATTGGGGGGTGAGAAATCCACCCTTCCACCTGGGGTTGTCTTTTTCAAAAAGCAAAGCCAAGCCGAACTTTTCTTCTTTTTGCAAGCTGCTAGGAACTGGCAAATTGGCCAGCTGGGGAATAGAATTCTTTGGGAGGCTGTGGCCTCTCTTTCAGTGAAGGTTCTTAGGCATTTGCCAGGGATGCTTGAGTGGAGATTCCTGCCTTGCATCACACCATTGATGAATAGGATTGGTTTGTAATTCTCTTTTTAAAAGAATTCTAGGCTTAGCTGTGAGCAATAACACTTCTTTTGGTTTATGTATACATGTTTTATATATAATTGCACTTTAATTGCACCTGAAGTTAACAAAAGCTTCCACTTGTGTGACACATCCTGCAGACACGTCCTGGGGTTTGTAACTATAGTGAGTATTGTGTGTGTGTAATTTATGTAAGTTAATTATTGTCAACATAGTTGTAAATGTAGCAATTGGCTGTAAGGCTCTATGTAAATCAGGTTTCCAGCTTGCATTTTGCTATGGAATCATCAGCATAAGCTGATGACTATAGCAGCAAATTATTTACTGGGAGAATACAACCCATATTATATACATAGACCAAATTTTTGCCTTTAAAAAAAGGTTTTCTAAGTGAACTGGGGAAACTGTTCTTCCTCAGGTTTTGATGACATTTCTTGGTGTGTGCATGTGCATTGTGCACATCTCATGTCCGTTTCAAGACTAGAGTTGTGTGCAAAATACAGAAGTGTCTGGAGTTATTTTGTTTCTCCTGCAGGTTCACTTGAACCTAGCAAACTTAATCCCTTTCTCAAGTACAGCAAACCTCATTTGGCCCCCAGCCTTTGAGCTGGTTGAGTTTTATAGCCTTTGCTGGCCAACTGCCAGGCACTCCCTAAGTCCAGGTTCTTGGCTCAGTCAGCAGTAACTAGCCACTTCATTGCAACCAATTTTCTCTCCAGCAGCCATCTCCCATTTCTGATCTTGGAGCCCCTACCTTTTATTGCCTGCCTCCTGCTTCTGCTCTTCAGTGCAAGTAGCAAGGGGATAAACTAATTATACAGAGTAATGAATGGGTGTGTGAATCCTTTTAGCCTCAGGGAACAGTACACACCAGACAGACTTCAGGCATTTTGGCACCTAGAACAGATCTTAGGAATTGTTGAATCAGTTCAAGTGAATATGCAATTATAATTTTCCAAGAAGGCAATGGTAAAACTCAGGGGGGCCCACTTGAATAAAAATAGGGAGGGGCCCAAGTGATCCCACCTCACATAATTGATCACATGACATGACATGGCGCGCGCGCACACACACACACACACACACACACACACACACACACATTTGAATAGCATTGCTTTATCAACTTAGGGGGGCAGCCCCCTCAAATATTTTATTGGGGAGGTGAAGTCCCCCTCGACCCCTAGGAGTTGGCTCCTATAAACCTCCTGTGTGGTTCTGCAGAGCTCAATGTATTTACACATTGCATGCTGCTAAAATCAGATTGTTTGGAGTAAAATAAGACCAAATTGTAGATCATATTTGATAATATTTATGGCGGGTTTCCGCCCCGGAAGATCAACAACAGACCAAATCTTAATCCTAAATCACTTGGCCACCAAGTACGCTGGCAATGGCCTAAAAGCCCTCCACGTCGCCTTTATAGACTTTAAGCAGGCCTTTGATCTAATTCCCAGGAACCAGCTATGGACAAAATTGGCAGCGACATCTATCGACCGCCGCCTCCTGCTGATTATTAATTTGCATACAAATACCCTCCTGAGGATTAGGCTAGATAGTAAGGGGCTAGTCTCCAATCCGGTTGCCACCACTAGGGGGGTAAGACAGGGCTGTTTGCTTGCCCCTGCTTTGTTTAATTTCTATATTAATTCGCTAGTGGTGCATATGACAAATGCTGATTTCCATCCACCAAAACTGGCAGGACGAGCCTTGAATGTCCTACTGTATGCGGACGATGCCGCCCTATCAGCTACCTCCCCCATCGGATTAAGGAGGATGCTTCGAGCTCTTCATGAATATGAGACCCAACACGAGCTCCAACTAAATTATGCCAAGACCAAAATAATGGTCTTTGCTGCTCGACTCAAACCTAATTTATGGTCAATTAATGGTATCCCTTTAGAGCAGGTCAGTCGCTTCAAATACCTGGGTCAGGTTGTAAGATCAAATATGTCCTTCTTGGCGCACAGAGAATACATAGCCTCGAACGCATCCAAAGCAGCCTTGGTGATTAGAACCCTGTACTCCAAGAAACAGGCACAAACTGTTAAAGTTGCCTTGCGACTCTTTAAAATGAAAGTCCTCCCTCTTCTGCTGGTGGGCATTGCCTTGGGCTCACGTAGGGACTTTGAAAAATTGGAATCTATCCAAACCCAATTCCTCAGGGCCATACTCAGGATCCCCCCCCCCTCCGTGGCAGGCGCGATCATGAGATTGGAAACCGGTTGTCAAGCCTTTAGGTATGTGGCCCTGAAAGCGAAGTTATGGCTATGGCTCAAGCTCTGTTTCAGACCGGTGGGTTTGGCCCCCTTAATTCTGAGGGATAACTTTAAATCTCCATGGGAAGGGGAGATAGTGGAGGAAGTGCAGAAGTGCGGGTTGTCCTCCCTTTATATAGAGTCCATGACGTATAGCCACGCAAAGGCGGTGATCGCTCAAAGATTAAGGGATATTGCCAGACAGGAGGACATAGCCCGTGTGAAACCTGGGTTGTTTCTGGGGGAGCAGTTGTACCGGGCTGCTCCAGCTCGCTACCTGGCGGATATCCACTACGTGGAATACCGCAGATTATTTACTGCGGCTAGGCTGAATGTTCTTGACTCGGCGGTTCTGAAGGGAAGATATGGAGGAGTCCCATATGACCAGAGATTATGCCACTGTGCATTGGGTGAGGTAGAATCCACAGAGCACATTTTACTGAGCTGTCCCATTTACAACGATTTAAGACAGTACCTTATAACTCCACACTTACCCCAGCTCAGTTCCAGACAAAGAGGAAAGCAGACAGCATATCTGCTAAATAAGTGTTCTGGGAAAACAACTTTGTCAGTGGCTAAATTCCTTTTCCTGGCACTCAAGTGCCGGAAACGTATAACTGAATGCTTTGATGTGGGTTATCTGTGAGAGGTCTAGTACTGTGGCCCTACCTTATTTATGTACCCCTATGATGTTATAGTTTATAATTATTGTGTAATGTTTTATTTCTGACTATCGGTCGAATAAAGGAAAAGAGAGATAATATTTATGCAAACATATTTTCTTATATCTTTGTACCTGTACCTGTACCTGTACCTGTACCCTATCTAGACAGGGGTATCCTAACTTCTGTCGTCTATGCTCTGGTGATCTCTAGGTTTGATTGAATTACTGCAACGTGTTATACATAGGGCTGCCTTGGAAGATGGTTTGAAAACTCCAGCCAGTACAGAATCTGGCAGCCAGGTAGCTCACTGGGACAATATGGCTTGAGCATATTACACCAATCCTGGTCCGACTGCACTGGTTGCCAAATAATTTCCAGGGCCAAATCAAAGTGTTGGTTTTGACCTATAAAGCCTTAAATGGCTCAGGACTTCCTTGTCTCATATGAACCTGCCCAGACTCTGCAATCCTCTGAATCCCTTCTTCATGTTCTTCCTCAATGAGAGGTCCAGAGGGCGGCAACATGAGAACAGGGCCTTTTCTACAGTGGCTCCCCATTTGTGGAACGCTCACCCCAGGGAGGCTCATCTGGCATGTTTATGTGAGTGTGTGGAAAGTGAGTGGATCTAGTAAATCTTTCAGAGGATCCAGAAAGTTTTGTGGCCTTATTAGCAGGGCGTTGCTAAAATGCTGAGCTAACTAAAACTTATGTTGAGGGACAAGCACATTTGTCATAGTTCAATGACCAACTTACCCTGATGCTTTTGTAGGACAGGGTGTGCTACTAAGACCTAACATTGGTTCAGCTTAGTATGTGTGTGGCTTAAAGGGGCTGAAAGAGCAGAAGAGGAGGAGTATTGTAATTACTTTCATTTGGGAAGTGAACTAATCTATTTTCAGCTGCTGCTGAATGAATGAAAACTTTAAACTGCTAACTGAATGCTACAGTTGATTAAGTTTACATTCATTTATCTTCATCTGTCACTTCTTTTCCATTGAAGTAATGTGACTGGATCTTTTCCTCTCTTTGAGAAGAAAAATGACAATTCCAGTAGAACAGTTGGTGTTTTCCAAAACATGTGACTGATTTACAAAACATCTTTGGACCATGGCATCCAGGAATTCTCATTTCTATATTGTTATGAGTTTTTGAGGTGCAAGACACCCTGTATTCCTGCGTCCACCCTATATTTCCTGGGTCCTAACATATGGCACCCCTAAGCTAAGTGAGGTGCTGGGCTTTGAGAAGGGGATGTGGGGCTCTGGCAGGGTCCTTGAGCCCTTCTGCCTTCTTCCCAAAGCTGGGAAAGTGCTATCTGAACTTTGGGAAGGAGGCAGCAGGGGCATGGGGGCGCCACAGAGAGCTGCCCACAGAGTCCGCTTGTAAGCCCCATTGCTGTCCTTTCAGGTAGTGCAGGGCCCCAAGCCACCACGTCTCTCCCAGGAGAGATGTGTGGCTCAGGCACACTGCAGGCCAGGCCCCATGGTAAGTGACACCCCCTGCAGTGTGTTATTTTGTCACCCCCTCAGGGATGACACCCGGGGGGGACTGCACCTCTCGCATCCCCCCTTCCTAGGCCCTGGGAGGTGGGAGGGCTCTAGGAACCTGCCAGAGCCTTCACATCTCCTCTCCAAAGCTCAGTGCTTCACTTACCTGGTTTTGGGAAGGCAGCGTGAGGGTTGCGGTGGAGTGTCAGATGTTGTCAAGGTCTGCCAAAAAGACCTCAAGGGCCACACTTGGGATGCACGTTGGGCCGCCCTGCTTTAGATCACCCTTAGCTAGCATGGGGTAAGAAAGGTATTGCCCTTGTCAGGGACCTTCCATTCAGTAAACATCTCATTCAGGACCCAGCCATTCCTTAAGCTTCCCACTGGTGATTCCATAACAAAAAGAAGCTATCAACAGACCTTGGCAGCTGACTTTACCAACTTTAAGCAGACTTGCTGGTTCCATTAACCCCCTTCCATACAAACATGTAACATGCGGACACTTGTTGACTGTACAGTGAAGGCGGAAACTTAGGCTTGCTTCTTATATAGAAAATGAAGCATGAAAAAAACTCTTTAAAAAACCACTCAATATAAGCCAGTTTTCAGACTTCCACCATCATGTGTGTCATTAATGTTGCTAAATGAGATTAGATCTAGATAGATGGGGGAGCATGGTTGGATAGAATATGTACATTGGATAGAATGTACACTATCAAAATAAAAGTGGTTTTAAGAAGTAATTTGAAAATGTTCCAAATACAAAGCTTTCCAAATGTTTTGTAATTGTCAGTGCTTCCAGAAAGGCCAGATGAAAAACATCAGGATGGAAAACATTGGTTAGAGTGGCTTTAGCTGCCTTACAAAAAATAAAAGTAAACTAGGGCTTTTTATATTCCGAAATAGCCAGTGGCCAACATCCAGCTAAAAATGAAGGACTTCTAGTGCTAAGTCACAAAGAAATAACACATTTGTTGTGACTAATACAAGGAGTCTCCAGGATATCTGCCCTGGGCGTAGATGCACACAATGTATTGCGAGTACCTATATGTAAAAGAGCAGAAACATACCCTCAAGAATAGTGCGGTAACATATAACTGCATTTAATCGTGTTGTTATAAATAAATAAAATAATAAAAAATGGTCATGGCTAACTTGTTCTGTTGGTTTCAATGGGACTTAACTTTCAGATGTTGCTGGACTGATTTCCATCAAGGAACAGCTTCTGGAGGGCCACAGGTTTATCCTCCCCGATCTAGTAGCACAACAGAACTAACTTATTTGGGTTGGTTTCTTAACTGGTGTGGGGGACATTACCTGAGAAATAGGTTTTGTTAGGATTTGGTGGGAATTTTACACTAGTGTTATGCAAATCATTTCTTCAAGCTTCAAGAGCTGTTGCAGTACAATAGAGTAATAAGCATTTTAGCTGAAAAGTCCTCAATTTAAGCCTCTTCTCAACCACACACAAATTAGGTGACCTCAAGCAAGCTACTCATTGTTCACTGCATGTGTGCAAACATGTACCCCTTGAAGCAAAGAGATAAACTTACCGTTAATTTTAATCATGTTTAAAATGTTTTAAAGTACTTGTTTTCAACTGTTTTTATTGATCATTTTAATATTTTATTACAATAAACTGGTATAGAAATTTTGTTAAATAAAAACAAATGTCAGTAATACAAATCTCTGCTTTTATGTTTCCTCTTTACCAGTTAAAGATGTATGAAATCTTCTCTATTATTTACATGTTTGTTTTTCATTGAATTGCTGTTTCTTATGTTACTTCAGATCCTTCCATCATTACACAGTATTCTTATTTAAAGCCATAGAGACCTCATTTAATTGTTCACTTTCCCACTTTGGCCATAGCCTTGTACAGCCTATTTTCTTTCAGCAAAGTTGTATATGTACACATCTTTCCTGTTGTAATTAAAAACAAACAAAGACTGTTCAGTGGACTGGCTTAATTATGTCACATCTTAAAAGTTATTGCTTTCTTCTCTTTATCTTCCTCCCCCCCTCCCACTGATCAGTAATGATGGTTCCGTGAATCTGGTTATTTGGAACACAATGCAGTTTTCATCTTGGGGAAGATAATGGATCTTTGTAGCATCCGTAGTATAAAGTGAAATAACTGTCCTTGAAGAAGTGGTGCTACTTATATTCTTAGTACTGTAGTAAGAATCTTATCCTGATCTTTGTGTTAAAATACAGGGTCGATGGCAGCCAAGGGTTCTGTAAGAGGTGGGGGTGGAAGAGTGCAGCTAGCATGTCTGGAAAACATCCGTTTAGCTGAGCTGAGCAAAGGCAGATGATATGTTCCAATAACAGTGGTCTCATTTCAAACAGCTGGTTCAGTGAGACACTATAAAAAGAGAAAAGTGAAAAAACACATTGGAAAGAGTTTGGAAAATGCTACACTGAAAGAGGCCCCAGCCCCTTGTGCTTGCTGTTCCAGTGGTTTTCTCTCTCATCCAAGATGCAGTTTTCACGCGACCAGCACAAAAACTTACAGGAGATGCGCAAGCTGTAGGAGCAATCACATATTTTAGAGATGCGGAAGGATGAAAATTCTGTTTTGGGACAGATAAGTGCAATACACTCTTCATTGCCATGTCTGAAACCACTCAGGAGTTGGAGCTGTTCTGAAACATGACAGCATTTCCTGCACTCTAAAGAATCATGTCATGGTGATTGGCATTCTTATGTTTTTTATGCAGCATCAACTCTTTTTTCTGCAGCAGAGAATAGAAGAACAAAAGGAAGCTGCCCAGAATGGCTGGGGGAACCAAGCCAGATGGGTGGGGTTTGAATAAATTATTATTATTATTATTATTATTATTATTATTAACTTCCCAAAGCCCAGCATCTAGCTTACTCAGCTATGGGAAGGCAGAGCAAGGGTCTTCAAATGTTGCCCAATGCCTCAAAAAAAGGCCTTGAGGGCCACATGCGGTCCTTGGGCCAAACCTGTGGGCTTATGTTTCCCAACCCATCCACCTTCTCTCTGTAGGATGTTGCTACTGTAAGCACACTTACAGTAAACAGTGATTTTTTTAAAAAAAATCTTTTATTTTCTATTTTTCGATTTGAAAATATTCACTAGTAATTATAAATCGCGACTTCCGGGTTAGCGCCAGCGCTGAATGGCGGATTTCTCCCGGAGCTCCGGGAGAGATCTGCTTCGCGGGTTCGGGTCTTGTTGCTCACGGCGGAGCAAAGACCCTTAAAAGTCACAGGCGCGTAGCCTGTGAACCGGAGACTCGGCGGGCACCTTTGCCCCCCCCCGACGTTGTGAAATAGCCTTTTTAAAGGCTATAGATCAGCGGAGGGGTGCGTGGAGCGGTGCTGAGAGTCGCTTTCACCCAGCCTGCGAAGCGAAGCCGCGTCGCCATCAGCGGAGAGCGCTGACTTCTTCCGAAGATTTTGGACTAAAAGAGAGCAACTTTCCGTGAGTAGGATTGAGTTTGCATTACAAATTGGACGTCAAAATTAATGAATTTGGGCACCGAGACGGATAAGTACTAAAAAGGAAGTCTGCTTACCGTCCTGCAGCAAGATTAAAGCGAAAGACAGTGAAGCTGTAACTTCTGACAGGAGCTTTTATGAGCTAAGAAACCCAACACCAAGCAAAGAACTCCCCCCCAAAAGGCAGGGGAGGGGGGGAAGAAGGCTTTAAAGGGATTTCCTGCCTAATTTAAAGGAGATTGAACTGATTACCGCTGCTTATCTACCTGGGGGTCGGACTGCCGGAGGAAAGACACCGGCTAAGGACGGTTGCTACAAATAAGGTTAGAAAGTAACTGACATATAGACTTTGGTTACTCTCAACTTGAAACATCGTATTTGGTTACATAGTAAGTCATTTGCAGGACACTTTTAATTTGGATCTTTTACAAAGTAAGGGACTTGGAGGGCTTTTGCTTTTTGGAAGTGTGGGAACAATTTAAAGTTCAGAAACTGATTTTGCGCCCTCTAGAGGATTTGGTCAGCTTCAGGAACTAAGTGGAATTTAAAACCTGAGAACTTTTTATTGTTGACAGTTTAAGAGTGTGGGAATGACCTTGAACGAAAGACTTTGTTATGGCAGATGGTAAACAGAAAGAAGATCCACAAGAAACAACTTTGAAATCTGGTAGACAATACAAAGTGGACTCTTCTATGCAAAGAAGGGCCTCTGTATCAGGGGCCCCGGGAACTGCAGCTGCAACAAAGGCAAGAGTGAAAATGTCTTCAGAAGATGCGTTTACAAAGGCCTTGGGAAAAATAAGTGATTCTTTAGAGGAATTAAAGAAGCAAGGTGCTGAAACAAATAAGAAAATTGAAGAAATCTCTGGGAAAATTGATCTGAATACAAAAAGTATAACGGACCTTGGAAATAAAGTGAACTCTAATGCAGAAGCAATTGGGAAACTATTGGAAGATTCATCTACAACGCGAAAGATAGCCGAAGAAGCTAAGGAAATTGCTACTGCTGTTGAAGGGAAACTTCCACCGGTGTACAGGAAATTGGATGAGTATGAACTGACACTTTCTATGCAGGATATGCAACGCAAGGAGAAAAACCTAAGGATTAGACTTGTGCCGGAAAAAGAAGGAGACAACTTGGTGGATTATTTGACAAAAGAGTTTTCTGACTTTTGGAAGCAAGATTTGAAAGAAGAAGAGCTCAAAATTGAGAGTGCATTTAGGTTGGGAACAAGGCAGAAGAAGAATAGACCCAGAGACTGCTTGATAACTCTAAGATCCAAAGAAGAGAGGGATAAAATATTGAACCTGCATTATCAAACAACCCTTCGGATTGAGGATTCTTATATTGAGATTTTTAAAGACATCCCTAAAAGTATCTTGGATGCAAGAGGTCCTTATAAGGATTTGGTGACACTACTGAAGAGGAACTACATACTATTCAGGTGGGAGTTTCTCCAAGGCTTGTCTTTTAAATACAAAGGCAAGAAAAGAAGAATAAAAACAGTGAGTGATAAAGACAAGTTCTTGGGAGAACACGAAGAAGACCTACAGAAAGAGACCCATCCAGGAGAAGGACATCCTTCAAGATTAGACAAAGACACAGAACCACTGACAAAGGACGAACAACAATTGGGAGCTGTAGGAGGAATTAAATAACCCCATCATGGCTTTGCAACTTCTAACTTGGAATTGTAATGGTCTAAACAACCCCCGAAAAAGAAAAAATATATTTCATGCTTTAAAGAAAGATCATTTGGACTTGATTTGTTTACAAGAGACCCATGTGACAAGAGCACATAGAAAATTGTTAACAAATAAGAGACTGGGACAAGAATTTATATCTTCAGATAAAGTAAAAAAGAGAGGAGTGGTGATCTACGTAAAGGAAAATTTGCAGCCGAAACAAATCTTTAAAGATGACCAAGGAAGATATTTGGCAATTGAAATTCAATTTCAAGGAGAAAAATTTCTGATAGTGGGGGTGTATGCACCAAATGAAGGGAAAACAGAATTCTTTAAGAAGTTGCATGAGACTTTAACGGACTATATGGACTATAAACTGATTATGATGGGAGACATGAATGGAGTAGTTTCAACAAATATGGACAAAGCACAAAGACAGGTAGTCACAAAAGATGGAAGACTACCAAAAACCTTTTTTGAAATGACTGACAATATGGATTTGATTGACATTTGGAGAACAAAACACCCACTAGAGAGAGAGGGAACCTTCTTTTCTGAAGCCAAAATGACATGGACTAGGATCGACCAAATTTGGGTGACTAGCGGTATGGCGTCGAATATAAAGAAAGTGGAAATCTGCCCAAAAACTCTCTCCGACCATAATGCAGTAAAGATGGTGATGAAGCAAACAACAACTGGCTCTTTCAGATGGAGAATGAATGACACCTTATTTAGAGACGAGGAGATCTGTAAAAAGGCCCAAAAAACCCTGAAAGATTATTTTGAAATTAATCTAAGGACTAAAGTAGAAAAAAGAATAGTATGGGACGCAAGCAAAGCCGTGATGAGAGGGTTTTTGATACAACAAAATACATTAAAGAGAAGAAAGCAAAATGAGAGGAAGGAGAAAATTCTGGATAAGATAAAAGAAGGGGAAAGGAAATTAAGATTGAAGCCAAAATCGCAAGAGATTCTAAGAGAAATTAAATTGTACCAAACACAATATATGGAACTGATGAATCAAGAAATAGAATGGAAAATTAAACAAATGAGACAGAAGTCTTTTGAATCTGCAGACAAATGTGGCAAGTTATTGGCTTGGCAAATAAAGAAGAGACAAAAACTCAACACGGTAACAAACTTAGAAGTGGAAGGAAAGAACATATGCAACCCAGTAGAAATTAGGAATTGTTTTCAGAACTACTTTAGACAATTGTATACACAAGGGCCGCAGAATGAAACAGATATACAACAATTCCTCGAGAAAAATGGGCTGAAAAAGATTTCGCAGGAAAGTAAGATAATTTTGAATCAGGAGATATCAATACAGGAAATAGAAGATGCCATTCAAAACATGACGTTGGGCAAATCACCTGGACCAGATGGACTGACTTCCAAATATTACAAAGTTTTGAAGGAAGGACTTATACAACCTTTGAAGGAAGTCTGTAATGAGATCATGAAGGGGAAAAGGGCACCCGATACGTGGAGAGAGGCCTACATTACACTTATACCAAAGACAGAGACTGAAAAGACCCAACTTAAGAACTACCGACCCATCTCCTTACTAAATGTGGATTACAAAATCTTTGCTGATGTTTTAGCAAAGAGACTGAAAAGAGTTTTGATGGAGGAGATTCATGGGGACCAAGCGGGCTTTCTCCCGAAAAGGCATTTGTCGGATAATGTAAGGAATATAATTGACATTTTGGAGAAGTTGGAAGTGAATATAAACACTAAGGCTGTTTTGATATTTGTGGATGCCGAGAAAGCCTTTGACAACATTTCTTGGAGCTTTATGTTGAAGAACCTCCGGGGGATGGGGGTAGGCCAAGGGTTTGAAAATGGTATAGGTGCAATATATTCTGAACAGAAAGCAAAATTAATTGTAAATAATGTTGTAACAGAAGAGTTTAAGATTGAAAAAGGGACACGACAGGGGTGCCCTATTTCCCCATTACTTTTTATATCGGTCCTCGAGGTTTTGCTTAATATGATCAGGAGGGACCAGTTGGTTAAAGGCATTCAGGTCGGAGTCAAACAATACAAATTGAGAGCATTTGCAGATGACCTGGTACTTACATTACAGGAGCCAGAAGCTAGCACGAAAAGAGTCTTGGAAATAATCCAAGAGTTTGGTCAATTGGCAGGATTTAAATTGAATAAGTTAAAGACTAAGGTATTGGAGAAAAATCTAACACAGATTGAAAAAGAAAGGTTTCAGAATGAGACGGGGTTGACTGCGGCTAAAAAAGTGAAATATTTGGGTGTGAATATGACAGCTAAGAATGTGAATTTATTTAAAGACAATTATGAAAAAACTTGGACAGAAGTGAAAAAAGATCTAGAAATATGGTCAAACTTGAAGCTTTCCTTGTTAGGTCGAATTGCAGTTATAAAAATGAATGTTTTGCCAAGAATGTTGTTTTTGTTTCAAACATTACAAATAATGGATAAAATGGACTGTTTCAAGAAGTGGCAGAAAGATATATCTAAATTTGTCTGGCAGGGCAAGAAGCCCAGAATAAAATTTAAGATATTAACGGATTCAAAGGAAAGAGGGGGGTTTGCCCTGCCAGACTTTAAATTGTACTATGAAGCGGCAGCTTTCTGCTGGCTAAAAGAATGGCTGCTTCTTGAAAACACAGACATTTTGGATTTGGAAGGATTTAACAATATTTTTGGGTGGCATGCATATTTGTGGTATGACAAGGTTAAAGCGCATAAAAGTTTCAAAAACCATATTGTCAGAAAAGCACTGCTGAATGTCTGGGTTAAATATAAGGACTTGCTGGAAAATAAGACTCCAAGATGGTTATCACCAATGGAAGCTAAGGCAGTTAAAAAGCTAAATATGGAGTCGAAATGGCCAAGATATTGGGAAATCTTGGAAAAGGAAGGGGACAAATTGAGATTGCAGAGTTTTGAAAAATTAAAAGGGAAGGTGAGAGATTGGTTACATTATCACCAAATAAATGAAGTGTTTAAACTAGACAGAAAAATAGGCTTCCAGGTGGAAAAATCAAAATTAGAGACTGAACTGTTAGAATCCAGTACTAAGAATTTGTCAAAAATGTATGATCTGCTGCTGAAATGGAATACACAAGATGAAATGGTAAAATCAAGTATGATTAAATGGGCTCAGGACATTGGTCATAACATCATGTTTGCTGATTGGGAAAAGTTGTGGACCACCGGGTTGAAATTTACGGCGTGTAACGCCTTAAGAGAAAATATAATGAAAATGATTTATAGGTGGTACATAACCCCAGTCAAGCTTGCAAAGATCTATCATTTGCCTGATAATAAATGTTGGAAATGTAAAGAAAAGGAAGGTACATTCTTTCACCTCTGGTGGACGTGCCCGAAGATTAAGGCATTCTGGGAAATGATTTATAACGAACTGAAAAAGGTATTTAAATATACTTTCCCCAAGAAACCAGAGGCCTTTCTCTTGGGTATTGTCGGCCAGGGGGTGTTAAAGACAGATACAACTTTTTTTATGTATGCTACAACAGCAGCTAAAATACTTATTGCAAAGTACTGGAAGACACAGGATCTACCCACACTGGAAGAATGGCAGATGAAGGTGATGGACTATATGAGCTTGGCAGAGATGACGAGCAGAATCCGAGACCAGGGAAGAGAAGCGGCGGAAGAAGAATGGGAAAAGTTTAAGGACTATTTAAAGAAATATTATAAAATTGGAGACAGTTAGAATGATGTTGGATTAAAACAAATGGTTACTATCAGTAATGGTTATGACAAAGAGAATAAGGGTGATTAGCATAAATTTATAATAAAATAAGGCAAGATTTCGCTGAATAACTGTAAGAATCTGGAATACAGAAACGGGAAGTAAGAGGAGGTCGAGGAAGTAAGGTTTAGAAATTGGGTTATGAAATGGTACTTGTTTTATGTTTTATTATTGTTGAATGTTTGTTCATGTATGTTTTGTTTCTGTTATATAAAAAATTGTTCAATAAAAATATTATAAAAAAAAAAAATAGTAATTATAAATCGCACACAAATCCAGTGATGTTTTCTGCAACTTTCCTCCCTCTTCTGCAGTTTCTTATTTTTTCTATCAAAGTCTTACTGCACATCTTAATTAAAACAGTGCTTGTTGGGTGGAAACTGTGGTCTCCTGAATCTCCCCTTCATACACACACATGCAGACACTCCACATTAATATGGGTTATCATAGCATAGGATTATCTCCGTTATCAAATTCTGTTGAAGGTATTTTGAAGACCCTGCAATTTAATGACAAATGTGGAGAAGAAAATGGCTACGATGAGCCATTATTTTTTATCTTATCTGAAATGAAGTTACCTTGACGGTTATTTAAATGGGAAAACGGTTAATACAGATGTGGGAAACCTCCCTCAATGTCACCTCTGCCTGTAACCTGAGCCAAACTGTGTCTCAAGTGAATGTCTGCTAATAGGGAAAGGGTTGCCCTGGCAAAAGCAGACACAGCTGGACTTTTTGTCAACATTCTGTCATCCCATTGAAGGGGAACTGGCAGACAAAACCTTTAGGGAAAGGTAAAAAGGAAGACTTCCCAGCTTGGGCTCTTCCTGAAGCTCTCCAAGTTGGCTTTCTTTTGTTTATCTAAATGACTCAGAGATGTACACCAAAAAATATTTACAGTGAAATTGCAAATGTCTCCTTCCTATATCCCATGACTATAGAAGTCCAGCCTCTGTTGCAAAAGGATTTGGAATGGAACAGGGCAATAAATGAAACTCTGGTTGCTACCATCTTTAATCTTTTTTCCTTACTACCCCTTTGTTTTTCACTTGACACTTTCCAAGTATTCTTCCACCTGGAACTTGGTGATGCGTAGAATGTGGGGCTGCCACCACCAATAGCAGCTGTGCCATATCTCTTCATGCCACCCTCTCCCCTGGGAATGTTTAATGAAACAAAGCATGTGATATCATGTTAACCCACTGAGAGTTTTCCTAACTCTGCAAATGGCAGCCAGTGAAGAGGAGCAGGGAATGGGAAAGGCAGTGATGCCATGTCACATGGTTTGTTTTACTATGACTATGTAGAAATTGGTGCCTTGAAATGCAGTGAGGTTGCTACCCTGCCCCACTTCAAGTCACATTCTTAAGTTGCAGGCCAGAATGGCTGTGGGGATGCCTTCAGCTGATGCCAATCATCTTCTCTGTTACCTGTCACTGAACTTCAATTCACTGAAGCTGTCACCTGCACATGCACAATGACTGTCTGAAACTGTGGTGTCTAGTGGAGGCTGGTTTGAGGGAAAGTACATCAGATAGGACTATTTCTCAAGCGACAGGATTCAGGTGGATTGTCTATCCATCTTCAAACATCAGCAAAGGGAGAACGTTGGAGCGATGTAAACAGTAACATGTACACAGCCTGAATGACACGGGGTTGGGGGGAGACTCCTGAGTTTTTAAACAAGATTTTATTGTGTTTTCCCCAAATAATTATTACAGATAAAGCAAAGAAAATGAAAGCAGAATGCTGGGTATGAGTATTTTTCAGTGTGTGTGGGGGGGGGGGCTGTTATGTACTGAAGTTCTCACCCTGGGCCAGCAGGGAGATACTGTAGATAGTTCAGGTCCACATATGCAAATATGGGATCGAAAGTGACATTCAGTGATGGGATAGTTACAGAAAATGGTTACTGTTGCATTCTAGTGGAGCTCTATATAAGCAGGCTGGCTGAACCCTTCAGTTCAGTACTGTTCTGGCCTGTGAATAAACAAGAGCTGTTTGAAGAATTGCTGTGTCGTCTGATATGTTCACCCATAACTTAACACTGGCGACGAGAATGGGATGGATGGGCAACAGAGCATAGCCAGATGTAGCCACCCTCTGAGCAGAGCTGAATCACTGAGCCAACGCCTTCATTTTGATGATTCCCGAGTGGCCAACCTGGATCTGCCGGCAGCGCCTGTATCGGCTGCCACTATGGCCTGCACATCTGCCCGGGATCGCACCATCAGCCATGTGCCCAACTGGGTGTGGAGGGGGTGGCCACAAGGACCTTTTGCATCGGAGATCCAGCCATTCGCAACCAGACAACCCAAACTCTCGGCTCATCACGGCTATCTGCTGTGGGGAGACAGCGCCGTGATTCCCCAAAGACTCCGTCAACATGTTCTTGAGGCTCTGCACGTTGGCCACCCGGGAATCATCAAAATGAAGGTGTTGGCTCGGTGTTACATCTGGTGGCCTAACATGGACGTTGCCATCACTGCCTGGGTTTCTGCCTGTCAAGCGTGCCAAGAATCGAGGCCTGCGCCACCGGCAGCTAAGGGACACACCTGGGAGACGCAGGGTGGACATCAATCTGGCCGGCCCCTTTCACGGCCGGACCTTTATGGTAGTGGTGGACGCCTATTCCAAATGGCTGGAGGTGGCCCTGATGCCCTCCACCACTACTGAGGCTGTCATCTGGGTGCTGCGAGGCCTCTTTGCGACTCATGGGTGTCCTGATGTCCTTGTCTCTGACAACGGACCGCAGTTCACCTCAGGCACTTTTGAGCGATACCTTTTGGGACTGGGCATCCACCATGCTCTAACAGCAACCTTATTTTTCTCCCTTTAGATTTTATTGCTGTTTTAACTGTATTTTAATATGTTTCATTTGTATTATTGTTGCTGCCCTGATTACCATTTGGTACAACAGCAAAATATTAAAAATAATAATAAGGTGCCTTTAGAAAGGGCAGGCTCTATCTCCATCAGTCCAAAACAATTGCATTAACCTAACATGTATGAAACTTAACTTGCCACAGATGCTTAATTCCACACTCCTCCTTTTTTGCCCCTCCCCTTCTTTTTTTAAGCAAATACAAGGTCAACTTCAAACCAAGTTAAAAGCTCTAGATGCTATTCAGGACAAAAATGCTTCTCTGCTAGAAGAAATCTCTACACTGAGAAACAGCTTTGGATATTTTAATGGGTAAGTGCATTCAGAGGTGCTGTAAACAGCACAGCATCCTCCTTTCTTTAAATAAATGTATTTTAGTTTTTATCACAGAATTAAATGACAGTACAAAATACAACAATGCAATATGGAGCATGGGCTCAGAGTGGACTCGAGTCATGTTCTCTCTAGAGTAGATCAATTACTTTTTTTACAAGTTGAAAAAAGAGAAAGAATCCTCAGCCACCTTGAACATCTCAGCTAATTGGCAGCCCCTGTCCCTCTTCCCTGAAGAGCCAAGCCCTTCTGTCCACTGAGGGGGCACTCGGGGTCAAGCAGGTCCCCCCGGGTTGCACAGGGCCACACACCTGCGCCCACTAACCTGGCCCTAGTGGCACCAGGGAGTGCACCATCTATAGGCTGTGTCTGTATCTGCTACTTCTCATGCCATATTTCTGTGCCTTCTCATTGTTCTGCCAATGTCGTTGGTGCTTGAAACAACAAGCATAAACAAGGCTGAAATGCCTGATTCTACTTCCTTTTTAAAAAAAGAAGTACAGAGAAAGCTTTAGTTGTCAAAAATTATTGTTAGCCTAAGGTAGGCCTGTGCAACTTGTAACCCAGAGACTTCACTTTGTTTGCAGTTCTAATCAGACAATCAAAGCAGAATGTTTATCTGAATCCAAATGTGCTTCCCTTGCATGGTTCCTGGGCTTCATTCTACCCCTGACCTCAGTTAAAGCCACTACATTTGGGTATGGCACTGAGTGTAGTTTTGCCAACAGAGTATACCCTAGAATGCTCCCCCAGAATCAATGAAATGAATCCTTGAGACTAGGGAGCTTGAAAACCCTTGTCCTATAGAATATGAAAAATCTGACATCCATATTCTTAGCACAAGTGCTGGTTTTGACCTCAAGAGCCTTAAATGGCTCACACCTGCAATACTGCAAGGACCGCCTCTCCCCATATGAATGGATCTGAACCCTGCAATGGTCATCGGAGACCTTTCTTCAACGGGCTCCTCCAAGGGAGGTCCAGAGGACGGCAGCATGAGAATAGACCTTTTGTGTGGTGGCTCCCCATTTGTGGAATGTTCTCCCCAAAGAGGCTCCCCTGGTTCCATCATTATATATCTTTAGGCACCAGGCAAAAACATTCCACTATAACCAGGCCTTTGGCCTTTTAGAAGTGGGCTGGATGTTTTTAATGTATTTCTTTTTCCTCTTGGTTTGAATGTTTCTGTGTAGGACTTTTTGTCTGCCTGTTTGTTTGTAAGATGCTTTGGGCTGCTCTGGGCAAGTTAAAGCAACTAACAACTTCAATAAAGAATAGTAATAATAATAAAGCAGCCTTCCACAATTATTCACAAAATCAAAGCTCTATTCAGAATGACCATATTCTTTGTTTAAAAAGCCCAAAGTACCAGGCACCTCTAGTCCAGCTTTCTGACCTTCAGACAATTTCTGTGTTCTTGGCTTGTTCCTTTATAACCATATATATACTAGCAACTGGCAGCTTGCACCACTGAATTTGTCTTCTCTTTTGAGCTGTTCAGTTTCCCTGTCATAAATAGCTTCAGACATGTGTCTGTATACTCAGCTCAGATAGTAGAGCATGGGACTCAGGGTCTGGGTTCGAGTCCCACATTGGTATGCTCTACCCCAATTGTGTTGGCAGCAAACAGAAATGTTGAGAAGGTTTGGCTGTGCTCTGGGTGGCCCTTCAACAGCCCAAAAATGTGGGGTGGGAGTGGCTGCATCTGCCAATATGGCCTTGTCTCTGAAAGACAGATTTGTCCAAATTCCACATGTGATCACATGCCAAGGCAGCTCAAAAGAGTCCAGGCTTAGATAATAAAATTTAGTCATCTGACGGTTCTGGTAGATAATTTAACTTTGCAAAGTCTTCTTCTAGACACCTTACTTGTTCTGTTCTGTATTGTTTTGTTTTTTAAAGAAAACTGGCCTTTGTAGGTAGGGTTCACTTTCACTAAAACAAAATCCAGATGCTTTTGGGGGGGGGGTAGAATGAAAAAAAAACTTCAAAAGCTGGCCTGAAATGAGTGTTAATACCATGCAGGAGTGCTAGCGTGGCCCCACAACTGTGTGTATGTGGGGCTGGGGGTGCCATGCAGCATGCATGGCCCTGGCCCTGAAATTTGTGGGTGCCCAGCCCCTTCATGGGGGATTTTGTGGGCTCCAGGGAGTTGGCACCTGTGTCTTGGCTGTGTTATTACAAGTAAAAACATGTCATGCATGATCACATACAGTATGCAAACAGTGCTGCCACCCCTGACCTGTGTAATTTTCAGCATCTCTTTGTTCCTCTCACTTCAATTAGTGTTTCCACAGACTTTTTTTAAAAAAACCCAATGCATTTTTCACAGAAACCTGTGTGTTGATATGCTAATGTACAGAGCATTGGCATACCTTGGTATGCAGAGGTGACTAAGGGCTCACCCCCCCCCCTTGCGTTTATCCTGCTAAGACTCACAATCTAGCGCTGAATCAGACCAAATGGCAGTCGGGTTTTCAGCGGACGGCTGTTTGTTCTGATTCAGTGGAACAAATTATCAGATGATGATATTATCCTAAGTCACATACCAACTAAATGTGGTTTGACAGCAGCTCAATGTAAATGGACTCTTTGTGCTCTTCTGCTAAAAGGCTGATATTGATTGATTGGAAAGATAAAACATAGCCCCCTTTGAACAATGGTTAGAAGATATGACTACTCTTGCCACATATGAATAGATCGCTTTTAGACATATTGTGTATGGACCAATATCTGGAATATATTTATATAAAGCACAATGACTTGTTAATAATTTTATACTTGTTAGAATAATCACAGTGCTTATATACTCATATATCATATTTTATTTTATTTTTGAGAATAATATTTATTTTCCAACAATTTAAACACTACAAAAAAATGAACAATACAATACAATACAAAAACACTACATAACACTAACACATTAAACTAACAAAACAAAACAAAAACAGTTTAAAACACATCAAACAATTTCAATATCTTATCTTTCATTCACTTGTTTCAATGACCTCCTCACACCTCCCTTTTTGTATTCCACTTCTGTTAATTGTTTCAGCAATTCCTTTCCATCTTCCTCTGTTTTCTATCCTATAATTATCTTAACATATTCTAACCTTATTTTTTCCTTTAATACTCTATTAATCTATTTGTACTTAATTCCTTATAACATTTCTACTAAAGCCATATATCTTCATTCCCACATTTTTCTAACATTCATTAATTTTACAGTATTTACAGTACATTCATTAATTTTACAGTCTTTAAACATTTTCCAGTCTTCTTCCACCGACTTCTCCCTGGTCTGCGTCTTTTCCGCCATTTCCATATAGTCCATCAACTTTATCTGCCATTCTTCCCGGGTGGGTAAATCTTGTCTTCCAATACTTCGCAATAAGTATTCTTGCTGCTGTTGTTGCATACATAAAAAAAGTTCTATCCTTCTTTGGCACCAATTGGCCGACCATGCCCAGGAGAAAGGCCTCTGGTTTCTTCAGGAAGGTATATTTAAATACCTTTTTCATTTCATTATAAATCATCTCCCAGAATGTCTTAATCCTTGGGCATGTCCACCAAAGGTGAAAGAATGTACCTTCAGTCTCGTTACATTTCCAACATTTATTGTCGGGCAAATAGTAAATTTTTGCAAGCTTGACTGGTGTCATGTACCACCTATAAATCATTTTCATTAAATTTTCTCTTAGGGTTCACATGCCGTGAATTTCATACCTGTGGTCCATAACTGTTCCCAGTCAGCCATCATTATGTTATGTCCAACATCTTGTGCCCATTTAATCATAGCTGATTTCACCATTTCATCCTGAGTGTTCCATTTCCAACAGCAAGTTATACATTCTTGATAAAATCTAACAGTTCTGTTTCCAATTTTGATTTTTCCACCTGGAAGCCAATTTTCTTGTCCAAATTGTAAGCCTCCATTATTTGGTAATAATGAAGCCAATCTCGCACTTTCAATTTTTCAAAGCTCTGCAATTTTATTCTGTCTCCATCTTGTTCCAGAATTTCCCAATATTTCGGCCATTTGGCCTCCATATTGAGTTTTTTCTGTGCCTTCGCTTCCATTGGTGACAACCATCTTGGGGTTTTCTTTTCTAACAAATCCTTATATCTTATCCAAACATTAAACAATGCTTTTCTAACAATATGATTTTTAAACGCTTTATGTGCTATTACCTTATCGTACCACAAATATGCATGCCAGCCAAATGCATTATTGAAGCCTTCTAGATCCAACACGTCAGTATTTTCAAGAAGCAGCCATTCTCTCAGCCAGCAAAAAGCAGCTGATTCATAATAAAGTTTAAGGTCTGGCAGGGCAAATCCACCTCTTTCTTTGTCATCAGTTAATATCTTAAATTTTATTCGAGGCTTCTTGCCCTGCCAAACAAATCTGGAAATATCTTTCTGCCACTTCTTGAAACAATCCATCTTATCCAAAATTTGCAATGTTTGAAACAAAAACAACATCCTTGGCAACACATTCATTTTTATCACAGCAATTCGGCCTAACAATGATAACTTCAAATTTGTCCATATTTCTAAATCCTTTTTCACTTCCATCCAACATTTTTCATAATTATCCTTAAATAAATTCACATTTTTGGCAGTCATGTTAACCCCTAAATATTTCACTTTCTTAACCAATGTTAGTCCTGTCTCCTCCTGAAACTTCTCTCTCTCATTCACAGTTAAGTTTTTCTCTAAAACCTTAGTTTTCATCTTGTTCAACTTAAAACCTGCTACCTGTCCAAATTCTTGAATCAGTTCCAATACCCTTTTAGTACTAGATTCTGGCTCCTGTAAAGTCAATACTAAGTCATCAGCAAATGCTTTCAGTTTGTACTGTTTATTTATTTATTTATTAATAAATGTTTATTAAGATTTTACAAACATAGACATAACAAACATCAAACAAACAAGTATATCAAAACAAAAAAAAGAAAATAAACACATAGTAAGAAAAAAGAAGAAAAAAAGTCCACTTTTAAATTTCATAGTTCTATATCCCTCTTTCCTGACCTCCTCACATCTCCCTTTTTTGTGTTCCTCTTTATTCCATCAAGTTCAGCAAGTTCTAACCCTCTTTCAAACCTCATTTATAATTGTGTATTCCAACTTATTATGTCTCTAATTTCCCTTCCCTTAACACCTCATTTTTTACCTAATTTTCATATCTTAGTCCCTTACTCCACTTTATGTACCTTGACATAATATTACTCTAGTCTTACCCCCTTCTCTTTTTAATTCTTTTTGCATACCTCTTTTAACCATGTCACAAATGCCATGTTACCTTTACATCCCACATCATTTTAACATTCAAACATTTTACAATATTTCTGTAGATAATCTTTAAACTTTTTCCAGTCCTCTTCCATCGACTCTTCTCCCAGGTCTCGGATCAGTTTGTACTGTTTAGCTCCCACTTGTATACCTTTAACCTCTTGGTCCTTTCTAATCATATTTAACAAAACCTCAAGGACTGATATAAAGAGCATATATCATATTGTACCACAGTTTCTTGTTTGTGTTTTGTTTTGCTTTGTTTTCTCCGCCTTTTTCACTTTATTTCTCTACTGAAAATTTTCAATAATTTTTTTATTTTTAAAAATGCGTTTTCAAGGGGAAAGCTGCTTCAAATGCAAAACCGCTCAGTCCTGTGACAAGAAAACCCAGGACAAGCAGAAAATCACTCAGACCTGCCCTTTCTAGGCACAGGACCAGAGGAAGGGTGGATGAGCCCAAAGTTACTGCTTCCCTGTTGAATGGCATAAACTTTTGTGGACTAGAAGGCCACCTCCTCAGATGCATGAAGATCCTAAATTGGCCTGCAATTAGTTTCGGGGGATGACACAAACATCCTAGCATTGGTCAGTAGTGGGGTAAAAACATGTAATTTCTATTCAAGCCACAGGTGAAAGGTTACAAGTTGGTGAATGATCCCCTGGGATCAGACCCTGCAACAAAGTCCACCTGCAAATTCTGTCTCCATATCTACCCGGACAATGCTATGGCAAGACCTAATAATATCAGCGGGTCATTCACTGCTTCCATCTTCCAAGGTGACATAGACTATCATCTGCCAGCAATGCCCTTCTGCATTCTACATAGAACAAGTAGGCCAGTCTCAATATTAAATAAATAAATAAAAGGACACCAATCAGACATCAAAAAGGGCAACATTCAGAAACTGGTGGGATAACATTTAACACTGACAGGACACTTTGCTGCTGACCTTAAAGTAGTCATGTTCAAGCAAAGAATTTAAAGAGGAAACTCAAGCATGAAACTGCTGCATTTCAATTTATCAGAAGATTCCGTTCTAGTGCCTCTGCCACCCACTTCACCTCTGATGGCGGGTGGACACCCAGTGATTATCTCAGCACACATAGGGTGTGGAGGCTTAGGACCTATGCTGTAAAAGGATAAGCATCCCCACCTTGGATTTGGTTAGTGCTGAATGCTAGCAATTACCAAATTTGGACAGGCAATGCATCCCACATATTTACCATAAATGATGGTAGCTGTATCATTTTGTACACAACCTTCTGAAAAAATATAATCTGCCTCCAGCCATGCAGCATATATTTACAGCTCAATCTTTTTCACATTTGCTCATTTCCTTTCCATACTATTGCAATGTGCCATGCTATGTCCTAGAACCTATCATAATAGGTTCAAACATATCAAAATGGCTAAATGGTATTATCTGACTGTAGAAATGAATGGAAAAGTATAGCATATGCATTGCTGTCCCTTAGCAGGAAAGGGCTTGACTAACTGTAAATAAATGCAATTTCACCAGCTTGGTTTTTAATGTCCATACAGAATTGAGGCTGCACGCTGTCAGTTGCCCTCTGCTCCACCCCAGTTCCAGCATACCTCAGAGAACAAAGCCAACGTCTCAGCCAAGCCTTCAGAGAAAGTCCTGTATTCACGCTTTATGCCGTCAACTTCAACAGTTAGCCTGTTACCAGGAAAATCATCATCAAGAATGGTCCGGTTCCCTATATCCTCCTCACTTCTGACACGAGATAAAAAAATTGGTAAGCTCACAGACTGCACCAGAGGACTTTGAAAAATGACTACACACTTCTCCCCCAGGCAAGTGGGAGCCCGTGGGCAAGACTGCCCTTAATGGAGGAGTCTTCACTAAATCATGAGGAACAAAACCTTTTTTTAAAAAAAATGTCCCCACAGAATTGAGGCAGCACATCATGGAGTTCGGAGTTCTATGATACATCAGGGGTGGGGAACCTTTGGCCTTCCCAGTGTTGCTGAATTACAACACCCATCAACCCCAGGAAGCACGGCTGATGGCCAGGAAAGATGGGAGTGGTAGCTCAGCACTATCTGGAGGGCCAAAAGTCCCCACCCCCGGTGGTATACATGAAAAACTACGCTGTGCTACCACCAGAAATGGGGAAGAACATAGCAGGCGAAGGGTGCCATGGGCAGCATTCAACCTAAGTTTTACTCAGAGCCATTGAAATTAATAGACCTAACTTAGGCACAGTCAGTAATTTCATTGGGTCTACTCTGAATAATGCTTAGCTGAATAGCACCCTATGAATCTTTGCTCTACATGTCAGCACAAGTACAAAGTTTACACAAACAGATAGATAGTATTTCTGGTGCATGTGTATGCCTGTTACCTGAATTTGGTTGCATCCACCTTTGCCAGCCTGGTGCCCTCTGGATGGTTTGGCTGAGGTTCATGAGATTACAGTCCAAAACATCTGGAGGGCACCAGGTTGGCAAAGTCTGGGTTATAGACATTTGTGTGTCCTGTTTTTAAATGTGCTGCTTTCCTTGAATAAGGTGCACGACCCTTTATTTTGGTGGCATTGTGTAAAGCTTGTCTTCTGTCACTAGGCAGCTGTTTGTTTCAGCATTAAGCTACACCATGGGTAGGCAAACTAAGGCCCAGGGGCCAGATCTGGCCCAATCGCCTTCTAAATGCGGCCTGTGGACGGTCCAGGAACCAGCATGTTTTTACATGAGTAGAATGTGTCATTTTATTCAAAATGCATCTCTGGGTTATTTGTGGGGCCTGCCTGGTGTTTTTACATGAGTAGAATGTGTGCTTTTATTTAAAATGCATCTTGGGTTATTTGTGGGGTATAGGAATTCATTCATTTTTTTTCTTTTCAAAATATGGTCCAGCCCCCCACAAGGTCTGAGGGACAGTGGACCAGCCCCCTGCTGAAAAAGTTTGCTGACCCCTGAGCTACACACACAAAGATGCAGCAAACCACAGCAGAGGGACCAGAGCATTGCCTTGTGGCAGGACTGGCATATACTAGTGATGATGAGTAGAATTTCTGTTGGGAAGAAATTCAGCAGAAACGTGGCAAACCGAAATTAAGATTAGAAAAATGAGAAACTGAAAGAAACTGAAACTGCAGATTTGCTCATCCCTATGATGACATACTCTCCAAGTCTGATCTATAATTAATTTTCACTAATAGACTGCAGATAATTTATTTGAATTAATTACTTAAACATCTACCAGGTGTCTAACCCAACTCACCATGATTAATTACAGACTCATCCCTGCCCACCCAAATGACGCCGAATGCCACAATTTCCTCTTCTTTGAACATTCTCAATTCAGAAACCCCATGAAGCTCGCATTGGATGCATTTCCAGACTGACAGGACAAAATTAGCCTAGGAGTTTTGGTTCAGGCTGCTCATTCTACTGCCAGTCCCATCTCTGCACAGGAAAAACAGCAGCAACACAGAACCCAACTTGCCTAGTTTCTTCAATATGGAGATTAGTGGTTATTAAGCTGCATTTTGGCCACCATATCCCCTCTTGGGTAATGCTCATCATGTACAAAATCAACACCCTGCTAATGCACACACATCTGTTTTGGCTTCCGCTGTGTGCCTCAGTACACTCTCTCTCTCTCTCTCTCTCTCTCTCTCTCACACACACACACACACACACACACACACACACTATTGGATTATACCGACTTTTCATTTGCTACTAAGAAGACTTGTACATTACCTAAAATTGGAGGCTTATGCTCTATCTGAACAGTGCCGAATAAATATTGCCTTTTCCTGTATAACACCTTTTATTATGGAAATATGGAAGCAAAGATCCTTGCATATGCAATAAAAAAAGCTGTTGGAAAAGTTCTGTCTGACTGTAACTAGAAACCAGACTAGTTTTGAGGCTACAAAAATTAAAAGCAAAATATTCCTTCCTTCAGACATTTAACTGCACGAGGGTTGGTTTTGGATTTTTGAAGCTTTTTCCTAGGATAGCACAGCTTCTTAGAAAATAATTCCCATGATCCCCACTTCCAAGATTCCAACTACCAACACACAATATTTGACAGTGTCAACATAATCCATGTTGCGCTAACATAAGCACTTCCCTCTCTCTACTGTTCTTAAACTTTCTTACAGCATACTCCCTAAACATCTTCAGATTATTCTCACCCCACCCCCGCAAAAACCCCCAAAGTTGGCCAGTCGTGGCTTGAGCTGCCTCCAAGTTGGCTGCCATGGGGATATCCTTGAGGTGGCTCCAGAATGTTGCCTCCTGTGAAGATAACCTTTTGGCTGGTGCCAAGGGGAAGTTTCCCAACTGTCCAACAGAGAACTGTAAAAGGAGTAGGAGAAAAACACAATAGTAGTCCTATTAGGAGATATTAGCACCATCATTACGTAGGTTGAAGAAGGTTCAATAGATTCATTACTGGCTTCCGGCTGAAGCTATACCTTCTACCCACCAAGCAATTTTATGGAAACAGCTATTCCACTGATGGCCCCATTTATTATGTTTTAGCTACTGAAGGTAATTCCAGCAAGGTAATAAATCTGCATGTCACTAGCAAAAATTCACTTTACCAGCTGTGTCTCATTTTATAGCCATAGGTTTGCGAGAGGCTCAGGAAGCACCGTTTCACATTAACGGTGGAACTAACAGGACGTAGATATGCAAATTCATTTCTATAAACTGTTCCGAATGTTAGTCTCTCCCTCTCCCCCTTTTTAAAAATTACATTTTATATTTCTCGCTGTTACTCTTTTGCTTACCAGCCCCCAGCAGCAGCAGCTTTTTGCTACAAAAACAATTCCCTCCTTGCTCCAGCATTTCCAGCTTTGGGAGTGATGCACTTGGACAAGGTCAGGACTACATCAAATCTTTATTTGCTGATTCCAAGAAGACTACCCTGGAACCAAGGGACAAAGCAAGGAAGATGCACGTTCCACCGGAATACTACAACTCTTCAGCATCCAGGTACTCTTATGAGGTGGTGGTGGAATTGCCTCATTGGAGGCTGAAATTATTCCATTTCCTTCAGCTACAAGACTCTGGGCACAAGTCAAAGGGAGAAACTGTGGATACCTGATGGTAGGAACAAACTGCAGGGGCTGGTGGCCATGTTCAAAATGGAGTGTTGAAGTAGATGGATCCTTGATCTGATCCAGCAAGCAAGTCTTTCTCTTCTCGAGATATTGCATCTCTTTGACAATGGCTGGGATCCAAAGAACAACACAACTAGCTCATAGTGGCTGAGAGAACTTTTGACTTCTGATTCTCAAACAGCAGGCTCAAGTGCTAGAAACAGCTCGCTGGGTGAGGCAGAGTTACTATGCTAGCTTCCCAGCTTGTAGGTTGCTGTTGTTTACCAAGAGGGCTGTGTGAGGTGGCAGGAAGTTAGTGTGGTGCAAACACACTGGCAGAGCCAATCTGTCAATGCATTTGGGCCACAGTGACCACCTCCCCATCCCGAGAAGCTAACTTGGTTGTCCCCATCCAGGTACTCGATTTAGCACCAGGCCAGACTAGAAGGTTGGCGGGGTTGTCATTGTCCATCTCTTTTGCCGGAAAACCTCTTGATCTTGGGATGGACTAAGAGGGCATGTTTCTGATGTTGGGTCAGAGAGAAGATCGGGGATGCTGCTGGTGTTCAGCCCCCCTGCTACTCAGTGGTCTCCCAGACCAATCAGGCCAAGATGGTCTCTAAAGTGGTGGCCATGCAGAGACTGCTCTTGGGCTGGTTCAGGACTTCATGTCCCCTATGACATGGCTGTCACAAGTGGGCATTGCTCCAATACACCATGGACTGCACACCCAAATGTAGTTTTTTACCTGGGATGGACAAAAGGTGGTGGATGTCGTGCCAAACACTCTCTTGTCATGGTCAGACTAGAGATGTAAAAGTTCTGGAAATTTTGAAGCCATGAGGAAAAAACGTTTCTCCCCCTGTTTTTCCAGAAAAAAATGGAAATTTTGGAAAAATTGAAAAAAAGTTCAGTGTGGAGTAGTTTTACAAATTGCGTGAAACACAGTGTAGATAAAAGTATTATGCTTGCAATAAAACAGGTAACCACCCCCAACAAAAGCAACAAAAAAAGGCAAAAAACCATCAACATAGTCTGGGAGGCTAAGAGTGCCTTTGTCATCTTTGGGTGGTATGACAGCTGTGGCTTTTTCTGGACTGGGATAGCTTGACCATAGTAGTCCAGGCATTGAGAACTTCAAGACTGAATAACCCCAATGCACTATGTGGGGCTTCCTTTGCACTGCTCCAAAACTGCAGCTGGTACAGAATGCTGCAGCATGATTGCTGTAACATCTTGTCACAGGTGCACCAGTTGCAGGGGCCAAGGCACTTTTGGCCCCATCAAATGTTAAGGAGGGGGCTAGGCCCCCTCAATATTGAGCAGTTACATCACATGCACCGCGTCAGCGTGTCACATGACGTCAGCCCCCTCAATAATGGGGGCAAGCCAGCGCATCTGCCCTGTCAGCATACCACATCTCTGCTCAGAGATCGGCTCTGGCTGCCGCTTCATAATATATATAATCTATATTTAATCTATAATCTATATTTAAACTACTGCATTTATACATATTTTGATAATGTTTAGGTGGCCTTGTTTTTAACGTCTGATCTTATCAACATTTTTATGTATATTGCTTTTGTTGTTGTTTAGTCATTTAGTCGTGTCCGACTCTTTGTGACCCCATGGATCAGAGCACGCCAGGCACTTCTGTCTTCCACTGCCTCCCGCAGCTTGGTCAAACTCAAGTTTGTAGCTTCCGGAACGCTGTCCAACCATCTCGTCCTCTGTTGTCTCCTTCTCCTTGTGCCCTCCATCTTTCCCAACATCAGGGTCTTTTCCAGGGAGTCTTCTCTGCTCATGAGGTGGCCAAAGTACTGGAGCCTCAGCTTCAGGATCTGTCCTTCCAGTGAGCACTCAGGGCTGATTTCGTTCAGAATGGATAGGTTCTTCTTGCAGTCCATGGGACTCTCAAGCACCATAATTCAAAAGCATCAATTCTTTGGCGATCAGCCTTCTTTATGGTCCAGCTCTCACTTTCATACATAACTACTGGGGAAACCGTAGCTTTAACTATACGGACCTTTGTCGGCAAGGTGATGTCTCTGCTTTTTAAGATGCTGTCTAGGTTTGTCATCGCTTTTCTCCCAAGAAGCAGGCATCTTTTAATTTTGTGACTGCTGTCACCATCTGCAGTGATCATGGAGCCCAAGAAAGTAAAATCTCTCACTGCCTCCGTTTCTTCCCCTTCTATTGGCCAGGAGGTGATGGGACCAGTGGCCATGATCTTCGTTTTTTTGATGTTGAACTTCAGACCATATTTTGCGCTCTCCTCTTTCACCCTCATTAAGAGGTTCTTTAATTCCTCCTCACTTTCTGCCATCAAAGTTTTGTCATCTGCATATCTGAGGTTGTTGATATTTCTTCCAGCAATCTTAATTCCGGCTTGAGATTCATCCAGTCCAGCTTTCGCATGATGAAATGATAAATTACTTAGTCTCTTGCAAACTCTGTAAAATAAATAAATAGGTGATTCCCCCCCCAGAGTGATCCCCCACACCCCAGAGCTTGCAATGTATATTTCATATTGGCAGTGACACCAAAGAGAAGGAAGAGGCAAGGATAATAGAGGAAGGAATTGAGCAAATTTATTTGTGTTTATTTTCAGTCGGGGACTAAGATTCTTCATTACTCTAAATTCTGTCCATCCCCAACCAGCTTTTACCTGGCTCTTCTGTCTTGTATGGGCTAGTTGTTGACATTAAAAAAATTTTTGGCAACTTTTGTGGCAACATTCTGGATTGATTCTCCCCCTCCCCCTTCCCTTTAAATCATGCCCATAGAAAAGTTCCCACCTAAGCAAGATAAGAACTTGTGTGTAGCTGCTGCTGAAATTTTGCAACAAAAAGTTGGAGAGCCCTTGAGGGCAAATCAAATCTGCAGGCCAGGTTTACTATGTGTATTCATAAAGCTATATTCTCTGTCTTCCCTGTCTGCTTTTGCACAGAATGTTCTTTTGGGTTATTGCTTTCATCCTAGTCTTTGGCAGGTGTGAAGCAGATTTAACAGAAGATTTGCAGGGGCTATTCCCCCAACCTGCCATCTCATTCTCAGGGCTGAGTCTCTCTCCCTCTCTCCCTCTCTCCCTCTCCCTCCCTCTCCCTCTCTCTCTCTCTCTCTCTCTCTCTCACACACACACACACACACACACACACAGTCAGTATGTGTGTGGGATCTGCTGAATCGGCACATCTGAAGAGCCACTAATATCCCCACCCCCAGGTGGACATCCTCTGACTCTCATTTTAGGGGAGAACTGAAGGCTTTTGAATTACGGTCCCACTCTTCAATCTGCAACTGGAAATAATGTTTGTTGGTCACACAGTTGTCAGTTGCATGGAGGAAAAAAAACCTAATTGCACTATCCCAGAGGGCTGATTCCCTTACAGACCTCTGACCAGTCAGTTAAATGAAGCAAATTCATTGCATCGGCTCTTTGCAATGTCTGTGGTTGAGATGTCTTGGCCTATTTCCTGTGCTAATAATGCCTAGTGGATTTAAGTTGCAAATTCCCCTTCCTGGAGTAGAACATCTTTGCCCTTCTCATTTTCAATTGATCATACTTCAAATAAAAGGCATGCATTACTGTCAGCTGCCGGTGTGGTTGCTCGAGAGCAAACAGGCAAGACTCCAACCTGTCTTTTCCAGGCTTTATTATTAGTGCAAAACTATTTACAGTGAAGAGCATCACAAGTTCATGTCTGGCTCAGTCGCTAGCAGAATCTGGGAGTGGCCGGTCCTTGTACCTCTCCCAGCATAACAGTCGTGTGACCCCCATCCTTCTCCTCCCCTCTCTACGCCCAAACCTACTGCACAGAAGGGGCGCTGGCAAAGGGGGACTTCCCTCCCCTCCACTTTGCTCAGGCTCGGTGTTGGGGCTCTCCCTAGCATCTCCTGGTCCTTGCACCTCCTCCCCACTGGAGGTGGGGCTTTAAAAAGGAAAAGAAAAGAAAAGAAAAGATGGGGGACAATCACTGCTAGTCCTCTGACCATATTGTAGCTTTCTCTGATAACTGGACCAGCACAGCAAATTTTTACTAAAAAATATAGTTACATATCTATTTTTGAAAAGTGAACTGCCTGGCGGCTTATCTGCAGGCTAGAAGAAGTTGCCACCTACTTTGAGCACTGCTGTGCATTTTGTAGATTTCATTTCTGTTTTACGTGGAAGAATTTACTTATGTCTTGTCTCAAAGGGACATGAACCATCCTTAGTTCTGTTAACCATAAAAGGCAAGATTGTAATACAGCTGTTGGTTTCCTTTACATGGCAGTTTTATTCTTGCTCGTTGTTGCAGGCTGTGCAACAAAGAGTTATGCCTAGAATGTTGGCCTTCAAAGTAAGGTTTACATTATTAGGTTCAAATCCCCACTCAGCTATGTCTTGGGACCTGGACCAAGTCTCTGCCTAACCCCATTTCTGTAATGTGCAAAAGCAAAATGAGCACTTCTGCCCTGAGCCTACAGCCCTGGCAGGAATGGAGAAACAAACCCACGACTTCCAGGTGCTGCTGGAATTCAACTCCTATTGGCCCTCGCCTGCATGGTAAACAGTGAAGGGGGGGGCAGGAGTTGGAATCCCAACACATGCATACCCTCCAACATTTCTCAGCTGAAAATAGGGACATCCTATTTTATTTTATCATACTCATCATCATGAAAATAGGAACATCCTAAGGAAAAGTGGGGCATTCTGGGATCAAATCAGAAACTTGGATAGCTTCTGTAAATCCAGTGAGCCTTGCTTACCTCTCAGGACTATAGTAAGTTGCAGCTGGTGTTCTCAGGACATTTTGGAAGAAGAAGGTGACACAAATACAACGAATACATACCTGTTCAAACATTAGGGAAATATTTTCAGGAAATAGGGTTGCAAGTTTGCAACCCGGAGAACTGCATTGCCACTTTAATTTTTCCACTGAATAAAAAGATGTGGCAGCAGTGCCTCACCATTCATTTTGTCCTAATCATTTTGTCCTCTTCATGCTCCTACTTGCTAGAGCAAAGACTCCAAATTTGCCATAGATCAGTCAGAGATGGCAGGGAGAATACAAATGGCCTGCGAAACTGAGCAGGGAAAGCAGGCTGCAAAAGCTAGAGGTGCTTCATATTTCATATTTAGTGATGAATTTAAAGTTCATATTTGTGGTCTTTGTCCAGTCCCACACTGAGAGCTGTATACACAATTACAGCTTTCTCTGTCCTCCTGAACATGAAATGCTCTCTCACTTTCCTCAGATATTTATTTAGCAATTTTTACCTCACCAAATAAGTTTTCAGGGCGGCTTATAAAGTCCAAAAATACAACAAAAGCAATTAAGAACAATCATACAAAAATGGCAGCAGTAGAATGTAAACATGTCATTAAAAATGCTGAGATTAAAAGGCCTGGGGGAATTAAAACGCCAAAATGACAACAAAGTAGGCCCCAGGTGAGCCTCCATGGGGGAAAGAGAGGATTCTGTGACTGGGGCACCACCACAGAAAAGGCCTCTTTCCCCATTTTCTGCCACAGCTCAGATTATGGGCAGCCAGAGAAGGGTGATTATCTTAGGGTACAAGGAGGCAGTGTGGAGATAACTGTTTTTGCCCATGCCTATTGAAGGACAGCATCTGGCTTGCTGTTCCGCTTAAAGCACCTAAGTTGTGAACTGGAGTTCCAACTCTTGTTGACAGCCTCACTTCTGTGAAAGTGAATATTTATTTATTTATTTTTAAGGCATTTATATACCGCTGAATTGTTAGCATTTCTAAGCAATCTGTGAAACCTTAATGTGTGAGACCCAGCAGCAGGCAGGGATGGGGTGCAACAGAGCTGGGGGATTAACAAAGTAGGCAGGCTGCACCTCCATCTTATTTTGCAGCTATGGGGGTATTAAGGAGAAAAGCACAAGCTCCAGGCTGTTCCTGGCAATTCTAATTACATCATGCTCTGGGGATCACAAGTGATCTCTGATGCATCTCCCAGGTGGTATCCAAGCATACTGAAAATAGGGAAGAAAATAGGGAAGAAATACTGATGAGCTAGATGTTTCTTTGAAGTATCCATCTTATACGAAAAAGGAGCAATGCAGCAGCGAGCTCCAGATGGTTGGAAAGCCAAACAGGATGTTGATGTTTGGGGCTGTACCGTGGGAACAAAGGAACAGTCTATTCATTGTACTGAGCACCGGATGTTAGCTCAGAGTGTCATCTGACCTGTACTGGAAGTACAGGGGAGGAAGTTTTTTCTCTCTCTGCTGTTGGTGTTAAGAGAGTGCAGACACGTTTCTCTGTACTGCTGGAAAGACAGAAATAAAGGCATGTAAACACATTTCTGTCTGTCTCTCTCCCCTCCCTGGGGATGGCAGGGGAGGAGTGGTGTGTTCTTCTCACGTTAGAGGAGGATCGCCGATTGAGATCTCGCCTGATCCTGCCGGGAGTCGCAGACAGGGAGGTCAACAAGGAACTCAAGCCGGGTGCCTGGAGAGTGGCCAATTCCTCTGATGTAGGCTTGATTCCTACATCTGGTAGCAGACCGCCAAATGGTTGCTGATCCATGGGAATAAGCATGAGAGGTTGATGGATCGTTTGTCATCCTCTGCACCAAAGGAAATAAGATAACGTCTGCGTGCAGCCAGAAGCTGAACAGACGGCTGGACACCAAGAGGAGCCCCAAAAGGTATGCTGAATTTCGGGCTAAAAGTGTGAACGCAGATTGATTCATTCTCTGGTTCACGAGAGCTGCGTTTGGAAAAACAGCTCTGAAAGCAAAGGCTTGCATACCAGGAATTCTTGTGGTTGATAAGATTTCCTGTTCGAAGAAAGGTATGCACAGTTGCTAAGCAACGACCGTCAGTAAAGTGGAAAGCTACTGACAAAGGGGCTGGCTCAGTCAGAGCCTGGGAAGTGGAGTTGTTTTGGCTATCTTTGCAAGGACTTTGAGACAGCTTGCAGTTTGCCTGCCAGAGTAGGCAGTAAACAACCAAGAAAAGACTTTTGGATTTTACAGGCTCGAGAGTGAGAGCTGAGACTTGGATTCAAAATGGATGCCAAGAAGGGGGGAGGTTTACCTTATCCACCTCCCCTAACTAATGACAATTATTCATCTTGGTCTGTAAAGATGAAGGCCCTGCTGCAGAATCAGAGGGTCTTTGAGGTGATTGAGAACCCCATCCCTGCAGTTCCAATGCAAGGTTGGGAATCACAGAATGTGAAGGCCAGGACGGCTATAATTCTGTGTGTCTCAGATTGCCAATTGGTGCATATTCAGAATTTAGAGTATGCGCGAGAGATTTGGGAGACGCTGCGTAGAACACATCAGAGGGATGCTGGTTCTTCAGCGTTGCTGTATTTTGAGAAGCTGACCAATCTGAGGCTTGCGCCTGATGGAGATGTTCAAGCGCACCTGACGGAGATGAAATATCTGCGCCAACAGATGGTGGAACGCAATTTCCGTCTACAGGAGGAAGTGTTTTGCTTCATGATGATAAACAGCCTAAATCGGACTTACAAAACCGTTGCCAGTCAGCTTGGTTCTCTACCGGCTCAAGATTTGACCGCGGAGAGAGTGTGTGCCGTTGTTTTGAATGAACACGACCGGCTTGCTGCACTGGAAGTAAAGGACAGGGGGAGGGAGGAACGGAGTTCTAATTCCCCCACTGATGTTGCTACTGGAGAGAATGCTGTAGCTTTGAACGTTGTCCGATGTTACAATTGTGGACAGGCTGGGCGGAACTGTAAGAAGCCACGCCAGCCAAAAGGAGCTAAGGGCCGCTCAGCAAAGCCTGAGGCATCAGGCAAAAGTCATACCAAGTCTACGGTGAAACCTGCAAAGGCTTTGATGTCGAAAGAAACCACGCCAGATGTTGAGAACACGTTTGTAATCGACACGGGGTGCACCGTTCATATGTCCCCACACAGACAACTGTTTTCAACGTTTAAGAAGCAAAGCTTCGCCGTGAAACAGGCCAACGGTCAGGAGCTGGAAGCGACCGGGATAGGGACTGTGTTTCTTGAGAGTCTGAACTTGACTATAAACAATGTTTACTTGGTTCCTGAATTGAAGTTCAATCTGCTGAGTGTTTCGCAGATTGCAAAGAAAGGACTGAAACTGTCCTATGATGCTGAGAGCTGCAAGATCTTCAAAGATGGAGAGTTGTATCTTTCTGCCAGAAAGAAAGGTGGACTGTATTTGTTGACTTATGAACAAAGTGATTACATGGAATGTAATTCATCTGAGTCTAACTTGATTTCTCTTGCAGGTGTGACCAAAACGGACACCAAGAAGGTGACAAGGGTCGACAGAGCATTTCAGCGGGTGTATGCTGATGTGATTGGTCCTCTAGCACCATCTAGAGGCAATGCAAGATTTTATCTTGTGTGTGTGGATCATTTCTCTAATTTTGTCTGGATTTATGTGTTAGAGAAACCACAGGAAGCCTTAGAAAGGTTTCAGGAGTATTGTGACAAGGTTAAAAATATGCATGATGCTAACATTGATTGTCTTTTCACAGATGAGAAGCAAATTTTTCTTTTACAGGATTTTCAGGAGTTCCTGCAGAAGAAAGGGATAAGACACAAGGTTGCTGTTTCAGCGGAAGCGTGGAACAGGGGTGTCTGTGTACGGGTGAACAAAGAATTGCAAAAGGGGATGAATGAGCAATTGCTTAGTTCACATCTGCCACATGAGTACTGGGCGGAGTCGCTAATGTCGTATTGTTATACGTGGTTGAGAAAGGTTTCAAAAGAGTTGGGAAGTTCTCCTTTTGAGAAACTGTTCCATAGAAAACCTTCTGTTGCCCATTTCAAGGTTTTTGGGTCTCATGTGGGGACAGAAGCTCCAGGTGGAGTAAAGAATGCCAGAGGCATTTTTGTGGGATATGAAAAGGGTCTCTACAGAGTAATTTTGTCTGAATCTGGACAGGTGATTCTCACAAAATTTCTAGAGAGTGCTCCTGAACAGGAGAGAGTAATTGTTCACATATTTCCCACAGAGGACAATTCAGATGATGATGATGATGATTTTACAGATTACAGTGGTACTGAGAGTGACAGTGATAGCTCAAAGAGTTCAGTTGACACAGTCATTGAGAGAAAATCTTACACAATAGATAGACCTTCACAGGTGAAGGATGAACCACTGTTTACCATTGGTACTGGTTCTCAACAGAGTCCAGAGGCTAAACCAGTGAGCAGAGAAGATCAGCACCTCATACGAAGGTCTGAGAGAGTTACAAAGGGTGTACCACCCAAGAGGTACTCAAAAGAGTTTGCAAACTTAGCTGTTGCATGTGTTGCTGTTGTACACAACTGAGGACAGGTTGGAGCTGTGTCTAAGTCAGAGACGGAGACACAACAGAGAGTTGCTAGCCAAGGTAATGCAGATGCACTCATTCTTTGGAAGCCAGACAACCAGAGAGGTACACTGGGGAAACCAGTGGCGAGGAGTTCCAAGGGTGGAACTGTAACAACAGGGAAGTGTTATGTGTATAACAACTGTTTGTTTTCTTCTCTGGATCACGCTTTGCTCGCCGCAACACGCATTGATTCTTTTGGGGGAGGATGTTACGAAAAAGGAGCAATGCAGCAGCGAGCTCCAGATGGCTGGAAAGCCAAACAGGATGTTGATGTTTGGGGCTGTGCCGTGGGAACAAAGGAACAGTCTATTCATTGTACTGAGCACCGGATGTTAGCTCAGAGTGTCATCTGACCTGTACTGGAAGTACAGGGGAGGAAGTTTTTTCTCTCTCTGCTGTTGGTGTTAAGAGAGTGCAGACACGTTTCTCTGTACTGCTGGAAAGACAGAAATAAAGGCATGTAAACACATTTCTGTCTGTCTCTCTCCCCTCCCTGGGGATGGCAGGGGAGGAGTGGTGTGTTCTTCTCACGTTAGAGGAGGATCGCCGATTGAGATCTCGCCTGATCCTGCCAGGAGTCGCAGACAGGGAGGTCAACAAGGAACTCAAGCCGGGTGCCTGGAGAGTGGCCAATTCCTCTGATGTAGGCTTGATTCCTACAGTACCTTGGTTCTCAAACACCTTGTGACTTGAACATTTGGCTCCCAAACACCGCAAACCCGGAAATGAGTGTTCTGGTTTGCAAACTTTTTTTGGAACCCGAATGTCTGAGGTGGCTTAACCCATGCTCTACTGTATGCGCATAACTTAGCTGGATTGTGTCCACAGAGGATAAAGCTTGTAGTTGAATATTTCTTCTTTGTTGTTGTTAAATAATTTTTTATTGTTTTTCACAATTTAATTCCACATTAACATCAATAAAAAAGAACATTTTTACCCCCCCAGTCCCCAAAACCTTTTCTTCAAGATTCCATGAATCTGCGGACTTCCCTCCATCCCATCTTCTGGTTCTTTATGTAAACAAAATAATAATAATAATAATAATAATAATAATAATAATAATAATAATAATAATAATTTATTATTTGTACCCCACCCATCTGGCTGGGTTTCCCCAGCCACTCTGGGCGGCTTCCACAGAGACCAAAAATACACTAAAATGTCACACATTAAAACCTTTCCTGAACAGGGCTGCCTTAAGATGTCTTCTGAATGTCAGGTAGTTGTTTATCGCTTTGACATCTGATGGGAGGGCATTCCACAGGGCGGGCGCCACTACTGAAAAGGCCCTCTGCCTGGTTCCCTGTAGCTTTGCTTCTCGCAATGAGGGAACTGCCAGAAGGCCCTCGGCGCTGGACCTCAGTGTCCGGGCAGAACGATGGAGGTGGAGACGCTCCTTCAGGTATATTGTGCTCGGAGACGTACTGGGAGCCAATGTAGGTCTTTGAAGACCGGTGTTATGTGGTCTTGGCGGCCACTCCCAGTCACCAGTCTAGCGGCCACATTCTGGATTAGTTGTAGTTTCCGGGTCACCTTCAAAGGTAGCCCCACGTAGAGCGCATTGCAGTGGGAGATAACTAGAGCATGCACCACTCTGATGAGACAGTCCGTGGGCAGGTAGGGTCTCAGCCTGCGTACCAGGTGGAGTTGGTAGACAGCTGCCCTGGATACAGAATTGACCTGCGCCTCCATGGATAGCTGTGAGTCCAAAATGACTCCCAGGCTGAGCACCTGGTCCTTCAGGGGCACAGTTACCCCATTCAGGATCAGGGAGTCCTCCACACCAGCCCGCCCCCTGTCCCCCAAAAACAGTACTTCTGTCTTGTCAGGATTCAACCTCAATCCATTAGCCGCCATCCATCTTCCAACCGCCTTCACTGGTTCTGATTTGAAAGAGAGGTAGAGCTGGGTATCATCTGCATATTTATGGACACCCAGTGCAAACCCCCTGATGATCTATCCCAGCGGCTTCATATAGATGTTAAAAAGCATGGGGAGAGGACAGAATCCTGAGGCACCCCACAAGTGAGGGCCCAGGGGTCTGAACACTCATCCCCCACCACCACTTTCTGAACACGGCCCAGGAGAAAGGAGCGAAACCACTGTATAACAGTGCCCTCAGCTCCCAGCCCCTCTAGACGGTCCAGAAGGATGTTATGGTTGATTGTATCAAAGGCCACTGAGAGATCCAGCAGAACTAGGAAACAGCTCTCACCTTTGTCCCTAACCCGCCAGAGATCATCGACCAGTGCAACCAAGGCAGTTTCAGTCCCATGATGAGGCCTGAATCCTGATTGGAAGGGATCCAAATGGTCCGCATCCTCCAGGCGTGCCTGGAGTTGTTCAGCAACCACCCACTCAATCACCCTGCCCAAGATCGGAAGATTTGAGACTGGGCGATAGTTGGCCATACTGGCCGGGTCTAAAGATGTTTTTTTAAGAAGCGGTTTAATGACCGCCTATTTCAGCGGGTCTGGGAAGGCTCACTCACAGAGGGTAGCATTCACCACCCCGCAGAGCCCATTGCCCAGCCCTTCCCAGCTCGCTTTTATCAGCCAGGATGGGCAAGGATCAAGGAGACAGGTGGTTGGTTTCACTCGTCCAAGCAGCCTGTCCACATCCTCGGAGGTAACAGATTGAAATTGTAAAATTCACTTACAATTCCATATCCATTTACCCAATTTTCTAATAATTACACATAGTTAATCAAAACTTACTAACATCTGTGGTTAACTATTATTTTTTCTTCTAATTTTATCCCCATCCCTAATAATTGCAAGCATTTAATCAAAGCCTGCTAATGTACCAATATCTACAATATTTTGCACATAAACAATAACCATTTCCAAGACTATTTCCCATTCTTTTTCCTAACTTTGGCATACTTTAATTTCATCAGCAGACATCTGTCAGTTGAGGCAAGTTCCAAATCCAGCTCGTCTTCCCTCCAAAGTTCTCTCAGTCTCAAAGGTTGTACTTTCTGGTGGTACATGACCCCAGTCAAGCTTGCAAAAATATACCACTTGCCCGATAATAAATGTTGGAAATGTAAGGAGATTGAAGGTACATTCTTTCACCTTTGGTGGACGTGCCCGAGGATTAAGGCTTTCTGGGAGATGATTTATAATGAAATGAAAAAGGTATTTAAGTATACTTTCGTGAAGAAACCAGAGGCCTTTCTCCTGGGCATAGTCGGCCAATTGGTGCCAAAGAAGGATAGAACTTTTTTTTATGTACGCTACAGCAGCAGCAAGAATACTCATTGCAAAGTATTGGAAGACACAAGAATTACCCACCTTGGAAGAATGGCAGATGCAAGTAATCGACTATATGGAAATGGCTGAGATGACTGGCAGAATCCGAGACCAGGGAGAAGAGTTGGTGGAAGAAGATTGGAGGAAATTTAAAACTTACTTACAGAAGTATTGTAAAATGTATGAATGCTGATGACATTGAATTAAAATGAAGGGGTTCTAGTAATAAGAAATAAAAATTTGAAATTTGGGAGGTAAAATAAATAAGGATAAAGTAGTAGGATACGAATTTGCTGAACTAATTGTTAAAAAGGGATATAAAAAAGGGAGGCGTGAGGAAGTCAGGAAAATAAGTTAATTGAAGAGGAATAATTGGAAAAGAGTGATTTGTGTTTTTCTTATTCTACTTTTTGAGTGTTGATTGCCTTTTTTGTTTTCTTGTTAAATGTTTGTATTTTATGTATCGTGAAAGTTTGTATTGTTGTGTTTTATATTTTCTTTGTGTTTTTATTGTTCTACTTTTCTATTGTTAAACTTAATAAAATATTATTTTTTTAAAAAAAAACAAAGGTTGTACTTTCTGCCTCATTTTCTCCACCACAACCGCCTCAAGTGTTTTCTGCCTAAACCACAAAAATTCCAAATCTACCCTTTTGTAGTTTTTTCATATCAATAATTTTCCCCAGTTTTCAGGCTTCCTCTCCAACTTTTGCCTAGGAACACCCCCTTCCTCAGTTCTCCCTGTCCAAGACTCTATTAGTTCAATTGATTCTGTTACCCTTTTAATGCTTTGATCCATTCAGGTTGTAAACTCATCTGTTATTTTAGCCATAATTTCCTTCATCTCTCTCATAAACTCTTTTTTCAATTCAGAAAAAAGATTCACCTATTCAAATTCAAATTTATCCCCCGGGTCCTGTACTTGGGCCCTTCTGTCCAAACTCAACTCTGACTGTTTAATCATTGTCATATTTTCGTCTTTCCGTTGTTCTCAAAACAGCCAGTTTTCACCACCACCTTATCAGTTTCAAGACCATTCCATGTAAGTTCTCAGTAAACAGTAACAGTTTCTGTGCTTTCCCACTACACCCCCTTCTTTTGACCTGTTTACTTTATACACATATGCAGTTTAACATAAAACCCAAATTCTATGTTGATATTCATATATAACAAATATCTACCTTAAGAAAGAGTCAGAAACAATATATCCATAAGAATTACCACTTAATTGTCCAGGAAAGAGAGTACTAAATTCAGTATCCAATTTTCAAAAATGTCTCAGGGTAGAATGAAGAGTTGCAGCACTTGAAGATCCTTATAAATAGATATATCAACTGTTATGTACTGAAGTTCTCACCCTGGGCCAGCAGGGGGATACTGTAGATAGTTATGCAAATGAAGGATTGAAAGTGACGTTCAGTGATTGGATAGTTTGTATGCAAATGAAGGATCGAAAGTGACGTTCAGTGATTGGATAGTTTTAGAAAGTTGCTACAGTTACGTTGTTCTGGAGCTCTATATAAGCAGGCTGACTGAGCCCTTCAGTTCAGTTCTGTTCTGGCCTCTGAATAAACAAGAGCTGTTTGAAGAATCGCTGTGTCGTCTGATATGTTCGCCCACAACTTAACATCAACCTCTCTTGCTAGTTTTTTTTTCCTCCTTAAAATTCCAATATGTATACAGTAAACCAAGTTCAGTGCTCTGTAGTTCCCTCCAGCCGAGATAAAGTTTTCTTATATTCCCCCAACAGAGTACTTTAATTGTCTTACTCCAAATCTCATCTGCTGAGTTCAGTTTTAATGGCGGCTGCAGTTCAAAATTCAGTTTCCACTTTTATACTCTAGTATTGGTAACAAGCCAACTGGGGAAAAGCTTTGGAAAGGCAGTGTAAGGTCTCTCAGATGTTGTCAGAGTCCTGGCACTGCCTTCCCTTTTCCATACACAAATACTGTTGTGGCCAGCTTTAAAACCCTGTAGCAATGCCAAACAATAAAGAATGGGTTTCAATTGCTTTGAATTCTCCCATCAGCAGGCCCACACAGTAAATATCAAATAAGATCATAGTTTTCCACTTGCAAATTTTTTCTATGTATGGTTAATTACCCAGAACGGACTTCCTTTTTAATCCTTCGTCTGGCGCCGAATTAAGCTTACTGTATATATTTGAGTATAAGCCGACCCAAATATAAGCCGAGGCACCTAATTTTAGGACAAAAAACTAGGAAAACTTATTGACTCAAGTATAAGCCGGTTCACCACATCACAAACCTGGTGGTGGCAGCAGCAGCGGAGGATGAACAAGCAGCCCAAAAGGGCTGCTTTCAGGCTGTTTGTTCCTCCTCCGCCTCTGCTGCTCGTAAGAGCAGGCATAGGAGCCTGGTTGGGAGAGGCACAGCGCAGCGCAGCGCCTCTCCCAACCGCACCTCCCGTGCCTGCCCCTGAGAGAGGCGGGTGGCAGCGGCGGGACCAGCAGTGAGAAAGGGCTCCTTTTGGGCCGCTCATCCCTCTGCCGCCCGCCTCACTCAAGTATAAGCCAAGGAGAACTTTTACAGCATAAAAAATGTGCTGAAAAAGTCGGCTTATATTCGAGTATATACGGTAATTAATTTCAATAGTAAATATTCTTACATTCCTGTCTGCTTGAATATTGGTTACGGAAAATCTCTGCTGGTGGCCGGAGTGCTAAGGCTTCGCTCCCGTGGAGGCATGTTGTTGCCAAGACTGCACTCAAACCCCCTTCTTTCCCCCACTCTCCTGAGCCTTTCAGCGCAGGGGTCTGGGAATTGCGGGACAGCTCTTTGCAATCTGCTGGACCTCGCAACATCTTGAGAACCCTCTCAAGGGGGGGTATGCCTCGCCTTGGCATTTCCTCCGACTCTCTTTTTTTTTAAAAAAAGATATTTATTAAAGTTTTCAAATTTAATACAATAAAAAAGAATCAAAAGAAGCAAAAAAAGTTTAAAAACACATAAAGTTCACAATACTTATTTTCCAATAACATATTTCCCTGACCTCCTCATACCTCCCCTTCTTGTATTCCAATTCAAATTGTTAGTTCAGCAAATCCTTATCCGTAATTTTAACCTATTTCTATACCCCCCTTTTTCCCCCCCATATCGCTCACAACATTACAGCTAGAAACCCCTTAATTTCTGTCCAACATCATTCAACATTCATTCATTTTACAATATTTCTGTAAATAGTCCTTGAATTTCTTCCAATCTTCTTCCGCCGCCTCTTCTCCCTGGTCACGGATTCTGCCAGTCATTTCTGCCAATATTTCTGCCAATATTTCCTCCGACTCTTGACTCTGTGCTCCGTTTGCCATCTTGCAGAGATCAGAAGTCTGTAGTTGAGTATTTCAAACCTTCCCATCTGGTGGCCATAAGCAAGGAAACGAATTAAGATGATCCATCAATGAAATGGTACAGTGGCTCTCAAACCACAACATTTAAGAGCCACTTATTCAGTCTGCTTTTACACTTTTCTACCAACCTTACTATATGCTTGTGAAACATGGACCACTTATAAACGCCATCTCCAACTCCTTGATTCGATCAACGGTGTCTCCGAAAAATTGTACACATCACTTGGGAAGACAGGTGAACTAATATCAATGTACTGGAAGAAGCAAAGATCACCAGTGTTAAAGCAATAATTCTTCAACATCAACTTCGTTGGACTGGTCATGTGCGGATGCCTGATGATTGTCTTCCATAGCAACTACTCTATTCTGAACTTAAAAATGGAAAGTGTAATGCTGGTGGTCAACAAGAGAGGTTTAAAGACTCTCTAAAGGCAAATCTTTAAAAATGTAGTATAAACACTGACAACTGGGAAACACTGACCTGCGAGCGCTCCAGTTGGAGAACAGCCTTGACCAAAGGTATCATGGGCTTTGAAGATACTCAAACTCAGAACGAAAGGGAGAAACGTGCTAAGAGGAAGGCACGCTTGGCAAATCCACACAGTGATCAACTCCCGCCAGGAAACCAATGTCCCCACTGTGGAAGGACGTGTGGATCCAGAATTGGCCTCCACAGTCACTTACGGACTCATTTTTAAAATTGTGTTTATGGAAGACAATCTTACTCGGCTACGAAGGATAGCCAGAGAGGAAGAAGAAGACACTTTTCATAGAATTGTGGGTCATGCTGACCAATACTATAATCAACTGAGTTACATGTTGAAAAGAAACGCACATAAACTGTTAATCTGGCATGAGTATCTGAGGCTGCAAAAATATGTCAGTTTGACCTGAGTTGCTGTAAATGTGCTTTTGGGAAATTAATAATTGTTGGATTAAACACCCACAAACCAGAACTATCAGCAAAAGAGAACAAGGCTTGAACATACCACAGTATGTATAAAACAAACAATTCTTACACCGCATCAGATATATGGAATTGCTGAATTTTTTTTTGGCTTTCTGTGGTTCTCTAACACGTCCTGAAATAATTATTAACACCTAGTGGGGGCTGGGGGTGGACAGCTCTGTCAATGGAATTGCCTTAACTAAGTAAAAGTCCAGCGATAAACCTGTTTCTTTCCAGTACCTACAGGTGATTGTGTCTGTTCTGTCCAGTAGTCCCTCGACTCCCTAAAAAACGTTGTTGTTTTTTAAACCCAGAACCTTTGTCTCATTTTTGCTCTGTCATTTCTGGGGGGAAATACCATTTCTGGAAAAAGCAGAGTACATTAAATAATCATTTCAACACATTGCGTCTTGGTGGGTTGTTTTTGTTTTTTTAAGTAACATTCTCATGACTCCAGTAAGAAGGAAACTACTAAAGCAGGGAAAGGGAGAGGATACTTCAAGATCTCACAGGCTCAGCCTTGGGCTTGGGCTGGTTCTGCTTATTTTCACAAGAAGCAGAACCAGCAGAGCTTTTCCTGGTCTTTGCCACTTCAGGCTGAACGTAGCACCCTCTAATATTTCTCTGATGAAAATAGGGACGTGCAGGGTCAGCTCCAGATTGGGGTAAAGAGAAACAGATGGGGGAAATAGAGAGAGGGAGAAGCAGGGGGAGAAATAAGATTTGTGCCACATGGGATGGAATAGGACAGAATAAGTGACCTGAGAAATCAGCCCCAGTGATATACTCTTAGTTGGCAAGTTTCCAGACCAGAAACTACTTCTTGCTACCTACAACCTGTATCCAGACCCTGTGTCCCTATTTTACAGGGAAGTCCCTGGTTTAGAGAAGCTGTCCCAGTTTCTGATTTGATCCCAGAATGTCCCACTTTTCCTTAGGGTGTCCCTATTTTCATTGGAGAAATGTTGGAGGGTATGGAGTTATCCAATCCCCAAGCCATTTGAAGGCAATCCTATATAGGGAATTTTTTTAATGTTTTATTGTGTTTTTTATATATGTTGGAAGCTGCACAGAGTGTCGGGGGGCAACCCAGTAAGATGTGTGAGGTATAAATAGTAAAATTATCATTATATAATGGGACACCCCTATTTTCATCGAAGAAATGTTGGAGGCTATGGCTGTCTCCAACCACTTGCAGGTCCAGGCCATGCAATCCCCACTTCCTCCGCTTAGATGAGCTCCCATAAAGGAGACCACACAGTTCAATGGAATCATATCAGGCCACAACTTTATTGACTACAGCTGGTTTGGCAAAGGCATTGGGTAAGCATTTATTTCCAGGCTGCCTATCGGAAAGAACATCATGGTCAACCTGGCAGTGGGGATTCCTGCCACTTACATCAACTAGGGGGATCCCCGCAGGAATCCCCGTCTCTAGGAGCTCTGAGGCCCAAAGCGCCCATCTGGGAGAATGGACAGAAGCAACTCTATCATGGATCCCTTTAACGGGATACCCTATTTCTGGATTGGAAGGTGAGGGTACAACCCCTCCCTCCAACCAAGGCTAAGGTTACCAAATGCCTAAACCAGCAAAGTTGTGATGATTGCTACAGGAAGGCAAAACATCCAGGTCTTAGCCAATTCGCCTGGTAGTCAAATTCCAACCAGCCCCACAAATACGGCAACCACCACAGCCAAAGCAGGCTGGCATTGGAGGGCTGTCCAGGGCTTGAGGGAACAATCAGGCTTCCCTCAGGTCCGCTCCCAGGGGATTTAAAACAGCCCACGCCAGCCCCCCAACGCCCAGCCCTTCTTGGGGTAAGCGGACCTCTGGGGGGCTATACAGTGACTGTGCACTACACTTGGCTGGGTAGGAAGAGTGACTCTAAATGAGGCAGCAATGCCAGCTCCCG